>NC_088381.1:87215833-87851666 GCF_037993035.2 Macaca fascicularis
ATTTCAAAACATATATCAAATGCTTAAAAATTGCCATATGACTAAAATACAATTACAAAAAAATTTTCTTAAGGTAATAACAATAAATGAGTTAAATATTTAGCTATTGAGCAAATATTTTACAATTATTTATTTTAAAAATAGAAATAACCCAAATCCCCCAAAACAGAGAAATTATTCGTTACACATCCAGTTGGGAGAGGGATTCAGCCTTATATATAGAAAAATAATACCATGGAAAAGTGTTCATAATGTGCTTTTAATTTAAAAGATAAAAGGTAGGACTCATAGATTCAAGAAGTGCGGTGAACAAGAGAGATGAATACAGTGAAAACCATATCATAGGCTTATTGTAGTCACTTTGCTGAAACCAAAGACAAAAGGAACATATTTATGGTAGCGAGAAAAAGGAAGTTAGTATCTTCAAAGGAACAGCAATAAAACTGATGACTATTCAATAGAAAATGTGAAAGCCAGAAGCATTGGAATAACATTTTATTATTATTATTTTAACTTTTATTTTAGGTTCAGGGGTGCAGGTTTGTTACATAAGTAAATTGCCCATCATGGGGATTTTGTGTACAGATTAATTGGTCACTGAGGTGATATGCATACTACCTGATAGGTAGTTTTTTGATCCTCTCCTTCCTTTCACCCTCCACCTTGGAGTAAGCTGAGGGGTTTGTTGTTCCCTTCTTTGTGTCCATGTGCACTCAATGTTTAGCTCTTGCTCATAAATGAGAACATGCAGCATTTGTTTTTCTATTCCTGAGTAGTTTGCTTAGGATAATGGCCTCCAGCTCTATCCAGTCACTGCAAAGGACATGATTTCATTCCCTTTAATGGCTGAGTAGGATTCCATGGTGTGTATATACCACATTTTCTTTATCCAGTTCAAGTGTTCAGAAAAATTAACACACTAGAATTCCAGATCCAATGAAAAAAATATTTCAAATAATTAATGCACTAGAATTCCAGATCCAATGAAAAAAATATTTCAAATATGAAGAAAAAATAAAGACACTTTCAGATAAACAATAACTGAGAAGAAATCTAGGAAGCTTTTCTAGGCTGGAAAAAACTTCCCCAGATTACGGTAAATATGGAATGAAAATCATCTAAAAGGAGAAACATACTATATTGACTATTTAAACCACAACCAAAATAGCAACAACAAACAATGATATCATCTGGCATTATCATATTTGTAGACATAATTTTAAAAGGTTATTACAGTTGTTACTTTTTTACTGTGAGTATGTGATAGTGAGGACTGCTACAATATCTAGTACAGGATGCCACTGTCTTGCTTTGTGCTGAATTTCACCTGTAGTTTTATTCACCATTGCTTTTGCACGAAAATGAAAACACTCCTCTCTTATCCAACTGCATATCTCTGTCAGGCCAGATGGCCTTTATATAGTTCTAACGAAAGCACATGTTACAACAGATGTAATGCAGAGCAGATGGGAGAACTCAACTGCTTCTATTCAGCCATATACTAAAAGAATTTGCAAATAGGTAAAACCATTCTGTTCTTCTTTATTACATTTTTGAACATATTGTTACTTTTCCTAAAATATGATGTTTGTGGTAACTAACAATGCCTTATTAGTGTTATTTTTAAGCATTAGTACATAAGCATTTAATTTTTTAAGATTTCTAAACTGATAAATTTCAACAGACATAACCTACTTAAACAGAAGGTCTTTGGGGTCCCTAGTCATTTTTAGAACATAACACAATGTCCCTTATTTTATCTGGTATAGATAATGAACCCCCAACACATTTATTAAAAGAAAGAGAAGTAATACCCTAAGATTGTTAGTACACTCATCTTTTTATTTATTTATTTATATTTTAGAGATAGAGTCTCACTCTGTCACCCAGGCTGGAGTGCAGTGGCGTGATCTCCGCTTACTGCAATCTCCGCCTCCCGGGTTCACACCATTCTCCTGCCTCAGCCTCCCAAGTAGCTGGGACTACAGGTGTCCGCCACCACGCCCAGCTAATTTTTGTATTTTCACCGTGTTAGTCAGGATGGTCTCGATCTCCTGACCTCGTGATCCATCTGCCTCGGCCTCCCAAAGTGCTGGGATTACGGGCGTGAGCCACCGCACCCAGCCTCGTCTTTCTTTTTATTGCATATCTCCTAAAGACAATTACATGGTTTTGCAAATGGCCAAGGCATGAAGTTGAAGGAATAACATTTTCTCTATATTATGACTGATTCGGTCTTATTCTGAGTGTGATGGGGAATGTTTAACAATTACCTTTCTAGGTGTCTCTTCAGGTAAGTTAGGTAGAGGGATTATTAATTGAAAGACTAATTTATCCATTTGTAAAAATAAAGATAGCAATAATTCACTGGCTTATTGAAAAAAATTAAGAGAAGACTTATGTGACATACTTTGCTCAAAGAAATGCGTAGCATAATAGAAAATTTCAGCATATGGTAGTGGGTGTTGGAAGTAGCAGCACCAAGAGTAATAAATGTCATTAATTAATTTCAAGTCATCCTGAGCACAGTCAAAATTATAGTCATAAAGACCGGTCAGATTTCCCAGACAGGAAATAATTTAGCATTGAATGATTAATAAATGATTGTGGAATTGAGTAGAATCGACACAGATCTTTCATCTGGAGATAGAGACTACATCTGTGAACTAGGTAATGTTTCACAGTTCAAAGTAACAGGTCAGATGTGACTAAGTTAGGGACATTACTGTGAACGTTCTAGAGTGAGACAGTGAAATACCCACTGCAATCTAAATGCTAACATACTAGTCTCTTTATGGCATTTTTAATCTCTTTGTTTCTTAGGGTGTAAATGGCTGGATTTAGGAGAGGTGTGATGACTGCATAAAATACAGCAAGAAACTTGTCCACCCAGGGGATACTGACTGGCCACAAATAAATGAAGATGCAAGGCCCAAAGAATAACACTACCACCGTGATGTGGGCAGTGCAGGTAGAGAGAGCCTTGGATGCTCCACCCTTAGAGTGAAGGCAGACAGTAAACAGAATATGAGAGTAAGAGCTCAGCAACAGAATGAAGCAGATGGTTGCCAGTACCCCACTGTTAGCATTTATCAACATTTCTAGAATATAGGTGTCTATGCAGGCTAGCTTAATTACCAATGGAATATCACAGAAAAAGCTATCCAATTCCCTGGGTCCACAAAAGGGCAGCTTTGCAATCATAACTAGTTGACTTGCTGAATGCACAAAGCCAATAATCCATGATGTCATCACTAACCCAATGCACATATATCTGTTCATGATGCTGGAGTAATGGAGTGGCTTGCAGATCGCCACATAACGGTCATAGGCCATTGACACAAGCAGTACCATCTCGCCCCCTCCAAAGAAATGTCCAAAGAAAATTTGACACATACACCCTCCAAAGGAAATGGTCTTATTTTCCTTGAGAAAGTCTGTGATCATTTTAGGGGTAGTGACTGAGGAAAGACAGAAGTCAATGAATGAGAGATTGGCTAACAGGAAGTACATAGGGGAATGGAGATGGAGGTTAGTGATAATTATGATCACAATGAAGATGTTGCCTAAAATGGTAATCAAATAAAGTGAAGAAAATATCACTAGGAAGAAGTCCTGGAGGTCCCATGAATCACAAAGCCCAAGCATGATGAATTCAAACACCACAGACTGATTTGCTTCTTCCATTTAGTCCAGTCTGTTCTAAAGTCATCTGAAAAAAGACAGAGCATCACATTTTCTGAATAAACATTATGCGAATTTAGAGGATTTCTTTTTTTTAAAGAACTGATTCGCTTTACTATACTTGTCCTGATTATTTGTATAGAGTGCAGCAAGAATAATTATTTATTTTTACATAGGCTTTTATATTGGTTTTGATGGAACTTTGTTGCATAGAAGGAATCTCAGATACAATTTTTTTAAAGCCAAGCCCAGCCATGGATTTGTACCATCAAATACCTATGAGTTGGGTGAATTCCTCTCTGAGGTTCCAAGATAAATTTGGGGCTCCTGGGCCTGTCAGAAAGTGACATTCTAAATTAACTGAGATCTGTCTCAGATTTTTGGGGTTCACAACTTTATTCTAGAGCTTTCATTTAATCTCATCTAAATTTGATAAGTTTTATTTCTAAAGCCTTCTTCACTGTTTCCAGTAATAACTAGTATGAACTCAAAAGTATCTGAGAACAGATCTCAATTTAGAAAGTTTATTTTGCCTAAGTTAAGGATGTGCTCGTGACACAGCCTTAGAAGGTCCTTACAACATGAGCCTAGTTAAGAGGATTTCTTAAACACCGCTGATGGAACCGAATACTAGTATAATCATTATGGAAAAACAGTTTGCCCTTATCCTGCAAAAGTTAACATTCACACATTCCATGGCCCAGTGATTTCAATTACATTTACAACCTAAGATAAACTCTTGCATATGCATACAAAGATAAATTTATAATGCCCATTGACAAAACAATGGGATATTATTCTGAACCATAATAAATGAAGTACAACTATATAAAATCATATAGAAAAATCTTAGTAAAATATAATGAAGGAAAAGTCCAAAATGGATCAATTCAGCATAGTTTTTATGAGGTGAAAAGCAATAAAACACCAACAGTGTGCTTTGCAAGAACTTGTGTAAGTGAAGATGTGTGTATGAAATAAAAAAGAGAAAATGTAAGATGTTCTAAGTAACCTCAGGTGAGGGGAGGCAAGGGAGTTGTGAAGATGAGCACATAAGCATATGGATGCTTTATAAATTGTTCGGTTCTTGTATTGCATCGTGTTTTCATAGGTGTAATTTCATTAATGGATAAACACATACATAACTGGCATGAAAGAGATTATGATGTGTATCAAGGATTATGATCCATTCAATACTGTGAACCTGAGGTGAAATAATATTCTTTTCTTTTCTTTTCTTTCTTTCTTTCTTTCTTTTTTTCTTTCTTTCTTTCTTTCTTTCTTTCTTTCTTTCTTTCTTTTTTTTTTTTTTTTTTTTTGACACAGTCTTGCTCTGTTGCCCAGGCTGGAGTGCAATAGCATGATCTTGGCTCTTTGCAACCTCCACCCCCTGGGTTCAAGTGATTCTCCTGCCTCAGCCTCCTGAGTAACTGGGATTACAGGTGCCCACCGCTATGCCTAGCTAATTTTTGTATTTTTTAGTAGAGATGGGGTTTCACCATATTGGTCAGGCTGGTCTTGAACTCCTGACCTCAGCTGATTAACCCATTTTGGCCTCCCAACATGCTTGAATTACAGGCATGAGCCACTGTGCTTGGCCAACAATATTCTTTTTGAAAAGCACATATTATTTTTTAGGGACTATATGGTAGAAAAATAGTGCCTAAATATACATTTGAAATACTGGAAAATATTAGGACATTATTTGAAGGTCAATAATAGTTTCATTAATGAATAAATGAAGAGATCCTACTACTAGTCTTGACAAAATGGCGAAACCTTTTTCATCAATGAAAATAGCTAATTAAGTATAAGAGCAGATAAACTGGTCAAGGAGAAGGTAGTTAACCATCTGTGAAAGAATAAATGTTTTAGGCATAAGGAAAAATAATGGGGATTAGGAAGAAATGTTCTCTGATCATGAAACTCAAAGCTTGTGTAGCCTGTAAGAAATTATGCAAAACCTGAGGCATACCACAGCCATTGTGACTCCTGAGGTCTAATCTTCAATATAGAACTCTAAAATGTGTTCAAAAGGCCATGTTGCCAGACATGATCTATGACCGTAGAATACACTGTCTTGCATTAAATTTCTAGTTCAAAAGAAGATGATTTTTGAGAAGCTAAAGTCTGGAAATCTCTGCAGGGACTAAAATGAAGCAAAGTCTGTGGTGAAGACTGGGAGAGGGCTGTGCATCAAGTTGCTTTAAAAACAGATTTTAGTGTTACAAAGGAGAAGGCCCCCGGGACCCAAGACTCTGGCTACAAATTTTCAGAATTAGATAATTCCCTCCATTTTCCAACACCACAGGAAACTATTTCCAATCAGTTTCATCTGCCTTGGATGAAGAAGCTATGTTTTTTGAAATACATTATGTTTCCCCTAATCATCATTGGCAGAGTTTCTTTCACAATGCCAGGATAAATGGCATATACAAACTAAATAGATTCCTTGCCAACAAGTTGTAGGAATTTGGTCTGTAAACTACTCATTTTTGCTATTAATTCCTTTAAAAATATAATTCTGTGAAGCTGGAAAATAGATTTACATTTTTTCTATTTCTTGCTTTCCCTCTCCTCTTTTGTATTGTCTCCTAGTTTTCCTTCTTACTCTCCTTCTTTTTCATTTTTTAGATATCTGGATCTCAAAGGCTCCCTATAATGAATCACTTATTTCCAATACCTATGACAGTTTTCTGATGATTGGTGTTACACAGCCCTCTGTTAAGGTTGGGAGCCAGCTAGATTGTTGCTAGTTTAGATAGCATATATATATACACACGCACATATATATGTATGTGTATGTATATACACACACACACACATATATATGGAGAGAGACCTTTATGAATACATAACACACATATATAAACATATATGTATAAAATTATATATACACACATATATGTATATAATTTAATATATATACACACACATATTGAGAGAGAGTATATGCACATATCTTTGAGAGAGAGGAGAGTGCACTCAGGGCTGTGCTAACCACTTCTAATTACTATTTCATAATCATAATAACAATTATATTCATTTTTACCGCTTAAAAAAAGTGAACAAAAGGAAAATGTCCATAAGGAAATATTCAATAAATTCTTGTTGACTTGAGTAGAAAAAATAATCCCCTTCTAAATCTGGTGCTTTCTAATTCTGTTCTTATTTTTATCCCTGGTATCCAATAATACTATTGAATCTAAACAGTATTAGAATAATGCTGTTGAATGTGTTGAATCTAATACTGTTTAATCTAAACAGATAATAGAGAATCTAGTAGAGTTAGCTTCTAGAAAGAATGCTTATTATAAATAGTTTAGTTATTATAAATAGTTTAGTTTGGTTGGAAAGGAATATGATTTTTATGAATCATGACAAAATAATAAAACTCTTCCTAAGACTATGTGTCCTATGAAAAGGTAACTGACATGAGAAATACAAATGAAAAATAGCTACATGAAAAATATTCCATGTATACATAATAATTCTGTTATGATTACTTTTGGAACTTATTGCTTCAAGTTTTTTGCTTGAGTCTGGGCTTATCCCGACTGTTGTATATAATTGAAGTTGTTGATGTTGTTGTTTAGATTCAACAGTATTATTGGATACTAGGGATAAAAATAAGAACAGAATTAGAAAGTACCAGATTTGGAAGGGGATTATTTTTTCTACTCAAGTCAACATGAATTTATTGAATATTTTCTTATTGTGTGCATTAATCTCTACTGGGCATGTCAGATAAAAAAGAAATAGACTATCGGTACTATACAAACAGAGTAAAAGCCTATGCCTGCTTTTTTACCTTATTATTTTAAAAGTTGTTAGTATTATTTTAGTTAAATTACAAAAGATAAAGTATTACTAATAAAATAAATTATAATTTAATATCAATACTAACAATACAAGTATAATTAATTTTCAGACATACCCTAGAGAGAAGTTACTTTCTAAATTGCAAGAGTATACATATATTTATAAAATGGAATGACTTAAAGCAGAACTCATCAAAGAGATGAAAATGTAGGGGAAAAAAAGAAGCATAGAAAGAAAATGAAACCATTTCCATTTCTTTTGGAGTTGCTGCTTTTAGGGTTCTTTGAAAAACTAAAACCCTCTTTGTGTCACCCTATTTCTCTGAATACCTGCTGTGTGTCTGAAACTTTCACTCACATTGTCTAAATTAATCTTCACAATAACCCCATGAAATGGGTCTTATTCTGAGTCTGACTCTCCAGGCAATTTGTTAGAAGTTTCAGAGTTCGGAATTAGCATGTTTGGGAGGCACACCCAATGTTCTCTGACATTTGTCCTTCTCCTCATGTGGTATTATCCTGCATCTCTTTCTGTTCAGTTCCAAGAGCATAATTTTATTTCCATGGCACCATTGACAGTTATAGCTTTTAACAGATTTCCTTCCATATTTTCTACCAAGTTTCTTCCTTATCTTCATAAATTATTAACAATTTTCTCCCTGCTTGAAAATTTCTGCTAATGGAAGCCACATATCTGTACCTAGAACAGTCCCTTAATCCAGGAAAACCATGGACTCTGATGATTACGGATACGTAAGAAGAGGCCTTCCTCAACCAGGACATCTATCGAGCTGTGAGACTGTCTAGAAATCATTCCCTTTGATGCTGTAGGGAGTACAGAAGTCCCAAGATGCAGCTGGGAGAAAACTCTTGATAACTCTGGAAGCTATCCAGCACTTCCAAACCATCCTACTTAGTATGTGTGGAAAAATGGTGTTAAAACATCGTGAAATTCTCTTAAATGTGATAGAGGAAGTAAGGGACAAGTTAGAATACAGATGGTATCTTACCAGACGGACATCATTATTCTACCGCATTTTTCTCCCGTGGATAAAGCATTGCCCATATTTTAACTAAGATCTGAAATAAAACCTTATTGCAGCAAAACAATGCATTTTCTTCAGTGATCAGTGTTTGTGGGAGAGTGTGAGGCATATATTCACTGCAGAGTAGTCTCTGGGGTGGAAGGCTTTCAAACTACCTATACCGTATTCCTTTGGGACCTTATAATTTCAGTTTCTCTGAATTGAGAATATCACTTAATAGAGAGACTTTTGTTAAAGACAAAGAGACCTAGTGAATACAATTATAAAAGTTCTAATGATAGAAGTTAAGCCATTTTAAAACATTTATTTGTTTAATTTTTTGAAAGAGAAACCAGCAGAAGCCAGATGACTTGTATTGGTGGGAGTGGATGACAGGCAGTGGGAGATGAGTTAGGCACTGATGCAGCAACCATGCCTATGACAGAGCAGCCAGCCCTGAACCACTGCTTTTGTATGAAGCATACATAATGAAGAGTAGAGAAGCCTATTAAGGTCTCAAAACTTTCTGTGCTTTTGTGAGCAATGTTCTAGGTTTAACATATTATGTAAAAAATGAAATTATTAACATTATAAATAACATCAATAGCAGAAGCTTATCTTTTGTTTTCATTTATAAGGTATTATGCAAATTCAGGTTTACTGTTCAAAGTTCCAACACTTTAAAGCTTGAGAAAGATATATAATAATCCGCCTCTCCTTTGTTTAATACTTTTTTTTGCCAAAAATAACTTTTGAGCATATTTTTAGGGATTTTATTCCAGTTTCCTTTTCATATAATTACATAATAGCATGTGCATATGTTAACATATATATTTTGATGAATTATGTTTGTTTTTTGATATACAGTACAGATGTTCCTTGACTTACAATGGGGTTACATCTCAATAAACCCATGATCAGTTGAAAATATTATAAATTGAAATGCATTGAATACATCATAGCTTAGCCTAGCCTGCCTTAAACATGCTTAATACACTAACATTAGCCTACAGCTGGATGAAATCATATAACATACAGTCTATTTTACAATAAAATATTGACTATCTTATGTAATTTCCTGAATGCAGAACTGAAATTTTGTGAAAAATAGAATGATTGTATGGGTACCTAAAGCATGGTTTCTCTGAATATGTACTGATTTTGCACTATTACAAAGTTGAAAAATTCTAAGTAGAACCACTATAAATTGGGGATCATCCATATATGAAAGGTATTTTAATATTTAATTTATTAAAATCAATTTATGCTGAAATAGCTTTCATTTAATGGTGTGATTGCTTTTAGAGAAATGAAGAATTAAGATAACATTATTTAAAAGATACCTCCTTTTTGTTCAAAAGTAAAAACATGTTTTTAAAGTGTTCTCCTTACACTTTAGGAATTAGTGCTTGGGTTTGGGAAAGAGAATGTGGCACAAGGGTGGGATTACTGGGCTTGACATTAATCAGGTAAGTGGTGATGAGTCCTCTGGTCAACTAAGCTGAAGATCAGGTAAAGGAAAGCCTCAGGTCTTGAGACATAACCTAGAAAATATTTTACCTAAAAGTATAGTTGATTATCTATAAGGAATGAAAAGAATAGATAAAAAGTTGTAAATAAACTATTCAGATTCCATTGTGTGAATATTCTAAACAATATGATATCAACATATTTAAATATAGCATCTACACAATCTGAGGAGATGTATAAACTGGCATTATATATGTATAAACTAGATCTACTATCACCATTTTAGAGATTATACATTCACCTGGTTTATCTGAGCTGCTTCAGTTACTTTCCAAAAATGTACAAGAAAACAATAAGTAAACAAAAAACATTAAGATAATACAATAACTCCTATTTTAGATCAAAAACATATGAGGCTTAGCATTTGTAAGTTGATTAATTTCCCATAGTTCATAAGTAATCGTATTAGTGAGGGTTCTCTAGAGGGATAGAGCTAATGGAATATATATATATATAAAATATAATGTAATTATAATATATATTATATATGGTATATATAATATATATATATGAGTTTATTAATTATTACTTCACTTACTCACAAGGTCCCACAATAGGCTGTCTGCAGGATGAGGAGCAAGGACGGCCAGTTCGAGTTCCAAAACTGAAGAACTTGGGGTCCAATGTTCAAGGGCAGGAAGTATCCCTCACAGGAGAAAGATGTAGGCTGGGAGACTAGGCCAGTTTCTCCTTTCACATTTTTCAGCCTGCTTATATTCTAGCCATGCTGTCAGCTGATTAAATTGTGCCTACCCAGATTAAGGTTGGGTCTGCCTTTCCCAGCCCACAGAGTCAAATGTTAATCTCCTTTGGCAACACCCTCACAGACACACCCAGGATCAATACTTTGTATCCTTCAATCCAATCAAATTGACACTCAATATTAACCATCACAGTAACAGAGACAAGACTCAGACTATGACTGCCTGGCTCAGAGAATCCGTGTTCTTAGATACTACATAGTGAAAGATGAAGAAGAAAAACTGAGGAGGGCTACTAGCACAAATAATTACATGGAATTGTGCAAGGAGAGTTCCTGACAATTTCCTCTTTGTCTCTGTTCGGCAAATGAACAAATGAATGCTTTCCATGGGCTCAGCAGTAGATAGGACAAAGCTGAGAAAAGAATCAGTGAGCTTGAAGATTTTTGAATAGGAACTTCCCAACTGAAATGCACAGAGGAAAACAGAAGACACTTACCCCCACGGAATATCCAAGAATTGTTGTACAATCATAAAAGGTATGACACACGTGCAACTGGAATACCAGAAGAACAGAAGAAAAAAGAAAAAGGAGCAGCAGAAATGTGTAAAATAATAATAGCTCAGAATTTTCTCAAAATAATGGCAGTCATGAAACTGCTCAGCTTAGACAACACAAGCAGGATAAATACAAAACGGAACAAATCCCATCCACACCTAGGCATGTCACATCTAAACTATAGAAAAGAAAAAAAAATGACAAAGTCTTGAAAGAATCCAGAGGACATAGGGAAATAACCTTACCTACAGAACAAGAATATAAATTACATATTTTTTTTTTGGTCAATCCATGTAGCAGAGAGAGGAGTGAAATACTTACAGCATTGAAAAAAAATCAAACTAGAACACTATATTTAGCAAAATTATCCATCAAAAGTGAAGAATGACAAAACATTTTCTGAGACACACATAATCTGAGGGAATTCATTCATTCTCAAAAGAGACATAACAATTCTGAATGTGTAAATGTTTAACAACAATATTAAGGCAAAAACTGATAGAACTCCAAGGAGAAACAGACAAACAACTACTGTATTTGCAGACTTCAACACCTTGTTTTCAGTAATTGTTAGATCCAGCAGGCAGAAAATCCCTAGGGACATCATAGTGCTCAACAACTCCATTGATTTACTTGAACTAATTCACATTTAGAAAACTACATCTAAGAACAGCAGATCACACGTTCTTCTCAAGCTCACGTGGAACATTCACAAAGATAGACCATACTCTACTCCATAAAACACACTTAACAAATTTAGAAGAATTATACAAAATTATACAAAACATGTTCTTAGATTACAAAGGAATTAAACTAAAAGTCAATAACAGAAAGATGGCTGGAACATTCCAAAATATTTGGAGATTAAACAACACTCTTGTTAATAATAACAAATGGATCAAAAAAGAAATCTCAGAAGATATTAAAAATATTTTGAACTAAATATAAATGAAAAGACAAATCAAAATTTGTGGGATGCAATGAATGCATTGTTTAGAGGGAAATTGATGTCATTGATTACACATATTAGAAGAGAAGATAGATCTAAATCAATAATAATAAGCTTCTACCTTAGAAAACTGAAAAAAGAAGGCAAAATAAGCCTAATGTGGAAAGAAATGAATATTAGGTCAGAAACCAATGAAGCTGAAAAATGGAATGTCAATAGAGATAACAACATAAAAAAAGCTGGTTCTTTGAAAAGACCCATAAAATTAACAAACTCTGAACTGAGAAATGAAGAGAGGAGGAGACACAATCTATGAATACCAGAAATAAAAGAGGAACCACTACTGATCTCAAGGGATAGTAAAAGGATAATAAATACATATTACGAACAACTTTAAGCCCCCAAATTTGATATCTTAGATGAAATGGACCAATTACTTGGAAGACAAAAATTATAAAACCTCACGTAAGGGCAGGAGAAGTGACAGTGGCCAGGTAGCCCAGCTTCATGAAGGCTCTTGAGGCACCAGGGCCCTCAGGCACACAGTACAATGCCTACATTGTATTTGGATTTACAGGGAAATTTATGGGTCTAGATTATATTTCAATAGAAACTAACAACAATCTTGGAAATTCGTTTTACAGTAAGATGCCTAAAACTTGCAATATGTGTGAGGTAATTTCTAGAGTAACAATTATTTTTAATATTTTTATTGTAATCAATTTTCAAAAGGATTAACATGTAGAGTGAACATTATTTACCAAGAAATCATTATTATCAATTTTTTCATCGTCTATATACATATGCCTGCCCGCATCCTTCCAACCACTTGTCTCTCAAACTTACTGTCGCCCAGGATTTCTGAATAAAATACAGTCACCGCTCTCAAGAAGCTCATAGACCTAGCACAGGAGATAGAGAGACTACTAACTGTAAATATAGTATGAAATAATGTGAGAGGTAGGAAAACATGATGTAATTGCATAGAGGGGTAAGATCTATTCCAGACTGAAGTAGAGAGAGAGACATCCTTGATGAACTGATGCATGAGATGGCATTTTAGAATGAGAAGTAATCAGCTAAATGAAAAAGGTCAGGGATCCCTTGAATATGAAAAAAAAAAATTTCCAGCTGCATCCATGTCCCTACCATTCTTAGCAAACTATCACAAGAACAGAAAACCAAACACCGCATGTTCTCACTCATAGGTGGGAACTGAACAATGAGATCACTCGGACTCAGGAAGGGGAACATCACACACCGGGGCCTATCATGGGGAGGGGGGAGGGGGGAGGGATTGCATTGGGAGTTATACCTGATGTAAATGACGAGTTGATGGGTGCAGCACACCAACATGGCACAAGTATACATATGTAACAAACCTGCACGTTATGCACATGTACCCTACAACTTAAAGTATAATAATAATAAATAAATTTAAAAAAATAATAAAATTAAAAATAAAAATAAATTTCAAAATAAATTGAAAAAAAAAAAAGAATTAAAGACTTAAATATAAGACCAGAAACTATAAAATTACTAGGGGAAACACAGGGAAAGACTCCATGTCATTGGTCTAGGCAATGATTTCATGGATATGAACACTAAGAACACAGACAAGAAAAGCAAAAATAGGCAAGTGGGTAGCATCAAACTAAAAAGTGGGACTAGGTTCTACACAGCAGTGGAAACAGTCAAGAGTGAAAAAGCAACCTATGGAATGGGAGAAAATATTTGCAAACCATATATCTGATAAGGAGTTAATATTCCAAAATATATAAGAAGCTCCTATAACTTAATAGCAAAAAACGGAACAAGCATACCTTGTTTTATTGTGCTTTGCTTTACTTTTATTTTTATTTTATTTTTTGAGATGGAGACTGGCTCTGTCGCCCAGGCTGGAGTGCAGTGGTGCTATTTCGTCTCACTGCAACCTCTGCTGCCCAGGTTCAAGCGATTCTCCTGCTTCAGCCTCCTGAGTAGCTGGGATTACAGGCGCGTGCTACCACACCCGGCTAATTTTTGTGTTTTTAGTAGAGACGGGGTTTCAGCATCTTGTCCAGGCTGGTCTTGAACTCCTGACCTCGTGATCCACCCATCTTGGCCTCCCAAAGTGCTGGATTACAGATGTGAGTCACCGCGCCCGGCCTACTGTGCTTTACTTTATTGCACTTTGAGATACTGCATTTTTTTTTACAATTTGAAAGTTTGTGGCAACGTTTTCCCAAGTTTAGTCTTGGTGACGCCATTTTTCCAACAGCATGTGCTCACTTTGTGTCTCTGTCTCACAATAACTTTTCTCAAACTTTTTCATTATTATGATGTGTTATTGTGATCTGTAATCATGGATCTTTGATGTTACTATTGCAACTGTTTTGGGGTGCCGAGAACCATGTCCATATAAGACGACAAACTTAATTAATAAACGTTGTGTACATTCTAAAAAAAAAAAAAAAAAAATTATGAGTGAACCTGAGGAGTCACAAAATAACAAGGAGTGTTCCTGTAGTTCATCAGGTTTGTGAGCTGAAGAGTTCAGATGAGAAGTTGGGAGATGCGCTGTGGATAGATCTCAAGCTTTACTGCCATCATGACATATTTTGAAGACAGAAGTCACAGGGATTTTAAGTGGTGAGTAGACAGGATTAGACTCGGAAATACTCCATTGGTGTTCTTTTTGACTGCTTCCCTTTTAACCTTTACAGTATCCCTTCTTGCTTGCTTCTATTATTCTTTCCTATTTCTTTCCCACTTGTTCCTGTCCCTATTCTGTCCTCCCTTATCCTTCTTTTGCCTTTCATCTCCTTCCTTACCAATATCAATCAACTAAACAACAGATACGTTGTAAAGAAACTAGCAGTAGACGGCTCAGCAATATGAGGTTTTATCTTGGTGGTGAATCCCTTACTGAGAATATTTTCTGTTAAATTACAGCTGTCGCTTTTTAAGGAGAAAATGATTTTTCTCACATTTGTGAAACTTTATTTTATTTTTAAAATCCAAATTAAATGCTGGCACTACTACATTCTGAATTTGCAGGCTATGCATCTTCAAACTCTTATTTGGTATTTTAAAAATCTATTTTATAGTCCAAAGCAATATTTTAGGCAATTTCAATAATACCAAAATATAGATCTTAAGAAGTGAAAACCACACGTAATCCAACTTTTCAGCATTCACCGTTGGCAATATTTGGTGTGCATTCCTGGAGAATTTTTTTAATTTAAACACACCCGCAAAGTTTCATGTTTAAATTTTATTCTGTATTTTATTGTTTTTTACTAAATTGGAAATCTTTCCAAACATATTTAAAACTATTTAGTTAGTTTTAACAGCTTCATAGTATTCTCTTGTACAGACATACTGTAATGGGATTAATACTCACTATTGATTGACACAGAAACAACATTCTAATAGAGGTATATATGTATAAATATATATATGTGTGTGTTACCTACATATATATAACATTTGCTCTTGTGCTAGTATGTCTAGAAATAGATTTGTGCATTTTAAATTCTAGTAATTGTCAATTTGTAAATCCTTTAACAGTGTATAAGAGTACCTTTTATTTTGAGACCTAGAAAAACTTGGAATTTACTTATTTCTGATTTCTCTCTCTGTTTATCTCTTTCTTTTTCCCTGATGATTATTAAACAAACAAACAAACAAAAAAACCTTGTGAAACTCCTAATGACTGATGAAGTTAAATGGCAATAAATATATTTACTGGCCATTTGTATGTATTGTTGCTCCCGTTGTGAGTTGCCTGTACATGTCTCCTACCTTTTAAAATTAGGCCTCCTCCTTGTGGTATTAACATATTGATCTTTCTATCAACCATAACACTCTGTTTGAGGATAATATTTTTCCTTTCCTATTGAATATTATCAAATAAAAACATTAATAAAGTAATTTTTAATATTTGAAAAATAAACAAGAAAACAAAAATAAGTCACTCAATTTTCTTACCATTCAAGAAAATAAATTATCAGTATATTTTTACTGACCTTTCTTTTGGTCTTTAAACTTTTTATTTTCAATTTTTTTTCAGTTGGGAATATCGAATACACTTTTTTTGTATTTTGCGATATATATTTTAAAACCCTCATATTGTATGATCAAAACCTTTAGAGTTGATTACAAGTCTAAAACGTCATATCCACTGTAATTCACCTCCGTGATTGTCCCTTTCTCCCTTGCTCAATTCTATCCTAATTTTTCCCAGCTACTGCCTATAAAGTTCTCCATTTGGTGCCCTTGTGGTAGGGCCTCATCGTATCACCCCTGTAGCATTTCCTTTCGGCTGCATTACCTGCTTTATGTCTGTAACCCTCAGGATGCCCATGTCTGCTTGGTTTGGCTGCCTTTTAGTCTATTATTGCCTGTTATGGGTCCCTTGTGGCTGCCACCAGTCTGTTCTACTTTCTTGCTGAGGCAGCATAGGGTTGTTCAGCCAGAGACTGGGTTCAGCGTGGAGTAGTGCAGAGAGAAGTGAAGACATGAGAAAGAATGGTTGTCAGTAGTATGGGCCTAGAGGAAAATTTGGTGGTGGCTATGCCAGTGGGGGAACCCATAGTATTCAATTTAAGTGTGGAACAAGCATCAGTAATTTGGTTTGAATACTTAAGGATAAAGTAATTTAGAAAATTAAGGGGAAAAATAAGTTAATAGATTAGATTAGACTCTATAAAACTGATATTTGACCATCTTTGGACACAGTGAAAGAACAATTTTATCTGTGATTCAAACTAATAAATGCATATAAGCCTGGAGGTTAACAATTTATTGATAAGCAGTAAGGAAAATTGTCTATTTCTTCCTAGATGCACAATTTTTAAAAAAGGTCTTCCTACATATTTTATCTTGTGACCTTCTCTTTGTATTCAAATATATGTTATTCACATCTTTGCTTACTATCAATTTTTGTTTCTATAGATGAAGTTGAGGTTTTGATATCTATTTTGAATGTGCCTTTTAGAGAACTTGTTTAATCTACAGTCACATTATAAATGTATGAGAGTGTCTTGTTCCTTATATCCGCATTCACAATAAATCATTAATTTCTAAAAAATTTGACAATTTGTTAGGTAAAAGAAAATGCACCTCAATGCTATTTTATTTACATTTCTTTGATTTCTAGTGATAGGTTTACTTTTTAAAGCTATTGATTCTTAGGATGTCTTCTTTTGTAACTTGTCTTTATATGTTTCATTCATTTTTTAATTGACATACCACACTTTTTATCTGTTATTTATTTGGAAGACTAATTTTATTTTAAAATGTTAATCTGATGTTTTACAACTATTTTCTTTAGTCCTGTTTTTAATTTTTATAGTGCTTAAATCTCCACGTAAAGATATATAGATATGTATCTATATGCACGATATATATCTACATATATGAACACATATATAAAATATGACATATTTTAATATATTCAATGTTTTTTCAATCATTTCCTTCATAATTTGTGAATATGAGATATGCTTTGATTAGATTTTCCAACTTAATGTTTGCTACATGTTCCCATACTTTTTTTATTTCTCTTTTTAACTTTTAAATATCCATTTGAAACTTCATTAAGTCCATGTTTGTAGGCAAAGATCTACATTTTTCCAAGTTTTATCTCTTGTGCGAATGTTGTTGGTTGAATATTCATCCTGTCCAGGCTGATGTGTTATAGTTCTTCAGTAGTCTCCTGACAGGTCACTTTAAGCAAAATCTAACCTTTTCATTGAAGCTTTTGTGACCTTTTGTCACAAATGGAAGTATGCTCAAACTACATTTAGAATCCTTGATAGTTTTCTATTGCTCTTAGAATAAAAAGTAAGGTTTCTATGGGTGCAGAATTCCATCATTCTAGCCTGTCACTGCAGCCTGATCTCATTTATTTAACCTCCGGACAACTGTCTCAGAGTCTTTGCACATAGTATTTCCAAAGTCTTGACTATTCTTCTTACTCCTCAGTAATAATTCCCTGTAGCGGAGTCTGAGCAGGCACCTATGTGATCAGTCATTTTAAAAATAGTGCTCTGTTTGTTTTGTTTGTATTAATTATCAGAGTTTTATCTGTATTTGAAACTATTCAATGTCTAGAACTAGCATTCGCCTGTAATATTCCTGTAACCAAGATCAGTGTTTTATCTCAGAACTTGACATAGTTCCTGGCATGTAATAGATGCTCATTACAAATAATAGTTAAATGGATAAATAAATGCATAAAATTTTCAAAACATCTTATGGCTGTTCAGGAAGATTTCCTTTTTAATATCATATTTAAGAACAATTTAAATCTGTTTTTTTCAATATTTATTTCTGACAAATTTCTTTGTTCTTATTTTATTTGTGATCTTTCAGGTTATGCCAGACAAAACCCAATGTCTGAAGCAAATTACTCTGAGGTATCTGAATCTGTATTCCTGGGACTTTCTACCTACAGACCAGTGCAGCACTTCCTGCTTGCCATTTCTACAGTGTTTTATGTGACAGTTGTTCTGGGAAACATTATTGTTGTGTTTATAGTGACCTTTGACCCTCATTTACATTCATTCCTCCATGTACTTCCTTTTAGCCAACTTTCATTTATGGATTTGTGTTTTTCTACCTTAACAGTTACTAAGATGATTTCTGACCTATACTCTGGGCACAATACCATATCATTCCAGGGGTGTGTCATCCAGATATTTGTCCTTCATGTCCTAGGTAGATCTGAGATGGCACTCCTTATAGCTATGGCCTTTGACAGATATGTGGCCAAATGCAAACCCCTCCACCACCTAACCATCATGAGCCTGCAGATGTGCATTTTGCTTCTGTCTCGTGCTTGGGTTATTGGTCTCATTCACTCAGTAGCCCAGTTGGCTTTTGTTGTCCATTTGCCTTTTTGCAGTCCTAATGAGATAGATAGCTTTTATACTGTGATCTTCCTTGGTTTACCAAACTTGCCTGCATAGACAGCTACAGGACGCGGAGTTCCTGGTTACTGCTAATAGTGGGTTCATTTCCACAGGCACTTTCTTCTTATTGATTATCTCTTATATCTTCAACCTTGTCACTGTATGGAAACACTCATCACGTGATTTGTCCAAGGCCCGCTCTACTCTTTCAGCTAACATCACTGTGGTGGCTTTGTTCTTTGTACCATGCATCTTTATTTATATGTGGCCATTTCCCACAGTACCAGTGGATACATTTCTTGCCATTTTAGACTTTATGATTACACTCATCCTCAGTCCTGCCATTTACTCATTGCAAAACAAAGATATGAAGATATCAATGAAGAGACTGAGTAGTCAACTCCTGAGTCTGAGGAAGATCTAAGTAATTTATAAGCGCACAAATCATGCCTTCTGTAAGCACCAGTGTAAATACAAATATTTAAAATTTATGCTATCTTGAGACAATGTATTGTCCTTAATTCAGGAGCTCAGATACCTTGGGCAGTTTATTCCAAGTTAGTCGATAACACAAATACATACTTAATTCCTTATCTATGAACAGTTTTGCATAGTTTCAAATCTTTACAATACACTTTTTGTGTGAGCTGTATTTTGACTAGTCCATAGAACATCCTAAAATGTTTTAATGAATTCCCACCCACAATGTGTATTTGCAGGGCTATTGGCATAAGCTGATATTTTCCTCTTGCATTGGGTTGAAAAGCATTCTCATCTAAAGGGAATAATTGGGTCTCATCACAATTACTTTTTGGAAAGCAAAACAAGTGTTACCTTGTATGTTGATTCAGGTTTGCTGTTCCTTCTTTGCCTTTCTTTATGCTATTACATATGTTAAAAATGCATATGTATACAATTATAATTTTTCAAAAATTATATCTATGTATATAATTAGTTTAATATATTAATATTATTCAATATTCACATAAGCAGAAAACAATAAAGTGGGTGAAAAAATAGTTAAACAATTAGTAGTGCTTTGAGTGCAATTAGGGATCTTGTTACTAAGAGGAAAATCTAGTCTAGAACACCCCTCTATGTTCAACTAGTAAGCAACCTATTCTTTTAGACTCCTAGGCCTGGGAAACTGACCAACACATAGAGCAACATAATACCTATTGGCAACTTTATTTATTAAAAGTGAAATTATGTTCTTTTATTGAGATGAAAATTTGCTTCCTTATAGCTTTCATATTTCATTTCCCATTTTATAATCTGGAATTATGTATAATCAAATATCATTTATGATGCCCCCTCCTTTCATGTTTTAAAGTAAATATGATCCTACTATGTCTCCCAATTTTAAGGTTAAATATTTCTTCTGAGGCTAAACATACTGCATCTTAAATATTTTCAGGCAAAATTTTCCAATTAAAAATTTCATTATAAACTTTTTAAATTATGAGATAACTTTGATTATTTGTTTGGTTTTCTAATACCCGGTAAGTTTTCAGCAACTGTTTCACAGTATCATTAGATTTTTTTTCAGAAGTTGCAAGAAGAGTAAGCACAGATCACGGAAGTTACTTTTTCATGTGGCCTCATGTGTCAGATAGTCTAGATTCAACTTAATTAACTGGAAGAAAATTTGCAGAACATTTCTTCAGGCACTATAGACTATATTATATATTTTTTGAGATTTTTAAATGTATGCATGGTCTGAAAAAGAAGAATGATTTCTTTTGTTTTAGGTATATACTCAGGAGTGAGATTGCTGGATTGAATGCCAGCTCTGTTTTAAGTTCTTTGAGAACTCACCAAAGTGCTTTCCACAGTAGTTGAACTACTTTGCATTCCCACTCACAGTGTATGTGTTCCCTTTTCTCTACAACATTGCCATTTTCTATTGTTTTTGACTTTTTAATAATAACATTTCTGACTGATGTGAGATGGTGTTTCAGTGTGGCTTTTATTTGCATTTCTCTTATATTTATTGATGAGCATTCTTCCAGATATCTGTTGGTCCCATGTATATCTTCTTTTGAGAAGTGTCTGTTTTTGTCCTTTGCCCATTTTAATGGGGTTGTTTCTTGTTTGTTGAGTTGTTTAAGCTTTTCATAGATTCTGGATATTAGACCTTTGTCAGATGCATCATTTTTATGCATAATGAGTTATGCACAATAACTTAACTTTTGTATATTGTAAAAGGGAGAGGTCCAGTTCCTTTCATATGGCTAGCCAGTTAGCTCAGCACCATTTATTGAATAGAGAGTATTTTCCCCTTGTTATTATTGTCAACTTTTTCAAAGATCAGGTGGCTCTAGGTGTGAGGATTTATTTCCAGGATCCCTGTCCTGTTCCGTTGGTCTATGTGTCTGATTTTGCACCAATACCATGTTGTTTTGGTTACTGTAGCCTTGCAGTATAGTTTGAAGTCAGGTAGTGTCATGTCTGCAGCTTTGTTCTCTTTGCTTAGGATTGCTTTAGCTATTTGAACTTTTTCTTGTCTCCATATGAATTTTAGAATCATTTTTCTAATTCTTTGAAAAATGACCTTGATAGTTTAATAGGAATACCATTAAATCTGCAGATTGTTTTGGGCTTTCCAGGAGCTCATCAAGACTCAGCTCACTAGAATGAAAGATGCTCCTATCACCCAGAAAATTTCAAGGGATTTGGGAGGTCTATGTCAGGAACCAGGTCAAAGATCAAATATTAGAACAACAGATTATCTTGGCTCCCTTACTGTCCAAGAAATTACAGGGGTTTTAGGAGCCTTCCGCCAAAGGCAGGGGGGCATAGACCAATATAAACCTTTCTTATTTCACAGCCCACCTCCTGATTTCTGGCCAGCGACCCATTACAACAAAAGGATCATATAAGTCAAAAGATACTGCTACATTGCTAAAATCTCATTCAATCATTAATAATTACATCAGTGCATCATCATATTGTAGGAAAATGTCTCTCAGCACAAGGCCACTCACGTTTGTAGGCTTCCTTCAATCTTGTCAGGTTCTATAAGCAGGAGTGGTCTTGGCAAACATATCTTCACCCTTTTAGGCATCTGGTATAATTGAGCTAAGTGATGCTGTCATCTCTTTGAGCATTTTTTGAGGGGTTAATATAATAATGGATTTTTCTCAATTTATAATTCATTCATTCATTTCTTTAACCTCAGCTACCAGTCCCCCTTTTCTTCAATAAACCCAAACCTTTTCATCTTTGGAAGGAATATTAGGTTTGATCATTGTGCTGGTTTAAACTGTGGGCAGTAATACTAATCTAGCAATTATCTCCCCCTTGGTTTGCTTCCATTCATACAGGGCACAATTGCATAGGTGCAGAACTAATGGAATATTTTTACCATCAGGAAATATAGCTGCATTTACTGTTAACCTCAATTTTGCCAAATAGGATGTAGGTACAACTGACCCTCACCAGAGCCTTGGAAATTCCGATATAAGTTTCAAAAGCATAATTAAAACTTCTTGCCAAGAAATCATCCCTGCTTCCAACACTTGTAGTTCTGGTCCTGGTCCTGTGACCACTGCATTAGGTAGGGCAAGAATAGAGGTAATAAGAAGAAGAAAGTAAAGAAAAAGTATAGTCATTTTACCAGAAAACTCCTCCTTTGGAAGACTTGAATAGTTTTACCAACATCCTCTTGCAATCCTTCTTCTCCAGGTGCACCAGAAAAACAGTCATATTTAGTAGGGACATTCCTTTAGTCTTACTCATGTCTAGTGTGAGTGCACACGCATGATGGCATGTAAGCCAGCCCTTCAGGTCTACATATACCCTTATTTTAGATAACCAATGTTTCAATTGCTCATTCCACTTTCCTATGGAACTATTATTCTGAGGAGAATAACTCTCTGCATGTTGTCTGACCTTGTGGGTTGGACAGTGTGTTTCATGGTCTTCCAAATCAGTGCGATATCTTCTGTTCCAATTATTCTCCAGCACTCTGAGAATTTGAGTCTTCCACCAGGCAGGCAAAACCCAGTCCACAGTCAGTGTCTATTCCTGTCAAGACCAATTAGTAGCTTCCCAGAGCTACCAGCATCAGTCTGACTCGCTAACTATGTTTAGGGTCTTTTTACAGGGAAATGTGCCACATACCCATCTTCAGAGTCTATCTCTTTTGCTGGCAGACAGGATAGTTCTTGGCATTTTGTGCCCTGGTGCAAGAGGAATATGCCTAGATTCAGCCAGTATCTACATTGTTGCAGCTCTCAAATATCACTAATTTCATGGACCCAAGTGACCAACTCAGGTAAGCATGTGGGGATATCTGCTTATTAATTCCGATCATCTTTTGAACCCAGAAGGGAGCTCTAATGGACATCGACATATACTACTTTAATACCCCCTTCAGATTGTCACAGGACTGTGCCTGATGCAGGGATCCCTTCATTAGGCCAGGTTTCCATTCACTTCCTGCCTACTGTATGGCTAGGACATTGGCTGCTGTCCATGAGTCAGTAAAAACCCAAACATAGGAGCTTTCCCACTGTTCAATTCTTCCATCTCTGCTAGGGAAACATCATGCAATTCAGCCCACCAGGCTGATTTGTTATTACCCTATTCAATCAGAGTGATGTCTTTTGAAATAGAATATTGTCTGTTCACCTCAAAACTTCCAGCCACAAGCAAAGTATCTGTTTATTGGTCAGCGGAGGACTGTTTATAGGGAACTGTCCAATTATGTTTAAACCCAGCTGCTCCTCGCACAGTTTCAGAGTCAGTCCTGGGAGAAAAGAGGCTTCCTGCTTGTGAATATCTCCTTGCATTTCTCAGGTAGTATGATCTTGTATAAACTGTTTCCATTTTATCATGGTAGTCTTGTGGGTACTACCATTCCTATTAGAGCTTTTGTATGACATCCTGTTGACATCATTGATATTTTAGGTTTTGACATTATTTTATGTACTTCAGTCATAGGGCTAGCTTCAATTAATGCCCCATAGTAAGGCTGTAAATGTCTCCAAATGGATATTTTCTGGTCCAAAGTCCCAGTAGTTTTCTAGAGTGACTCACAGAACTCAGGGAATTACTTTATTTATGTTTACCAATTTATTATAAAGGACATTAAAAAGGAAACAGATGAACAGCCTGCTGGAAGAGATGCACAGGCCAAAGCATATGTGAAGGGATGCAGAGCTTCCATACTCTCTCTGGGTATGTCGCTGTCCAGAAACTTCCTTGTGTTCAGCTATCTGGAAGCTCTCTAAACCTAGCCCTTTTGGGTTTTTATAAATGCTTCCTTACACAGGTGTTATTGTTTAAATCATTAACCATTGGTGATCAACTTAACCATCAGTTCTTCTGACCTATCTGGAGGTTGGGGATTAGGGCTAAAAGTACCAATGCTCTTAACTTGCCTAGGTCCTTCTGGTGACTAGCACACATCCTGAAGCTATCTAGGGCTCCCAGTCACCAGTAATCTCATTTGCATATAAAAGAGATTCTTATCAATCTGAAGATTCCAGGTTTTAGGAACTGTCAGGAACCTGAAGTAAGACCAGATAAATATGTATTACATCACAATCTCACACTATCATATGCAAACAGGCTCCCTGAACCCCTGGGTTCTTTGCAATCTCAGGAGGCTTCTTCTGGCTGGTTCACTCCATTAAACTTGTTGGCTCTCATGTTTTATTTGCAGCTATCAATATCATAAAGGTTCTAGCACCCTCTTACTTACTCTCCAAGGTATCCATGGTTTTTAACAATGTCTTTAGGCATAGAACTCTCCATATACAAATGAAGTCAGCCTCTTTTGGCAGATGTGCAGAGCTTTATGTCTTTAAAACTTGTTGTTCTCCTTGATCAGAATCTCTGTAACACTGCATAAGAATTGGGAGAGAGAATCTTAATTTTCCCCACGTCCACTAGTGTATTTTACATTCCTTTTCTTCTTGAGCTACATAATTCTGAATTCTCTCAACTATCCCTCATATAATGCCATTCTAAGTTTCCCACTCTCCTTTGGTGAACTTCAGAGACCAGCCACTATGTGTGATGCCCTAAGTATCAACTGAATAGCACAGAGTCATAAAAGATGGGAAAGAATGGAAGAAAATAGGTAGTAGAATTAAACAGTATAGAGGTTTTTATTTTCTTATCTGAGTAATCATAGTACTCATGACTTAGAAAGTAATTGCACAAACCTTAAACAAGCCACATTCTCCACTGTTTATATGAAACCAGATAGGAGGTACATAGATATTTTCCTCTTGCAAAATATTTCATCTAAGTACTTCATTAATGTAATTGTTTTAGGTTAACAATATAATTAGCAAAATATCCTGTGATTATCTCGTGGAGGCATCCCAATACAGTTGACTGTTGAACAACATGGGGCTTAGGGATGCCAACACTTTGTGCAGTCAAAATTCCCTGTATAGCTTTTGGCTCTCCTGAGACTCAACTACTAATAGCTTACTGTTTATTAAAAGTTTTACTGATAACATAAACGATTAATACATATTATGTATTATATGCTATATTATTACAATAAAGTAAGTTAGACAAAATATGTTGTTAAGAACATCATAATAGGCCAGGCGCGGTGGCTCACACCTGTAATCCCAGCACTTTGGGAGGCTGAGGTAGGTAGATCAGGAGGTCAGGAGATCGAGACCATCCTGGCTAACATGGTGAAACCCCATCTCTACTAAAAATACAAAAAATTAGCTGGGCATGGTTGTGGGTGCCTGTAGTCCCAGCAACTTGGGAGGCTGAGGCAGGAGAATGGCGTGAACCCGGGAGGCGGAGCTTGCAGTGAGCCGAGATCACGCCACTGCACTCCAGCCTAAGCAACAGAGAGAGACTCCATCTCAAAAAAATAAATAAATAAAAATAAAGAGGAAATAGATTTACATTTTAGTAAGCAGAAGTGGATTATCATAAAGGTCTTTTTTCTTGTCATCTTCACAAGGAGTAGGCCGAGGAGAAGGAGAAAGAGGAGAGGTTGGTCTTTTTAGAACAGGTAGTTAGATATGAGCAGGGCAGGAAAAGGCCCTCTAAAATGTCAGGCACTTGGTCAGATGGTCAGGTGGTCGGTCATAAAAATATCCCTCGGAAATGATGAGCAGCCATGACTGGTGCTAAGAGGAAGGGAAGTTCCCTGACAGATAGACAACATCTTGAGCTAGCAAACTGCAATTGCCTGATAAGGTCTTAAGCATGTGTAGTAACGGGAAATATGGCAGAGTTTAACTGGTATATGACCTTCCTCTGGGGTGATCGACTGGTAAGGGAAAATTGTCACAAGTGAGCACGTGCACAAATTCAGCTAACCCAGGATGAATGCATATGACCTCCTAGATACTGACAAGTTACTGTGCCTGTGGTGATTAAGCAACAGTTTATTCCAATGGAGGGACAAAGGAAGGAGAAGAAAAAACTAGGAACCAAGCCAATGTATAAAATCCCAAGCCACTATTGTAAAAGGGGTTCAGTTCTTGATATGATTCTCTGCTTGGTGGCTGTTGGTGTATAGAAGAGCTACTGATTTGTGTATATTAATCTTGTGTCCATAAACTTTACTGTTTTTTTAATCAGTTAGTTCTAGGAGCTCTCTGGAGGAATCTTTAGGGTTTTCAAGGTAAACAATCATATCATCAGCAGTGACAGCTTGACTTTATTCTTTACCAATTTGGATGCCCTTTATTTCTTTCTCTTGTCTGATTGCTCTGGCTAGGATTCCAGTAGTCAGCAGAGTAAACAGAAAACCCACAGAATGGGAGAAAATCTTCACAATCTATACATCTGACAAAGGACGAATATCCAGAATCTACAATGAACTGAAACAAATCAGCAAGAAAAAATACAAACAATCCCATGAAAAAGTGGGCTAAGGACACGAGTAGACAATTCTCAAAAGAAGAAATACGAATGGCCAACAAACACATGAAAAAATGCTCAGCATCACTAATGATCAGGGAAATGCAAATTAAAATCACAATGTGATACCACCTTACTTCTGCAAGAATGGCCATAATCAAAAAATTTAAAACAAAACAATAGATGTTGGCATGGATGTGGTGATCAGGGAACACTTCTAAACTGCTACTGGGAATGTAAACTAGTACAGCTACTATGGAAAACAGTGTGAACATTCCTTAAAGAACTAAAAGTAGAACTACCATTTGATTCAGCAATCCCAGTACTGGGTATCAACCCAGAGGAAAAGAAGTCATGATGTGAAAAAGATACTTGCACATGCATATTTATAGCAGCACAATTCGCAATTGCAAAATCGTGGAACCAACCCAAATGCCCATCAATCAAAGAGTGGATGAAGAAACCATGGTATATGTGTACAATGGAATACTACTCAACCATAAAAAGGAATGAATAAACAGCATTTGCAGCGACCTAGATGAGATTGGAGAGTATTAGTCTAAGTAGAGTAACTCGGGAATGGAAAACCAAACATTGTATGTTCTCACTGATGTGTGGGAGCTAAGCTATGAGGACACAAAGGCATAAGAGTGACACAATGGACTTTGGGGACTTGGGGGAATGGGAGGAGTGGGGAGAGGGATAAAAGACTACAAATAGGGTGCAGTGTAGAGTGCTCAGGTGACAGGTACACCAAAATCTCACAAATCACCACTAAATAACTTACTCATGTAACCAGATACCACCTGTACCCCAATAACTTACGGAAAAAAATATTCCAAGCCAAAGTCAGAGTGGGGCACTTAATCTCTCAAGCTGCATGCTTGACCCTTTTCCAAGTGTACTTTGCTTTTTTTCAATAAGCCTTTACCTCTGCCTTAAACCCACCTCTGCCTTCTCGGCTGAATTATTTCCTCTGAGAAAGCAAGGACCCAAATTGGTGCACATTGCTGCAGACTCGCTGCTGGTAATAGTCTTACAGTCTCAGGGGTGGCAGAGGCAGGAGAAAATCCATGTATAAGTGAATCTGTACAGTTCAAACCCACGTTCTTCAAGGGTCAACTGTACTTACATACTTGTGTTTCTAAACTTGAAGGTACCCATCTCATGTTTGTACAGTTAATGAATGTAAAATATTAAAAGGTTTATATATATGTTTATGAGTAAATAAATATATATAGCATCTTTATTAAAATATAAGTTACATACTGTCTGTCAAATATATATTCTGCAATAATGTTGTTCATCCCTACATCCCACAAAATATCATTCTGATTTATTACATTGGTATGGTAGTTCTTACAGGATGTAATAATGAGGAAGAAGGAAGTATTCTTTTGGAGGCCTTAGACATATATGAATCAGATTGGTGATAAACCACCTCGGTAAAGGTTCTGGAGGTCCAGAGGTCATCATTGTACCAGTCTCTGGTAGATGACATATGGCTACACTTGGACATTAAGTGATTATGTGACTTATACTTCCCATTTGACTTAGATACGGTCATACTCTTCAAGCCAGGAAATTGAGATACAAGAACAGCATTCTGTCATCAAGTGAAAATGATATATAAGACATCACATTTAGCAGGTCCAGGGCCATACATGAGTTGCATCAGCTTATGGCTCAACACCTTCAACAACTGCTCCTACTGAATTGCCTTCTCTCCCTCCATGCACACCTGTGGCTACATGGAGATTTCCTTATAACTGAGGGATTGAAAATAAAAACTTTGGCTTGAAGCTTGAAGATGGTTTTTATATAATATGTTGGCAGTAATTAGAAGTGAAGACCTGCAGCTTTACACTTCCAGTTAGGTGTTTATGTTCAAGTATTAATATAGTTAGTATTATGGTTGTGGTTCTATAGGACATTGGTAAGGAGAAATTCTGTATCTGGGAAGAAATCAAGGCAGTGCATTTGGTTGCTACCCTGGTTTGGCTAGAAAGTAAGCATGGATCTATACTGATTCATGGACAGTTGATAATAGTTTGTTTAGATGGTCATGGCTTAGAACAAATAGAATTGGAAAATTGGTGACAAAGAAAGAAGCCAAGGAAAGCATTATGGTGACAGACCTCTCAGACTGAGCACAGATTGTCACATACGTGTCTCATTTGAATGCTTGCCAAGGGCCATCTACTGGAGAGAAAGCTTTATTAATAAGGTATATAAATCACAAGTTCATTTGCATGTTAGCCTATTTTTTCAGCCTCTCCAATGTTTACTCAATGGACCTCTATATAGGGAACACATGATCAGGGTCTGAGGCTATATACTGCAAAACCACAGGGAATTCCTCATGAGCATTATCTGGCTGTCAGTGCTGAAGAGCCTCTTTAATACTAAGCCACTGATATTACACAATATTCTGTGGGGATCTACTTGCCACTTAGAGGCAGGTTTATAGTATTAGAATCCTACTGTCATGGAATATGTACAATTTTTGCCTCATTGGAATAAACATGTATTCTGGATATGTATATTCTTCCTAACCATAATACTTGAGGTTGCATCACCATCTATGGATTTAAGACCATATCCACCATAATGGTATTCTGTACACAATTGCTGCTGTTCAAGAAATTTATCTTACAGCAATACAGATGAAGCAATGGGCTCATGACCATAGGATTCACTGGTCTTAACACATACATGATTACCCATGACCAGAAGGTGTAATAGAATAGTGGAATAGTGCATACTGAAGACTCCTATATGGCTCTTATGGGAGACAAGGTCTTCATTCCCTGGATTTGGAATTGAAGATGTGACAGTAGGAGTAGCTTCTCTCGCTATTGTACCGACTTACTCACCCTCCAAAGTTTTGCTTTCCATTTCCACAGCTTTAAATCCTGTTGGGTTGCAGGTATTTGTTCCTAAGGAAGATATGTTTCCACCAGAGTAGAAAACAGTATTTTCATGAAATTGAAAATTAAGGCTGGCTTTGGCAATTTGAGTTAGTATTTGTAAAGATGATTCCCAAAGAAAGCAGAGGGAATTAATGTATACATAATTTTCTCAGATAGCATAGTAAAAAGTGTCTAAAATATTTGAGCTGAGAGCATTTACTACTGGGATTTTGTCATGATAAATTATATTACAAAGACAATATAAAGTGTATTTTTCATTCTTATATCCTTTCAGAATTTTCAAAAAATTTGTACAAATAGTACTTAACTATAAAATGTACCTTGTAAGGAAATATGGAGTTATAAAGATATTTGGCACTCTTGATAGGAAAAAAGTTGCTTAAAATATAGACTGATGAAAATGCAATGATTGAGTGAATATCTACTTGGGTATGAATTGAGGCTCTAACTGCAACAGAGGTATACTTGACTGCTAGTGCTTTAATACTATCAGTGTGCAGGCATGTACTTAGAAGGTATATCATTTGTTTATAATATACACTACTTGATCACAACTAGATTGCAAATTATGTTATTTACAATAATTAATTTTTTTGTTTTTTAATTCAATAGAAATGTTCCTTTTAAAATTCTTGATATGAGTTACTCTTTCACTTATTTTGTAAGAAATAAATTTTTGATTCCATTGTGCAGTGCCAAATGATAAACAAACACTTGTGGAAATCAACTTGATCTCTAAATACTTTAAGAAAAACAAGACTGTGTTACCTTGAAAAAATTTAATTCCTATTTCTGAGTCTTGTTTGCTTATTCACAATATGCGGATAATACTAAAGGCGTTTAAGGTAATACCCATAACGTGATGGCATAGACTAGGCAGTCAAGGATAATTGCATTATTTTTGTTCTGCCAGTTGTTTTATTCCACTTCCACATGAAAATAAATTAAAACTACAGATGCATCATTTTTATTTTAAGATTTTTATTGTTTATTCTTACAACTGAATTTCAATCCACTTAATTTATAATTCTGGAAAAACAAAAGAAATGTTTATTATTTAAAACTTTTAGGATAATTATTAAATACCAAAAAGCTTATTTATATGTAAAATATAAATTTTATATTTATATTTACTATAACAAATAAATGTCATAGATACTTTAAAGTTGGCTTCTAATGATTTATTAAAATTTTTAAGTACCTATTATATATTAACCATTATACTATTACAGTTTCAATAATTACAGTTTCAATAAATAATGTAAGGCATGGGCCCTGCCTCATAGAGATTACATTTCAAGAGTTTTACGAAAGTGGTTAATAATTTAAAGCACAAATGTCAGTATTTGGGACTGAGATAACTAAGGGAAATATCAATAGAATTTATTTTATTTTCTTTTAAGACTGTTATTGAGTGAATAAAAACTTAAGCAGAGAGTAACCTCACTGATATTCCTTATGTACTCTACCACTTTCATTTTATTATCTCTATGGTTTTCTCCTACTTTTTACCATTAGTAGTTGGGTATGAAGCTAGATTAAGAAAAATTATAACAATATTTTGCTTTTTGACAAAAGGTAAGTAAAGTTTAGAATAAGGTATCAATGTTACAGAAACACTTTTGTTTTTGTAATTTTTTTCCAATGGGGTTAAGAGAAAATTCAGAAGAAAGTCATTAAGATACAATCCATCAGAATGGATGTATGGCTTTGTGAAATAACTTAGAGCATTTTGCTTAATGTAGTTAAAGGCATAGGAAGATTGATTGGATAATTCCCCCATAACAAAAGATCTGTAGTGTCTGGGTTTTAGAAAAAGATTTCCTGGTGTTTGCTGGTTGATTAGGAAATATTGAAATTCTCCTAATTTTATTAACTCTATTCCTGTGTCTGAAGCCAGGACTAACATATAGATAAGCTAAATGCTCTGAATTCTCAACCTATTTTTCAATGACAATATAGTCAATTTGAAGTACTCCCGTTGAGACTTGTGGGCATTAAATATTTACCTTGGAATCTATGTAATAGCTTCTAAACCTCTTCATAGCATTTTTCATCTCTTTATTTCTCAGGGTATAAATGGCTGGATTTAGGAGAGGGGTAATAACAGAGTAGAACACAGCAAGAAATTTGTCCACCCAGGTGATGCTGAGTGGCCACACATAGATGAAGATGCAGGGCCCAAAGAAAAGCACCACCACTGTGATGTGGGCAGTGCAGGTAGAGAGTGCCTTAAAAGCCCCAGTTTTAGAGCCTCGATGGACAGTGAGAAGAATATATGAGTAGGAGGTCAGCAAGAGAATAAAGCAAGTCATGGCCAGAATTCCACTGTCACCATTCATTAACATTTCCAAGTTAGAGGAATCCACACAGGCTAGTTTGATTACCAGTGGTATATCACAGAAGAAGCTGTCTATTTCCCTGGGGCCACAGAATGGCAGCTGAACAATCATAACCATTTGACTCATGGCATGCACAAAGCCAATAGTCCAGGAAGTCAACACCAGTCCAATACATCTTTGCAGGCTCATAATGGTGGAGTAGTGGAGTGGTTTGCAGATTGCCACATAGCGATCATAGGCCATTATCACCAGTAGCACCATCTCACCTCCTCCAACAAAATGCACAAAAATGATCTGGGACATGCAGCCTCCAAAGGAAATGGTCTTTTCCACCCTGAGAAAGTCTGTAATCATCTTAGGAGTGGTGATGGAGGAAAGCCACATATCAACAAAGGACAGGTTGGCCAATAAGAAGTACATTGGTGAATGGAGATGGGAATCACTGATGATTAAGATCATAATGACAATATTTCCAGATACAATGATCAGGTAAAGCATAAAAAATATTATTAAGAGTATAACCTGAATATTCCATGAATGGCAAAGTCCCAGAAGCACAAATTCTGAAATTACAGACTGATTTCTATTATCCATTTTATTCAGTGTGAACCTAGAGAGAACAGATGATCAGTCAGTGCGATGAAGGGTGCTTAGTTTTTAGAATTGGGTGGTCATATTAAAATTTAGATCTATATCTGATAGCAAAAAGTATAATTGTGAAGATAAATCCTGGCCTAATATACATAGTATTATCCCCAAAAGAGAAGCTCTCTACAATTGGCTAAGAGACAAAGCCTGAGATGAGATTGTTATGAAAATGATTTATTGAGTTTATTGAGAAGGTGGTTCTCACAAGAAGAAGATGAAGAAAGCAGGATAGCAAATTGAAAGGCTAAAAAGATTGTGGCATCCCCAGAAACTAGCGATTCCTCTAGTTCAGAAAGAAGAATCTAATGGGGCACCATCGCCAACCATTATACTAAGTAACTAAAACTTGGGTTATACACTTAGAAAGATGATGGTGAAGGGATGTTGGAATTCAGTACAAATTACATAATACAAAATTACGGTTTCTCTATATCATTTATATAAGGCATCATAAAACTAATTTTTTAGCTTATCACTCTAAAATATATGTTGAGACAATCTCTTAGAAGCTACATAGAAGGTCATATCTTGCATGATAATTTTTTTATTATACTTTAAGCTCTGGGATACATGTGCAGAACATGCAGGTTTGTTACATAGGTATACATGTGCCATGGTGGTTTGTTGCACCCATCAACTCATCATCTACCTTAGGTATTCCTCCTAATGTTATCCCTCCCCTAGCGCCTAACCCCCTGACAGGTTCTGTTGTGTGATGTTCCCTTCCCTGTGTCCGTGTGTTCTCATTGTTCAACTCCCACTTATGAGTGAGAACATTGCATGATAATTTAAATACAAAACCAGGCACATAACTTATCATTAATTAAAACCTACAATTAAATAAAATTTACCTAGTAAACAAAATGGATTATGAAAAATCTGTGAAGAGTCATGTAAAAATGAGACTAACCAAAGTGGAAGGCCACTAGATTCATATTCTGAACTTAACTCTGAATGGAAGCTCCTTATAACTCTATGATCACCCAGTATGAACATCAAATTGAACAAATATCCACACATGAGAACATCTTTACTAGAGATAAACAAACCAGGTGAGATATCACAGTTTCTAGTTTTAGCTTCTTAACAAGAAAAGATGTATTAAAGAAGGTAGAAACAAGAATCTTGCATTGCCTACATTACCTCTCCTCCAACCTCAAGCAGTGCAGCATGGAAAGATAATCTGTCCATTTAGAGGAAGAAGCTGAAGTTTGCAGGGGATTTTGCCTTGGAACTCATTACCAGTGACACCACAGCAAAACAACAGCAGGCAGAACCCCACAGCCCCTACTTCTAGGCTGGTGCCCACAAGTCAGCTTAAACCTGCCTAGGCCAGACAGGAATCCACCACCATAGTGGAAGGAACACAGGTTTCAACCTAGCTTCACTGCTGAAGGACTAACATGGATTCATACCATGAGCAAATTTCAATGGCAGGCAGGTCCTTGTGACTGCAACCCTCGGACAAACCGCAATGATATGCTGCCCTGGAAAGCTGTGGGCATTAGGTGCAACTCAGTGAAACATCAGTTGTGGTAGTCATTGGATTGTCTGCATCCAGGCAGTGCAGTCAGGAAAGACTTCTTTTACTTTGGGGAATAAGAGGAAGTATGCAGAGGACTTTGCCTTGGAACTCAGCACCAGCTTCACCACAGTAAAACATATCACTGGGAAGAAATCTGTGACTCCTGATGGCAGGCTAGAACTTTCAGATAGAACTTTTAGACCCACCCTGGGCCAGAAAAAAAAAATCTTCAGCCCAGGTGGGATGGACCTAAGTACCAACCAGCTTCACCACCAGCCTGCAAAGTGGCCTCAGGCTCTGAATAAATATCAGGGGCAGTCAGGCAGCAATGGCTGCAGACCTCAGGTAAACTGCAGTACTGTTCTAGTCTGGAAGACTGTGGGATTCAGGTGCAACTTACCATGGTGCTAGCTGACTTGATAAGCAAAATAAAAAAAATGATGAGCTTGAAGACAGGCTATTTGAAAATACACAGTCAGAAAAGAAAAAAGAAAGAATGAAAACAATTAAAAAACACTTAAAAAATCTATGATATAGCATCAAAAGAGCAAATATAAGAATAATTGGCCTTTAAGGGAGAGTAGAAAAAGAAAAGGTATAGGAGAATTATGCAAAGAAATAATATCAGACAACTTTTCAAACCCAGAGAAAGATGTAAATATCCAAGTACAAGAATGTTTAAGATTATCAAGAAGATCAATCGAATAAGACTCCCAGGGCATATAATAAATTCTCAAAGATCAATACAAAGAGAGGATTTTTAAAGCAACAAGAGAAAAGAAGCAAATAGCATATAAAGGAGTTTTGATATGTCTGGCAGCAGAATTCTTAGCAGAAATCTTACAAGGCAGGAGGGAGTGAGATGACATATTTATAATGCTGACAGAAAAACAAAATCTGTCAGTCAGCTGAGAGTGCTGTACCCAGCAAAGCAATACTTCAAACATGATGGAGAGACATTTCTCAGACAAAAAACAGTTGAGGAACTTTTTTCAACACCAGACATGTCTTACAAGAAATTCTAAAGGGAGTTCTTCAATACGAAAGAAAAGAATGCTAGAGTTCATAAAAAATCTGAAGGTATAAAAGTAATAATAAAAATAAGTACAACAATAAGTTTAGAGTACTCTAATATTGTAATTGTGTGTAAACCATTGATGTCCTTAGCATATAGGCTAAAAGACAAAACTATTAAAGTAACAGTAACTACAAAAATTTGTTAAGATATAGGTAACATAAAAAGATGTAACCTGAGGGCCCTTTCCAAGATGGCCAAATAGGAACAGCTGCGGTCTGTAGCTCCCAGTGTGATTGATGCAGAAGACGGGTGATTTCTGCATTTCCAACTGCAGTACCTGGTTCATCTCATTCGGACTGGTTGGACAGGGGGTGGCGCCCACGGAGGATGAGCCAAAGCAGGGCAGGGCATTGCCTCACCCAGGAAGCACAAGGGGTGAGGGAATTTTCCTTTCCTAGCCAAGGGAAGCCGTGACAGACTGTACTGGGAAAATCAGTACACTCTCACCTTAATACTGCGCTTTTCCAATGGTCTTAGCAAATGACACACCAGGAGATTATATCCCGCACCTGGCTTAGCGGGTCCCACGCCCATGGAGCCTTGCTCACTGCTAGTGCAGCAGTCTGAGATTGAACTGCTAGGCAGCAGCCTGGCTGGGAGAGGGGCGTCACCTTTGCTGAGGTTTGAGTAGGTAAACAATGCGGCCAGAAAGCTCAAACTGGGTGGAACCCACCGCAGCTCAAGGAAGCCTGCCTGCCACTGTAGACTCCACCACTGGGAGCAGGGCATAGCTGAACAAAAGGCAGCAGAAACTTCTGCAGACTTAAACATCCTTGTCTAACAGCTCTGAAGAGACCAGTGGTTCTCTCAGCACAGTGTTTGAGCTCTGAGAACAGACAGACTGCCTGTTCAAGTGGGTGCCTGACCCCTGTGAGTCTAACTTGTCAGTCGGCTCCCAGTAGGGGCCGACTGACACCTCAGACAACTGAGTGCCCCTCTGAGACAAAGCTTCCAGAGGAAGGATCAGGCAGCAATATTTGTTGTTCTGCAGCTACCGCAGGTGATACCCAAGCAAACAGAGTCTGGAGTGGACCTCCAGCAAACTCCAACAGACCTGCAGCTGAGGGACCTGACTGTTAGAAGGAAAACTAACAAACAGAAAGGAATAGCATCAACATAAAAAAAAAGGACATCCACACCAAAACCCCATCTCCAGGTCACCATTATCAAAGACCAAAGGTAGATAAAACCACAAAGATGGGGAGAAACCACAGCAGGAAAGCTGAAAATTCTAAAAACCAGAGTGACTCTTTTCCAAAGGATTGCAGCTCCTAACCAGCAACAGTACAAACCTGAATGGAGAATGACTTTGATGAGTTGACAGAAGTAGGCTTCAGAAGGTCAGTAATAACAAATATCTCCAAGCTAAAGGAGGGTGTTTGAACCCATCACAAGAAAGCTAAAAACCTTGAAAAAAGATTAGACAAATGGCTAACTAGAATAAACAGTGTAGAGAAGACCTTAAATTACCTGATGGAGCTGAAAACCATGGCATGGGAACTACGTGATGCATGCAGAAACTTCAGTAGCCAATTCGATCAAGTTGAAGAAAGGGTATCAGTGATTGAAGATCAAATTAATGAAATGAAGTGAGAAGATAAGTTTAGAGAAAGAAGAGTAAACAGAAAGGAACAAAGGCTCTAAGAAATATGGGACTATGTGAAAAGACCAAATCAACGTCTGATTGCTGTACCTGAAAGTGATGGCGAGAATGCAACCAACCTGGAAAACACTCTTCAGGATATTATCCAGGAGAACTTCCCCAATGTAGCAAGGCAGGCCAGCGTTCAAATTCAGGAAATACAGAGAACAACACAAAGATACTCCTCGAGAAGAGCAACCCCAAGACACATAATTATCAGGTTCACCAAGGTTGAAATGAAGGAAAAAATATTAAGGGCAGTCAGAGAGAAAGGTTGGGTTACCCACAAAAGGAAACCCCTCAGACTAATGGCAGATCTCTCGGCAGAAATTCTACAAGCCAGAAGAGAGTGGGGGCCAATATTCAACATTCTTGAAGAAAAGAATTTTCAACCCTGAATTTCATATCCAGCCAAACTAAGCTTCATAAGTGAAGGAAAAATAAAATGCTTTATAGAGAAACAAATGCTGAGAGATTTTGTCAGCACCAGGCCTGCCTTACAAGAGCTCCTGAAGGAAGCACTAAACATGGAAAGGAACAACCAGTACCAGCCACTGCAAGAACATGCCAAATTGTAAAGACCATCAGTGCTAGAAAGAAACTGCATCAACTAACGGGCAAAGTAACCAGTTAACATCATAATGCCAGGATCAAATTCACACCTAACAATATTAACCTTAAATGTAAATGGGCTAAATACCCCAATTAAAAGACACAGACTGGCAAATTGGATAGAGTCAATACCCATCAGTGTATTGTGTTCAGGAGACCCATATCATGGAGAGACACACATTGGCTCAAAATAAATGGATGGAGAAAGATCTACCAAGCAAATGAAAACCAAAAAAAGAAAAAAAAGAAAAAAAAACAGCAAGGGTTGCAATCCTAGTCTCTGATAAAACAGACTTTAAACCAACAAAGATCAAAAGAGGTAAAGAAGGCCATTACATAATGGTAAAGGGATCAATTCAACAAGAAGAGCTAACTATCCTAAATATATATGCACCCAATACAGGAGCACCCAGATTCGTAAAGCAAGTCCTTCGAGACCTCCAAAGAGACTTAGACTCCCACACAATAATAATAGGAGACTTTAACACTCCACTGTCAATATTAGACAGATCAATGAGTCAGAAAGTTAACAAAGATATCCAGGACTTGAACTCAGCTCTGCACAAAGAAGACCTAAGACATCTACAGAACTCTCCATCCCAAATCAACAGAATATACATTCTTCTTAGCACCATGTCACACTTATCACAAAATTGACCACATAGTTGGAAGTAAAGCACTCCTCAGCAAATATAAAAGAGCAGGAATCACAATAAACTGTCTCTCACACCACAGTGCAATCAAATTAGAAGTCAGGACTAAGAAACTCACTCAAAACTGCACAACCACATGGAAACTGAACAACCTGCTCCTGAATGACTACTAGGTAAATAACGAAATGAAGGCAGAAATAAAGATGTTCTTTGAAATAAATGAGAACAAAGAGACAAGATTCCAGAATCTCTGGGACACATTTAAAGCAGTGTGTAGAAGGAAATTTATAGCACTAAATACCCACAAGAGAAAGCAGAAAAGATCTAAAATCAACACCCTAATATCACAATTAAAAGAACTAGAGAAGCAAGAGGAAACACATTCAAAAGCTAGCAGAAGGCAAGAAATAACTAAGATCGGAGCAGAACTGAAGGAGATGGAGACACAAAAAACCCTTCAAAAAAATCATGAATCGAGGAGCTGGTTTTTTGAAAAGATGAACAAAATAGATCGTCTGCTAGCAAGACAATAAAGAAGAAAAGAGAGAAGAATCAAATAGACGCAATAAAAAATGGTAATGGGATATCACCACTGATCCCACAGAAATACAAACTACCATCAGAGAATACTATAAACACTTCTACACAAATAAACTAGAAAATCTAGAAGAAATGGATAAATTCCTGGACACATATACCCTCCCAAGACTAAACCAGGAAGAAGTTGAATCCCTGAATAGACCAATAGCAGGCTCTGAAATTGAGGCAATAATTAATAGCCTGCCAACCAAAAAAAGTCCAGGACCAGACTGATTCACAGCTGAATTCTACCAGAGGTACAAAGAGGAGTTGGTACCATTCCTTCTGAAACTATTTCAATCAATAGAAAAAGAGGGAATCGTCCATAATTCGTTTTATGAGGCCAGCATCATCTTGATACCAAAGCCTGGCAGAGACACAAGAAAAAAAAGAGTATTTAGACCAGTATCCCTGGTGAACATTTATGCGAAAATCCTCAATAAAATACTGGCAAACTGAATCCAGCAACATATCAAAAAGCTTATCCACCAAGAACAAGTTGGCTTCATCCTTGTGATGCAAGGCTGGTTCAAGATATGCAAATCAATAAACGTAATCCATCACATAAACAAAACCAAAGACAAAAACCACATGATTATTTCAATAGATGCAGAAAAGGCCTTTGACAAAATTCAACAGCCCTTCATGCTAAAAACTCTCAATAAACTAGGTGTTGATGGAATGTATCTCAAAATAATCAGAGCTATTTTTGGAAAACCCACAGCCAAATATCATACTGAAAAGGCAAAACCTGGAAGCATTCCCTTTGAAAACTGGCACAAGACAGGGATGCCCTCTCTCACCACTTCTATTCAACATAGTGTTGGAAGTTCTGACCAGGGCAACCAGGCAAGAGAAAAAATAAAGGGTATTCAGTTAGGAAAAGAGGAAATCAAATTGTCCCTGTTTGCAGATGACATGATTGTATATTTAGAAAACCCCATCGTCTCAGCCCAAAATCTCCTTAAGCTGATAAGCAACTTCAGCTAAGTCTCAGGATACAAAATCAATGTGCAAAAATCACAAGCATTCCTATACACCAATAACAGACAAACAGAGAGCCAAATCATGAGTGAACTCCCATTCACAATTGCTACAAAGAGAATAAAATACCTAGGAATCCAACTTACAAGGGATGTAAAGGACCTCTTCAAGGAGAACTACAAACCACTGCTCAATGAAATAAAAGAGGACACAAACAAATGGAAGAATATCCCATGCTCATGAATAGGAAGAATCAATATCGTGAAAATGGCCATATCCCCAAGGTTATTTATAGATTCAACGTCATCCCCATCAAGCTATCAATGACTTTCTTCACAGAATTGGAATAAAACTAAAGTTCATATGGAACCGAAAAAGAGCCCACATTGCCAAGACAATCCTAAGCAAAAATAACAAAGCTCAAAGTTCATGTCCTTTGCAGGGGCATGGATGAAACTGGAAACCATCAATTTCAGCAAACTATCACAAGGACAGAAAACCAAACACCACATGCTCTCACTCATAGGTGGGAATTGAACAATGAGCTTTGACATAGGGGAACATCACACACTGGGGCCTGTCATGGGTTCGGGGGATGTGGGAGGGAAAGCATTAGGAGATATACCTAATGTAAATAACGACTTAATTAGTGCAGCAAACCAACATGTCACATGTATACATATGTAACACACCTGCACGTCGTGCACATGTACCCTAGAACTTAACGTATAATAATAACAATAAAATATGTAAATTGAAACATCAACAAGTAAAAATGTGGGGGCATGGAGCCAAAGTGTAGAGATTTTTGTTTATCATTTTCTTTGTGATCTAAGTTATTATCAGTTTAAAGTTACTGTAATTACAAGATAATTACTTATAACTATAAGATACTTTTTGTATGCCTCATGGTTAACAAGAAAAGAAAAGCCTATAATAAACTAACAATAGAAAAGCAAGAGTTCAAAGCATACAACTAGAGAAAATTACTTAATCACAAAGGAAGATAGTAAGAAAGGAAGAAACACAGGAGTTAAACAATTAGAAAACAAGTAACAACCTGGCAGTAGTAATTCCTTGCTTATCAATACAGCAGGAGGATATAACAATTGTAAATATATATGCACCTAACACTGGTGCACCTTAATATATAAATCAAATATTTACAACCTAAAAGGAGAGGTCAACTGCAATACTATAATAATAGGGGACTTCAACACCCAATGTTCAGCAATAAACAGATCACCCAGATAGAAAATCAACAAAGAAACATTAGAATTCAACTGCACTCTAGACTATATAGACCTCACAGATATTTACAGAACATTCTACCAAAGAAGTGCAGATTAAACATTTTCCTCAATAGTATATGGAACATTCTCCAAAATAGACCATATTTTAGGCCACAACCAAGTTTTAACAAAGAAATCTACAGAACCAGTGCAATCCCTATTGAAATACTAATGACATTCTCCAGAGAAATAGAAAAAAAAAATCCTAAATTTGTATGGAAAGGCACATGACCCCAAAAAGGCAAGGCAATATTGAACAAAAAGAACAAAGCTGGAAGCATCACACTACCTGACTTCATAATACACTATAAGATATTGTAACCCAAGCAGCATGGTACTGACATGAAAAGAGACACATAGACCAACAGAACAGAATACAGAACCCCATAAATAAATTCATGCTTTATAGCCAACTGATTTTTGACAAAGATCCCAAGAATACATTGGGGAAAGGACAGTCTCTTCAATAAATTGTACTGGGAAAACTGAATATCCACGTGCAGAAGAATGAAACTTGACCCCTATCTCTTATAATACACAAAACTCAACTCTAGATGGATTAAAACAATTAAATGTAAGACCTGAAACTGTGAAATTACTAGAAGAAAACATAGGAGAAACGCAATATGAAACTGAGCTTGGCAAGAATACTTTTGAATTAGACCTCAAAAGCATAGGCTACAAAAGCAAAAATAGACAAATGGGATTACATCAAACTAACTACAAAAGCAAAAATAGACAAATGGGATTACATCAAACTAAAATTCTTCTGCACAGCAAAGGAAACAATCAACAGAGTGATGGGACAACCTACAGAATGGGAGACAGTATTTGCCAACTATGCATTTGACAAGGGATTAGTAACCAGAATATATAAGGAACTCAAACAATTCAATAGCAAACAAAAAATCTGATTTAGAAATGGACAAAAGACCTGAATAAACAGTTATCAAAAGAAGATATACACATGGCCAACAGATATATGAAAATATGCTTAGCATTACTAATTATGAGGAAAATACAAATCAAAATCACAATGTGATATCATCTAATCCCAGTTAGAATGGCTATCATCAAAAAGACAAAAAATAACATGCTGATGTGGATGTGAGGAAAAGGGACTCGTTTGCACTGTTTATTGGTATGTAAATTACTGTGCAGCCATTATGGAAAACGGTATAGTGGTTTCCCAAAACATTAAAAATGGTACTACCACGTGATTCAACAATTGCCTTACTGGGTATATATTTAAAGGAAATGAAATCAGTATGTCAAGGAGATAGCCACATTCTTATGTTTATTGCAGCACTACTCAAAATAGCCAAAGTACGAAATCAACCTAAATGCCCTCTACAGATGACTGGATAAAGACATTGTGGTACATACATAGAATAGAATACTGTTTAGCCACAAAAAAGAATAAAATTCTGTAATTTGCAGCAACAGTAATGAACTAGGAGGACATTACATTAAGTGAAGTAAGCCAGCTACAGAAAGACAGCATCACATGGTCTCACTCATGTGGATTCTAAAAAAGTGAATTTAATAGAAGTAGAGTGTAGAATAGTGGTTACCAAATGCTGGAGATGGTAGGAGGGAGGGGAAGATCAAGAGAGGTTGGTCAATGAATATAAAGTTACAGTTAAAAAAGAATAAGTTTTCATGTTCTATTACACAGTAGGGTGACTGTGGTTAATAGCAAGGTAGTGTATATTTCAAGATAGCCAGAAGTGACTTTTTTGGGTTTTTTTGAGACGGAGTCTTGCTCTTGTTGCACAGGATGGAGGGCAATGGCGCGATCTCAACTCACTGCAAACTCCACCTCCAGGGTTCAAGTGATTCTCCTGCCTCAGCCTCTCGAGTAGCTGGAATACAGGTGCCCACCACACCTGGCTAATTTTTTTATTTTTAGTAGAGACATATTGGCCGGGCTGGTCTCAAACTCCTCACCTCAGGTGATCCACCTGCCTTGGCCTTCCAAAGTGCTGGGATTGTAGGCGTGAGCCATCGTGCCTGGCCCAGATGTGAAGATTTTGAATGTTAATACCCCAAATAAATGATAAATGTTTAAAGTGATGTATATAGTAATTACCCTAATTTGATCATAATATGATGTATACATGCATTGAAACCTCACACTACACTCCATAAATATGCACAATTATTGTGTCAAGTATAAATAAAAACTAATAAAAAAATAAAAGCATTGAACTCCCTTTTAAAAAAAATTAACTTCAATTATATAAATGGATACTGGAAAATCTCTAGGCTTTAAGATATTACCATCTTCTGATCATCAAGGTTAGAAAAGTTATCTATTTTGGAGCCGGGCACGATGGCTCACGTCTGCTATCCCAGCACTTTGGGAGGCCTAGGTGAGCAGAACACTTGAGGCCAGGAGTTTGAGACCAGTCCGGCCAACATGGTGAAAACCTGTCTGTACTTAAATAAATAAATAAATAAATAAATAAATAAATAAATAAATAAATAAGCCAGGCATGGTGGTGGGTGTCTGTAATCCCATCTACTCAGGAGGCTGAGGCAAGAGAATTGCTTGAATGTAGGAGGCAGGTGGGGAGGCTGAGGCAGGACAATTACTTGAACCTGGGAGCTGGAGGTTGCAACTCACTGAGATCATGCCTCTGCATTCCAGCCTGGGCAACAGAGTGAGACTCCATCTCAAAAAAATAGAAAAGGAAATGTTATCTATTTTTATCTACCTATCTATCTATTATCTATCTATCTATCTATCTATCTATCTATCTATCTATCTATCTATCATCTATATCTAATCTATTATTTATCTTTTCTAAGGTAATAATTATATATATTATATCAACTTCTCTTGATCTTCCCCTCCTCCTATCATCTCCAACCTTTGGTAACCACTATTCTATACTTCTATTAAATTCATTTATTTATTACCTTAGAAAATAAATATTTTATTTGTTTTTTAGTACACATTTCCTTAGAAAACATGTATTTTAAAGTACTTAAAGTAAAAAGTAAAGTACATAAAGTAAAAATTTCACTGATCACCAATTATTTACCTTCAAATATAATATTAATATTGCTTTTGTTTATTCTTAAGTAAACTTATCATTCTTCTCAAACTGGATATTGGAAAGATAATTGCCTAGTTCCCTTCTTCATTTATTAATTCTCTCCCTTGGCATGTTTTCACTTTTTAAATTTTCATTTTTTATCCATTGAAATCTTCAAGGTGATACCAGTGTGAGCAAGCAAACAATGAAAACCATTACCACATCGTAAGCATTATTTTCCCCTTCCCTTATAAGCATAGATTAAGTATAAAAATAATTCTCATAAGGAAACTGGGTAAAGCATACATTTGTTGTGGAAAAGAAGATACATAAAAGCCTCAAATTACAAATAAGCATATCTTCCATAATAGAGATTTACCTAATTTCTAAAGATAATATTCTCATATTACACCCAGTAGAGTTATGTACCCAAGAAACTGCAACAATCTGACCTTGATTTTGAAACTTAATTTCCTATCAAGACAAAGTTATCCAGATAAGTTTTCAATAACTATTTCTATACCTGTTGGAATAAGTGACAGAGAATATAGCTAATTTCAAAGTAAAATACTGATTTCAAAGTAAAATTTCAATGTGTTTGAGAGAGGAATTTGCTAAAAGATAAACGTGTATATTCCTAGAAAAACAGTTTACCAAGAAGAAATCAAATATTTTTATCATTTAAAAACTATGAATATTACATATTTATGGAGTACTTATATTACTCAATATTAGCCCTATATTTAAAATAATTAGTAGCATAGCCATAGACTTTTTAATCAGTCAAACCTGATTCTGAAAACTTATTCTATACTTTTTAACCTTGTGATCTTGATCTAAACCTATTTTCTGTTCCCATTTCCTTTTCTGTAAAAGTAAGACAGATATTGTAATAGATGTCTTGCAAAGATACACAGAAAGCATTTAAACATTTCTGGTACTCCGTGAATGTTAATAAATATTAATTATTTCCCCTCTATATTCTTTAAAGTGAATCTTAAAGGTGTAGAGTTTCCAAAGTGTTTTGGAAATTACCACTACTTACATTTTCTCTAAGTTAACATACACATACTCTGCAACTCAATAGGATGTACAAAGGCAAAAAACATATAAGACATACCTCTTGCTTCTCAGGAACATAATGACTTTTTCACCATTCACTTTGCTCTTGCCCAGATGGGGTTATTAAGTTTTAAAGATGACCTACAAGAGGCAGTAGGACATTCTGTTAAAGCATCTTTGGAATTTGTGACTTTGACTTGGAGAGAATTTTCAGAAACTGGGGTAATAATAATTCTGGAATTTGTAAAATTGAAAAGTTAGGAACCAGAGACAAGTTAAATTACTCTTTTAAGAGGTGTAAAATATAGCAATATAATGTCCTTTGGGTTCAAAAGCTAGCCATAGAAAGATAAATACTGCATGATCTCACTTATGGGTTGAATCTAAAATGTCAGAAACATAGAAATATTTTAAGAATTATCTTAAGAAAGAGAGTCAGAGCAATGAGATGACTTAGCACAAATTTTCTCTACGATACTCTATTAGCCTTCTCTTAGGTGTGCTTGAGATGACGTCCTTCTTGGCTGAAGACAGTGTGTAGAACTGCTTTCCCTCTGCCTGAAACGTATGCATAATTTGAATGAATCCTTTGGGTGAAATTTCCCTATTCTATGTTGTGGACAGAATAGGAATCATAGAGATAATTATCTTGGACATCGCTTGGGGGCTTCTTTGTTAAAAGTTACACCAAATGTTGCATATGCCGGAAACCAGAACAGGGAGACAAGTAGAACATTATTTAAGTCAGCCCAGCATTAAAAATTAGTAAAGTTTTGAAATATACAATAAATTATTGTTAACTATAGTAATCCTATTGTGCTACTGAAGACTAGACCTTATTCCTTCTAATTGTATATTGTATTTTTGTACCCATTAACCGTCATCTTCCTCTTTATCCTCCCATCTCCACCACTCTTCCCAGCCTCTGGTATTCATTTTTCAACTCTACCTCTGTAAGAGGTTTGTTTTTTTTGTTTTGTTTTGTTTTGTTTTGTTTTGTTTTGTTTTGTAAGCTTCAATATGTTAGCCATAATATGATGTTTATCTTTCTTTGCCTGGCTTATTTCACTTAGCATAAAGTCTTTTTAGTTTCATCCATGTAGTTGCAGATAACTAAAAAATGGAATTAGAATGCTCCTAACACAAAGAAATGATAAATGCTTCATTACACACTGTATAGTTATATCAAAATATCACATGTATCTCACAAATACATAAAACTGTTATGTATTCATAATAGTTAAAAAAGAAAAAAGTAGTAAGGTTTAAAAAAATTCATTTGACCTATAAGCACTGAGGCAATGTCTTGTACAATCTTGATATGTAACTCTATCTATGCAATAAGATTCAATTAAGATTTTGTTTCAGTTGCAACAGAATTTGTATTCCCACTGGTGTATTGTATGACCACCAACAAACAATTATTATAGGGATGGAATGCCCTAATATATGTAAATGTTTTCTAAATAGGCAGATAATGGTCAGATGACTGATGTGTTTCCATATGTTCTGTGATTGCTTGAGTTTCTCAGAGTTATGCACTGAATGTCAAGTTATTGATATATTTAGATCCAGGGGTCCCCAACCCCTGGGCCAGAGGCGGGTGCTAGTCTGTGGCTGGCCACACAGCAGGAGGTGAGCCACTGGGAGAGCAAGCACTACTGCCTGAGCTCCGCCTCCTGTCAGATCAGCTCTGCATTAGATTCTCATAGGAGTGTGAACCTTATTGTAAACCGCACATTCTAGGGATCTAGGTTTTGTGGTCCTTATGAAAATCTAATGCCTGATGGATCTGAGGTGAAACAATTTCATCCCAAAACCATCCCTCACTCCCATTCTGTGGAAAAGTTATCTTTCATGAAATCAGTCCCTGTTGCCTAAAATGTTGGGGACCGCTGTTGAGATCTTTAAACAAGAAAATAGATGTCAGTTTAAAATATATTTATTTTGCCCTCTTAGATTTTAAGACAACATTCTTGAAGTCCAATTGACATATAATAAACTATCCATATTTAATATGTTCAATTTAATATGTTTTGACATGTATATAACTATTAAAATATCATTGCAATCAAGATAGACATATGCCTCAGTCCCCAAAGTATCCTATTGTTCCTTGATAACCCCTTTTAATAATCCCGCCACACATCTTTCCTCCCAAACACTAAAATGTGTTCTATTACTAATTATTTGTTTGCATGTTTTATAGTTTTATGGCATGTAAAATCTAGTATTATGTACTCGTATTTTTATGGCTTCTTTTAATCAGCATACTTATTTTGATATTTATCATACTGTTGTGTGTTAGAATGGTGCATTCCTTTTATTTCTCAGTATTCCATATGTATATACTACAATTCAGTTATTGATTCATCTTTTGAGGGACATTTGGGTGGTTTCCAATCTTTGGCTACTACAAAAAAAGCTGTTATGTTTGTGTACAAATCTCTATGTCACTTGAATACTTTTAAATTGATTGAGACTTGTTTTATCTATGATAAAATATGGTCTAACTTGATAAATATTCTGTGTGCACTTGAAAAGAAGGAGTATTCCAATGTTTCTAGTGAAAGTGTTTTATAGTGTCATTAACTTCTAATTGGTTCATGGTGTTCTCCAGGTCAACTACAACTCTGATAAATTTTTGATTACCACTTCTATTAATTAATGAGGGAGGTATATTGAAGTGTTTGATTACATTTTTTTTGTAATCTGAGGAAGTTTATCACTACTTGATTCTCTTTATAAGAAAGTTAAACAAAGGATGGTAATTAGCAACATTAGAAATAAAGCATGAAACTCACTGGTAAAGGTATATAATCAACTTCAGATGACTCTAATACTGTAATGTGGATGCACACAACTATTTTAACTATAGTATATAAATTAAGAGAGAAAATAATTAAAAATATAGTTGCACAATATGTTAATGGTTGCACAATTTAAAAAAGAGGTAAATTGTGACATCAATAACATAAAATTTGGGCTCAGAGAGAAGTATAGTAATAAATGACTACATTAGGAAAAATATGAATTCAAATAACCTAACATTATGCCCAAAGGAACTAGAAAAAGAGCACACTATGCCTAAAACTAGTAGAAAAAAGAAATAATAAAAATTAAAGCTAATTTAAATTAAATAGAGACTAGAAAGGCAATAGAGAAAAATAAATGAAATTAAGAGTCTTTTTTTTTTTTTTTTTTTAAAGGAACAAAATTAGAACCTTTGGCTATACTAGCCAAGAAAAAAAAAAAAAAAGATGACTCTGAAGAATATAATTATAGTCAAAAGAGGCAACTTACTACTTATACTGCAGAAATACAAAGGATCATAAAAGACTGCCATAAGCAGTTACATTCCAACCAATTGGAGAGTCCAGAAGAAATGGATAAATTTCTAAGAAACATACAACTTGTGTTTAAAAATTTTCCCCCAAAATGCAGACTAGAAGCATTTCCAGCATGCCTCATCCACTTATATGAACCAAAATAGGTTGTAGACAATCATATTTTTAATACATTATTCAAGGAGGAACATGAGAGTTCAACAGGAAACTGAAAGGAAACTTTAAAATCTAGGAAACAGAAAACAAGCAGCCACGTTGCCAAGACGTGCTGGTTATGCTGGAGTAAATCCCAGTAAGTGAAAGAGTGAGTGAGTGCCTTTCTGTGGTCCACTTTCTTACCAGGTAATCATGCAATGCAGCCCATGGGAGAGCATTTTGACCCTCCCAAATCCTGAATCTAACTTAGGGAGCAACCAGGAGATTATAAGAAGAAACTGCTCTAGGAGGTGTCACATGACCTTTTTGGAACCTAAGTGGCTACCGTAAGATGCCATTCTTGACTCTAGCTTTTAGCAAGTAGTGCAGGATCCTAGAGGCAGTGATGTCATTCCTAGCTGATAGGGAAAACAGGTATTGCTTGCAGAATCAGGGCTTGAAAAGGGAATGAGCTCCCACAACTCAGCCTGAGAAGTGAGCATGGTGTGGGCTCCAGGTGGGGCACTGGAAGTGGGAACCCCAATCCCAGCATCACTGCCCCACCCACCCTTGAGACAGTGTGGGATTCAGATTCCTGGGTGTTCCACATCCCAGTATGCCACCCGGGAAACTGAAGCACTTTTCTTGGGGAGCAGAGGTAGGACGTAAAAGTCCTACCAATACCATGCAGCTGACTCTTAACTGAAAGTGTCACCTACTTGCCTGGACCACTGCTAACACAAGAGCACAGAACTCAAAAACTTGAAGAGCATCTTGTGTCCACTGCTACTGCTATTGCCTAGGCCACACTGGCTGCCAAGGAAGTCAAGAGCCCACTCACCCACCCAATATACTGCTACTGCAACTGGCAGTCAAGAAATCCATCCAGAAGCTCAAGAATCAGCCTGCCTGCCACTACCAAGCAGACACGAGGAAACATTGTCCGAGATAACAAGAATAGACTCACTTAGCCCAACACCTTTGCCACTGAAATCTGAAGATAGGGTCATGTGGCATTCCCGTCCCTAGCACACCTTCACCACAGCCCCACAAATCACTATACCATAATAAGCCAAGGAAAGCACACATACCACTAATGCTATTTATAGCCAAAGAAGTTATACAGAATATTCATTACTGTGCTAAGAAGCTAAACCAAATGCCCCTACCCAACCAGCATCATAGTCATGTCTTCAAGAAAAAGGACCCTCCCCAATGAACGTAAATTTGAAAATAAGAAGTTACTGTCACTCCAGATGTGCAAAAATCAATGTAAAGTTTCAGGAAACATTAAAAAGCAAGGTTATATGACACACTCAAAGGAACACAATAATTATCCAGCAATAGATTCTAGCCAAAGAGAAATTCTAGAAATACCATATCAAGAATTCAAAGTATTGATTTTAAAGAAACTCAGTGAGATGTAAGATAAATCTGAAAACCAATACAAAGAAATCAGAAAATGTATTTAGGAAATGAATGAGAAATTTAAAAAGATACATATTTTAAAAGGACATTGTGAAACAAAAAAATTTATTGAAGGACATACAAAATACACTTGAAAGCTTCAACAATAGGCTAGACCAACCAAGCAGAAGAAACAATTTTAGAACATGAGGATAGGTCTCTTGAAATAATTTAGTCAGACAAAAAAAAAAAAGAATAAAAAGAACAAACAAAGCCTTTGAGACATTTAGGACTACTTAAAGTAATATAGTATACAAATTATTGGTATTCTTGAGGAGGAAGAAAGATAAAAAGGCTTACAAAATGCAGTTTATAAAATAATAAATGAAAACTTCCCAAGTCTAGCAAGAGATTTAGACATCCAGATCCCAGAGTACCAACAAACTCCAGTGAATACATCATACACACACACACACACACACACACACACTCACCATGTAATATAATCATCAGGCTGTCTAAACTCAAAATGAAAGAAAGAATTCTAAAATCAGCACTAGAAAAGCCTGTAGTCACTTAAAAAGGTAACCACATTAGACTAACAGCAATATTTTTCAGCAGAAACCTTACAGGTCAGAAGAGAATGAGATGGCATAACTAAAATGCTGAAAGGAAAAAAAGAAAACATGCTAGCCAAGAATTCTAAATACAACAAGATCAAGCTTCATAAATGAAGGAGAAATAAATTACTTCCCAGACAGGCAAATGATGAAGGAATCTGTCACCAGACTAGACCTACAAGAAATTCTTGAAGAAGTTCTAAACTTGGAAACAAAAGCACAATACTTTTCATCATGAAAACACATGAGAGTATAAAACTCTCAGGTCTTATAGAAAAAAATCACACAATGGAGAAAGAAAAAGGAATCAAATTCTATCAAACACAAGAAGAAATAATATTCGTCCTCCTGAAGCTGTTCCAAAAAATTGAGGAGGAGGGAATTTTCCCTAATGCATTGTATCAGGCTAATATTACCCTGATACAAAGACCAGACAAGAACACAACAAAAGAAGAAACTACAGACCAGTATTGCTGATAAATTTATATGCAGAAATCCTCAACAAAATACTAACAAACTGAACTCAATGACACATCAAAAAGAGAATACACCATGATTTAGTGAGTTTATTTTGTTAGCAGAGATCAAAAATGATAGTAAATAAAATATATATGATGTAATGAAAAGGAAAGAAAAACTGTCAACTGAGAATTCTATACATAGGAAAATGTTTTTTATAAGTAATGACAAAGTAAAATATTTTCAGAAAAGGATTTGTTTCCAGAAGATTTTTTACATTACAAATAATGGTAGTTTTTTGGACTAAAGGAAATGATGCCAAATGGAAAAATAAAACTGCAGGAAAATGGAGGAGAACCAGAAATTATAAAAATTGGGTTAAAATGATATATATTCTCAAAATTATAATAAAACAATAAATTATGTGATTTACATAAATGTAAAAGTGAACTTTTTGAAAACAATAAAAGTAAGTGCAAATGTATAATCAAAATTGAAATATTCTCCTTTTTCAATTGTTTAGAAAATTAATTATAATATTCTCAGGTAAATTATAACAAATTCAGTGTGTATAAATAAAAGAACATACAAATAAAATAGAATAAAAGGAAAATTAAATAATAAAAAAGTCTATGCAAAAGTAAGAATAAAAGAAGTAATAAGAATTTTAAAAGATTTCAAAAAATGCCAAAATGATGTATTTAAATACAATAATATTCATAATTAAATTAAAGAGTCAGTACTCCAATTAAAAGGTATTTCACGACTAGATTTTTGAAAGACTATACAATATCCTTTTTAAAGGCATCTAGTTTTAAACAAGAATACAATAAGGGCTGGGCTCTGTGGCTCATGGCTGTAATCCCAGCACTTTGGGAGGCTGGGGTGGATGGATCACGAGGTCAAGAAATCAAGACCATCTTGCCCAATATGGTGAAATCCCATCTCTACTAAAAATACAAAAAATTTTAGCTGGGCATGGTGGCACATACCCGTAGTCCCAGCTACTTGGGAGGCTGAGGTAACAGAATTGCTTGAACCTGGGAGGCGGAAGTTGCAGTGAGCTGTGGTTATGCCACTGCACTCTAGCCTGGTGACAGAGCAAGACTCCGTCTCAAAATAAATAAATAAATAAATAAATAAATAAATAAATTGCTGGGTGTAGTGGCTTATGCATGTAGTCCTAGCTACTCAGCAGGCCGAGGTGGAGGATTGATTGCGCTCGGGAGACCAAGGCTGTAGTGGGCCATGATCATGTCACAGCACTCCAGCATGGACCTGGGAAACAGAGTGGGACATATTTTGAAAAAAGATAAATAAAAAAGAAAAGAAAAAGACTCACGATTCAGATGGTAAATTAAAGAGTGATGGATAAGTATAAGTGTCTATCTCAGCATTCTCTTCTCTCCCCACTCCATTCCCATAAAAAGGAATACAATAAATTTTAAAGTAAAAGGATGAAATGAGAGATCAAATTCAATCACTATATAAAAGAAAATTTAGGTATTACTCAGTGGTACAAAGGCCAACTCATTAGAAAGAAACACATATTCCACATTTATATGTAGCTAATAGCATCCAAAATATTTAAATTTTTTAACAGGATAGAACTACCATTTGTCCAACAATCCCATACCTGGGTATCTACCCAAAGGAAAAGAAATCATTATATTAAAGATACCTTCACTTGTATGTTTATCACAATGCTATTCACAATATTAAAGATATGGAATTACTTAAATGTTCATCAATGGATGATTGGATAAGCAAAATGTGATATATACTACTCAGCCATAACAAAAAATATTTTTTTTGCAACAACATGGGTGGTACTGGAGGCCATTGTTGTAAGTGAAATAATTAAGAAACAGTCAAATACTGCATGTTCTCACTTAAAAGTGGGAGCTAAATAATCTGGACACATGGCATAAGATGTGGAATAACACATCGGCGATTTAGAAGAGTGGGAAGGTGGAAGGAGGGTGAGGGATGAGAAATGAGTACAATATACACTATTAAGGTGATAATTACACTGAAACCCAGATTTTCCCAGTAGGCAATATATTAATGTATCAAAACTGAACTTGTCCCCCTTAAATTTATACAAAACAATTTTGGCAGGTGATGTGGTTTGGCTCTGTGTCCCCACCCAAATCTCACCTTGAATCATGATCCCCATGTGTCAAGGCCGGGACTAGGTGGAGGTAATTGAATCATGGGGGAGGTTCCCCAATTCTGTTCTCATGATAGTGAGTGAGTCTCATGACATCTGATGGTTTTATAAGCATCTAGCATTTCCTGTGCTTGCACTCACTCCATCCTGCCACCCTGTGAAGAAGGTGCCCGTTTCTCCTTTACCTTCCACCATGATTGTAATTTTCTGGAGGCCTCCCCAGCCATGCTGAACACTGAGTCAGTTAAATCTCTTTCCTTTTACAGTATCCAGTGTTTGGTATTTATTCATAGCAACGTGAGACCAGACTAATACAATAAATTGGTACCAAGGTAGTGGGGTGCTATTATAAAGATACCCAAAAATGTGAAAATGACTTTGGAACTGGGTGACAGGCAGAGGGTGGAATAGTTTAGAGGGCTCAGAAGAAGACAGGAAAACGTGGGAAAGTGTGGAACTTTCTAGGGACTTAGAGGGCTCAGAAGACAGGAAGATATGGGAAAGTTCGGAACTTCCTAGAGACTTGTTGAATGGCTTTGACCAAAATGCTGATAGTGATATGGACAATAAAGCCCAGGCTGAGGTGGTCTCAGATGGAGATGAGAAACTTCTTGGGAAATGGAGGAAAGGTGACGCTTGCTATACTTTAGCAAAGAGATTGGCAGCATTCTGCCCCAGCTTTAGAAATCTGTGAAACATTGAACTTGAGAGAGATGATTTAGGGTATCTGACAGAAGAAATTTCTGAGTGGCAAAGTGTTCAAGAGGAAGCAGAGCATAAAAGTTTGGAAAATTTGCAGCCTGATGATGTGATGGTAAAGAAGAACTCATTTTGTTTTCTGGGGAGAAATTCAAGCCTGCTGCAGAAATTTGCATAAGTAACAAGGAACTTAATGTTAATCACCATAACAATGGGCAATATGTCTCCAGGGCATGTCAGGGACTTTCCCAGCAGCCCCTCTCATCACAGGCCCACAGACCTAGGAGGGAAAAATGATTTTATGGATGGGCCCAGGGCCCCCCTGCTCTATGCAGCCTCAGGACATGGTAAACCCATGACAAGAAGGTTTTTTGTACAAATTAGTACCAGGTATTAAGCCTACTACCCATTAGTTATTTTTTCCAGATCATATCCCTCTCCCAGTCTCCACACCCATTAGGCCCGAGCATTTGTTGTTTCCCTATATATATATCCATGTCTTCTCATTATTTAGCTCCCAATTATGAGTGAGAACACATGGTATTTTTTTTTCTGTTTTTTGTTAGGTTGCTAAGAATAATGGCCTGCAGCACCATCCATGTTCCAAAAAGAACATGATTTTGTTCTTTTTTATGCCTGCATAGTATTTCATGGTGTATCTGTACTACATTTTCTTTATGCAGTCTACTGTTGATAGGCATTTAGGCTGATTTCATGTCTTTGCTATTGTGAATAGTGCTGCAATGAACATAAGTGTGAATGTGTCTTCATGACAGAATTATTTACATTTCTTTGGGTGTATACTCAGTAATGGGATTGCTAAGTGAAATGGTATTTCTGTTTTTAGGTCTTCGAGGAATCACCACACTGTTTTCCACAATAGTTGAACTAATTTACACTCCCACCAACATAGTATAAGTGTTCCTTTTTCTCTGCTTCCTCACCAGCATCTGTGATTTTTTGACTTTTTAATAACAGCCATTCTGACTGGTGTGAGATGGTCTCATCGTGATTTTGATTTGCATTTCTCCAATTATCAGTGATGTAGAACTTTTTTTTCATATGCTTGTTGGTTGCATGTATGTCTTCTTTTGAGAAGCATCTGTTCATGTCCTTTGCTCATTTTTAATGGGTTTGTTTGCCCTTCTTGTAAATTTGTCTGATTTCCTTATAGATGCTGAATATTAGAACGTTAAAACTAGAACGTTAAAACCCAAAACTATAAAAACTCTGAAAGACAACCTAGGCAATACCATTCTGGACACTGGAATGGGTAAAGATTTCATGATGGAGATGCCAAAAGCAATTGCAACAAAAACAAAAATTGACAAATGATAGCTAATTAAATTAAAGAACTTCTACACAACAAAAGGAACTATCAGCAGAGTAAACATGTAACTTACAAAATTGGAGAAATTTTTTGCAAAGAACTCTTAAACCCCCTAAAACTCAACAATGAGAAAATGAATGACCTGACCTGACTAGAGCACTCACTAAAGAATACAAATAGATGGTAAATAAGAATATGAAAAGATGCTCAACAACATACATCATTAAGAAATTGCAATTAAGGGATACCACTACATATCTATTATAACAGCCAAAACATATGAAAACACGTAATAGTGACAGAACCAAATGCTGGCAAGGATGTGGAACAATAGGGACTCTCATTCACTACTAATGGAAATGCACAATGGTACAATCACTTTGGAAGACATGAAAATCATTAGCAAATTGCAAATTAAGAGATACCACTACATACCTATTAGAACAGCCAAAACATAACAATGACAGCACCAAATGCTGGCAAGGATGTAAAGCAACAAGAACTCTCATTCACTACTGATGGAAATGTGGAAGACAGTTTAGCAGTTTCTCATTAAACCAAACATTTTTACAATAAGATCCAACAGTTATGCCCCTTGATATTCACCCAAATGAGCTGAATACTTATGTCAACAGAAAACCTTGCACACAAATGTATAAATCATTCAATTTTGAATGATCCATCGTTCATAATTACTGGATCTTGGAAACAACCAAGATGTCCTTCAATAGGTGAAGTGATACTACTAATCCATTTTCTGCGTCTATGTGTTTGTCTATTCTGGACATTTTACATAAATCGAATCATATACTATGTGGCCTTTTTCATGTCTTGTTTCTTTCACTTAGCATAATCTTTTGACAATTCATCCACATTTCAGCATGTATCAGAATTTCATTCATTTTTTATGACTCAATAGTATTCTACGATATGAACGTATCACTTTTTGCTTATCCATTCATTAGCTGATGTTCTACCTTTGGTTATTGTGAATAGTTCTGCTAAAAATATTTGTCCAAACAATTTTTTTTTGAGCATCTGTTTTCAATGCTCTTGGGTATATATGTACTAATAGAATTGCTGGATCATATAGTAACTTTATGTTTAAAAATGAGGAACTGCCAATTTATTTTCCACAGTGACTGCAGCATGTTACATTCTTACCTGCAGCAGGTGATTACTTCTATTTCTTCACACTCACCAATATTTATTTTATTATTTCTTATTTTTAATTATGGCTGATTAATGGTGAATAGTGGATGTAAAGTGATATCTCACTGTGGTTTTGATATGAGCTTCCCATATGACTAAGGATGTTGAACATCTCTCCATGTGCTTCTTGGTTGGCAATTTGTATATCTTTTTCAGAGAAATCTCTATTTAAATATTTGGGTCATTTTTAGTGGGTTGCCTTTGTATTGTTGAATTATAAGAGTTATTTATATAGTCTACATATTAGACCCGTACTGGTTTTCTAGGGGTGCCATAACAAATTACTGCAAACTTGGTAGCTTCACACAGCAGAAATTCCTTATTTCCCATTTCTGGAGGCTAGAAGTCCGATGTTGACAGGGCCAGGCTCCCTCCAAGGGTTCTCAGGAAAAGTTTTTTTGCCACTTCAAGCTTCTGGTGACTTTAGGTGTTTATTGGCTTTTGGTTGCATAAATACAACCTCTACCACCAGCTGTACACGACCTTCTTCTCTGTATTATTGTCTTCTCTTCTTTCTCTTGTAAAGACACTTGTCATTGGATTTAGAGCCCTCTCAAGTTCTCCAGGACAATCACCTAAAGATTCTTAATTACATCAGCAAATATTTTTCTCAAACAGGGTCACATTTGCAGTTTAGAAAGTGAGAACATGAACATACCTTTCTGATGGGCCCCGTTCAACCCGCTACAAGACACTTACCAGATATATGATTTATAAATAGGTTCTCCCATCTGTGGGTTATCTTTTCCCTTTCTTGATTGTCTTTTGATGTGCAAACATTTTTAGTTTTATTGAAGTTTCATTTTTTGTTGATTGTGACTGGTGTCATTTTAAGGAAATCATTGCCTACAGTAAATTTTAAAAATGTTACTATAACCAACTAAATATGTTCTTTGGGTGCATATTATGTACTTCTATGACTATATAATCTTTTTTAAAAATAGTTTAGGCCTTGGAAAAATGAGGTGATGAAGAGGAGGGTGGTATGAGATGAGGCTAGCAGGTAGAAACCACATTATGTAGGTTGCTTTGTTCTTGGCAAAATCACATTTTAAACTTTATACTAAGAATAGCATATATTCTTAGGATATCCATTTGTAGTGTGTGTGTTTATAATGCATAAGACACTGTTAAGAGTTTTACACAAATTATGCATTTAATCCTTAACATATCATCAGGATGAGCTGGTGTTTTTCAGAAGCTAACTTAGAGAATTTGTGCTTCTTTCGTAACATATTAGCACCAGCTATTGTTGTCATTTTATAGGTCTGAGTTTCAGATATATGGCGCCCTTCTCCAAGCTTCTAGGTTTTAAAAAAACACAACATTCTTCCCTGTATTTCTTCAGTCTTAGAGGGTATTTTGTTTCTTTTTAAATGAACTCTCAGTGTGTTATTTTTTTCTTTTCTTTTTTTTTTTTTTTTTTTTTTTTTTGAGTTTTGCTCTTTTGCCCAGGGTGGAGTGCAGTAGCACAGTCTTGACTCACTACAACATCTGCCTCCCGGGTTCAAGTGATTCTTATCTCTCGGCCTCCCAAGTAGCTGGGATTATAGGCATGCACCACCATGCCTGGCTAATTTTTGTATTTTTAGTCAAGAAGAGTTTTTGCCATGTTGGTCAGGCTGGTATCAAACTCCTGGCCTCAAGTGATCTGCTCACCTCGGTCTCCCAAAGTGCTGGTATTACAGGAATGAGCCACTGTGCCTGGCCTTTCAGTGTTTTTTTTTTTTTTTTTTAAGATTATCATTTTACTTCTCTAATACCTAGTTTACCATCTCTAAATAAAAACAATTTGTGAAACCACTGGTTTAGTTTCTCTTTCCTGACTGAACACTAACTACACAGAAATTTGTAAGAGAAGAATTAGTACTAGAACACATACCCTCAAATATGGAGTTTGAAAATTTTCTTGGTTTTCTTATACCAGTAATTAGGTTATTACTGGTATAGGATAAATTATTCTGCCAAGAACAAACAGTGTTAGGATTATTACTGGTGTAAGATAACTAAAAATTATTACTGGCATAAGGTCCTTGCCAATGTGAAATGGGATACCAATAATCTTATTACTAGCAAGTATCAGAATCATGAATAACTGTGTTGATTATACTAAAGTGCCAAATGAAGCAAAAGTGCCAAATGAAGCAAGTACTTATTAGACTTGACCTTTTTGGCAGTAATGATGATTATAAGCAGCATGGTATATTATGTAGTCTTCTGAAACTTAGAAAATGACAAGCTCAGATTTTTAAACATTCATTTCAAATAATAGCGTGAGAATCAAAAAAATTATATGGCAATATATACATGACATCTTTTTATTTTTGCTACAAAAGTAGTCATGCTGTAATTAGCTATAAAATCTAATTTTGTAGGTGGCAGCATTTCAATTTTAATTTGTAAAATGTGTGAAATTAAAAGCATTGCTTAGAAATAAATGGCATCATGTTTGAAATTAAGCATACACAGAAACTTCCAGGCTTCTTCGGATATGAGTAATTTTAAAAATACGTTGTCTTCCTAGGAGTTGTCTCTAGATTAGAATAAGTTGTTTTGCAGCCAGTGTTTATTCGGAGGTTGTGCTTACATCCTTGTGCCTATGAATCTTTACCTTTCATTCGATTTATGTGTGGCTTTGAAGATGCCTTCATGTCTGCTTCATGTCCTACTCTGATTACTCCTGAGTGGGTGCAGCCTAGCACATCTAACAGGCTTTCTATCCCCTTTGTTGATTGCAATCTCAGAAGAATTTTCAGGTGGGTCTCTCCTTGAAATTTCTTCTTTTCCACTGTTTAGCTTGTAGCTACCACTATTGCAGAGCTTCCAGCACCTTCTTGATTGCTGGAAGGTCTACGGTTTCCACCTTCATGGTTTTTGACAATGTCCTTAGGCATGCAACTTTTATTTTCTTTTTTTTTTTTTTTTTTCAATTATACTTTAAGTTCTAGGGTACATGTGCACAAAGTGCAGGTTTGTTACATATGTATGCATGTGCCTTGTTGGTGTGCTGCACCCATTAACTTGTTATTTACGTTAGGTATATCTCCTAATGCTATCCATCCCCCATTCCCCCTCCCACAATAGACCCCGATGTGTGATGTTCCCCTTCCTTTGTCCAAGTGATCTCATTGTTCAATTCCCAACTATGAGTGAGAACACACGGTGTTTGGTTTTCTGTTCTTGCACTAGTTTGCTGAGAATGATGGTTTCCAGCTGCATCCATGTCCCTACAAAGGACACAATCTTATCCTTTTTTATGGCTGCATAGTATTCCATGGTGTATATGTGCCACATTTTCTTAATCCAGTCTGTCACTGATGGACATTTGGGTTGATTCCAAGTCTTTGCTATTGTGAATAGTGCCGCAATAAACATACGTGTGCATGTGTCTTTATAGCAGCATGATTTATAATCCTTTGGGTATATACCCAGTAATGGGATGACTGGGTCAAATGGTATCTCTAGTTCTAAATCCTTGAGGAATTGTCACACTGTTTTCCACAATGGTTGAACTAGTTTACAATCCCACCAACAGTGTAAAAGTATTCCTATTTTTCCACATCCTCTCCAGTACCTGTTGTTTCCTGACTTTTTAATGATTGCCATTCTAACTGGTGTGAGATGGTATCTCATTGTGGTTTTGATTTGCATTTCTCTAATGGTGAGTGATGATGAGCATTTTTTCATGTGTCTGTTGGCTGTATAAATGTCTTCTTTTGAGAAGTGTCTGTTCATATTCTTTGCCCACATTTTGATGGGGTTGTTTGTTTTTTTCTTGTAAATTTGTTTGAGTTCTTTGTAGGTTCTGGATATTAGCCCTTTGTCAGATGAGTAGATTGCAAAGATTTTCTCCCATTCTATAGGTTGCCTGTTCACTCTGACGATAGTTTCTTTTGCTGTGCAGAAGCTCTTTAGTTTAATTAAATCCCATTTGTCAATTTTTGCTTTTGTTGCCATTGCTTTTGGTGTTTTAGACATGAAGTCCTTGCCCATGCCTATGTTCTAATGGTATTACCTAGGTTTTCTTCTAGAGTTTTTATGGTTTTAGGTCTAACATTTAAGTCTCTAATCCATCTTGATTAATTTTTGTATAAGGAGTAAGGAAAGGATCCAGTTTCAGCTTTCTACTTATGGCTAGCCAATTTTCCCAGCACCATTTATTAAATAGGGAATCCTTTCCCCATTTCTTGTTTTTGTCAGGTTTGTAAAGATAAGATGGCTATAGATGTGTGGTATTATTTCTGAGGGCTCTGTTCTGTTCCATTGGTTTATATCTCTGTTTTGCTACTGGTACCATGGTGTTTTGGTTACTGTTGCCTTATAGTATAGTTTAAAGTCAGGTAGCATGATGCCTCCAGCTTTGTTCTTTTAGTTTAGGATTGTCTTGGCAATGAGGGCTCTTTTTTGGTTCCATATGAACTTTAAAGCAGTTTTTTTTTGCCAATTCTGTGAAGAAAGTCATTGGTAGCTTAATGGGGATGACATCGAATCCATAAATTACCTTGGGCAGTATGGCCATTTTCACAATATTGATTCTTCCTATCCATGAGCATGGTACGTTCTTCCATTTGTTTGTGTCCTCTTTGATTTCACTGAGCAGTGGTTTGTAGTTCTCCTTGAAGAGGTCCTTCACATCTGTTGTCAGTTGGATTCCTAGGTATTTTATTCTCTTTGCAGCTATTGTGAATGGGAGTACATTCATGATTTGGCTCTCTGTTTGTCTGTTTTTGGTGCATAAGAATGCTTGTGATTTTTCACATTGATTTTGTATCCTGAGACTTTGCTGAAGTTGCTTATCAGCTTAAGGAGATTTTGGGCTGAGACAATGGGGTTTTCTAAATATACAATCATGTCATCTGCAAACAGGGACAATTTGTTTCCTAACTGAATACCCTTTATTTCTGTTTCTTGCCTGATTGCCCCAGCCACCACTTCCAATAGGAGTGGTGAGAGAGGTCATCCCTGTCTTGTGCCACTTTTCAAAGGGAATGCTTCCAGTTTTTGCCCATTCAGTATGATATTGGCTGTGGGTTTGTCAGAAATAGGTCTTATTATTTTGAGATACGTTCCATCAATACCGAATTTATTGAGAGTTTTTAGCATGAAGGGCTGTTGAATTTTGTCAAAGGCCTTTTCTGCATCTCTTGAGAAAATCATGTGGTTTTTGTCTTTGGTTCTGTTTATATGCTGGATTACGTTTACTGATTTGCAATGTTGAACCAGCCTTGCATCGCAGGGATGAAGCCCACTTGATCATGGTGGATAAGCTTTTTGATATGCTGCTGAATCCAGTTTGCCAGTATTTTATGAAGATGTTTGCATCGATGTTCATCAGTGATATTGGTCTAAAATTCTCTTTTTTTGTTGTGTCTCTGCCAGGCTTTGGTATCAGGATGATGTTGGCCTCATAAAATGAGTTAGGGAGGATTCTCTCTTTTTGTACTGATTGGAATAGTTTCAGAAGGAATGGTACCAGCTCCTCCTTGTACCTCTGGTAGAATTTGGCTGTGACTCCATCTGGTTCTGAACTTTTTTTTGGTTGGTAAGCTATTAATTATTGCTTCAATTTCAGAGCCTGCTATTGGTCTTTTCAGGGATTCAACTTCTTCCTGGTTTAGTCTTGGAAGAATGTAAGTGTCCAGGAAATTATGCATTTCTTCTAGGTTTTCTAGTTTATTTGCGTAGAGGTGTTTATAGTATTCTCTGGTGGTAGTTTGTATTTCTGTGGGGTTGGTGGTGATATCCCCTTTATCATTTTTTATTGCATCTATTTGATTCTTCTCTCTTTTCTTCTTTATTAGTCTTGCTAGTGGTCTATGAATTTTGTTGATCTTTTCAAAAAACCAGCTCCTGGATTCGTTGCTTTTTCGAAGGGTTTTTTTTTTGTCTCTATCTCCGTCAGTTCTGCTCTGATCTTAGTTATTTTTACCTTCTGCTAGCTTTTGAATGTGTTTGCTCTTGCTTCTCTAGTTCTTTTAATTGTGATGTTAGAGTGTCAATTTTAGATCTTTCCAGCTTTCTCTTGTGGGCATTTAGTGCTATAAATTTCCCTCTACACACTGCTTTAAATGTGTCCCAGAGATTCTGGTATGTTGTATCTTTGTTCTCATTGGTTTCAAAGAACATGTTTATTTCTGCCTTCATTTTGTTATGTACCCTGTAGTCATTCAAGAACAGGTTGTTCAGTTTCCATGTAGTTGAGCGGTTTTGATTGGGTTTCTTAGTCCTGAGTTCTAGTTTGATTGCACTGTGGTCTGAGAGACAGTTTGTTATAAATTCTGTTCTTGTACATTTGCTGAGGAGTGCTTTACTTCCAATTATGTGGTCAATTTTGGAATTAGTGCGATGTGGTGCTGAGAAGAATGTAGATTCTGTTGATTTGGGGTGGAGAGTTCTGTAGATGTCTATTAGGTTCGCTTGTTGCAGAGTTGAGTTCAATTCCTGGATACTCTTGTTTACTTTCTGTCTTGTTGATCTGTCTAATGTTGACAGTGGGGTGTTGAAGTCTCCCATTATTATTGTATGAGAGTCTAAGTCTCTTTGTAAGTCTCTAAGGACTTGCTTTATGAATCTGGGTGCTCCTGTATTGGGTGCATATATACTTAGGATAGTTAGCTCTTCCTGTTGAATTGATCCCTTTACCATTATGTAATGGCCTTCTTTGTCTCTTTTGAATTTTGATGGTTTAAAGTCTGTTTTATCAGAGACTAGTATTGCAACCCCTGCTTTTTTTTGGTCTCCATTTGCTTGGTAGATCTTCCTCTATCCCTTTATTTTGAGCCTATGTATGTCTCTGCATGTGAGATGGGTCTCCTGAATACAGCAAAGTGATGGGTCTTGACTCTTTATCAGTTTGCCAGTCTGTGTCTTTTAATTGGAACATTTAGTCCATTTACATTTAAGGTTAATATTGTTATGTATGAACTTGATCCTGCCATTATGATATTAACTGGTTATTTTGCTCATTAGTTGATGCAGTTTCTTCCTAGCCTCAATGGTCTTTACATTTTGGCATGTTTTTGCAATGGCTGGTACCGGTTGTTCCTTTCCATGTTTAGTGCTTCCTTCAGGGTCTCTTGTAAGGCAGGCCTGGTGGTGACAACATCTCTAAGCATTTGCTTATCTGTAAAGGATTTTATTTCTCCTTCGCTTATGAAACTTAGTTTGGCTGGATATGAAATTCTGGGTTGAAAATTCTTTTCTGTAAGAATGTTGAATATTGGCCTCCACTCTCTTCTGGCTTGGAGAGTTTCTGCCGAGAGATCTGCTGTTACTCTGATGGGCTTCCCTTTGTGGGTAACCCGACCTTTCTCTCTGGCTGCCCTTAAGATTTTTTCCTTCATTTCAGCTTTGGTGAATCTGGCAATTATGTGTCTTGGAGTTGCTCTTCTCGAGGAGTATCTTTGTGGTGTTCTCTGTATTTCTTGAATTTGAATGTTGGCCTGCCCTACTAGGTTGGGGAAGTTCTCCTGGATGATATCCTGAAGAGTGTTTTCCAACTTGGTTCCATTTTCCCCCTCACTTTCAGGCACCCCAATCAGACGTAGATTTGGTGTTTTTACATAATCCCATACTTCTTGCAGGCTTTGTTCATTTCTTTTTCTTCTTTTTTCTTTAGATTTCTCTTCTCGCTTCATTTCATTCATTTGATCCTCAATCGCTGATACTCTTTCATCCAGTTGATCGAGTCGGTTACTTAATCTTGTGCATTTGTCACGTATTTCTTGTGTCATGGTTTTCATCTCTGTCAGTTCATTTATGGCCTTCTCTGCATTAATTATTCTAGTTATCAATTCTTCCACTCTTTTTTCAAGACTTTTAGTTTCTTTGTGCTGGGTACATAATTCTTCTTTAGCTCTGAGAAGTTTGATGGACTGAAGCCTTCTTCTCTCATCTCGTCAGTCATTCTCCGTCCGGCTTTGATCCATTGCTGGCGATGAGCTGTGTTCCTCAGTTGAAAATGCAGAAATCACCTGTCTTCTGTGTCGCTCGCGCTGGGAGCTGTAGACTGGAGCTGTTCCTATTCGGCCATCTTGCTCCACCCCAATAGGTATATTTTCTGATACTCTCTCTCCTCCAGTCATCCTCCCTCAAGTAGGCCCATGTCTGTTGTTCCCCTCTTTGTGTCATGTGTTCTCATTGTTGAGTTCCCACTTGTAAGTGAAAACATGTGACATTTGGTTTTCTATTGCTGCATTAGTTTGCTTAGATAATGGTCTCCAGCTCCATCTATGTTGCTGCAAAGAACATGATCTCATTCTTTTCCATGACTGTATAGTATTCCATGGTGTATATGTACCACATTTTCTTTATCCAGTCTACCATTTTTGGACATTTAGGTTGATTCCATGGCTTTCTTATTGTGAATAGTGGTACAACGAACATAGGCATGCATGTGTATTTATGGCAGAACAATTTTTATTCTTTTGGGTATCTACTCAATAATGGGGTTACTGGGTTGAATAGTAATTCTGTTTCAAGTTATTTGAGGAATCAACACATTGCTTCCCACAATGGCTGAACTAATTTACAGTCCCACCAGCAGTGTATAAGCATTCACTTTTCTCTGCAACCTTGCCAGACTGTGTTATTTTCGAGTTTTTAATAATAGCCATTCTGACTGCTGGACATTTTCTGTTGCACTGTATAGTATTGTTTAATAAAGGAATAGTCTTTGAAATAAATTTTATCTCCAAATGCTTTAAATAAAGAAGAAATAAAGACGTGCTACTTTGAGAAAATTCAATTCACATTTTTGAGTCTCATACACTCACTCAAAATTTGGAGATAATAATAAAAGTACTTAAGGTAATACTATAACACAGAGTTGGCAGTCAAGCATAATAACTTCATTTTTACCCTGCCACTGTGTTTTGTATTTTGATTCCACGTTAAAATAAACAAAAACTGAATTTATGCCATACTTATGTTTTAGGCCTTTTACTGTTGATTGTTACAACTACAATTGAACTATTCTTTCAATTGACTTGGTTACTAATTTTAGAAGGCAGAAAATAAACATAATTTATGATTTGAAACTTTAGGAATTCTTTTTAATGCAAAAACTGTACTTAAATAACACCTTGACAAATAAATGTTATGAATATTTTAAAAGAATAATTGACCTCTAATATTTTATTAAAATATAACTACTATCTGGTATATATTAATCACAGTAGTATATTAAACAGTGCAGTTTCATAATTAACCATTTAAGACATGACTCCAGGCCTCAGGAAGATTATATTTTATAAGTTTACACTGAATACATTTAAAGAATAAATGTTAGTTATTGAAACTGAAACAACAGAGAAATAGCATTAAGTTTTAATGTTTTAAAAACGTTATTGAGTTAGTGAAATCTAAGTAAGAGTAATCTCTTTTATCCTCTCTTTATTTTTATTTTTTATTTTTTGTTTTTCCCATTAGTATTTGGGTAGGATGCTAGGATGAAATGAAAAAACCATTTCATTGCCTTTTGACAATATGTAAGTGAACATTTTGAAGGTGTCAATGTTACTGACACATTTTTCTTCCAAATGAAATTAGGAGAAAATTCAAGATAAGTGTATTAAGATACTATTCAGCAGGATGGAGGCATGCTTTTGTAAAAACAGTTTTTATATAATTAAACATAGTTGAAGGCATAGGAAGACAGATTGGATAATTCCTTCCATAATGAAGGATCATTAGGCTTCTAGGCATTAAGTATTTCCCTTGCATTCCGTGTAGTAGCTTCTGAACCTCTTCAAAACATTTTTTATCTCTTTATTTCTCAGGGTATAAATGGCTAGATTTAGGAGAGGTGTAAAAACATGATAAAACACAGCAAGAAATTTGTTCACCCAGATGATGCTAAGTGGCCCCACGTAGATGAAGATGGAGGGCCCAAATAAGAGCACCACCACTGTGATTTGGGCAGTGCAGGTAGAGAGTGCCTTAGAAGCCCCAGTTTTAGAGCCTCGATGGACAGTGAGAAGAATATACATGTAGATGTCAGTACTAGAACAGAGCATGTTACGGCCAGAACCCCACGGTCAAGATTCATGAAAATGTATAAATTTCCATGCAGGCAAGCTTGATTTCCAGTGGTGTATCACAGAAGAAGCTGTCTATTTCCATGGGACCACAGAAAGGCAGCTGGACAATCATAACCATTTGGCTCATGGAATGGACAAAGCCAATGATCCAGGAAGTCACCACCAACCAAATGCACATTCATAGGCTCATAATGGTGGAGTAGTGGAGTGGTTTGCAGATTGCCACATAGCGGTCATAGGCCATTACCGCCAGTAGCACTATCTCAAACCCTGCAATAAAATGTGCAAAGAAGATCTGGGACATGCAGCTTACAAAGGAAATGGTCTTACTCTCCTTAAAAACGTCTGCTGTCATCTTAGGAATGGTAATTGAAGAAAACCACCTATCAACAAAGGAGAGGCTGGCCAATAAGAAGTACATGGGGGAATGGAGATGGGAATCAGTGATGATTAAAATCATGATGACAATATTTCCAGATACAATAATCAGGTAAAACATTAAAAATGTCATCACAAGTAAGACCTGAGTATTCCATAAGTGGCAAAGTCCCAGAAGCACAAATTCTGACACTACCGACTGATTTCCTTCATCCATTTTATTCAGTGTGTCTTCTAAAATAGCGAAGATAGAAAAATAAATTATTAGTTAGCGGGATGACACAGCGTCTTTAATTTTTGAAAAGTGGTGTTCACGTTGAAATTTAGCATCTATATTTGAGAGTAAAATGCATAATTGTGAAGAGAAATGTTGGCCAAATATATATAGTATTGTGACCAAAAAAGAAGCTGACTGCCTAAGATTGACTTTCCAAGAAACAGAACCTGAAATGAGATAGTTATTCCAATGCTTTACTGAGAGGCGACTCTCATAAAAAGGGGGTGAGGAAATCAGAACTGCGAGTAAGGTTTAAGAAGGTAGTAGTGTCACCTGGATTAACTTCAGTCCACTAATGCTGTGAAAAGAATGTAGGTGGAGCACCAACCACAATTATTACAGTAAATAATTATAATTAGGTCATCAACTTAGGAAGGTGAATGTAAACTGATACTGAAATTCAGTACAAATGACATAATACACAATATAATTTCTCTGTACAGACATTCTTCCTTTTATTTAATTTCATTATATTGCATTTTTCAGACATTGCTTTTTTTTTTTTTTTTAACAAATTCACTGTTTGTGGCAACTCTGTGTCAAGCAAGTCTATTGGCATCATTTTTCCAATAGCATGTGCTCACTTTGTGTCTTTGTGTCACGTTTTGGTAATTCTTACAATATTTCAAACTTCTACAATATTGTATTGTCTGCTGTGGTGATCTGTAATCTAGGATCTTTGATGTTACTCTTCTAATTGTTTTGGGGGCATTGCAAACTGTGCCCATATAAGACTTAGTTGATAAATGTTGTGTGTGTTCTGACTGCTCCACCAACTGGCTATTTCTTCCTCTTTCTCTGTTTAGGCCTGGCTATTCCCTGAGACACAACAACATTGAAATTAGGCCAATTAATAATCCTGCAGTGGCCTCTAAGTGTTCAAGTAAAAGGAAGAGTTGCATGTATTTTACTTTAAATTAAGAGCTAGAGGCGGGCACGGTGGCTCACGCCTGTAATCCCAGCACTTTGGGAGGCCAAGGCGGGCAGATCATGAGGTCAGGAGATCAAGACCATCCTGACTAACACGGTGAAACCCTGTCTCTACTAAAAAAAATACAAAAAAAACTAGCCAAGCGAGGTAGCAGGTGCCTGTAGTCCCAGCTAATCGGGAGGCTGAGGCAGGAGAATGGCGTAAACCTGGGAGGCGAAACCTGCAGTGAACTGAGATCCGATCACTGCACTCCAGCCTGGGTGACAGAGTGAGACTCTGTCTCAAAAAAAAAAAAAACAAAAAATTAGCCTGCCATGGTAGCATGCACCTGTAGTCCCAGCTACTCAGGAGGCTGAGGCAGGAGAATTGCTTGAACCCAGGAGGCAGAGGTTGCAGTGAGCTGAGATCGCGCCACTGCACTCCAGCCTGGCAACAGAGCAAGACCCCATCTCAGAAAAAAAAAAAAAAAGCTAGAAATAATTAAGCTTAGAGAAGAAGGCACATTGAAAGCCAAGATAAGCCAAAAGGTAAGCCTCCTTGTGCCAAACAGCCAAGTTGTGAATACAAAGACAAAGTTTTGGAAGGAAATTAAAAGTGCTATTCCAGTGCATACAGAAATGATAAAAAAATAAAAATAAAAGCAAAACATTGTTATTCCTAGTATTGAGTAAGTGTTAGTGGTCTATAAAAAAGATCAAGTCAGCTATAACATTCCCTTATGTCAAAGCCTAATCCACAGCAAAGCCCTAACTCTCTTCAATTCTATGAAGGATGAGAGAAGTGAGGAAGCTACAGAAGAAAAATTGGAAACTAGCTGAGATTGGTTCATAAGGTTTAAGGAAGGAAGCTATCTCCATAAAATAAAAGTGCAGGGTAAAGTAGCAAGTGCTAATGTAGAAGCTACAGCAAGTTATCCAGAAGATCTAGCTAAGATAACTGATGAATTTGGCTACACTAAACAACAGATTTTCAGTGCAGACAAAACAGACTTAAATTGGAAGAAGATTCAATGTAGGACTGTCATAGCTAGAGAGGAGAAGCCAATACCTGGCTTCAAAGCTTCAAAGGACAAGCTGATTCTCCTGTTAGGGCTAATGCAACTGGTGACTTTCAGTTGAAGCCGATGCTCATTTAGCATTCTGAAAATCCTTAGGGCCTTTAAGAATTATGAAAATATACTCTGCCTGTGCTCATTTTTATAAATATGAAAACAAGGCCTGGATAATAGCACGTTTGTTTGTAGCATAGTGTACTGAATATTTTAAGTCCATTGTTGACATCTACTGTTCAGAAAAAAGATTCTTTTCAAAATATTTCTGTTCATTGACAATGCACTTGGACACCCAAGAGCTCTGGTTGAGATGCACACAGAGATTAATGTTGTTTTCATGCCTGCTAACACAACATTTATTCTGCACCCCATGGATCAGGAGAAATTTTGACTTTCAAGTCTTATTGTTTAATTAATATATTTTGTAAGGGCATAGCTGCCATATACAGTGATTCCTCTGATTAATTTAGGGAGAGTAAATTGAAACCATTCTGGGAAGAAGTCCCCATTCTAGATTCCATTAAGAACATTCATGGTTCATAAGAAGAAGTCAAATGTCAACAGTAACAGGAGTTGGGAAGAAATTTATTTCAGCTCTCATGGATGACTTTGAAAGATTCAAGATTTCAGTCGAAGAAGTAAGTGCAGATATGGTGGAAATATTAGAGAAAGAGAATTAGAAGTGAAGCCTGAAGATGTGACTGAATTGCTGCAATCTCATAAAACTTTAATGAATGAGGAGTTATTTCTTATGAATCAGCAAATAAACTGGTTTCTTGAGAGGGAGTCTACTCCTGGTGAAGATGCTATGAACACTGTAAAATTTCAAGAAAGGATTAAGAATATTACATAAACTTAGTTGATAAAGCAGTGGCAGGGTTTGGGAGGATTGACTCCAATTTTGAAAGAATTTCTAATGCAGGTAAAATACTATCAAACAGCATCACATGCTATATATAAATCTTTTGTGAAAAGAAGAGTCAATCAATGCAGGAAACTTCATCATTGTCTTATTTTAAGAAACTGCCACAGGCTCCCAACCTTCAGCAACTACCATCATGATTAGTTAGAAGTCATCAACATTGAGACAAGACCCTCCACCAGCAAAAATAGGACAACTTGTTGAAGGCACTGGGTAACCAAAAAATTCCTATGACTCACTTCATAATGATAATTACTTAGTTGCAGTGGTCTGGAATTGAATCCACAATATCTGTGCTATGTGTAATGGTTTACTCAATCCTCAATTGAATCTCGTCTATAAGACATTGTAAAACTAAATTTGTTTCTTACGTTTCTAAAATATGTGGTGGGATAACCTTTAGGAGACAAGCTATATGGAAAACCATATGCTAAATATCTTGGCATAATAATTTGCATGCAAAACTAGACGCATAATTGATCATTAATTTAAACCTACAGTATAATATAACTTATTTAGTAAATAAAATTGATTTACAATATATCAGTGGAGTGACGTCTAGAAAGAGATTAAACAACCTCAAAGGCAATTCAACCTCAGAATCTCAACTGATGAATTTTGCAGAGAGGCTCTTTATAACTCAAGCTTATCAATAGAAAATATTTATCTTCAATTATATGAATGTATGCTAGGAAATCCCTAGACTTTGAAATATTAGCATTTCCTGACTCTCAAGCATAGAAACTTAATCTACATTTGTAAGATGAGAATAGATTGCATATATATATAAGCAAACTGTATCTTTGAGTGTTAGTGCTGAAGGAACATGAGGTTAAAACTTCAGCAATTATTGATTATTAATCTTTAAATATAGCAGTGATACTGCTTACATTGATCCCTAAGTGACAATGCTTCTCAAGTTGGATGGTGGAAAGATAATTACCAATTTTCCTTTTCTATTTATTATTTCTCTCCATTGGCATTGTTTCAGTTTTTGTGTGTTTTGTGTTCTTTTATCATTTGAAATCTCCAAGGTGTTGCTAATGAGCACAGGGGAGGAATGAAAATCATTACTGCATCACGAGCACGAGTTTCCCTTTCCCTTTTTCTGAGGACTCAGAGACATAAATTAAGAACAACAAGAAAGAAAATTCTCCTAAGGGAAATCAGGTATTGCCTTTGTTTGCTATGGGTAAATGGACATATGATAGTAGTGTAACAATTTACAAACAGTAATATATCCATAATAGATTAGATTTACCTAATTTGTAAAGAAAATATTCTGATATTATTCCCAATAGATTCACGCTTCCTGAGAAACTTGAACAATCTGATGTTTCTTCTTGAAACTCTTTTTCTTATCAGCACAAACTTTTTCAGATAAGTTTTCAGTAATTAGTTCTTACCTGTTGAATAAGTGACAGAGAAGATAGCTAATAGGGAAACCAGGACTCCAACTGTATCCAAGAGAGGTATTTGCTAAAAGATGAATATGTACATTCCTAGGGAACAATTCATCATTGAGAAATAATACTGCTTTCTTTACCAGTTTTGAAATTGTTAACTTTTCATATTAATGAACTCTATTACTGTATTAATATTAACCAAAATTTAGTTGAATTAGTTGAATATATGTACACTTTTTGGTCAGACCTTGTCTGCCATGTGACCTTGAGCTAAACCTACTTCTGTGTCAATTTCCTCATCTGTGAAAAGAGGACACTCATCTAATAGATTTGTTGTGAAGATGAATCAGAAAACATACAAACCACTGAAACTCTTTTGGTATTCAGCGTTCGTTGCATAAATATTATTTCCCCTATCTCTTCATTAAGGTTGATTTTAAAGCAGTAGTTTGCAAAGCTTTTTGGCAACAGGTCTATTGCACAGCTGAGCACTTTCCATAAGCAAAATACATATGATAAACTTTCTTTAAAATATCTACCATTTATATTTTCTCTAAATTAACATACCTATATTCAACAACCCTCTGGGATATACAGATGTGAAGAACATAGCAGACATGTCTGCTGTTTTCTAGGAGTGTAACAACTTCTTCACCCTTAATCTTCCTTTCCAAGGAGGGGTTATTAATATGATTTTTAGAAGACCTAGAAGTGGAAATAGGGGTTTCTTTTAATTACATGGAAGAATTTCAACTCTTGATGACTGGAAGAATTTCAACTCTGCATGACTTTGAAGGGTTCCTGATTTCAGTGGAAGAAGTAGCTGCAGGGTTTTTGTCCTATATCTGCACTAATTTCACTTATTCTATGTGCAATGATTTTTACTTCTATTTCTATGCTAAAAGTTATCTTGCATACTATACTTTCTCTAAGATGAAAAACATTATCCTCTTAAATGGGAGGAATCAGTTGAAAAAGGATTGCTGGAAGCTACTTAGAGTAGCCAGCAAAGAACAGAGATTTCCAAAAGCAGATGTAAGAGTATCTCAGAGGCAGTGCATTATGTCGGTGTGTGCACTGCTGTTGAAGAGAGATCATGGAAATTCCAGTAGGAATAGGATAGGAGGAGAAAGCCTGTGAATTATCTTATGAAAATATAAAATACTAAAAAATTCATTATCAACTCCAAGCATTGTGGGCATGCATGAAACAGATACATAAAAATATTTTAAGACTTAGTATCATAAAAAAGAGAATCAGAGAGATGAAATGACTAATACAAATTTTCTCTTAGATCAATGTCTCTTTTTGTGTTTTCTTCTGATATGTGTTTGAGATGTATCCACTGTTGAGTGGAAACAATATTTGTGGAAGTACTTTCCCTCAGCCTGGCATATATTCACCAACTGAAGTGGTCCCTTGAGTGTAATTTTCCTATTCTACATCTCAGCAGAACAGGAATCATAGAAATAATTTACCTTTGATGTCTCTGGGATTTCCTTGTTAAAAGTGATAGCAATTGTTGCATATGTTAGAAATCAGAACAAAGAGACAAGAAAACCTTCATCTAAATCAGCCAAACATTAAAATTAGTGGTTTTAAAATGATTATTCACTTTATTTTTAATTTTTAATTTTTGTGGGTACATGGTAGGTGTGTACATTTGTAGGGTATTATGAGATATTTTATATCAGGCGTGCAATACAGAATAATCACATTATTTATTCTTTATTTGACCTGTAAGTATTAAGGATATGTCTTCCACAATGTTGATCTGTAACTTGATCTTGATCTATAGCATCAAATTAAATTAACATTTTAGTTCTTGTTGCAAGATAAATCATATCCTATTTGGTGTGACATATGACCATCAACAAAAACCTCTGATATGAATGGAGTGCCCTAATGCGCACCAATATTGTCCAAATAGGCAGGTACTCTTGGTCAGCTAATTGATGTGTTTCAATAGCTGTGATTAATTGAGGCCCTGAACAATTATGCACTGAAAGTTAAATTATTAAAATATTTTTAGATTTTCAAAATAAGGATATTGAGGTTAGGTTAAGAGACATTCTATTTGACTTTTCAGATTTTAAAATGACTTTATTGTAGTGCAATTGATATTTAATAACATGTCCATATTTAAGTGTAGAGTTTGAAGAGTTTTGGCATTTGTATACAACAGTAAAAAGGCCATCACTATTAAGATGGTGACCATATGCCTCCAATGTTTACTTGTCCCTTGATATCACTCCCTTCCTTCCACACGTCTACCATCCCCAGACAACCACTAATAAGTATCTATAATTATTTATTTACATTTTCTCGGGTTTTCTATAAATGGAATAATAACATATGTACTCTCTTTTTGATCTGGCTTCTTTCAGAATACTTATTTTCGTATTTGTCATGTTGTGTGTATCAATACTGTATTCATTTTTATTGCTGATTAATATTCCATTGCATGTATATACCATATTTAGGTTATCAGTTCATTTCAGAGAAATTTAGGTTGTTTTCAGTTTTTGGCTATTACAATAAAACTGATATGTACATTTGTGTACAATATCTGTGTAACTGAATAATTTTAAATGTATTGAGACTTGTTGTGTAGCCCAGAATATGTTCTGACTTGGGAAAGGTACTTTGTGCATTTTAACAAGGAATTATCTGATTTTTTCTGTTTTTTTTTTTTTTTTTTTTTTTTTTTTTTTTTTTTTTTTTTTTTTTTGGTCAAAGTGTTCTGCAATGTCAATTACATCAAACTGGTTCATAGTGTTCTTCAGGTATACCATATCTCTGATAAATTTTTGTTTACCTTTTCTGACAATTATTTAATAGAGAAGTATTGAGGTTTTGATTACAACTTTTTGGACTATTTTTCCTTGTAGTTCTGTCAGTTTTTGTTCCATCTACTTTAAAGCTCTGTCATTAGGAACATACATAATTAAAATTATATCCTTCCAATTAATCAACCCCTCTCTCAATATGAAATGACTTTTAAAAAATCTCAGTAATATTCTTTTTTGAACCATGTTTCTCTTATTATTAAAATTGCTACTAAAGTTTTCTTTTGATTTGCTTTATCATTATATATATTTTTACATGATTTTATTAATAATTTAAGGACTACATATTTTAAGAGCAGTTTTAAGTTCTCAGCAAAACTTGAGTGGAAAGTATAGAGAGTTCCTATATATTCCATGCCTGCAAACATACACAGCCTCTCCACCATCAACAGCCAACAAAATAGTGGGGCATTTGTTACATAGCTGAACCTGCTTCTACACATGATTATCACCCAAAATCTATAGTGTATATTAGGTTGTACTTTTAATATTATGCATTCTATAGGTTTGGAAAATATATAATCACAGGTATCCACCACTGTAGTGTCATACCAATTAGTTTTTCTGCCGTAAAAATTCTCTGAGGTTTGCCTAATCATCCCTCCCTCCCACACAACTTCTGGCAACCATTTATCTTTCTACTGTTCAGTGTTTTTTTTTTTTTTTCTTTTCTTCATGTGATACATGCTAGTTTATTTTTTATTCTTTGCATGAAATTTAAATACTGTACAAGATACATGTCAGTTTAGATGCACAGGCACACAAAGGAAAACAGACGCACACTGACACATACGTGCACGTGTTCAATGGATTTTTTTCTTTTCCAGAATGTCATAGAATTGGAGTCATGAAATATGTAGGCTTTTCAGATTGGTATCTTTCCCTTACTAATAAGATTTACGGTCTTCTGTGGTTTTTCATGGCTTGATAGCTCATCTGTTTTTATCACCGAATAATACTCCATTTTCCGAATGTACAACAGTTTGTTTATATATTTACATACTGAAGGATATCTTGGTTGCTTCCATTTTTTGACAATTATGTATAAAACTGCTGTAAATATTCATGTGCACATTTTTGTGTGGATACAAGGTTTCAAAACATTTGGGTGAATACAATGAAGTGTGATTATTGGATTTTACAGTAAGAGTAAAAGTTTTGTAGAAAACTGCAAATCTGCAAAAACTGGAAAAATTCCCTTTGAAAACTGGCACAAGACAGGGATGCCCTCTCTCACCACTCCTATTGAACATAGTGTTGGAAGTTCTGGCTAGGGCAATCAGGCAAGAGAAAGAAATCAAGGGTATTCAGTTAGGAAAAGAAGAAGTCAAATTGTCCCTCTTTGCAGATGACATGATTGTATATTTAGAAAATCCCATTGTCTCAGCCCAAAATCTCCTTAAGCTGATAAGCAACTTCAGCAAAGTCTCAGGATACAAAATTAATGTGCAAAAATCACAAGCATTCGTATACACCAGTAACAGACAAACAGAGAGCCAAATCATGAATGAACTTCCATTCACAATTGCTTCAAAGAGAATAAAATACCTAGGTATCCAACTTACAAGGGATGTAAAGGACCTCTTCAAGGAAAACTACAAACCACTGCTCAGTGAAATCAAAGAGGACACAAACAAATGGAAGAATATACCATGCTCATGGATAGGAAGAATCAATATTGTGAAAATGGCCATACTGCCCAAGGTTATTTATAGATTCAATGCCATCCCCATCAAGCTACCAATGAGTTTCTTCACAGAATTGGAAAAACTGCTTTAAAGTTCATATGGAACCAAAAAAGAGCCCGCATCTCCAAGACAATCCTAAGTCAAAAGAACAAAGCTGGAGGCATTACGCTACCTGACTTCAAACTATACTACAAGGCTACAGTAACCAAAACAGCATGGTACTGGTACCAAAACAGAGATCTAGACCAATGGAACAGAACAGAGTCCTCAGAAATAATACCACACATCTACAGCCATCTGATCTTTGACAAACCTGAGAGAAACAAGAAATGGGGAAAAGATTCTCTATTTAATAAATGGTGCTGGGAAAATTGGCTAGCCATAAGTAGAAAGCTGAAACTGGATCCTTTCCTTACTCCTTATACGAAAATTAATTCAAGATGGATTAGAGACTTAAATGTTAGACCTAATACCATAAAAATCCTAGAGGAAAACCTAGGTAGTACCATTTAGGACATAGGCATGGGCAAAGACTTCATGTCTAAAACACCAAAAGCAACGGCAGCAAAAGCCAAAATTGACAAATGGGATCTCATTAAACTAAAGAGCTTCTGCACAGCAAAAGAAACTACCATCAGAGTGAACAGGCAACCTACAGAATGGGAGAAAATTTTTGCAATCTACTCATCTGACAAAGGGCTAATATCCAGAACCTACAAAGAACTCAAACAAATTTACAAGAAAAAAACAAACAGCCCCATCAAAAAGTGGGCAAAGGATATGAACAGACATTTCTCAAAAGAAGACATTCATACAGCCAACATTTTTTCATGTTGATGAGCCAACATGAAAAAATGCTCATCATCACTGGCCATCAGAGAAATGCAAATCAAAACCACAATGAGATACCATCTCACACCAGTTAGAATGGCAATCATTAAAATATCAGGAAGCAACAGGTGCTGGAGAGGATGTGGAGAAATAGGAACACTTTTACACTGTTTTTGGGATTGTAAACTAGTTCAACCATTATGGAAAACAGTATGGCGATTCCTCAAGGATCTAGAACTAGATGTACCATATGACCCAGCCATCCCATTACTGGGTATATACCCAAAGGATTATAAATCATGCTGCTCTAAAGACACATGCACACGTATGTTTATTGCAGCACTATTCACAATAGCAAAGACTTGGAATCAACCCAAATGTCCATCAGTGACAGACTGGATTAAGAAAATGTGGCACATATACACCATGGAATACTATGCAGCCATAAAAAAGGATGAGTTTGTGTCCTTTGTAGGGACATGGATGCAGCTGGAAACCATCATTCTTAGCAAACTATCACAAGAACAGAAAACCAAACACCGCATGTTCTCACTCATAGGTGGGAACTGAACAATGAGATCACTTGGACTCGGGAAGGGGAACATCACACACTGGGGCCTATCATGGGGAGGGGGGAGAGGGAAGCGGGGAGGGATTGCATTGGGAGTTATACCTGATGTAAATGACGAGTTGATGGGTGCTGCCGAGTTGATGGGTGCAGCACAGCAACATGGCACAAGTATACATATGTAACAAACCTGCACGTTATGCACATGTACCCTAGAACTTAAAGTATAATAATAATAATAATAAAATAAAATAAAATAAAAAATAAAAAAATTAAAAAATAAAATAAATAAAAAAAGAAAAAAAAGAAAAAAAAAAAGAAAACTGCCAATCTGTCAGCATTTTGGATTTAGCAATTCTAATAGTTTTGTAGAGGAATCTTACTATTGTTTAATATACAATATACAGTTTGATAATGATATGATGTTGAGAACAACTTTTTGAATGACTGTTTTCCATCTATGCATATTATTTAGTAGGGTTTCTGTTCATATCTTTGGCTCATTTTATAATCATATTCATTTTCTTTTTAATATGTATAAATCTAAGGGGTGCAAGAGGAATTTTAGCCCATGAATAATTGTGTACTGGTGAAGTCTGGGATATTAGTGTATCTATCACCTGAATAATGTACATTGTACCCATTAAGTAATTTCTCATCATCCACCTGCCTCATGCCATCAATTCTTTCAAGTGCGTATTGTGTATCATTTCACACTCTATGTCCATGTGTACACATTATTTAGCTCCCACAGTTAAGTGAGAACATGTAATATTCAAATTTCTATTTCTGTGTGTTTCACTTAAAATAATGGCCTCCAATTCCATCCATATTGCTGCAAAAGACATGATTTTATTCTTTTTTATGGCTGAAGAGTATTCTACTGTGTATTTATATCACATTTTATTTATCCAATCATCTGTTGATGGATACTTAGGTTGATTTCATATCTTTGCTTTTGTGAATAGTGCTGTGATAAACATAAGAGTATAGGTATCTTTTGGGTATAATGATTTCTTTTCCTTTGGGTAGACATCCAGTAGTGGGATTGCTGGATCTTATGTTAGTTCTATTTTTAGTTATTTAAGAAATTTCCATAGTAGTACAACCACTATGGAGAACAGTTTGAAGGTTCCTTGAAGAACTACAAATAGAGTTGCCTTACAATTCAGCAATCCCACTCCTAGGTATACACCCTAAAGAAAAAAAATCAGTATATCAAAAGATATCTCCACTCCCATGTTTGTTGCAGCACTATTCACAGTTGCCAATATTTGGAAGCGACCTAAGTGTCTATCAACAGACAAATGGATAAAGAAAATATGGTACCTATACACAATGGAGTGCCATTCAGCCATAAAAGAGAATGAGATCCTATCATTTGCCAAAACAAAAATGGATTTGGAGGTCATTATGTTAACTGAAATAAGCCAGGAACAGAAAGACAAACTTCTAATATTCTCAGTCATTTGTGGGAGCTAAAAATTAAAACAATTAATTCATGAAGATACAGAGTAGAAAGATTCTTATTAGAGGCTTGGAAAGGTAATGAGGTTAGGGTTAGGGGGAATGTAGGGATGGTTAATGTGTACAAAAATAAAAAGAATAAATAAAACTTACTATTTGATAGCACAATAGGGTGACTATGGTCAATAATAACTTAATTGTACATTTTTAAATAACTTAGAGAGTATAATTGGATTGTTTGTAACTCAAATGATAAATGCCTGAGGGGAAGGATAACCCATTCTCCGTGATGTGCTTATTTCACATTGCATGCCTGTAATCAAAACATCTCATGTACCCCATAAGTATATACATCTACTATGTACCCACAAAAATAAAAAATAAAAATCTAGAAATCCCAGTTCTTGATGAAGTTTTGAATCTATTTATTTTTAATGTAGAGAGTGATACATCAGTCATTCTAGCTACAATCTTATTTTTTCATTTTATGTACTCTATTTTCTCTTTGTTCTTGCATTCTTTTACAATAATCTTTGTTATTTTTTTCCAAAAAAATCCTTGTGTAACTGTCAGCTATAAATTATTTTACTCTTTGTATAGGTAACTTTCTTAAAGGTTGCAACATGAATCCTCGACTTATTAAAGTCTAATCACTTTATTAGCTTTACTAAATCTCTTCTTATGTTAGAATCACAGAACACTTTTATATCTTTTTTACATTTTTTACAACTGTTGTCAGGCATATATATATAAATGTTTACATAGTATATTTATGTATCTATCTATAGCAAATTCCATAAGACATCATACTATTGCTTGTATAGTCAATATTCAGTGTATACTTATTTACATATGCCAACTTATTTGCCAGTCTACTTCTTTATTTTTTCCTTTAATTTAGTGTTTTTCTCCAGGAGTCTTTTCTTTTATTTGAAGAACTGTGATTAATATTTATTTATTAGAAGTTCTTAAGCAACAGATTTTCTCATTTTTGTTTGTCATAAGATGTCTTTATCTCATCTTTATTTAAATGATTTACTTTATCTCATATAGATTTTTAGGTTGATATTATCTTCTTGGGCATTTTAAAGATGTTTTTTCATTTTCCTCTGGCTTCCATGTTTCTTTTATGAAGAAATTTATCAGTTCCCTTTAAACTAAAGAACAGTCTCTCATCCCAGCTGCTTCTAAGATTCTCTATTTTTAAATTTTTTTGTCATGTGTTGATGTGTTTAGGTCTTTTTTGTTGCTGTTTATTCTGTTTGTGGTTCACGGTATATTTCTTTTTCTGTAGCTTGTTGTCTCTTATCAGGTTTTAAAAGTTCTTGCTAATTCTTTCTTCAAATATTTCATCTTTCTCATGCTCTCGTTTGCCTATCCACTTGGACTTCAATTATATCTATAATGACATATATATGTAATTGAAATATATATATATGAGATTTCACTGCATCTCACACATCTGTAATATTCTTTCTTGTATTTTTCCATTTTTCCTATTTGCATTCTTAATTTTAGTATTTTTATTGATTTCACTTCCAGCACACTCTGTAGTCTTCTCCTTTGTTTGATCTGATTTTAAACTCATCTAATGAATTTTTAATTTCAAAAATTTTTAATTCTATGATTTTCACTTACTTCTCTTTATGGATTCTAATTCTCTGGTGAAATTTGCTATCCTTTTATCTATTTATCACACCTTTTCTTCTACTGTCTTGAATATACTAGTTATGGTTATTATAATGTTACTGTTATTCAGTTTCATACTCTGGATAGACTCTGATGATATTCCAGTTATTTATCATTTTGTTCTCTGTTTTGAAAATTATTTTTCACTCTTCTGGTGTTTCTTATGATTTTTATTAAATTATGGATATTATTAATTACAATTTGTAAGTTGCATAGGCTCCAGTTCATGTTATTTCCTGCAAAGAAGGTTCACACATCTCGTATATAATAGAAATAAATCTCCTTAATGCTGTATTTCTCATTGTAAAATATTTACCTTTTGGTGGACATTTGGCAATATGTAGAAATCTTTGGTTGTTACAACTAAGAAAATGCTCCTGGCACCTAGTAAGTAGAGGTCAGGAATGCTACTAAACAACTTACAATGCACAGGGCAGCCTTCTACAACAAATAATTATTTTGTCCAAAATGCCAATTGTGCCAAAGTTAAGAAGCCCCGCCTTAATTTAAATAAAGGTTTTGTGGAGTTGAAGTTGGTTTTCAGGTTTCATAAGACTCAGTCAATCTCTGGCTCATTCATTGACTGCCAGGTTTAAAATCAGACTCTGATATAGTCTCAGGACTCTAATTCATTTATGCAATATTTAAATTTAGAAATGAAGGAAGTGAATGTGCAGGATCATGCCTAATCTCAGAAGCTAAGCAGTATTGGATCTGGTTAATATTTGGATGAGAGACCACTGAGTTATATAGGCATTAATAATAATAATAATAGTTTTAGAAGAAAATTTAAAAAATGAAGGAAGTGGAAAGATTACAAAATGTAAGGTTTCCATTTTGTCTAGGGATGTCTAGTAGGACTAGAGCAATGCTGAGTATTTTCCTGATCACAGGCTAATGGTTAAAATGCTGTAATCCTTGAACTGTCAGTCAAAAAATGATTTATGTATTCCCTACATTCATAATTGCTGTGGGGACAGTTACTCCTTATATAGACCAATTTATTGGTAATGTTTAGAAATTTATTTTAGTAAGCCAAGTCTACAGCCTGCTCTTATAGTTCTTCAGTGATTTGAAAGTATCTAATGCCTTATGTATGCCTATTCAAATAATCAGAGTGGTTTAGTTATCGTAACCAAATAATAACTTGTATTACATATAACTATTGTCATTGTGTTTAGGATGAAATAATTTGTAAGTGAACTCAAGTTTTTCTCTAATAGTAAAAGAAATACCCATTAGGAATAACCATAAAACTCTACAAAACTTTGAAAAACATAGTTAAGTTGTCTTTTCACAGTTTCTGATAAGATATAACAGCTTTTATTTTCTCCATCAAATTAGAAAAAATAACTATATCTTTTAAGTGTTGACATAAATAATACTTAGTAGCATGTATTTTCCACTTAGTGATATTTTACTACTTATAGTTCCATAATCAGAATCTTAAGGATCTTCCCTTAAGTCAAATAGGAAACATTAGAGAGTTACTCTCCTGTTTATTATCTTTCAAGGATCTCCTTTTGAAATCTGAATAAATTCAACTTCTTATCGACTAAAATGTTTGACAGAATTTTGCCCCTACCAAAATTTTCAACTTCAATTCTTGCCATTTTCACATTTACTAACTACCGTACAGCTACTCTCTTCCTTTTTATGGTCGTCAAATATAAGAAGCTCATAAGATCTTTGGATCCTTGTACTAGTCATCTCTTCTGCCTAGAATTTCTGTCCCCAGATAATTGCATGGTTGCTTCTTTCAGATCATCTTGGTATCAGCTGAACACCACACAAGACCTCACTTAACAAATAAAAGTAAGGAAATTACCACCTCCCCAGATAATCTCTAGCATAATACCACTTTTTGCTTGCTACAGAACACTATTTCTTTCTGATACTATAGTTGTTTTTAAAATTTAATAGTTTAACCTGTATTTATCCACTTGAATGTAAATCTAGGAAACCTGGAATCTTACCTGTCTCATTCATATGCCTAGAATAGTACCTGAAAATGAGAGGTGCGTAATAATTATAATATTTGCTAAATGACTGACAGATTCAATGCATGAATAAGAAAATGATTTAGCTAAATTCAGCTGGACTTTCTCCTTTCTTGTTTTTCTCATTCTTCTATTCAGAAAACCATATGTTGACTTAACAACTTCCTCATGGAAGCTTTCACTTCCTGGTTGCGAAGCGTATAAATAACAGGGTTCATTAAAGGAAAGATGACAGTATGGAAAAGAGAAACTATCTTGTCAGCTGGGAAAGCCTGGAAGGGACGAGTGTAGATGAAAATAGCAGGTCCAAACATGAGAAATACAATGATAATATGAGTGGTGCATGTGGAGATAGCCTTGTTCTTTCCTTCAGAGGAGTACTTCCTTATACAACAGAGGATGACTGCATAGGAGGCCAGAAGGCCCAGGAAGCACAAGAGGCTGAGCAGGCCACTGTTGGAGACCATCAGAAGCTCCACTATAAAGGTATCGGGGCAGGCCAGCTTGATGACTTGTGGAACATCACAGAAGAAGTTATCGAGCTGGTTTGGGCCACAGAAAGGCAAGTGCAGGATAAGGGCTACTTGTACAATGGAATGGGTAAAGCCCCCAAGCCACAGAGCCAACAATAATGCATAGCGGGTTCTAGGGTTCAAGACGGTTGAATAGCGTAAAGGCCGGCAGATAGCGATGTAGCGGTCAAAGGCCATCACGACGAGAAGGAACATCTCCCCCGCTCCAAGAAAATGCAAGAAAAAGAGCTGAGTGATGCAGCTTCTGTATGAGATTACCTTCTTTTCAGAGAGGAAGTCCACCAGCATCCTGGGAACCACAATGAAGGAGTAGGATGCATCTAGGAAGGCCAAGTTGCCCAGAAAGAAATAGAGGGGGGCTGTGAGCCCAGGATCTGACACAATGGTGAAAATGATGAGGAAATTTCCAGGGAGGATGATGAGGTAGAAAACTAAGACTAGCACAAAGATCAGAAGTTGAGCATCTTGAGACTGGGTCAGACCAAGAAGAATGAATTCTGTCACCACTGTGAGGTTCTCTTTTTCCATCATTTCTCACTCTGCAGAATAAAATAGGACAAATTGTTATGTGTCATAACCACCTTTTCATCTGTTTTGTATCTCCTCTCCAGATAAGAACATTATTTGTTCCAACCAACGTTCCATAATTGAAGACAACTTACACCTCATAACTGTCTTGTATCCTGAGTTAACCCTTCTATCCTTCATCCTCTTTTTTCCTCACTAAAATGAAATATATTTTTCTGTAGCCACATTTTCATGCCCATTTAACCTCATGCTTCTAGATAACTTCACTCCTGTAGGATTCCAGGCTACTTTGCTTGAAGGATATTAGAAGTTGTCTTATTAAAGCAAAACTTAAGCATAATCAAGTTTGTCTATTTTGTTTGTTTATGTTGCTGTTAGTAGTGGTCCACTGTCTCTAAATGTTAGATTACTTGCTAGATTTTAGTTCCTTTTCTTCCTGTCACAGAATAAAGTGCTTTCACAGTTGCTTCTGTCTCTCAGTTCCTATGGAATTCTTGGTTCCTGGTTGTTACCTATATGACTGGTTTCTAAATTTGTTCCTTGCTTATTCCCATCGCATTGTTCTGCTTTGGTGCTCTTGTGCATTCTTACTTCAAACTGGTCACCAGGATAGCAGGCAAGATCTGTATATTTCTCTTAACTTGGAGGAATTCCCTCATTACAGCCTTAGCTGAGTACCACTCTGAATCTGCTCTACAACCTGTTGTTAAGTTCTAGTTAATACTAATTCAGTTTCATATGCTCTCTATAGATCCATAACCTACTTATTCTTCAGATCTCAGAGTGAGAGCCAAATGATATTCTTTTCACAAACATTTTTGCATAATACAAAATTTATCAGAATATGTAAAAGATGTTGACTATCTCAGCTAATAAAAATAAAATATAGTAGAGCTGGAATTGGCCATACAGAACATATAATCTGATGTACTCATTTGAGAGATAAAAAATGCAATTGCAGACAAGTTTTAAACTTCCAATGAGCTTTCTTTTCTCTCATTATCAAGTGATAGAATAAAGCAGGTATTTATTCCTCAGTTCATACTTCTTAGGGAATTATTTAGTGTCTCATCAATTGACAATGTTTTATTTAGGCACTTAAGTAACTATGATGCTGCATGTCTAAATATTCCCCCTTTTCTGGCCATAACTTTGTCTAAATAAGTATTCTATTCATGTTGGGAGAAATCCAGAATTAAAGTTTAGTCTGTATACTAATCTCCGAAATTAGATGTGTTCACACAAGGAGGTGCACAAGATAATCCACTGGGGTGCATAAAAATAATGGAACTTCTCTGTATATTATTATAAGCTATGTTTTAAAAAATGTATTTGTGATTGTATTTTAATTATTATGTTGAAATTATTATAAAACAATTTATAAATAAATATTCACATACAATGATACCATGCATGTTTCACTATTGGAATGAATGATTTCAAAGATGAAATATTTCTCATTATAACAAAATGCTATAATGTGATATATACAAATGTTACACATGACTTTTGATTACATACAATATTTATTTTCAAAAGTGCTGTGGATACAATATCATGCAGTGTGACAATAAAAAGGAAGTACTGATACATGCTACAACATGTTGATGCTTGCACAAACTCTGTAAACATATTTAAAACCATTGAATTTGTATACTTTAAATGGTGAATTTTATAATGCGCTGATTATATCTCAATATAACTTATTTTTTGAAGCAGTGCTAGCGAATGTGGGGAAGGAGGACTGAAGGAGATAAATTCCTAATTGAAATTTGACAGAAATTACTAATGGCATCCCTAAAAAGAGGAACTAGAGAGAAGGGAGGAAAAGAATAAAGAAAAATCAGCCTTAAAAATCCATAAGAAAATTCATGGGAAACGTAGGTGACATATTAGCATTTTACAGCATGACTATTAGGAAACATCAGAACATTTGTTTTATGTGACTGGTGACATTCGTAACTAGCAGCAAATGCACGGGCACATATTTGTGCATTCCAAATATTTATTCACTCTTGTATAAATACACACATAGTGAATCTAAGAAAACCGAAATAGGCAAAAAGTATTTTGGTGTTCTTCAAATTAGTTTAGGCATTTCCTTTTCTTTTTTACCCACTTAGGCACCACTTGGCTTCCACATTTATACCTCCCTCTGCCTACAGAAACCTGGTCTTAAGAACTTAAGTCAGAAGATCCCTCCCCTAGTCCTACCTTTTGTGGATTCCAAGTGTTCATTTATAGTTAGTTATCTCATGCTTCTCCAGGTTGAGGATTCCAAGACACAGGGAGCAGCTGAGAGTTTCAGCTTCTCCCACTCTTCCTCTGCTTCTGTTTTCTACTATTTCCCTCTATTCTCTGTTAACTAACAGATGAAATTCCATGCTACTTAACATTTTTAATCCACTTTTCTTCTTTCCTCTGTTCTCATTTATGTACCTTTTGTTCTGTTGGTTCTCAAATTGTATTCATCACAGAGATGGAGGACATATATGCATTAGATGGGTATTCCTCTGTACAAAATGAGTTCCTGAAAAAAAAAAGCACCAAACAATGGATCTCACATGGGCAAACTTCTTGTTCTAGTCAGATAAGACAAAGAGACATTGTCAGTGTAGGCCAAGACAGAAACCTAAATGGTCACCATCTCTAACCTTCCTTATTTTATTTTTATATATATATATATACACACACACACACACACACATACACACACACACATATACACACACATACACACACATATACACACACATACACACACACACACACATACACACACACACATATACACACACATACACACACATATACACACACATACACACACACATATATGGCACAGTTCTTTGGCACTGAAGATGCATAAGTGGAGAGGGTCCCCATACTGTCCCCCACAACCCCTTCCAGACTACAGAGCAGCAAGCATCTTCAGGCAACACTATTCATATCTCAGTTCCAGACTGCTCTCAGACCAGCTCCTGAAGCCAAGTGTCTGGGGACCTGATCACTATCCTAGAAGCTCAGTCCCTTATCTTTCCTCATTCACTTTCTCTTGCTTCTTTCTTGTTTCCCATTCTTCCCCATTCTCTTCCTGCTAATTCTGTCTTCATACACTCATTTACAACAATTATTTCTTTACATTCACTTTTAGCTCCTGTTTCCCGTTACTTGCTTTTTAATTTTTTTCTTGCAGTTTATCTTCCTAATCCCTCACTTTTCCTTCCTCTTTGCTCTCTTCCTTATCATTCTCGTCTTTCTCTCATTTGCCTACATTCTTTCAGTCTTAAGTATGTTTCACCTTGTTCTTTACACATATTCTCCTTAAATATGTTCAATGCCTACCCTTTACTGATTCTGAAATAATGAATTGCTTAACCTGTTCGAAGGTAGGGTGAGCACAGTAGTTAGGTGCTTCCTATATATTCCATTCCATGACTTTTTCTACAGACCTGAAGGGCTTTCCTTGTTCCCCAGTGCTAAGCCTTACTTCCTGAATATTATCTTTTTTGAAATTTACTGTCTGAATCACTCGTTAATTACTTCAGATTTTGTCACATATTTTGTCTGTTTTTAACTCATCTTGATAAAAATGAGGCAAGTTATTTTGGTGTTCTAAAATAGATCTCTGGTTTGAGAATTATTTTACTTTCTGAGTTACCATATCTGCAATTTGAGGAAACTTAGGCAAGTTATTTAATGTAATTATTGACCTTAGGCAAGTCATTTAATCTTTTAATATCTGTATTTTGCATCTATTGAAGAGAAATAATACATTCACTGTTTTGACTTCACAGAGTTGAGGGAATATGGTGATCAAATTAGGTGGTTAGGAGCTAATCCACATCTGTGTAAATTAAGAGAGGAAGCCTTCAGTGATAAATACATTCTAGCAAAAAATGACAAATGGATACTATGTCAGTAGATCTTTTGTCACTGCCCTGGGATTAATGCCAATGGAGGTGATAACTGCTTGAATCTAAGTGGATTTCAGAGTAAGAAACTGTGGAGGTTCCAGGAAGAGTCTAACTAAAGTTTTCCTTATCTAATTCAGACATGTTTGAGAATCATGTCTTTCTTGTTTTAGGATTGCTAACTCTGAGCTTTATATTGCTGGATATAAGAACCATATGCATATGCAGAAACACATGTAACTGAGTGCGGAACCAGAGGTTTCCAAACTTGTAAAGTCAGTGAAGTTTGTCTCTGAGACTCAGCCTACCCTTTTTGACTGATTGTGATTCCTTATCTCTTCCTTCCTTTTACCTTTGGTTTAGGATAAAGATGAAATCAGTCATTTGTATTATATACAAATTGAAATCCAGGTGGTGAATCTCCATAATCAATTGGTATTTTTATTTTTTAAATAATACTAGAATTAAAAATTTTAGCACCTTAAAATTGTGCTAAGTATTAGACATAGTAGGAGCTTTATTTGAGAAACAGGTTTATTTGAGAAAAGTGCTGAACGCCTGAATTTAGAACTCACCCTTACTCTGTTTCTGCAGCATAATTCTTCTGTTCTCATAAATTTCAAGTCAGCAGATAACCATGACAAATAGTATAATTTTTCTTCTTTTTTTTCATTTTTCTATATTTAATTTAAATGTAAAGAACAATAAAAAATTTTACCTTGCTGGGAGCCAAATGCTACTCTCAAACAAGTGGCTATTCTTTTGTCTGATAAAAGAGAGATTAGCTAATTATTTCAGAATTTGTCCTTAAATATATGTTCTCATGTTGGAATATTATAGATTCTGAAATCTCTATGCATTTGTAATACAATTAATGCAACAGAGAATGTGCTTTGGGATTTTACCAGTACCTGAAGTCTGCAGAGTTCTACCAACGGGAATTATTAGTCTGCCAACTAGAATTAGACAAAGAAAGACACAAGAACATTTTAAAGATTAAATATTCAAAACACATGCCAGTGAATACCCCATTGAGTGATGTTAGGGTTTTGAATTTGGCATTTTATCAGTGACAGTGATAATGGAATGGCACATACACTTATTAGGCAAAATGATTAATGATTAATTCAATGTTAATAATGCTTTATTTAACTCAGTATATCTAAATTATTATCATTTCAAAGTTTGTCTTTAAATAAAAAGAATTTTGTGCATCTTGTAGGCCAGTTCCTCCAGGGGAGTGCCTCTCAAATCAAAGAAGAAATACTCTATTGTATTACTGATTTTTTTGAATATGTGGTTCCTAAGTCCTGCTATAGGATAATGATCTTTCTGGTTTTTAATGAAATAATATAAAAATATTTAATCATACAAGAAAAAAACTCAATGTAAGATTTTTTCTTTTTGTAACACATTATAAAGAAAGATGCCATCCCTCTGAGTCACATTAAAGTTAAAACACCAAACTTAAATTTAATAAAGCAAATTCAATGCATAGTCAAATATACTTTTATTCATGTTTATGCCCGGGTCAGCCAGAGATGCAGTCAGAGACGTTTAAAAGTGGACAGAGATGAAAAGAGGTAGATAACATTTTAGCAGATTTCCTTCCTATTATAATTGGTGCTGCAACTTCTAACATATACCATTTTCCTTGAGTGAAAGCATATCTGTACAATACAGTCCCAGAAAGACACAAAGTTAGAAATACAAGATAATTGCAAAAGAGAGAACAGAGGCAAAAAAGAGAAAAGCATACACAAAAAAATAGGAGAAAAGATGGAGAGAAAGATAAACAATATCCACAGAGATGTGTGTACCACAAAGCTGTACACACAGGTTTAGAAAAAAAAAAGACAGGATAAGAGAAGGGAAGGGGCGGAGAGAGAAAGATAGAGCAGTAAAGATATTTTTGAAAATGAAAATTATTTTGTTTTGTTTTTGTTTTTTATTTTTTATTTTAGTTTTGTTTTATGCAATTACAGACTTCCCCGGGATATCATCTCTCAATATTGACAACAATGCTTTAGAATTAGTTAAAAGAAGATATTTTAACTGAGATATTAACTAGTGCACAATAGGCCTTTCTCCTCTGCTGAGAACGCTTTTTCATCTTAGGCAATTTTATACTATTAAAAAGAAAGACACATGTTTGTGTGAATGTCTGTGTGTTTTAACAGATGTATCTCAGAGTGTCCTGAAGTAGCTTTCTAAACAAGGCATCCAACTGTGATGAAACTAGCACAAGACTGGAGCTCAAAAGACGAGTTTGCAGTCCTGGTTCCAACCATGATGGTTCTGTTTTTTGAGAAAATGTCAAAAACTTCCTCAGATGTTTTGTCATCTAAAAAGTTGAAAATGTATTTCCTTACTTTACAAAACGTTTTAGGTGTTTATCATTTGGGAAACTTATTACATAGGTAAATGATTAGGCACTGATTATATTACACAAGGTCCTTAATGTGGGAGAATGAAAGAATATAACATAGGGATGTGTTGGAGGGTGAATGAGGGCGGGGCGGGGGGGTGGTGTTATTTTAGACTGGGTAGTTAGAAAAATTATCCCTGAGGAGCTGAAAGTTTAACTGAGGTTTGGATGACTAGGGTAGGGCATTTCAGGCAATGTGAAGAACAAGAATGGAGACTGTGGAAGAGGATTGAGCTGGTACAGTAAGGCACAGAAAGAAGACCATTGTGATGAGGAAATAGCATAGGAAGGAAAAGTATAAGGCAACATTAGAGAGGTAGGCAGATGTTATCCAGCACATGGCATTTGGTGGTTATTCTCAGTGTGTAATTATAATGTCAACAACTGTAATCTTTAGGTCAGTTTGGCTATTGTGTGGAGAATGGATTTGAGTGAGGCAGGTATAGGAGCAAGGAGAACAGTTTGAAGATGTTGCAGTACCAAGTACAAAAGATGATGTTTGTAACTTTGCCTGATGGAGAGTGGGAGTAGGAGACAGTAGTAAGAATTCAGAGAACTTGACATGTATTCTAATGGTGGAGACATTTATACTTGCCTATAGACAGGATGTCTTAAAAACTTCTAAGATTGTAGATGAAATAGCTATGTATAGAAGTATAATTTAATAACATTATGAAGACTCAAACAAGATAAGGTGGTGACTGGAAAAAAACTATGCTTTTTTAAAGGTACATTTAATTTTCACATAGGAAATATATTTGCATGGTGAAGCATTTTTTAAAAAGTAGAAATGTGGTCACTTTTTTTTGCAACCTACTACAATTAGTTTATTCTCGATTTATTCAAAGAGATTCTTTAGAAAAAAATACATACTGAGCTATTCTATTAAAATACATACTGAGCTATTCTATTGTTTTAATTTGAGTGGCAGTTTTCTCAGACGTAAAGTCACTGAGTTTTAATTTCTTGCCTGAAAAATGTGTAGGTTTTGATCCAGTGCCACTTCCATTTTTAAAATGTTAGTTAATTATTTTCTGGAGCAATATATGAGTGACATTCCTATGATGCTGTGCCATCTAAAAAAATGAAAATATATTTCCTTACTTTACAAAAAGTGTTGAGTGTTTATCATTTGGAAAACTTACTACGTAGCTAAGCAGTTAGAGACAGATTATTATATACAAGGTCCTTGGTCTCAGGGATTTGACATTCCAGTGGAGTTGACATTCCAGCAACTAGATTGCTACTCAGTGAGAACCTTATAGGTTATACCTCTCTAAATCCTGGCAATGAAAATCTCTTTCTCTGGGATGGTTTTCATTTTCTTCTTTGTATGTTTCATGTTATTAATTTTAGTAAAATGAGATTTTAGTTTGTAATTTAAGAAATAGTATGACTAGTTTATTTTGAAAAATAAATTGTCTCAATGTTTACAAAACTTAATAGCAAACAGTCATATTTTGCTCAGGATATCAAACAAGACACAGATAGGTACCAAATAGATTCCAGTGTTTCACATTTTGCTCAGGATAGCAAACAAGACACAGATAGGTACCAAATAGATTCCAGTGTTTCAAAAAAGTCAGTTATTTATAGTATGACATGGTTTGACTAAAAATTTTGTTTTATTTAGTGGTACTTTAATAATTTAATTTAAATCAGTAATTTAATTACTGATACTGAACACAGATAGTAATCAGCAATTTGAAAAAAAAGTAGAGGATAAATCCCCCAGAATTTAAAATCACATTGATAAAACTTAGAGAACTGGGGGAATTGGTTGTTTTACAGGCAGGTTGACTAGCTAATTTGGAGACAGCAATAAAAATTAAAGGACTAGCTATGAGGCTGTTCTCTAACATCTATACTTATTTACTTATTCTTGGGATGCAGGGTGGGTTCAACATAGGCAAATCAATAACTGTGATTCACCACATAAACAGAATTAAAAACAAAACGATATACTCATCTTAATGACACAGAAAAAGCTTTTGATACAGTTCAATATTGGTTCATGATAAAAACACTCAAGAAACTGGGCATTTATAGAAGGAACATACCTCAAAATATTAAGATCCATCTATGAAAAACCCACTGCCAACATCTTACTGAATGGGAAAAAGCTGGAAGCATTCCCCTTGAGAAATTGAACAAGACAAAGATGTCCACTTTCATCACTCCTATTCAACATAGTGCTGGGAATCCAAGCCGGAGCCATCAGGCAAGAGAAAGAAATAAATTACATCCAAATAAAAAAATAAAATGTCAAATTACCTTTGTTTGGTGATGATATAACATCAAACCTAGAAAACTCTAACTCCACTAAAAGGCTCCAAGGACTGATAAATGTACCAAAATCAGCAGTATTTCTATACAGCAATAACATTCAGGTTGAGAGACAAATCAAGAATGCAATCTCATTTACAATTGCTCTGCACACACACACACACACACACACACACACACACACACAAACCAACAACAGGTAAAAGTAGAAGTAGATCTAACCAAGGAGGTAAAAGATCCCTACAAGGAACTACAAAACACTATTGAAAGAAGTCATAGCCGACACAAACAACTTGGAAAACATGCCATGCTCATTGTTTGGAAGAATCAATATTGTTAGAATGGCCATACGGCTCAAAGTAATGTACAGATTCAATGCTATTACTATCAAATTATCAGTGCCATTCTACACAAAATTAGAAGCAAGGATCCTAAAAGTGATATGGAACAAAAAAAAGAGCCTGGATAGCTAAAGCAGTTCTAAGCAAAAAGAACAAAGCTGGAGGCATCACATTACCTGACTTCGAGCTATACTACAAGGCTAAAGTAGCCAAAATGGCATGGTACTGGTGCAAAAACAGACACATAGACCAATGAAATAGGATAGAGAACTGACAAGTAAAGCCTCACACATACAACCATCTGATTTTTGACAAAGTTGACAAAAACAAGCAATGGGAAGAGGACTCCCTATTCAACAAACAGTACTGAGATAAGTGGCTAGCCATCTGCAGAAGACTGAAACTGGACCCCTTCTGTATTAGTCTGTTCTCACTCTACTAATAAAGGCATACCTGAGGCTGGGTGATTTATGAAGAAAAGAGGTTTAATTGACTCACAGTTCCACATGGCTTGTGAGGCTTCACAATCATGGCAGAAGGCAAAAGAGGAGCAAAGTCATGTCTTACATGGCGGCAGGCAAGAGAGTGTATGCAGGAGAACTCTCCTTTATAAAACCATCAGATCTCTTGAGACTTATTCACTATCATGAGAACAGCATGGGAAAGACCCACCCCCATGATTCAATTATCTCCCACTAGTCTCTCCTCTAGCACATGGAAATGATGGGAGCTACTAGTTATTTATTCATTTATTTATTATGGGCCAGGCATGGTGCCTTATGTTTGTAATCCCAGCACTTTGGGAGGCTGAGCTGGGTGGATTGTTTGAGCCCAGGAATTTGAGTCTAGCCTGGGCAATATAGTTAAACCTCGTATCTACTAAAAATATAAAAATTTAACCAGGCATGGTGGTGCAGCTACTTTGTAGGCTGAGGTGGGACGATCATCTGAGCCTGGGAAGTCAGGCCAGGCTCCCAGGCATGGCCCATAAAAACTTTCTATACTTTTTTTTTTCTTTAATTTATTATACTTAAAGTTCTGGGATACATGTGCAGAACATGCAGGTTTGTTACATAGGTATACAAGCGCCAAGGTGGTTTGCTGCACCCATCAACCCATCATCTAGGTTTTAAGCTCTGCATAAATTAGGCATGTGCCCTAATGCTCTCTCTCCCCTTGCCCCCCAACCCCCAAAAGGCCCTGGTGTGTGATATTTCCTTCCTATGTCCCTGTGTTCTCATTGTTCAACTCCCACTTATGAGTGAGAACATAACAGTGTTTGGTTTTCTGTTCCTGTGTTAGTTTGCTGAGAATGATGGTTTCCAGCTTCATCCACGTGCCTGTAGAGGACATGACCTCATTCTTTTTTATGGCTGCATAGTATTCCATGGTGTATATGTGCCACATTTTCTTTATCCAGTCTATCATTAATGGGCATTTAGGTTGGTTCCAAGTCTTTGCTATTGTAAATAGTGCTGCAATAAACATACATGCGCATGTGTCTTTATAGTAGAATGATTTATAATCCTTTGGGTATTTACCCAGTAATGGGATTGCTGGGGCAAATGGTATTTCTGGTTCTAGATCCTTGAGGAATTGCCACAGTGTCTTCCACAATGGTTGAACTAATTTACACTCCCACCAACAGTGTAAAAGCGATCTTATTTCTGATTGGAGGTACAATGTAAGATGAGATTTGAGTGGGGACACAGCCAAACCACATCACCTTCCTTTCAGTATGTACAAAAATTAACTCAAGATAGATGAAAAACTTACATGTAAGACCTAAAACTACTACAATCCTAGAAGAAAACCTATTAAGTATTATTCTGGACATTGACCTTAGGAAAAATTTATGATGACATCCACGACACAATTGCAATAAGAATAAAAATTGGCAAGTAAGACGTAATTAAACTAAAGAGCTTCTACACAGCAGAAGAAAGTATCAAGAACAGACAACTTACAGAATGGAAGAAAATATTCACAAACTATGCGTTTGACAAAGGTGTAATATCCAGAATCTATAAGAAACTTAACAAGCAAAAACCAAACAACCTCATTTAAAAAGTGGGCAAAGGATATGAACAGATACTTGCTCAAAAGGAGACATACATGCAGCCAACAAACATATGAAAAAATATTTAGCATCACTAATCATCGGAGAAATGCAAATCAAAACTCCAATGAAATACCATCTCACACCATCAAAATGGCTATTATTAAAAGGTCAGAAAACAACAGATGTTGTTGATGCTGCAGAAAAAAGTGAACACTTGTACACTATTGATGGGAATGTAAATTAGTTCAGCTCCTTTGGAAAGCACTTTGGAGATTTCTCAAAGAACTCCATATTCAGCCCAGCAATCCCATTATTGGGTATATACCTGAAGTAAAATAGATTATTATACCGAAAAGACACACGCATTCATATGTTCATCACTGCACTGTTCACAATAGCAAAGACATGGAATCAACCAAATGCCCATCAACGATGGACTAAACAAAGAAAATGTCATACATATACTCTATAGAATACTATCCAGCTGTAAAAGGAATGAAATGGTGTCCTTTACAGAAACATGGATGCAGCTGGTGGCCATTATCCTAAAGCAAATTAATGCAGGAATAGAAAACCAAGTATCATGTGTTCTCACTTACAATCGGGAGCTAAACATTGGGTGCACATGGATATAAAGTTGGGAACAAAGGACGCTGGGAACAAATAGAGTTGGGAGAGAGGGAAAGGGTTGAAAGTTGACTATTACTTTTAAAGGCAAAACCACAATTACTTTTGCACCATCCTAACACCTATGGGATACTATGTTCACTACATGAGTACCGGAATCAGTCATACCCCTAATCTCAGTATCACACAATATATCCATGTAACAATCCTGTGCGTATACCCTCTAAACCTATAATAAAAATTAAAATAAAAAAGAAAAACAACTATGTCTACCATTATTCCACATTGGACCATGAGGTGCAAACTTAGTTCTCCATGAATAATTAGAATATCTCCAGATAAATAGAACCTCTGTTATTTTTATTGTTCACTCATTTTTCTTCATTCATAATGAAATTATGGCAGAATTTCTCTCAAATGCTAAACACACTACCTGGCCTGATAAGAAGACTATATATAGCTCCATGTATTCATATGAAAGGACCTATCTCTGTCATGACTGTGTTCCTTAGTTTAAATTGGAAAGTTGATACACGTAGACAAACACAGACTAAGACCTAAGTATTCTAAACTTAACTGTTATTGTAAAACATGGCCATTTATGGCCTTACTGCCAGTGAAAAGTAAATGATTAAGTTACAAATATTTTACTAGTGTATCATTATTTGTCTTGCTGAAAAGAAAGTAGCAAATTGGAAAATACTATTAGTTATAGTGTATTTTTAATCGAATTTTAACATTTAAGGCAATATCAGAGACAAAGAAGGCATACAAAAATGCAAAGGGGCAATGAAAAACAAACAAACAACAAGATATCTATCAAGGCCAGCCAACCTAGAATCCCTTTTCCCTAGGCCTGCTTTGACCTTAGAGAATATAATTAGACACTGGCTATAAGAATTTATACCCGGCTAGAAACTCCCTCAGGAGGGATTAAAAATAGGCATCTGGTAGAGAAACAAAGCAAGATACTGCTCTGTAATAAATAATATCATTTCCAAAATGTGTCATAATGCTTTCTTTTGTTGCCAGCACTGTTGAAAATATACTATTCCAAATATCATTTCAAACCATCTCATGTCTTGTTTTTTTTAGTCAATATGCTTTTTCATTCAATTATTACAGAGAAATAATTTACAGATGGTAAGATACACAAGTCTTAAATGTCTGGATTGAGGTTATTTTTCCCTATGTATGCAACTGTGAAATCACCACACTTACCAAGAACAAAATATTTCTCTGAAACGTAAAAGTTTATTTGGATCCCTTTTCAGTCAATTACCATCAGAGATAGGCCATTGTCATTTCTATCATTAAATATTAGTTCTATCTCTTCTTGTATTTCACTTAATCTCATGGTATTTATTATTTTGAGTGTCTTCTGCTCAGCCTAACATTGTTTTAGAAATTGTATCCATCTTGTTTCATGTATCAGTTTTGTTTTTATTGCTGAGTAGTGTCTTACTGTGGGAAGTACTTTAATCCCATCTTGGTGCCAACTGCTCAGGTGACCCAAATTAACACAACTGGTTGTGGGAGTGGTCTGAGAAAGTGGGTGATAAATGAGAATTTGTGGCTGGGCCACTCACCAACCTGGTAGGCAAATAGGACTATATTCTAAGTGGTAGGTGGCACACAGATAACCCCAGGCACAAAAAGAGATGCCTGATTGTGAAATATTTCACTGGTGTTGATCTGGCAAAACATTCTTTTAAAAACAACATTATTGCATGTGAATGTTTCAGATATTTGAAAAATTAAGGGACAAGAAGTCCTACAAACAATGAGGTTGTTTTCTTATTAAGTTTTTTTGACTTCTTGTAGAGGAATAATAAGTGTAAGGCCACTAGAAAGCAGTTTAAGGTTCAGTGTAGGAGCCTAAGCAACTCTTTGGTAATTTACAAAAAAAACCCTTCTTTCCTGTAGTGAAAGGATAGACATATACTAGCAGTAGACTGAAATCTAATAGTGTTACACAGCTCCAGAAATATATTAATGTCAATTAAGGCATGTGTGCTATACTAAGGTCAGGGCACTGGCAGGGCAAATGTACTCTAAAATACAGGATGGGTACACCTGGATGGCTGCCCCTGAAAACTTTGACTCTGCAGACTTTCTCACCTTAGTAAGAACTGGAAATTACCCTGCTTAAAGAAGTACTGAGGCCTCCTACCTACAAGGAAGCATATGATACTTTTGACTTGGCCTGACTTCCTCTCCAGAATGGTAACCAAAGTAAAGTCCTAGCAAAAGTCTTGGGACATGCTGACCCTGATAGAGGAGGAAAGAGATTACACATTGGAGCAGCTACAAGAAGTAGCTTTCATGTACTCGCTGGAACCATGAAATATTCTTAGAATTGAATTTTTTACAGCCTTTTTGAGATTGGGATTAATATACTATGAATTAATGGATTACTTGGGATTTTTGTCTTTTTTTGTATAATTGTGAGAATTCCTTATTTATTCTGGATGCAATCCCTTCAGCAGATACGTAATTTATAAATATTGTCTCCAATTCTGTGGATTTTTTTCACTATCTAGATAATATCATTTGCAATGAAGAAATACATTAATAACATACAATTTACTTATTTTTCCTTTTGTTGCTATCCACTTGGTGTCATATCTAAGAAACCATTACCTATCTCAAGTTTATGAAGATTCACTTTTACATTTTATTTCAAGACTTTATAGTTTCACCATTTATTTTAGGTCCATTATCCATTTGACTTAACTTTTGTTATGACATAAGACAGGAATTTAACATTATCTCTTTCTATGTGAATATCATTTGTACCTGCACCATTTGTTGAAAAGACTCTAGTATTCTTTCTGTCATTGAATTGTCTTGTCACCTTTTCCAAAACAGTTGACCATAAGTGTGAGGGCTGATTTTTGCCCTCACACTTGGGTGACAATCCATCATGAATTATAATGTTACCTTTGAATTTTTAATTGTATATATTTATGGTGTACAACATGATATGTATATATATGTATGTATACACACAAACACACACACAGAGTAAGATGTTTACTACAGTCAGGCCAATTAACATGTCCATCATGTGACATAGTTATCTTTTGTCTTAAGGTAAAAATACCTAATATCTACTTAATTTTTGTTCAGTTTACATCAATATTATTAACTATAGTTCTCATGTTATAATTTAGTACTTAGGTCTCTAGATTTATTTATCATACATAACTGTAGCTTCTGTACCCTTTGACCTATTATCTCTCGATTACCCCCACCCCTTGCCTCTAGTAACTGCTCTTCTACTCTCTGTTTCTATGGATCTGACTTTTTAAAACATTTGACGTATAAGAGAGGTCTTATACGTCAAATGTGCAGTATTTTTCTTTCTGTGTCTCATTTTGGCATAATGTCTTCTGGTTCATCTATGTTGTCACAAATGGCATGATGGGATAAAATAAATGTTTAGTGGCCATTGATAGTGCCTCTGGAAAATCTCGTCCAGAAGAAGGAAAATGTATAACAAAAAAACAAAATTCTAAGCCTGCAAACTGACTGATGGACCTCTTTCTCAGCCAAGGCATTCCAAAGCAAACCTGACAATCTAGCTCAGGTCATACTGAGAAGTGCTGGGTTGTACATGCCTCATTATACACTTTTTTCTTTGTAATTCAGGCACAACTGACCACCATTAACATTAAGACTAACTAAACAGACTTTTCGTAGTGACAAGACTCTAAATTCCAGCCTGAAGCTAGTATTGCATCACATCACAGATGGCCAGCCTTGGGAGAAATTGAATACATTTCTTTGACATATTTTGCAATAACTCTGCAAAGCTGTCTCTTGTGGGAGAAATCTACATTCTGGAGAGAATCCTGTTTTCTTTCCAGGTCTTTCCTCTGATCCAGGAGATAATTAACTAATTAACTAATAGTCTGGTACTTTTTTTTTTTTTTTTTTTTTTTTAGTTCTGATAAGAGCTCTGAAGCCTGCTACTTGGAGGCTTTCTCTGCATGATAAGACCGTAGTCTCCACAGGTCCTTATCTTAACCTAGACATTTCTTTCTATGGATTCTATGGATTCCATGTCTTTAGATAAAAACTGTTTCAATTAATTGCCAATTAGAAAGTCTTTGAATCCATCCCTGCTTCCAGTTGTCCCACTTTTCTGGACTGAACCCATGTACATCTTACGTATATTGATTGATATCTTATGTCTCCCTAAGATGTATAAAACCAAGCTGTAGCCTGACCATTTTGGGCACATGTTCTCATGATCTCCTGAGGCTCTGTCATTGGCCATTGGTCACTCATATTCAGCTCAAAATAATTCTCTTCAAATATTTTTTTAAAAAAACCTTTTTCATATATACTCTCTGTCAGGTTGAGGACATTCCTTCCTATTTCTAATTTGTTGAGGGCTTCTATCATGGAAGTCTTGAATTTTGTCAAAGGGTTTTTTATATCAATTCCTCCTTAAATGTTTGGTAGAATTTACCAGTGAAGTCATCTGGCCCTGGGCTTTTATTTGTGGGGCTCATCAGGGTAGTTTTTATTAATAGCTTTTTGGTTCTCTACTTGTGAGCCGTATTTTTCTGCTTCTTTGCCTTTCTCCCTTTTTTTTTTTTTTTTTGTTAAAAAGTGAACATTTTAAATAATATGTTGTGACTCTAGAAGGTAGATTTCCTTTCCCTCCCCTGTGCTTGTTGTGTTTGCTATATATATATATTTTTTTCTTATTTGTTTGGTGACTTCCCTAAACCACCTTTATATAGTCTGTGCTTCCTGTATAGTAAAGTCACTGAAGTTTTGGCTAATTTATTTAGCAGTCAGCTATCAAGTGGTCAGTTACTTCCATAAATGTCTTCACCCTATACGTTTCCACCTTTTTCTGGGATGCTGCGTGCATGTTGGGGCACACCAACAACAGTCACAGTTTTTATCTTTGCCTTGGCATTCAATGCTTGCTCATTCAAAGACTAGATGAACCATAATTGAGAGATGATGGCTTATCAGGTCTTTGCCAGGCACATGCACATTCCTGTACCTGCATAAGGGCTTCTCTATCTCTAAAAGTTTGTTAAAACTTTTCAAGCCATCCCAAGATATTCCTTTTTAAATTTTGGCCTGTCTCTTGTTTCTCTGAAGTGGTACTGTAGCTTTAGGCAGTTGCAAATTCGAATAACTGCTGCTTTTTTTTTTTTTTTTTTTTTGAGACAGAATCTCACTATGTCACCCAAGCTGGAGTCCAGTGGCACAATCATAGCTAACTGTACACTTGATTTCCTGTCTCAAGCAGTCCTCCCACCTCAGCCTCCCCAGTAGCTAGGACTACAGGTGGGTGCCACCATGCCGGGCTAATCTTTGAATTTTGTTTTGTAGAAGTGGGGTCTTGCTATGTTGCTCAGGCTAGTCTTGAACTCCTGGCCTTCAGCAATCCCCACCTTGGCCTCCTAAAAATACATTGCCAATACCAATATCAAGGAGTTCTTCCCTGTTTTCTTCTAGAAGTTTTATGATTTCAGGTGTTACATTTACATTTTTATCCTCTTTGAGTTGATTTTTGTATATGGTGCAATTAATAGCTCAATTTCATTCTTTTTCAAATGGATATTCAAGTTTTTCAATACTGTTTATTGAAGAGGTTGTTCTTTTCCCACTGTGTATTCTTGATAGCTTTGTCTAATAGTAGTTAATCATACATGTGTGAATTTACCTCTGTGCTCTCTATTCTGTCTAGTCTATAAATCTTTTTTAATGTTAGAACAATACTGTTCTGATTATTATACCTTTGTAATATAATTTGAAATCAAGAAGTGTGATGCCTCCAGTTTTGTTCGTCTTTCTATAGGTTGCGTTATTTATTTGGGGTCTTTTGTGGTTCTATATAAACTTTAAGATTGTTTTTTCTACTTCTGTGAAAAAATGGTATTGGGATATGTGTAGATGCAAGTGATTTTTAAATGCTTATTTTGTATTTAGCTACTTTATATAACTTATTAGTTCTAATGGCTTTCTGGTGGATTATTTTGATTTTCTATATATAAAATCACAGATCTTCTAACAGAGACAATTTTACTTTTTCCTTTCTGATTTGGATACCTTTTATATAGTTTTTCCTGTCTACTTATTCTGGCTATACTTGAAGCAAATGTTAGATAAAAGTGGTGAAAGTGGACATTCTTATCTTATTCCTGATCTTAGAGGGAAAGCTGCTAACTTTTTAACATCAAGTATGATGTTAGCTGTACCCAACTATGTATGACCTTCCTTATATTAAGCTACATTCCTTCTATTCATAATTTACTGAGAATTTTTTAAATGATAGTTTGTTGGATTTTCTCAAATTATTTATCTGAAAATTATTTATTTGTTGAGATTATCATATGACTTTTATAGTTTATTCTATAAACTGTGTATAATAAATTGGTGTAGCAAATTGATTGATTTGCTTATGTTGAACCATCCTTGCATCCTTGCATTCCAGGGACAAATCTCACTTCATTACAGTGTATGGTTGTTTTCATATGTGATTAAGTTTGATTTGCTAATACTTTGTTAAGGATTTTTGGATCTATGATCATCAGTGATATTTGCCTGTAATTTTCTTTTCTTATAGTATTCTACTCTGGCTTTATAAGGCCAGGATAAAAAAATGATTTTAGAAGTCATTTTTTCTCTTTAATTTTTTTTGTAATAGCTTTAGGATGATTGGAATTAATTCATCATTAAATGTTTGATAGAATTCACCAGTGAAGGCATCTGGTCATAGGTGTTTTATTTATTTTTTTATTTTTGTCATTGAGAAATTTTTGATTACTTATTCAATCCCGTTAGTTATTGGTCTTTTTGGATTTTTCTATTTCTTCATGATTTTGTCTTGATAAGTTGTATGTTTCTAGGAGTTTATCTTTGTTTGATGTCATCCAATTTGTTGACACATAATTGCTCATAGTAATCTCTCATGAACCTTTGTATTTCTGTTGTGTCCATTGTAATAGCTCTTATTTAATTTATAATTTATTTTTCTGTATTATCTCTTTTTTTAGTTAGTCTAGATGAAGGCTTGTCAATTTTGTTTGTCTTTTCGAAAATCAACTCTTAGTTTCTATTCTTTTCTATTGTAATTTTAGACTCAATTTCATTTAATTTTCCTCCAGTTTTTGTTATATTTTTCTGTCTACTGACCTTGTGCTCATTATGTTCTTCCTTTTCTAGTGCTTTCACATGTAAAGTTAGGTTATTTATTTAAGATTGTTCCTTTTGCTTAATGCAGGCATTTATCACTATAAACTTCCCTCTTAGAATTGCTTTGGCTGCATCCCATAAGTTTGGGTATGTGTTCCCATTTTTGTTTTTCTCAGGATAATTTTTGCCTTTTAGTTTCTTCTTTGACCTATTGGTTGTTCAGGAGTGTGTTGTTTAATTTTCACATGTTTGTGAATTTTTCAGTTTTCCTCCTTTTATTAACACTGAGTTTCATACCATTGTGGTCTGAAAAGATACTTGATATGATTATAGTCTTCGTAAATATTTAATGCTTGGGTTGTGACCTAACATAGATAATATCCTGGAGAATATCTTGTGTGTGCTTTGGAAATGTGTGTATTCTCTTGCTGTTGGATGAAATTTTCTATGTATGTTAGGTACATTTGATGTGAGGTGTAGTTCAAATCCAGTGTTTCCTTGTTGATATTTTTCTTTCGATGATCTATCCATTCTTGAAAGTGGAGTACAGAAATCTTCTGCTATTATTTATTGCTATTTCTCACTTCTTATCTGTTAATGTTTGCTTTATATAATTCAATGTTCTGATGTTGGGTGCATGTATATTTACAAATATTATAACCTCTTGAAGAATTAACACTTTTATTATTATGTAATAACCTTCTTTGTTTCTTGTTTCCATTTTGACTTAGTCTATTTTGTCTGATACAAGTATAGCTATCCCTGTACTCTTTTGCTTTCCATTTATAGGTACATTTTTTTCTTCCTTTCCATTTCAGTCTAGCTGTGTCCATAATGCATCTCTGAGGCAGTGCATTGTGGTTGTGTGTGCACTGTTTGCTAAAGAGACAGTAGAAATTTCAGTAGAAATAGGAGGATAAAACTTGTGAATTGTCTTCTGAAAATGTCAAAAGCTAAACAAGCTATTCTGAAATCCAAGCATATTGGGCAATAATTTTCTTGAACGTCTCTTGGGGACTTCTTTGTTAAGAGTAATTTCAAGTGTTGCATACTGTGAAAGTCAGAACAGGGAGACAAGTAACACTTCATATAAATCAGACCAGCATTTAAAATTAGCAAGGATTTAAAATGGATTCTTTAGTTGACCTCTAAGTATGAAAGAGATGTCTTCTGCAATCTTTTTCTATCTATGCAATAAGATTCAATTATGGTTTTAGTACCAGTTGCAAAAAAAAATAATATTATGAGTGGTGTGATATATGACAACCAACAAAAAACTGGGATGTGAATGGAGTATCCTAACATATGTCAATGTTGTCTAAATAAGCAGGTGATTTTGGTCAGATAACTGATGTGTTTCCATATGCTCTATGATTATAGGTCCTGATATAATCATCAAATTACTAAGATATTTTTAGATTTAAAAAAAATGATATAAGATTATAGTGGCTTATGCCTGTAATACCAGCACTTTGGGAGGCCAAAGTAGGAGCACTGCTTGAGACCAGGAGTTCAAGACTAGCTTAGGCAACCTAGTGAGACCCCGTCTCTACAAAAAATACAAAAATGAAAAATTAGCTGGGCATGGTGGTGCATGCCTGTAGTCCAAACTACTTAGGAGGCTGAGGTGGAGGGACCACTTGAGCATAGGATGTTGAGGCTGCAGTGAGCTGTGATCATACCATTGTACTCTAGCCTGGGCAACAGAATAGACTATGTCTCAAAAACATTTTAAAATGACATTAATCTTTGTTTTAAATACACTTATGTAAACTTCATACATCCTAAATGACTTTATTTTAGTGTAATTGACTTTTATAATATACTGCTTATGTATAAAGTGTACAATTTGGCAAGTTTTGACATATGTATGCAACCATGAAAAGATCATCACAATCGAGATTGTGAACATATTCCTCAACCTCAAATTTCCCTTGAACTTTAATAGCTTCTCTTCCAAGTCCTTCCATATATCCTTCCTCTCTGACCAACAAGAAATTTGTGTTCAATTATTATTATTTGTAAGTTTGCATACATTAGAATTTTATGTAAATGACATAAAGCAGTACATATTTTTTTTTAGTCTGGCTTCTTTCATTTGTGTTCTATTGTTATTTATAACTTTGGATACTCTAGAGTTTTATATAAATGAAATAAAATAGTATGTATTTTTTCAGTCTGGCTTCTTTTACTCATCATACGTTTGGTATTTATCTTATTGTTGTATGTATCAATAGAATATTCCTTTTTTATTACTGAGTAGTATCCTTACCACAATTTGGTATTGATTAATCTGCTGAGGGACATTTGGGCTGTCTCCAGTTTTGGCTACTACAAATAAGCTACCATGAACATTTGTGTACATATCTCTGTGTGACTTGAATACTTTAAACATTGATTGAGACTTTTTCATGGCTCAGAGGGTGATCTAACTTGCCTGCGTTTTGTTTTCTATGTGTATCATCTAAAATGTCTGTGTACTTTGAAAAGGAGTTTTCTGACATTTTGGTCAAAGTGTTCTGTATCAATGATATTAAATTGGTGTATCAGTTATTGAGAGAGGGTATTAAAGTCTTTAATTATAAATTTGTGTGTGCCTTTTCTCCTTGTAGTTCTATCAATTTTTGTTTCATATATTTTAAAGCTTTATTATTGGGGAGGTACACAACTGTTATATCATGATGGTTAATTGACCCCTTTCTCTGTATAATATGGCCTTCTTTACCTGTGGTAATGTCCTTTGTTCTGAAACATACTTTGCATGTAATTAAAATAGCCACTGAAGTTTTCTTTTGATTTATGTTAACCTTATATGTATTTTTCCATTCTTTCATAATAATTATTATTTTATTAAAAAAAAAAAACTGTCCTCTCCCAATTGTCTGTTCTTGGAATCTTTGTCAAAAAACAGTTGACCCTAAATGCATGGAATTATTTTTGGGCTCTTTATTCTGTTTCACTTGTCTTTGAGTCTGTTATGCCAGTTCTGTGCTATTATAATAACTATAGCTTTGCAGTATATTTTGAAGCCAGGCAGTGTGATGCCACCAGCTTTGTTCTTTTTAACTACGATTGTTTTGACTCTCTGGAGTGCTTTGTGGTTCCACACAAATTTCCTAATTTTTTTTTTCTATTTCTGTGAAAAATGTCATTGGAATTTTGATAAGGATTGCATTGCATCTATAATTTCTTTGAGTAATATAGACATTTTAGCAATATTAATTCTTTTTGTATTTTCAAAATTTATTTTATGAAGGTATTATTATTCTGATACCAAGTCTAGCAGAAACAAACAAATCAAACCCACAAGCAAACACAACAACCAAACCTTACAGAAAGAAATCTCACTTGTGAATATAAATGCACAAATCCTACATAAGAATTTAGCAACCTCTCAAAAACATCGCACCATGATCTATAAGCATTAATGTAAAAATACAGATGTGAATCAAAGTTTAGAAATATATTAATACATTGTATTGATAGTATATTACAATAGAAAAAATATATAAATAACAATACATAACCCATAGAATTCATCTTTTACTTCTTATAAAATCCTTTCAAACTTTACTTTCTTAGAAAAATGTCTATTTCTGCTTATAACTAATACGTATTGAGCCATAAAATACTGAAGGAGATAAATTTTTTATTTCGTTTTTGAGTTGGGCATCTCGCTATATTGCCCAAGCTGGTCTCTAATTCCTGGGCTCAAGCAGTCTTCCAGCCTCAGGCTCCCAAGTAGACGGGATTGCAGGCACATGTCACCACACCCGGTAATTAATTAGTATTAAAATAAACTACCTATCTCTGTCAGTATTGTTTAATATTGTTTTAGTATTATGGCCAAAGAGATAAAACAATTGAATTAAAATGAGATTAATAAAACAGGAAAGATGAAGTAAAAATGATTGTCATATGCATCTAGCAAACCCCAAATCAATTAAAAGAGTTAAATTAAAAAGAAAACAAAACATATTTATAAAAGGTAATTATACACAGCTATAAATACATGCAGATTGTTTAGGGAAACATAAGATGTTTCTAAAATATAATTAATGAAAAAGAAATACACAATGAAATAAATACAGTTGGTTAATAAACATATGGAAAATACTTTATTTTACTAAAATGACAATGACAATTTAAACATCAAAGGGATACTATTTTCACCTATCAAATTCACACAGATTTGAAATATAATACTAATGGTATTGGGAATAGGTATGTTTCTGATAAAAGTGCAAATAATAATTCTTATAATCCATGAATGCAAGATATCTTTTCATTTATTTGTATCTTCTTCAGTTACATTTAACAATGTTTTAGAGTGATAAGATCCTTCACCTCATTGGTAAAATTTATTCCTAAGTATTTTTATTTCTTATAGCTATTGTAAATGAGACGTTTCCTGATTCTTTTTCAGATAGTTTGTTGTTAATGTATAGAAACACTACCAATTGTTGTATATTGATTTTTTAATCCTTCAACTTTACTGAATTTGTTTATTAGTTCTAACAGTTATAACAGTTTTCTGGTGGAGTTATTGGGGACTTTTAGATACAAGTTCACATGATTCGCAAACTGAGACAATTTGATTTCTTTCCTTCCAATTTGGATGCCTTTCCTGATTCATTCTTGGTAGACTGTTTTTTTCTATGAATTTATTCATTTCTTCTAGGTTATCCAATTAGTGTAAATAATTATTTATAGTAGTGTCTTTCAATTCTTTGCATTTCTGTGGTATCTGTTGTTAAGGTTTCCTCTTTAACTTCTAACTTTATTTTGGTAGTCTTCATATTTTTTTTTCTTAGTCTAGCTAAAGGTTTATTGATTTTGCTCATCCTTGTTAACTAAACCAAACCTCTCATTTCATGAAATCTTATACTTTTTATTTCTTTTTTTTATTATTTTTTTATCATTATACTTTAAGTTCTAGGGTACATGTGCATAATGTGCAGGTTTGTTACATATGTATACCTGTGCCATGTTGGTGTGCTGCACCCATCAACTCGTCAGCACCCATCAACTCATCCTTTACATCAGGTACAACTCCCAATGCCATCCCTCCACCCTCCCCCATCCCCATAATAGGCCCCGGTGTGTGATGTTCCCCTTCCCGAGTCCAAGTGGTCTCATTGTTCATTTCCCACCTATGAGTGAGAACATGCAGTGTTTGGTTTTCTGTTCTTGCGGTAGTTTGCTGAGAATGATGGTTTCCAGCTGCATCCATGTCCCTACAAAGGACACAAACTCATCCTTTTTGATGGCTGCATAGTATTCCATGGTGTATATGTGCCACATTTTCTTAATCCAGTCTGTCACTGATGGACATTTGGGTTGATTCCAAGTCTTTGCTATTGTGAATAGTGCCACAATAAACATATGTGTGCATGTGTCTTTATAGCAGCATGATTTATAATCCTTTGGGTATATACCCAGTAATGGGATGGCTGGGTCATATGGTACTTCTAGTTCTAGATCCTTGAGGAATTGCCATACTGTTTTCCATAATGGTTGAACCAGTTTACAATCCCACCAACAGTGTAAAAGTGTTCCTATTTCTCCACATCCTCTCCAGCACCTGTTGTTTCCTGACTTTTTAATGATTGCCATTCTAACTGGTGTGAAATGGTATCTCATTGTGGTTTTGATTTGCATTTCTCTGATGGCCAGTGATGATGAGCATTTTTTCATGTGTCTGTTGGCTGTATGAATGTCTTCTTTTGAGAAATGTCTATTCATATCCTTTGCCCACTTTTTGACGGGTTTGTTTTTTTCTTGTAAAATTGTTTGAGTTCTTTGTAGGTTCTGGATATTAGCCCTTTGTCAGATGAGTAGATTGCAAAAATTTTCTCCCATTCTGTAGGTTGCTTGTTCACTCTGATGGTAGTTTCTTTTGCTGTGCAGAAGCTCTTTAGTTTAATTATATCCCATTTGTCAATTTTTGCTTTTGTTGCTGTTGCTTTTGGTGTTTTAGACATGAAGTCCTTGCCCATGCCTATGTCCTAAATGGTATTACCTAGGTTTTCTTCTAGGATTTTTATGGTATTAGGTTTAACATTTAAGTCTCCAATCCATCTTGAATTAATTTTCGTATAAGGAGTAAGGAAAGGATCCAATTTCAGCTTTCTACTTATGGCTAGCCAATTTTTCCAGCACCATTTATTAAATAGGAAATCCTTTCCCCATTTCTTGTTTTTCTCAGGTTTGTCAAAGATCAGATGGCTGTAGATGTGTGGTCTAGAATAATCAATGCAGAGAAGGCCATAAACAAACTGACAGCGATTAAAGTCCATATGAACTTTAAAGTAGTTTTTTCCAATTCTGTGAAGAAAGTCAATGGTAGCTTGATGGCGATGGCATTGAATCTATAAATTACCTTGGGCAGTATGGCCATTTTCATTGATTCTTACTATCCATGAACATGGAATGTTCTTCCATTTGTTTGTGTCCTCTTTTATTTCATTGAGCAGTGGTTTGTAGTTCTCCTTGAAGAAGTCCTTCACATCCCTTTTAAGTTGAATTCCTAGGTATTTTATTCTATTTGAAGCAATTTTCAATGGGAGTTCACTCATTATTTGGCTCTCTGTTTGTCTGTTATTGGTGTGTAAGAATGCTTGTGATTTTTACACATTGATTTTGTATCCTGAGACTTTGCTGAAGTTGCTTATCAGCTTAAGGAGATTTTGGACTGAGACGATGGGGTCTTCTAAATGTGCAATCAGGCAGGAGAAAGAAATAAAGGATATTCAATTAGGAAAATAGGAAGTCAAATTGTCCCTGTTTGCAGATGACATTGGAAAATGATCTGTGTGCACTTCAGAAGAATGTATATCCTACTGCTGTTGAATGAAATGTTCTGTATATGTTTCTTAAGTCCTTTTGGTCTAAAGTATAGTTAAAGACCAGTATTTCCTTACTGATTTTCTTTCTGGGTGATCTAATGTTGAAAGTGTGGCCTCGACACGCCCCACTTTTGTATTTTTGTATTGCAGTTTATCTCTTGTTTCCCTACCAACAATGTAAAAGAATTCCCTTTTCTCTTCATTCTTGCCAGGATTTGCTACTTTTCGTTATATTTGATAATAGCCATCTTAACTTGGGTGATATGATTCTCCATTATGATTGTGGTATGTATTTCCCTGATGAATAGTGACGTTGAGTATCTTTTCATATATTTGTCAACCATTTGTATGTCTTCTTTTAAGAAATGTCTGTTCAGATTGTTTGCCCATTTTAAAATCAGATTATATTATTTTTGCTGTTAAGATGTTCAGTACCTTGTGTACTCTGGATATTAATCCCCTGTGAGGTAAATACTTTGCAAATAGTTTCTCCCATTCTATGGGTTGTGTTTTGCTCTCTTGAATTTTTTCCTTTGCTGGGCAGATAACTTTGTTTGATATAACCCCACTTGTTTAATTTTGCTTTTGTTGCCAGTGCTTTCGAAGTCTGAGAGACAACTGCACCCCCATGTTTATTACAGCACTATCCACAATAGCAAAGATATGGAATCAACCTAGGTGTCAACAACAGATGAATAGATAAAGAAAATGTGGTATATATACACCATGAAATACTATTCAGCCATAAAAAAGAATAAAATCTTGTTATTCATGATAACATAGGACTGAAGGACACTATGTTAAGCGAAATATGCCTGAAACAGAAAGTTAAACATTTATTGTTCTTACTCATATGTGGAAGCTAAGAAAAGTTGATCTCATAGAAGTAAAAAGTGTAACAGAGGATACAAGAGGCTAAGGAAGGTAATGAAAAAGAAGAGAGAAGGGTAAATTTGTTAAAAGATACAAAATCACAACCATAGGAACACTTTTCAGTGTTCTATGCTACAGTAATATATCATATAATTTCAAATTGCTAGAAGAAGGATATTGAACATTCCCAATACAAATAAATGACAAATGTTTTAGATAATGGATACACCAATTATCCAGATATGGTCATCATACATTATACATACCAAAAACATCACCATATATCCCATGGATATAGGTAAACATTATTTGTCAATAAAATAAAATAATACATTTTAAAAATATTTGCTCTTATGTTTAGTGCATATATATTTAAGATGTTATATCCTCATGATGAAACATCCCTTTAATCATTACATAATGACCTCCTCTGTCTTTTTATAGTTTTACTTACATTTCATCTCTTTAAATATGGCTACCCCTGCTCTCTTTGGTTTTCATTTGCATGGAATATCATTTTCTATTCCTTTATTTTCAGTCTATTTATGTCCTTAAATATGAAGCAAAGCTCTTGGAGGCAGTATGTAGTTTGATTTTATCTTTTTATTCATTTAGCCACTCTGTGTCTTTTGTTCAGATAATTTAATTCATTCACATTCCAGATAACTGTTGGTAGGTAAGTAGAGTCATCCCTCGATGACTTTAGGCAATAAGTTCCAAGACCTCCCTGTGATTATCAAAATCTATAGATGCTTAAGTCCCTTACATAAAATGTCATAGTATTTGCATATAATGTATGTGCATCCTGTTGCATGATTTATACTAACTCTAGATAACTTATAATATCAAATAAAATGTAAATAGTTGTTATACTGGTTTTAAAATTTTGTATTATTTTTATTGTTGTGATGTTATTTTATTTATTTATTTATTTTTGATATTTTTGATCTGTGGTTGATTGAGTCAATGAATATAAAAACCTATGAATACACCAGAAAACTGACTGTGCTTAGTACCTCCATTTTATTAATTGTTTTCTGGTTGTTTTTTACACCCTTTGTTCCCTTCCTTTTCTTTTGCTTCATCTTTCTCTTTTGTCTTCATTTATTCATAGTTTATTTTCTCCAGTATATGCTTTGTTTTTTTATGTTTTTTGTTTTTGTAAATGCTCTATAGGTTTTTGATTTGTAGTTACCATAAGGATTGCATAACACATCTTATGGTTATCATAGACTATTTTAAGTGAATAAATACGTAACTTTGATTGCATTTAAAAAGTCTACACTTTTATTCTACCTCCTCCCCACATTTTGTGTTTTTACTGTCAACAATTTACACAATTTATGTTATTTATTTTTAAACAAATTTCTGGATTTTTAAAAATGATTTCAATCTCTTCATCAAATTTCTCCATTTCTTTGTTTGCTGTTTGCTTGATTTTGTTGAATTATTTCTCTGTACATTCTTGAACTTTACTGCACTTCCTTAAGACAATTATTGTAAAGTCTGTGTCTGGTAGTTCATAGGTCTCTGTTTCTTTGGAGACAGATACTGGAAAATTGTTGTGTTCCTTTGGTCGTGATATTCCCTTTTGGTTTTTCACGTTTCTTGTTGTCTTAAGTAGATTTCTCTGCATTTGTTGGAGCAGTCATCTCTTCCAGACTTTACAGACTGGTTTCAATAAGGAAAGAACTTCCCCTGTGTGGAGGTGTGAGGGAATTGGCTGAGTAAAACACAACAGCTCTGACTATTGTGACGGTGCAGCAGTGTTTGTGTAGCTCTATCAGCTGAGGTTGGCATTGATGAAGATTGAAGGGAACTTCAGTAGCCAATGATGTAGATATTTGAAGTGGTGACAAAAATTGTTGTGGTTTTTGGTGGCTATGGCTGCTAAAGTCCTTTCTATCTCTTTTTCTCCCACTGGGGATGTTGTGGCTGAGGGAATCCCTCTTGGCACTGGATCCAGCTTGAGAAACTGCTTGTGGTGATTTTGGCATAAATGTCTGACGAGGGGTACCCTAGTGGAAGCCATGGATCTGAAGCCATAAGTGCAGGTATGAATGGAGGTACTACGATCTGTGGTTTGGGATAGTAATGGCAGCAGTATCTAGGCCCAGGAATTCCAGTGCCCAAACTATAATGATATGCAAGGTGCAGGTGCTTTTGAAATAGCCAGGGACCTTGTGATGGAAGTATGGGTAAGTGCAGAGCTGCAGTGGCTCTGGGTTTGAGGTAGAAACTAGTTCTCTATGGTGGCTGATCTGGTACTCAGCACACAGTCACTCACAAAAACCATCTTGGTTCTAGGACCAGAGTTCATATACCTAGAATGTATAATTTTATTTTTGGAGTCAGACACATAGTTTTTTGAATTGAAATATATGGGGACAAGGGGATGAGAGTGAGATTTTATAATATTAACAACCATAAAGGTATCTTCATGAATTTTCATTTTGGAAGCTACAAGAAAAATGAGTGTAGGTAGATATGGAAAGTCTGAATTACTGGTTTCTTAGAAGACACTGCATATGAGTGCTGACTTAGACATTAATATTGTAAAGAAGACAGAGAACTAAACATGAGCTCACAGTGAGTGCCAAATCATTTAAATCAATCATACGACAAAAATGTGACAGGTATTTTGAGGATTCACTTTATTTCAGTTACATCAAAAGCCATTGTACTACCTAGATAAATTACATATCTATCAAGCTCCTCTGTAGGACAAATGAGTCTTTCATTGGCAACTTTTATAACTCAGTCAACATTTTAAAAATCAATAATTTATTATTTTTGGTACTACATTAAAAATATTCTTGCCTATCTGACTACCGTAATCTTATTGCATTTTACTTGCCTTCATCTCAGTGTATCTAATAACTCTATACTTAAAAGAAACCTTTAAAAATATAAAAAATAATTGTTTCTCTGCTACTATTATTATTATTATTTTGAGATGGAGTCTCACTCTGTCACCCAGGCTGGAGGGCAGTGGCACAATCTCAGCTCACTGCAGCCTCTGCCTCAGCCTCCTGAGTAGCTGGGATTGCAGGGATGCACCACCACGCCTGGCTAATTTTTTGTATTTTTGGTAGAGGCAGGGTTTTGCCATGTTGGCCAGACTGGATTCAAATTCCTGACCTCAAGTGATCCACATGCCTCGGCCTCCCAAAGTGCTGGGATTACAGGCGTCAGCCACCATGCCCGGCCTCCGCTATTATATTTTTAACCTAAGTGTCTTCTCTAGAATTCACAAAAGCTCTCCAGAGTTTTTTCATGGATATCTTCATTTCTTTGTTTCTCAGAGTATAGATAATTGGATTCAAGATAGGAGTGATGATGGTGTAAAATACAGCAAGGAACTTATCTACAGAGTAGTTGCTGAAGGGCCAGATATAGATGAAGATGCACGGGCCAAAGAAGAGAATCACCACTGTGATGTGAGCAGTCAAAGTGGAACGGGCTTTAGATTGCCCAGTAGGAGAGTGGTTCTTAATGGTTATGAGGATCAGACTGTAGGAGATAAGCAAAATAATGAAACAGCTCAGGGAGATTATGCCACTGTTGGCAACAATGACTATTTGTACAAGATATGTGTCTACACAGGCAAGCTTAGTAACTAAAGGGAGGTCACAAAAAATGCTGTCTACCACATTGGGACCACAAAAGGGCAAGTTCACAGCAAAGGGTACCTGAAGCCCTGAGTGAAGGAGACCCAAGAGCCATGAGGTCACTACAAGCAAAACACATACCTTCTTGTTCATGATGGTCATATAGTGTAGGGGCTTACAAATGGCCACATATCTGTCAAAAGCCATGGACACCAACAGTACCATTTCAACCCCACCCAGTAAGTGAAGGAGAAATATCTGAGTGAAGCACCCAGCAAAAGAAATTATCTTCTGCTTTTTTAACAAGTTCAGTATCATCTTAGGGGTGGCAAAGGAAGCAAGGGTCATATCTACAAAAGAGAGATTACCAAGGAGAAAATACATGGGAGTATTCAGGTTAGGGGTGTTAAACACTGTGACTATAATAAGAAGGTTACCCAAAACTGTGACCACATAGATAACAGAGAAGAGGGCAAAGAGAAGAAACTCTATATCCTGGGAGCTGGTCAGTCCCAGCAAAATGAATTCTGACACTTGAGATTGATTTAATAGTTCCATGGACTCCATCATACAGCTCGCTCTTAGATAACCTGTAGAGAGAAAGAAAAGATCACTCATACCATGGAGTATGAGTGAAAAATAAAGAGCCATTTGAAAAACCAAACTTATGTATTCCTTTGGATCTTTCAATAAATTGACCTTGAAATTTAGTGTCAGTATCTATTAAGTCTAAAAAAGGAGACGTATAGTCTAAGCTGTCCACTTCCATCCAAGAGCAATAACCTGTTGATGCCACTGGTTTCCCGGAAGCAAACCACAAGCTCTGGAGTGTATAAGTGTATCTTCATAGGACAAAAGAGATAGAACCATCCTCAGGAAATCTGTGGTTTTCTGGGTTGAAAGACAGTTTAGTCTGAATTCCTTGGAGAACAAAGGGTTTCAGCACAGCCTCTACTCTTTCAAACTCAAAATTTTAAATTTGAATGGATATTGGAGTTGTCGTTTTCCCATAATGACCTTAAGAAATTCTGTTTTTGTTCTGAATCATCCCCAGAGTTTTGAAGGGACTCTGACCCAGCAGATTTAAAGCTGCTCTAGATATGTGAGTTAGTGAGGTTTCAAGTAATGCAGACTGCTGTGTTTTTCCTCGTTATCTTCCACCAACCCATAAGTGGGCTTCTAGTCTTGTAACTCTCTTAGAAAGTCTTTTTGGCAAATATTATTTTTTCTGATGTGACTGCTAGTACTCATGGCCTCCTGTGGCTGAAACCCATATTTCTAAATAATTTCTATAAGGTGAAAGGAGGCTGAGATTAAGCAACATGGATAAATACTCTGGGTCTATGTGTCCCTGTCACATTCTAACAAGAGCCGCATTTTACAGAGGAAGCAAGAAAGACACTGTGAGCAAAAGTGACATACTTGTGACATCTAACATCTTGATTCTTGCTTCCAGTTCACATATCACACCCCCTTTATTTATAAAATTGTATACCTTGAGCAAACCAGGTTTAACAATTTATACATGAACCTAGTCTTCACTAGAACATCATTCACATTTATTTACGTAACACTGATCTGGTAATGAGTGGCAACAGCCTCCATACTGGAGCGTTCAGACTGGGGAATATGACTGTAACTACTATATGGCTAAAATGAGTAGACCATTATGTTCCAATCTGGAAAATAATATTGTGTGTGTGTGTGTGAGAGAGAGAGAGAGAGAGAAAGAGAGAGACAGATTATGCAAAAACTTCTGATTAAGAAGCAGAATAATTAATTGCACAAAAAAGAGAGGTCAGATTGAAAGTCATGTATTCTATGCTTCCATGTGCTAAGATGTGAGAAGAATCAGTAGGCTATTTGGAAAGAACATTCAAATGAAGATGGCAGACTGGGACTGACAACCACCTTTGTCTCCAACAGCTGTCTTATCTTTCCCTCTGGGTCTCAGTTTCACGATTGGTAAAACCAGGTTGTTGAGTTCAAATCCTGAGTTACTTCTCAGGCCCAATACTTCAGAGGCCTGTCATTAATGTCCTATTATCTTTTATGAATCTATTATTCTATCCCCATTGCAGGGTTTTATTATTTGTTAGCTAATTTGATTTTAACTTTGAATCAACTCAAATATAAATATCAGGTATAGCTGTGTGAAAAATAGTTGTCTAAAATTTGTCTGTGATATATCTTTATCTCTTTTCTTACAAAGTTTTTAAAAATTGTGACATTGTCTTTGCTCTAGGGCCATATTACCCTATTTTGCTCCCTAGAGCTCATGTCACTTGGTCACTTGACTGTGCTGGTCCTCCCCAAAATTAATATTAATATAGTTAACATTAACTTTAAGCCCTAATATATTTATCTACTATGTATGCTTCAGAAAGTTTAAAATATATAGAACCTTTGAGATCTTTCACTTCTCAGAATTTGTCATGAGGATTATGAGTGTGCTATAAAATCTTCATGGTAACAGTACTGTAGATACACAAAAGTTGAAACATTCCAAATGTTCTAAATTGAGGCTTACTTTCTTAAATGGATTACAGAAAATTATAGGATGTAATATTGCATATTTAATGAAATAATACTTGAGAAAACTATTTAACAACATGAAAATATTTACGTCATTTTAAGTTAAAAACAGTATGAACCCACTTTGTAAACATTATATAAGCATATACATACAAAATTTATACATTTCTTTTTTTTTAATTTTCCTTTAAGTTCTACGGTACATGTGCACAACATGCAGGTTTGTTACATATGTATACATGTGCCATGTTGGTGTGCTGCACCCATTAACTCGTCATTTACATTAGGTATATCTCCTAATGCTATCCCTCCCCACTTCCCCCACCCCACAACAGTCCTCGGTGTGTGATGTTCCCCTTCCTGTGTCCAAGTGTTCTCATTGTTCAGTTCCCACCTATGAGTGAGAACATGCAGTGTATATTGCTTAAAATATTGGATAATGCCACAACTATGAACAAAGAGCTTATTTTTGCTATGGTGATGTGACTAGTCCCAAAAGAACTTCATGCTGAAAATATTCCTTCATAAAAATGCCAGGACCTAAAAACACTTGTGCTCAGATACATATTTTTGGAGTAAGAGAGTGTTCAGAAGATGTCTGTAAACAAAGAAAGTGAAACAGAACAGGCAAATTCGCTTTTTATTATTTAATCTAGTTTAGTTCCAAATTGTTGCAGTCTTTCATAATTTGGGGAATAATATGCCCAAGGCTATGCAAGAAAGTGCTGTAAGCAGTCAGTGGTTTCGCTATAGTAATTATAAGATGAGGGCCTCAGAACTTCTTGTCTGAGCTTGACAGTGGCTTGTTTAAATAGATTAATTATAGGACAGTTTTATTAACCCTATTATATTCTAACTTTTGAAATCAAGTAGTATTTATTTGTAAATATATAAGATAACTTATAATTAGATATGATGCTTTATAATAGGAAAACATAGGCAAGACGATACTTAAAGATAGCTGTGACAGTGATGAGTGGGGGAAGCAGTTCTCACTAACACTCAGGTGGCGTGAGTCCCTGGGACTCAACCATTCACTCACACTCTGTCCTTAGGCAAATTACTTCAGTGAACGAGGACTTGGGAAAGCAAATCAGTGTGAGATCAAGAAATGGAGATAATGGGTGGGACATTCATTTTAAGAAATTTCAGGGTAAAGACACAGGCGTGATAACATAGCAGACAGAATGGAAACTGAATTAAGACTGATCTTCCTGGAATGGTGAAGATTTAAATACATTTCATATTGATATAAAATAGTCAAAAGATCTTAAAAATGCAATAAAGGTCTTTTTAACAAATCATACTAGAAAAATTGGATATGCCCCACAATGGGTAAAAAATTAAGATCAACCTATACCTCACAACCTCTACAAAAATTAACTCCAAATTGGATCATAAACCTAAATGCAATACGTAAAATTAAATTTCCTGGGAAAAGGACATGGGAAAAAATATGCATGAATTTGGTTTAGGCAAATACTTTTTAGACACACCTCCAAAAACATGATCCGTGGAAAAATATAATAAATTGCACACAAGATACAGAATAGGTCTGCATCTTTCTTTCATTTTTACCATGCCATCTGTGTGTGAGGGTAACATGAAGTCCCCACCTGCCTCTAACCTGAGACTACCAATATTTTAATTAAAGTGTTTGTAAAAAGAATGTATCCTTTGTAGAACAGCCATTTGGTTTACAGTCATTCACAGAAACAAGAGACAGAGCTATGTTCTAGAACCAAGCTGCATCAACTCTGCACATTTTCAATTGTAGGATTTTACACTTGCTTGCTATAGTGCTTCTTTTACTTATGAACAAATAGATATTCACAAATGGGCTTAGAAACTTATATCTAGGGATCTCACTTGTTTGAAAATACAGAAAATTCTCTATCTGATATTTAAAAACTTCTATATTTTTCTCCTGTTTATATTTATGTTCGCAAGAGCTATACAACTGGCTTCAGTCAAATTTCTATTCACAGCCTATTAATGGAGCAACACAAAGTATAAAGGAAATGAAGGAAGACCATTATGATCTAGTCACTCCAAGCAGGGTTGGCCCAAAGACAATGTTAGGCAATGAGAAGAAAACTGTACTCAAGGTTTTCTGTACCATTGTAATCCAGTGATCATTATTTTTTATGTTAGAAACTCTTATAAGTATGTATGTTATATCACAGAAATTCATAAATAATACAACTTAGACAAGTTGAATATTTAAATTAAAATAGTGTATACAAAGCACATATTACAGCATCTAGCATATAGTTGGCACACAATAAATGTTAGTTATTGCTACTATTCCTACTACTAACTGGCTAAAGTTCATATAGATAAAATCATGGGATTCAAATTCAGGACTTCATGACACCAAATTAAGAGTCTATAACCCTAGAGTAAGACTGAATTTTAGCATTGCCACTGCAAGTTTTTAAATAACTATAATTGTTGATAATACAATTATTAGAAAAAATAGGTAAATATGTATAAAAAAGAAAATGTTGGATTGAATTAATTGCACTATTACCACACTTAGACATTGATTGATTTTTCATATTTTGTTGCTATTTGAGTAGAACTGTCTGCTGCCCTGAGGCAAATTCTTGCATGACCTAATTAAAACATAATTTTACTTTGGCATGGGATTGATATAATGCCATATTTCATTCCTCCTTATTCACAAGTTATATTCTACTTTAAAACATAGTATGTTAGCCTTCACTATGACAAATTGTATCAATAGCTGTGTCAAAGATAGACTTTAATACTGATCTGGCCTTAATGGTTTACCAGATTACTATTGGCAGCAATTGAGAACACTTGATGCCTACAGCATTTTGCATAATACAAGTTTAATAATTTTTCATCATTATTTCTCAGGATTCATATTTTCAGCCATGGTCTTAGAAATGTGCATACATTTGTATCTTATCTGAAATAATTTGAAATTCAGGGAAAAATCTGACAGGATATTGCCTCCCAATTTTTACCTAATTCTCACACCAGAACAACAAACTCACTTACTCCTGCCTGCCGGGTCTCACCTCGACAGAAGTACTGTAAACCTTATCTGAGGAAAACATGTATATCAGGTTCAAGGACTTGAGCTGGTGCTGTGGTCTTCTCTAAATTTAGGTCACTGACCACCACATTTACTTTAGTTGCTAGTCTGGGTACTGTGGCTTCACCTAACAAGTTTGTGTTATCTTAGAGCACCGGTGCTGGTTTCCAAATCTATCATCACCATGTGACTCCGAACACCCGCTTTGTGCTGATTAGTAACAGGTGTGGAACCCTGACTCCATTCTGCTTACCTGCCTTTTGAATGTGTCTCAGTCCTCTGTTAACTGTGGGACAGAAATGAAAGTTTTCCAAAGCAGAGAGATTAATCGATGTATCCTTTCCTTGTTAAGGAGGAGTCTACTTCCCTGATCAAATGTCTTTCCTGGATAGCTGTGTGAGGCCAAGATATTGACTGTGCTTTCAGATTCTGGCCAATTTAGATGACCCTGGAGCTGCTTAAATCTTAATATTATATGCTCTACTGAGAAATTAATATTTAATTTCTGAAATTCACTGTCAGCTTTCATTCCTCAATTCCTTTTCTCACTGGGATTTCCCCTCCTCTCATCTCCCCAATAAAATATTATGTCTCTTTTTATGACACCTTACCTCCCACTGTTTTCCTTACTCCTCTGAATAAATGACAAGTTCCAGATTTCTTTTCCTGACTTTGACCTATCCAGCCCTTCAGGACTCCATTTATTTCATTTGTACTCCAAGCCGATTTACCATGAAGAGAAAGTGGATATTGAATTGCTCTTTCCACTGTAGGAAGGAACTGGATATGGCTGCTGAGCAAATCACACACCAAAAAGTAGCTAAGGCACATAGAATTGGAGGTGATTACGGATGGGTCATTGGAGTAAAGCTGAATCCTAATAATCTTCCAATGTCTGCGTTGTACATGGGCTCTAACAGGTGTATAGGACAGTTCTCTACTTTTTTTGTTTAGCACATACTTAATAGTTTCTTAACTCTTCTTTATTCATTTCAACCTTTTAGCAAGAACTCAAAGATAGCAGTTTTAGTTCCAGCAATTTCTTTGCTGGAAATTGTAGAAGCCTAATTAACGACAATAACACCAAAGCAAAACTCCAAATAGAGCTGATGACTGGGGATAAAAATGCTTACATGCTCTTAAATTAGCAGGGGTTTTTGAGATGTGATTATTGTAACGACTAATTTAGGAGCAGCCTAGTTCTCTCTACAAGAGCCTCTAGAAAGATATTTTTGGGAAATGTAAGTCCCTGCCAAGAAGAAACGTATACAGCCAAATCATGAATCCTCTTGCTTTTCTGACTCCTTCTGTTCACTGTTAATGTCCAAATCAATACATTCTCAGTGGAGCCTCTCCTAAGAAACGGACTCAATTGATGATTCTCTCCTCTGTACCCTCATAGTACTGCCCTTATAACCTATAATATAGTTATTTGTATATACCTCTGTCTTCCTCCCAAGTTTGTGAACTATTTTATTTTGTCATCTTAACACCTGGTAACTTTCCTAGCATATCCTTAAGGCTCAATGTCATTTTCTCAATGATAATAAATTCAGTCATTTATTGAAGTTCTGCTGTTTGCCGGACTCTGTACTATGAACTTCACATATATCATCTCATTTAGTCTTCGTAAGTCTGAGTTTAATTTTCTTTTTGGTACATTTTCCAGAATCTCTTGAGCATTTTTCTCAGTCCTGAGACAGCTTTTCCATGACTGATTATAACAAATTCATTTAACAATTGCTATCTTGTGTGAGCTGTGACAGGCAAATACATGGGATTTATAATGTTAGCAATGTCTTCTGCTTACCAGTTCAGAAGCAGTCAGGGCCAGGAGTTCTGAGAGGACAATATCGAAAAGGGCATGCACCTTCTCAACTTAGAGTTCCATAGAAGCAACAGGTCACTAAAGTATGTAGACTCCAATCAGGGGAGTTCCTAATACAGTCTCTCTTAGAATTAGGTAGTGCCTAATAAGTGCCGGAAAACTCTGGGAATCCTCTATAGATGATTCTAATGGGGATTCTGTCTGCTGAGGGAATAATGCTTCAGGGCCACAGAGTGTATTATGTAATCAATGATAGTTTAAATGTGACAGATGAAGTTAGTTTCACTAGGGTGATTGGAGAGGTGTTGGAGTTAGTGTCCTGCTTTCTTCTTTATTTTATCTCAGCTGGCTGTGGGACCATTTAATTTTGATTCCTGGTTGTAAAGTAATGAGATTAAGCTTAATGTAGGGGCACATGGGGAGAAAAGGATGCTGAGGTAGGCCCTTAGGACTATCCTCTGGTAAGATAAATGCCACCTCTATCATTAGGTGATACAAAAGCAGTTGATGAGGTGGGTTAGAGTAAGGAGAGAAAGATATATGGATAAACCTATAGAAAGGTAGAAAGGGCAAGAGAGAGATATAAGGCAAGAGAGAATGAACCTTATGAAGAAAGGCATGTGTGGGTTTGGAGCTTAATTATGACATTGCAAGTATAAACCAAACCACTTCTCTGATGCTTCAAGCATTCATTAGTTTCATTCACTTGCTCAGTAATTAATAGCCTATCTCTTAAAGGAAACAACAGTTGAGCATACAGTATATGTTAGGCATTTGGCTAATTATAGGCATATAAATACAGGAACACACTTCTGGCCCCACCCAGAAGCTTATAGATTAGTGATAATAAAAATAACCAGTTCATAGATAGTATTCTATATACTAGGCATGGGGTTAAACTTACAATATACTTCCTTTCTTATGTATTTACATAGAATGAATAGGAATTTATTAACATAATAATTACAATATATACAGTTGAATTATTTGATAATTGAATTATTATTATCAGCATTGTTTTTGTAACTATCTTAAGCTGAAGAACACAATGCTCAGAATTCGGAAGTAACTTTTCCTGTCAGAGGACAAATAAAAAGCCGTGTATTAGACCCTTCATTGTTCTGTTACAAAAGACAATGTCTTTAAGCCTCTATTTCACACCGTGTCTCTGTAACAATTTTATGAACAGTGAAATACAATATGCTCAGTGTTGCAAAAATATTTCAAGTGTACACAAAAGTGTAAGTGTTCCCATTTTTAGGCCACCCTCAAAAACTTCTTTTTAGGAAACTAGGTTGCAAGAGATTCTTGTTATTTGCCATGTGACAATGTTCCTCCTTCTGAACATATAATAGCAGTTTTCCTCAAGGAAACCAGCTGGAACAACAAACAATCTATTTTATTCACAAGGAGTAGTTTGTATAGCTTTAATAATGGGGATGTAGAGAATAGAAGCATACAACTACCAAGTACATTTTTAAATTGTGTTCTGTTTTACTATATTATTTTTGCTTGCAGACCACAGAATCTAATATACCTGGTTTTATAAGGAAGGATTAATGGGGATCTTTAAAAACTTTGCAGAAATTGTAAGGGTGGTGACAATTCTAAAGAGTACTAGACAACCAGACCTAAGCTGAGTTTATAGGAATCTGTCCCCAAACTTCATTGCAAAGCTGCTCTCACTGCTGACCCCGTATTTACTCTGTCTCTGCTATGATAGGCAAAATGCCACTGACAATGCTAAACCTACAATTATGCAGGCTTTGCTGCTAGTGGTGCTAGCAAAATGAATTTGCACTCTCAGACTTATTATTTATATGGCTCCCTTTCAAATAAAAGTCTCTGACAGGTATATATACCTGATGGTATACGAAGCTGTCATATATCTGCACTTCACTAATGAGGATGAATGGGAAATATAGTGTTTTATTACCATTATTGTTCTTTATTGATGAGGCAGGGTTACTCTACTACGATTATCAAGATATAAAGATGATGTTCAAAAGCTTTTAAAGAAGCTACAAAAGATGGACATCTCTACGTATACAATCATTACCAATGACTTGACATGTAAAAGCAGAAACATATCATAAGATGTGATCAGGTTGTGTGCATGAAAGTTGAATGTGATCCAACCTCTCTTTGTCCAATCATCCTAAGAAAGAATGGGACAGATAGGAAGCAGTTTTCAGTGTTTGTATTTTTAATCAATTACAGAGTAAAGTCTCACTACCAGAGAAGTGAGAAATTAATTATATAAAATACTCTTATAACTGAATCTATGAAAAAGAACAAGGAATGACTGATTTTCTCCTGCCAAGTTGCTAGCGAGTGATGAGGGTATAAGGCTCTTTAACTGAAGCCCAACCAAGCAAAGACACAGAAATGAGAAGGTGAATGATCTGAGCAGCTAGAACAAGATGTATGAGACCATCTTTCTGAAGCAGATAGAAACAGTGATTGATTACACTTGGAAAGAACATTTACCAAGATTTTGTAATAAAATCCAGAGAACATTTGAAGTGTGTTATTTTTAAATTTATCTTTCATATTATTTTTATTATAATATTTGATACATGCAGCTGCAATGAAGAATGAAGATCTCTATTACCTTGTATGAAGGTCACATGATATTTCTAGGAAACACTGTTAAACAAAAAGAGCAAAATAATCACAGTAAGCTAGCTTAGTATAAAACAAAAGGGGAAAGCCACGTGTCTGGACACTTGTTCAAAACTTGTTCAAAACAAAAATCAGAAAACAAAACACAAAATAATGAGATTGATTGCTTACGAGTGGTAGGTGGCAATGGGATGGAAAGATTAGGAACTGGAATGGTTTAAAGAGTATAGGAGGGTAGTGTTATTGCTGTGAGTATACATTTTGCTGAAATTTTGACTTTTGAAAGCATGTTAATACTTCACATGCACATACACATACATAATATATGTTATTTTGTGTGTGTGTGTGAATATATATCCTTTGTTGAATATATATGCTATATATATATTCAACAATATATATGTATATACTACATATATATTCAACAAAGAATAGAAATACCCTAAAATGAAAAATAAAGAGAATCAAATAAATCTTATTGTATTTCAAATAGATAACATGACCACACTGACCTAGAGAAGCAAGAGGAAACACATTCAAAAGCTAGCAGAAGGCAAGAAATAACTAAAATCAGAGTAGAACTGAAAGAGATAGAGACACAAAAACCCTAGAAAAAATCAATGAATCCAGGAGCTGGTTTTTTGAAAAGATCAACAAAATGGACAGACCGCTAGCAAGACTAATAAAGAAGAAAAGAGAGAAGAATCAAATAGATGCAATAAAAAATGATAAAGGGGCTATCACCACCGACTCCACAGAAATACAAACTACCATCGGAGAATACTATAAACACCTCTACACAAATAAACTAGAAAACCTAGAAGAAATGGATAATTTCCTGGACACTTACACTCTTCCAAGACTAAACCAGGAAGAAGTTGAATCCCTGAATAGACCAATAGCAGGCTCTGAAATTGAGGCAATAATTAATAGCCTACCAACCAAAAAAAGTCCAGGACCAGACTGATTCACAGCTGAATTCTACCAGAGGTACAAGGAGGAGTTGGTACCATTCCTTCTGAAACTATTCCAATCAACAGAAAAAGAGGGAATCCTCCCTAACTCGTTTTACGAGGCCAACATCATCCTGATACCAAAGCCTGACAGAGATACAAGAACAACAAAAGAATTTTAGACCAATATCCCTGATGAACATCGATGCAAAAATCCTCAACAAAATACTGGCAAACCGAATCCAGCAGCACATCAAAAAGCTTATCCACCATGATCAAGTGGGCTTCATCCCTGGGATGCAAGGCTGGTTCAACATACACAAATCAATAAACGTAATCCAGCATATAAACAGAACCAAAGACAAAGACGACCTGATTATCTCAATAGATGCAGAAAAGGCCTTTGGCAAAATTCAGCAGCCCTTCATCCTAAAAACTCTCAATAAATTCGGTATTGATGGAACGTATCTCAAAATAATAAGAGCTACTTATGACAAACCCACAGCTAATATCATACTGAATGGGCAAAAACTGGAAAAATTCCCTTTGAAAACTGGCACAAGACAGGGATGCCCTCTCTCACCACTCCTATTCAACATAGTGTTGGAAGTTCTGGCTAGGGCAATCAGGAAAGAGAAAGAGAAAAAAGGGTATTCAGTTAGGAAAAGAAGAAATCAAATTGTCCCTGTTTGCAGATGACAAGTTTGTATATTTAGAAAACCCCATTGTCTCAGTCCAAAATCTCCTTAAGCTGATAAGCAACTTCAGCAAAGTCTCAGGATACAAAATTAATGTGCAAAAATCACAAGCATTCTTATACACCAGTAACAGACAAACAGAGAGCCAAATCAGGAATGGACTCCCACTCACAATAGCTTCAAAGAGAATAAAATACTTAGGAATCCAACTAACAAGGGATGTGAAGGACCTCTTCAAGGAGAACTACAAACCACTGCTCAGTGAAATAAAGGAGGACACAAACAAATGGAAGAATATACCATGCTCATGGATAGGAAAAATCAATATTGTGAAAATGGCCATACTGCCCCAGGTAATTTATAGATTCAATGCCATCCCCATTAAGCTACCAATGACTTTCTTCACAGAATTGGAAAAAAACTGCTTTAAAGTTCATATGGAACCAAAAAAGACCCCACATTGCCAAGACAATCCTAAGCCAAAAGAACAAAGCTGGAGGCATCACGCTACCTGACTTCAAACTATACTACAAGGCTACAGTAACCAAAAACAGCATGGTACTGGTACCAAAACAGAGATCTAGACCAATGGAACAGAACAGAGGCCTTAGAAATAATACCACACATCTCCAACCAGCTGATCTCTGACAAACCTGACAGAAACAAGAAATGGGGAAAGGATTCCCTATTTAATAAATGGTGCTGGGAAATCTGGCTAGCCATAAGTAGAAAGCTGAAACTGCATCCTTTCCTTACTCCTTATATGAAAATTAATTCAAGATGGATTAGAGACTTAAATGTTAGACCTAAAACCATAAAAACCCTAGAAGAAAACCTAGTTAATACCATTCAGGACATAGGCATGGGCAGGGACTTCATGTCTAAAACACCAAAAGCAACGGCAACAAAAGCAAAAATTGACAAATGGGATCTAATTAAACTAAAGAGCTTCTGCAGAGCAAAAGAAACTACCATCAGAGTGAACAGGCAACCTACAGAATGGGAAAAAATTTTTGCAATCTACTCATCTGACAAAGGGCTAATATCCAGAACCTACAAAGAACTCAAACAAATTTACAAGAAAAAAAACAACCCTACCAAAAAGTGGGCAAAGGATATGAACAGACATTTCTCAAAAGAAGACATTCATACAGCCAACAGACACATGAAAAAATGCTCATCATCACTGGCCATCAGAGAAATGCAAATCAAAACCACAATGAGATACCATCTCACACCAGTTAGAATGGCGATCATTAAAATACCAGGAAACAACAGGTGCTGGAGAGCATGTGGAGAAATAGGAACACTTTTACACTGTTGGTGGGACTGTAAACTAGTTCAACCATTGTGGAAAACAGTATGGCGATTCCTCAAGGATCTAGAACTAGAAATACCATTTGACCCAGCCATCCCATTACTGGGGATATACCCAAAGGATTATAAATCATGCTGCTATAAAGACACATGCACACGTATGGTTATTGCAGCACTATTCACAATAGCAAAAACTTGGAATCAACCCAAATGTCCATCAATGACAGACTGGATTAAGAAAATGTGGCACATATACACCATGGAATACTATGCAGCCATAAAAAAGGATGAATTCGTGTCCTTTGTAGGGACATGGTTGCAGCTGGAAACCATCATTCTCAGCAAACTATCGCAAGAACAGAAAACCAAACACCGCATGTTCTCACTCATAGGTGGGAATTGAACAATGAGATCACTTGGACACAGGAAGGGGAACATCACACACCAGATCCTATTGTGGGGAGGGGGAAGGGGAGAGGGATAGCATTAGGAGATAGACCTAATGTAAATGACGAGTTGATGGGTGCTGACAAGTTGATGGGTGCAGCACACCAACATGGCACGTGTATGCATATGTAACAAACCTGTACGTTATGCACATGTACCCTAGAACCTAAAGTATAATAAAATATATATATATACACTAGATGAAAACATAAAAAAAAAGAAAATGGGAATTTTGAAGCAGTGTTTCTCAATATCAGAATTACTTTGGAGAGCTTGTTAAAAATACAGAGACTCGCAATTCTGTCTCACAATATCTGAACAGAAATCTTTCGAAGTGGATGGAGTCCAGGACAATGAAATTTCAACATATTTATAGACAATTCATCAACACAATAAAGTCTGAGAAGTGTAACAGTGAGGCCCTTTGATTGAGAATAAATTTGAATCATACCTGTTAATAAAAAAAAAAAAAGAATAGTGTAGAATTAACCCAAATAACTTTTGACTGAAGTATTTTGACTATATATCACAAGAATGTAGAATTCTATAACATTTTATGTAGTCTGGAATTTAGCAAATAGGAAGGGTATAGTGAATAAAAGGTTTCACTTTTTCAGTGTTGGAAAAGGGAACTGCAGATGTGGAAGAGGGAGGTTAGAATAAAACCTGTGTTCTTGAATTGGAATTGGAGTTATCAGTATGGGTGACTGGTTACATATAAATTAAACTTTTATTTATATATTTTATATACATTCAAATATATATATATAGAAATTAGGAAAAATCATATGTGTATGCACACATACACACACACATATAAACACACACATACACACAGTCATATTTTTTTTTCTTAACTCTGTCCTCTACGTGGATCTAGAAGCAGTGACATCACAGTAGCAATGATCTCAAGTTCCAGAACCTTGGTTTCAAATAAACATTATCCACTGCAAGAAACTAGTATTCCTTAGAGACATAGCTAACTTCAGGACTGGGGTGAGGAAAGTAGAAAATAAGTGTGGAACATCTTTTTGTGCTGTTAAGTAACTCTTCGGTTCAACAAGGGGAGACTTTTGATATGCGAACTTGAATGGGAACCTACTATCCAAATATAGAACAATTTGAGCATTGTGATAATTTTGGTAACAGATTCTAAGCTGTAGAAAAATAGGAAAAAGTCCAATCAGATATAAATGTATATATGAGTAAATAAATAAATAGGATAAAATTAAAACTCTTCCTTTGTAGAGTAATGACTGATAAGTATAAATCAAATTATGGAATTAGAAAGGAACCATTTGGAAATCATCATTTTAATAATTAATTCAAGCAGGTACCATCCATGGCTACTAAAACTAGTGAATAAAATTTTTATAAGGAACATAGTATTTATACAGTCTCAAAGTACTTAGCTGAATAGCACTTGTGAATTACAAAGGAAAAATGGTAACTTTAAGGGTGATACCTGGCAGAAAACACCTTATTGAAGCTATCAAACATTTTACTACCAACAGTGAGACCGATCAACATCATATAGCCCCGATATAAATCCCTGAGAAGAACACATCACCAGAACTGCCCCAAAAGAAAAGCTTGAGTCTAATCATGAGGGAACACTGACAAACTCAAATGTACAGATCCTACAAATTCCATTGTCTGTACTTACAAAAAATGTCCATGTCATAAGTGTTAAGGAAAAGTTGCGGAATTGTTGAATGTTAATGTATAATAAAGAGATGTGGCAATAAAATGTAATTTATGAACCTGGACCAGATATTTTTTCTTGTTTAAAATGGTTTTATCTATGTAATTGACAACAACATTTAATAAGGTCTATAGATTAGATATTCATATAAAATATTAATGTAAATTTTCTGATTTAAAAAGTTACACTGTTTTAGACCATATGCACTGAGGAAGGGGTGAAAGGGGATCATATGTTTAACTTACTCTCACAGTTCAGACATAAAATTATATATTTGTATGTGGTGTATACAAAGAGAGACAGACAGACAGATGGACACAGAGAGATATCTAGGGAATTGGCTCGCTAGCTCATGTGATTCTGGAGACTCGGTGAGTCCAAAATCTGATGGGCTAGGTCTGCAGGTTGGCAACTGAGGGAAGAGCTGTGGTTTGAATGTAAAGGCAGGATTCTCGGGGGAGGTCAGTCTTTGTTCTAATAAGGCCTTTAACTGTTTGGATGACGACCACTCACATCATCGAGGGTCTTCTGCTTTATTCAAAGTCAGTTAATTTAAACGTTAATGTCCTCCAAAAGACACACTCACAGAAACATCCAGAATAATGTTTGACCAAATACCTGAGCATCATGGGACAGCCAAGTGGACACATGAAATTAACCATATAATATGTATAGAAATACAATTTTATATGTCTGTGTACATAGCCACATATATATGAATATTGTAAATGTATATCTGTATTATATATCCTTAAGTAAACATATAAAACTCATATTAAATAATATTTATATTGTAGCAAAAATAGAATTCCCATTAGTTACCTACAACAAGCAAACTTAAAGCAAAATAATATTTGCAAGTTGAAAATAAATGGGGAATATTAAGGAGAAACTTTTGAAAGTCTGTTAGAGGATATAAATTGTTATTTGAATAAATGGAAGAATATGTTCATGCTCATGCTGATATATGAGATGGCATAGCATGACAATGACGCCAATATTACCCCAAATGTATATACTAATAAAAATTTATCTACTTTTTAAAAAATTATAGTAAAATGAACATAATTAAAGATACATTCTTTGCTATGTCAACTTTGAGTAGAATAATGAAAAAGATGAACACATCATCTAAATATTAAATCATACACAAAGTGATAGTAATAAAAATAATACAATAATGATAAAACAGAAGACATATAAATGGAACTGAATAGAAAACACAGGTCATCCATTATTATGTACACGTATCTTAGCTGAGATACACACACAGGCATATATGATATATGGTGACCAATCAAAGCGATCAAGATCAAATTGGAGATGTTGTTGGAAACAGTGGTTTACTAAAAGGAGATAAAGTTGGGTTGCTACTTTCCATGTATACAAAGGTGTATTTAGAAACATCTAACAACAAAATGTAAAAATATAATAATAATAGAATAAAATATCTTTGCAACCTAAGTTAGGAGAAGAACATCTATAAACAAATCTTTTAAAAATGAATAAAAAAGAAACATTTTGATAAATAATGAGACTATAAACATTCTGTCCAAAGAAGAATACTAGGGGCAAAATTAACAAACAGGTAAGCAGATTAAAAAAAAATGTAATATATAAAATTAACAAGATTATTTGTCAAAAAGATATTTTGACAAGGATGGAAATGTTCTAAATTGGTCTTATCTCATAGTAGCCTCTATGGCTACTGAACACTTGAAAAGAGGCTAATGTTAGTGAACTAAAATGTCAATTTTACTTTTTAAATATTTATTTAAATTAACATCTAAATGGCCACATATGATAATAGATACCATATTGGACAGTGCAGATCTATAGGATTCAAATAACAAGAAAAGTACGGAAAACACACTTTAAGTGGTGAAGGTCGTGAAAGAACAAATCACAGAACTGAAGCCTGAATAGCTAATAGATACGAGAGAGAGGTTCCAAACTCACTAGTAATCTAAACAAACAAACAATAACAACAACAACAAAACAAATTAAAGCAACAAAGTATTATTACTTTACATGGCAAAACAAAATTTAGAAAAATGAAGAAAGCTAAATTTTATAAAGTTATGGGAACTATTGCTCTGCAATTGTAAGTAGACTGGTAAAGTCATTCTGGAGACACTCAGTAGCATTTAGTGAAATTAAGGGGGTAACTCAAAACTCCTGCAATCACAATAACAAGGTCATGGAAAAATTAGGACTCCTCACAGAGTATGAATATCTACAACTTTGTATGGAAATTTGGCAATTTATAGTAAAGTTAAAATGTACACATTTATATTGCACATTTACATTTAAAGATAAAATACAATTCAGCATTTCCACTTCTAAGTACATACCCTAGAGAAATTATCACATGTGTACCCAAAGAAACATATATAAGTATGTTCAACTAAACTATATTTATTAGGCTAAACAATTATAAAGATTATAAATGTCTCCAAAAAAGAGGAGACTTAATCACATTTTAGCATATCCATACAAGACCCTATAACTGTTAAAATGAACGAAGTCAAATGGCACATTTCTGAACAGATAAATATTTTAAACATAAGATTAAGTGAAAATAAAATTTTAGATAATAACATTTATCTAGATTTCAGTTATATCAAGTTCAAAAATATGTGACACAACATATTTTATGCACAATACATGCATACATCAGAAAAATAATTTTAGGCTGGTCACGGTGGCTCACACCTGTAATTCCGGCACTTTCGGAGGCATAGGGAGGCGGATCACTTGAGGTCAGGAGTTCAAGACAAGCCTGGCCAACATGGTGAAACCTTGTCTCTACTAAAAATACAGAAATTAGCTGGGTGTGGTGGTGCATGCCTGTAATCCCAGCTACTCGGGGAGGCTGAGACAGTAGAATTGCTTGAATCTGGCAGGCTGAGGTTGCAGTGAGATGAGATTGTGCCTCTGCACTCTAGCCTTGGCGACAGAGTGAGACTCCATCTCAAAATAATAATAATAATTGTAAAAACATAAAAGTAAATGATGCTATGGAGCTGATGATAGTGGTTCTCTTTGCCAAGATAAAATAATTGAATATGGAGAGTTGTTTAGGTTCTTTATTATCTCTAATAATCCACTTTTGTGGTAAAAGAGAATCTGAAACAAATGTGTCCAAATGTTTAAAAATTCAAAACATTATGTGTTATGTCAGTTTCTACATTTAACCTTAGAATTTAAATAGTTGATAAGAAATAGATACAAATATGTCCAGTGATTCTCAGGGACCCAGTACCAATGTTTCTCAATGATTTTTTAAAAAAACATTTAATTTAAATTATACCATACACATATGGCTATGAATACATCTTTAAGGCATTTTTTAGCTCTAGTTAATACAGCATAAATATTGCTTAGGAGACAGTGAGGAAATATTGGGTAGAAGCCTACAAGGGGTCACTAGATATTTGGGTAAATGCAGAGTATTTTGAATTTGGTGTCAAACAGGCAATAGAATATCTATTTATTCTAATGTCCATGGACCATAGCTCTAACTTTATAATTTAGTACACTTTAAAGCTTTCTTTACGCAACTTAATCAGATTGAAAACTTTGTTTTGTTGTGAAGTAAAGGCCTGCAAAATATATAAGCTTCTTAATTTATTCTTTACTCATAAGGATTGGCACAATACTAATGTTCTTACTTGTTTCTGGAGAGATACATGAGAGAAAATGTGAACAAAAACATGAAAAATTAAAGTAAAGTGTTCTATGTGTAATTTTTTTGTCTGGTGAAATTTCTCTTAAGAGCAAATAAGTGTATGCTTCATGTCAGTGGATTACAGTAACTATATGCATCTATATACTCATAAAACCTAGCCTGTCTGCCGTGTTACAAAATAATAATCCTTTCACATATTAGGAGCACAAAAATGTAAGTGTATGTGTGCATGCCTGTGGGTGTATAAGAGTTCATACAATTTTGTTTACATTTGGTCATTTAGAGAATTTGGCTGAAAGATTACTAGTTAAAAGACAAATTGGCCGGGTAGAGTGGTTCATGCCTGTAATCCCCGCACTTTGGGAGGCCGAGGCGGGTGGATCACGAGGTCAGGAGATCGAGACCATCCTGGCTAACACGGTGAAACCCCGTCTCCACTAAATATACAAAAAACTAGCCGGGCGAGGTGTCGGGCGCCTGTAGTCCCAGCTACTCAAGAGGCTGAGGCAGGAGAATGGCATGAAACCGGGAGGCGGAGATTGCATTGAGCTGAGATCGCGCCACTGCACTCCAGCCTGGGCAACAGAGCGAGACTCCATCTCAAAAAAAAAAAAAAAAAGTAGACAAATTTATATTTGATTTCTTTTATTTAAGGAAAGTCTTAGATATATGGAGTCTCTAAATATAGTTAACAAGCCAGTTTTTCTATTTAACTTTTTATTGTATTTTAAAAGCAATTTATTAACCCAAATTTGAATTGAATGTTAATGAAAATAAGTGTACTTTTTTAAAAAAAAAATTAAGGTCAGGGGTACAAGTGCAGGTTTGTTTAATACGTGAACTTATGTCATGAGGTTTGTTGTACAGATTATTCCATCACTCAGTTATTAAGCCTACTACCCATTAGTTATGTTTCCTTATGTTTCCTGATTTTCTCCCTCCTGCCACCCTCCATCCTCCAAAAGCTCCAGTGTGTGTTGTTCCCCTCTATGTGTCCATGTGTTCTCATTATTTAGATTTCACTTTTTTTAATAAAGATTTTATACATATCAACAAAGCATTAGCATCTAAAAAGAAAATAAACAAATTCACAAAAATGGCCAAGAATTGAACCTCTACAGTGATCCAATAAATACAAGTTAAAATTAGACATAATTTCATGTATTAAATTTGTCAAAAACTTTTCTCTTAAGACTAGCCAAGACTGGAAAGGCATATTGAAATAGGCACTCTCTTAAACTGTTGGTGAAAGTCAGTTGACAGTAGGTATTCAGAAATTAAGATTTTTTATGGCTTTTGAACTAGTAATTCTTCTGGGGAGAGCTTTGCTTAGGAAATGATCTGAAATAAAACATTTTGCTCAAAACTTTTCATTGTAGTGTGGTTTGTAACAACTAAAAGTTGGAAACCCAAGTGTTCAAAAAAAGGGGAATGGTTACAAAAATTATGATATATTCATACAACAAATACTGTGCAGCCACTAAACATTATTACATTTATAGCTAATTTTTTTGTTTTGATTTTTGTTTGACTTTTTTATTTTTATTTATTTTTTATTATTATACTTTAAGTTCCAGGGTACATGTGCACAATGTGCAGGTTTGTTACATAGGTATACATGTGCCATGTTGGTGTGCTGCACCCATTAACTCGTCATTTACATTAAGTCTATCTCCTAATGCTATTCCTCCCCCCTCCCCCCTTCCCACAATAGGACCCAGTGTGTGATGTTCCCCTTCCTGTGTCCAAGTGATCTCATTGTTCAATTCCCACCTATGAGTGAGAACATGTGGTGATTGGTTTTCTGTTCTTGCAATAGTTTGCTGAGAATGATGGTTTCCAGCTGCATCCATGTCCCTACAAAGGACACAGACTCATCCTTTTTTATGGCTGCATAGTATTCCATGGTGTATATGTGCCACATTTTCTTAATCCAGTCTGTCATTGATGGACATTTGGGTTGATTCCAAGTTTTTGCTATTGTGAATAGTGCTGCAATAACTATACTTGTGCATGTGTCTTTATAGCAGCATGATTTATAATCCTTTGGGTATATCCCCAGTAATGGGATGGCTGGGTCAAATGGTATTTCTAGTTCTAGATCCTTGAGGAATCGCCATACTGTTTTCCACAATGGTTGAACTAGTTTACAATCCCACCCACAGTGTAAAAGTGTTCCTATTTCTCCACATCCTCTCCAGCACCTGTTGTTTCCTGATTTTTTAATGATCGCCATTCTAACTGGTGTGAGATGGTATCTCACTGTGGTTTCGATTTTCATTTCTCTGATGGCCAGTGATGATGAGCATTTTTTCATGTGTCTGTTGGCTGTATGCATGTCTTCTTTTGAGAAGTGTCTGTTCATATCCTTTGCCCATTTTTTGATGGGATTGTTTGCTTTTTTCTTATAAATTTGTTTGAGTTCTTTGTAGGTTCTGGATATTAGCCCTTTGTCAGATGAGTAGATTGCCAAAATTTTCTCCCATTCTGTAGGTTGCCTGTTCACTCTGATGGTAGTTTCTTTTGCTGTGCAGAAGCTCTTTAGTTTAATTAGATCCCATTTGTCAATTTTGGCTTCTGTTGCTGTTGCTTTTTGTGTCTTAGACATGAAGTCCTTGCCCATACCTATGTCCTGAATGGTATTACTTAGGTTTTCTTCTTCTAGGGTTTTGATGGTATTAGGTCTAATATTTGAGTCTCTAATCCATCTTGAATTAATTTTCGTATAAGGAGTAAGGAAAGGATCCAATTTCAGCTTTCTACTTATGGCTAGCCAATTTTCCCAGCACCATTTATTAAATAGGGAATCCTTTCCCCATTTCTTGTTTCTCTCAGGTTTGTCAAAGATGAGATGTCTGTAGATGTGTGGTATTATTTCTGAGGACTCTGTTCTGTTCCATTGGTCTATATCTCTGTTTCAGTACCAGTACCATGCTGTTTGGTTACTTTGATTTTTTGTGTTTTTTTTTTGTTTTTTTTTTTTTTTGAGATGGAGTCTTGCTCTGTCGCCCAGGCTGGAGTGCAGTGGTGCGGTATCGGCTCACTACAAGCTCCGCCTCCAGGGTTCATGCCATTCTGCCTCAGCTTCCTGAGTAGCTGGGACTACAGGCGCCCGCCACCACACCTAGCTAATTTTTTTGTATTTTTAGTAGAAACGGGGTTTCACCATGTTAGCTAGGATGGTCTGGAGCTCCTGACCCCATGATCCACCCGCCTCAGCCTCCCAAAGTGCGGGGATTACAGGCATGAGCCACTGCGCCCGGCCTAGCTTTCACTTTTAAGTGAGAACATGCATTATTTGGTTTTCTGTTCCTGTGTTAGTTTGCTAAGGATAATGGCCTCCATCTCCATCCATGTCCCTGCAAAGGACATGATCTCATTCCTTTTTTTGGCTCTATAGTGTTCTATGGTGTATATATACCACATTTTTAAAAATCCAGTCTCTCATTGATTGGAAATTAGGTTGAGTCCATGTCCTTGCTCTTGTCAATAGTGCTGCAATGAACATATGCATGCATGTATCTTTATAATAGAATGGCTTATATTCCTTTAGGTATATACTCAGTAATGGAGTTCCAGGTTGATAATTATGTTTTCAATGAAGCCAAATATGTCATAGAAATATAATAATGAAAATTTATATTTGATAATTTTAATACATGCAATATTATTTGTAGAAATCAACAAATAAAATTAATACCAACGTTCTGAAACGTAATTTATATGGGTTCTGAACTAATATCCTATCCTCATGATTGCTGATTAGAGAAGGTTTATCTGGAGATGATGTGTTGGGTCCTCAGTTGATGTATAGATGCTTTCATCTCAGAGTTTAGGTAATGGGGTTTAATAAGGGTGTAATTGAATAAAACACAGAAAGAAATGTATCCACTGTAAAGCTCCTAAATAGCCATGTGTAAATGTAGACACATGGCTCATAAAAATAGTGACCACAGTGATATGAGCAGACAGTGTGGACAGATTTGGAGAGTCCATCAGAGGATCGATGCTGCACAGTTACCAGAATAATAGTGTAGAAAATGAGCAAGACTATGAAGCAGATGAAAGACAACTGTCCACTTTTGGCAGTTACCAGCAACTCCAGATCATAGGTCTCAGTGCAGGCAAGCTTCAGAACTAGAGGAAGGTCTCAAAATACATTGTGCACCACATTGGGGCCACAGAAAGGCAAGGTGTTAGTAAAAACAATCTGGCTCATAGTATGCACAAAACCAACAGCCCGTGATAGCAGCACAGAGCCCATGAGTGCACTGCAGTTCATGATGGTTCTGCAGTGAAGAGGCTTGCATATTGCCATGTGCTGATCAACAGCCGTAAATATGAGAAGAGTCATCTCACTGCCTCCTAAGAAGTGGAGAACTGAGTCATGCAGCCCCACGAGGAAGTGGTTTTATTCTCCCTGAGAACATCTGGACCATCTTAGAGATTGTGACTGCGGAAATAAACATACTGAGAAAGGGGAGATTTCCAAGGAGGAAGTACATAGGTGTTGAGCAAAGGATCAGAGGTTATAGTGATCACAATGAGGTTTCCTACCATGATTGCTGCATAGGCCAAGAAAAATATTTTAAAAACAAAATTTCAAGTTTCCAACTGCTGATGAATTCTAACAAAACAAACTTATCAGATTATTATTGGGCTGTTTCTTATATCCATCTGGTAGTTTTCAAAAACTATTAAAATAAAGATAGTCTGAATAAAGTTATAATTTTACCTGTGATCATTTTGAAGATATGGACATATAGAAAGTATTTGATTCCTATAGAAAGAGAGAAGATGGACATATATGAAAAACACAGTTTAATTAATTCAAGTGACATTGACATTATTGTATTTTCTTCAATCAGAAAGGCACAAAAGATGAGAAATATGGAAGTCTGTACTTACAGTTTTCAGGCATAGATTTTTGTCTCCACATGCATTTATTGTCTCTATGATGAGTTAATGAGTTCTTGATGCATGAGTTCAATAGGTCCATGAGTAAAATTAGTCAAATAACTATTAGCCAAATGAGTTAGTCCAACAGTGGATAAAAGCAAACTTGCTTAGCTTTTTGGTGCCTAGTATTCATTCTTTTCCCTCTAATTTGAAGCATTCGTATATGTGCAAGTGAGTTTAATGATATACCCAGGTTAGCACATTATTTTATGGCACTTTCTTCTGTCTGCTATACAATATTCTTACCTCTCTCTTTCATCCCCAAATGATATACCAATAATTTCACTTATTTCTGAAGCTTTAAGCTGGCTGCAGTCTGGCATATGTTCTTACTGTTCACCCCATGCCTTTATTATTATTTTAAAATTTTAACTTTCTAGAAAGTTTCTAGACAAAATAAAAAATGTTTCCCAGGGTCCAGATGTATATTTTTCTTTTAGCATAGTATTTTGTGTCATAATTTGGTTACTGTACAAAACTCCTAACCTTTACTGTGCAGACCTCTTGCTTATTTTCCTGAATCTCTTGTTGCTGGGCTCCTGGCTGGAGTGCTTTCTTTCTTGTCACTTTGCAATCTGTGTGTAGATAGTCTCTGAGCAACCAACAATCTTTTATAAGTTTGTGTTTCCTTGCTTTTAAATGCGTATCTTCCTTGTACCCAGTGCTTTCCTCTGATATTTCACACACATGCAATTGCCTCTTGACAATTTTACTGGCTCTTACCTCCTTGACATTTGTACTCTGTATGTATTCACACATTGAGCTGACACTTTCAGCTCACTTCTACTAGGTTAGTGCAAAAGTAATTGCGGTTTTGCACCAATCTAATATCTTACGTTTAGATTTGATTCAGAAATTTAATCCCAGCTTCCTTTCCCTTCTTTTTTATTTTTATAACAATTATTAATAAATATCACATACATACACTCACAGAGAGAGAGAGAGAGAGAGAGGGAGGGAGGGAGGAAGGGAAGGAGGGATGGAGAGAAAAAAGAGACATATACGCACAGATGCAAATGCACATATTTATACCTCGTTCTAGTTTTGGAGCATGCAGAAGATAAGAAAATCTACCTATATTTCAGTTTCATGGCTTAGTACCTCATCAAATATTCAGAATACATTATTTGGCTTATATATCTAAGTTAAAAGGAAAACCTGAAATGTCAACATTTAAATTCTAGCCCTGGCCTCAGCATTTAATAGGGAAATATACTCCTAACTCTTTTGAACATATATTTTTTCTGTAAAAATAAAATAATACCCAATCTTTAACCTCACAGATTGGTAGGAGGCTCTAAAGGGTAACATATATAAAATATATTTGTGTATTGAATCGTAGACATACAGGTACTATGCATGTTAATTAATGAAATTCTATTCTTTAGAATTACCTCATTTTCTGGTAACTATAAAGTTACCCAAACCAATATGGACCACAGAACTTCACTTTGGAAGAATGATAAAGAAGACTTAGCACCGATGAAATTATTTTTCTCTATTAAATATAATTGGTACAACTGTGTAGTCGACTTATAAAATATTAGGGTTATCATCTTTAGCATCTGCTTTCAGGCAGTAATTGAATCTGCATAGTAGGTATGAAATTGTTTTTCAAAATTATGCAAGCTTTAATCTCCAAATACTAACAGGAGAAATTCTTGAGGAGTCTCACAAAAGTAATTTTTTTGGTTTAATATGTAAAATAAGAAAATTAATACCATAAAATTGTATTTATTACTGTTCAGGCTTTTTTGAATTTTTGTAAGCATATTTATTAAAATATCCAGCTAAGTCTATATTTAAATGGATTAAAATACATTGTTATGGATAAAATCATTCATAATGACAATTTGTGTACATAGCCAAAGATTAAATATTTTTTAAAATGTTCATTTTAAAATCAGTGCTAAAAATAAGTTAAAGAAAGCAAAAGGAAACAGATCTTCTTAAGGCACAGTTAAACTTCAAATAAAAAATTTTAATTTTTGTGTAGTAAATGTTATACGATTAACAGTTTACTAAAAAGGAATAAAAAATAACTGAATTAAATTGAATCAAATAGCATTTGATTTCCCTCTAGCAGTAACTCTCTAGCATTTTCATCCCAGTCTGAGAATGGGATGAATGGCTTGTGACTGGAGGGCCTAGCTCTTTCAATGCCTTTCAGTTGGCTAAAAGATGAAGAATTACTACACTTCTTTTAACTGGTTCCTTATTTAAGAATAAAAAGAATAGGATGTCCAGTACTGTGGGTATATGTTTGGTAACAAATAATACATTTCTACAAAAGCACTAAAATAGTAGTTGGCATATGTGGAAAGATATAACTGACAGTTATTTTTATAAGAATAAGGGCGGCATGGCTTCTGTTGGTCGTGAGTTTTTGTTATGTTTCCTTTTCATGAAAGTGTTAAGCCATATATGGATTAATCTATGGATAATGTTCACTTATCACCAAGAAAAATTTTTGGAAAGCAAAAAATTACATTTGCTGCCAAAATAACCACTATAAATATTATAATACACTTGTATATTCAATAGAAATATTCTCAACATTATAATTGTTAGTGCAAGAAAACATAAGTTTAAGAAAGTGCAAGAAAACATTGTTCTGATATATTTATCAAGTTAATAAAATAGAAAAAGAACCCTTGTAGATGTAGGTTAAAAAGTGCCAGTGGGTTTAGAAAATAAGAGATAGTACTTGGGTGACAAAGTTATAGAAAGTGAATATATTAGCAGTACGGCTAGACAATTTCATTAACTAAGAGGTTATATGTGTTCAGTCAAGAATACAAGTGGAGAATAAAGGGAAATAAAAAAGAATCAATTGATTTAATCATTTATCTCATTTGGTCATTCATAACTGTTTTCTCCCATCCAAGTACTAACCAGGCCTGACCTTGCTTAGCTTCCAAGATCAGCTGCATTCAGGGTGATATAGTCATAGACTATCCCTAAATATTTTCTGAATTAAAACAAATACTCAAACTATGAAAATTAAAATATAAGTAAGCAAATTAAATATTAAAATAACTCAGTGATTCTCATTTTCTTTTTTTTCAACTTTTATTTTGGTTCCAGGAGGTACATGTGCAGATTTATTACATGGATAAATTGTGTGTTGTTGATATTTGGGGTACAGATGATCTTATCACCTAGGTAGTTAGCATACTACACAATAGGTAGTTTCTCAACCTTTACTCTTTGCCCATCATCCTCCCTCTATAAGTCTCCAGTGTCTATTATTCCCCTCCCAGAGTCTATTGTTTCCATCTATGTGTACTCAGTACTTAGCTCCCACTTATAAGTGAGAACACGCAGTATATGGTTTTCTGTTCCCACATTAATTCACTTAGGATAATGGCTTCCAGCTACATGCATGTTGTTGCAAAGGATATGATTTCATTCTTTCTTATGGCTGCATACTATTCCATGGTGTATATGAGCCATATTTTCTTTTTCTGGTCCACTGTTAGCAGGCACCTAGGTTGATTGAACGTCTTTGCTGTTGTGAATAGTGCTGTGATTAAATGCGAATGCATGTATTTTTAGTAAAACAATTTATTTTCTTTTGCGTATATATCCAGTAATGAGAATGCTGAGTGAATGGTAGTTTTATTCTAAGGTATTTGAGAAATATCCAAACTGCTTTCCATAGTGGCTGAACTAATTTATATTCTCATCAACAATGTATAAGCATTTCCTTTTTCTCCACAACCTCACCAAAATCTGTTTTGTTTTTTTTTTTACTTTTTAATGTCATTATTAGATTAAATGTCAGACTAATCACAGATGCTAAATTTAGCAAAGGAATAACATAAGTTTCATTACTTTACCATATTATAAATTATTTTCTCTTTTGTCCCCTGTGAATTAAACTAATCCAAGTTTATATTTTAAAAACATAAGTTCAATTTGTAGAACTGAAGCAGAAGAACTAGATACACATTTTCAGATGCTAGTTGACCAAAATTACATATTACTATTTCCCTCATGATCAGAATAATATGATTTTCATTTAGTTATGTTTTACATAAAATATTTTATTTTTAATCAATGTATATATTATAATTTGTTATCAGCACTGCTATTTAAACCTGCCAGGTTTGGCTGACTAGTGGCTTCTTCAAAGACATGTAGAAATAGTGAAATTCTGAATATACATTGATTATCCTTTTTGCTTCCAGTAAAATTTCATGGCAATAATTTGCAGATTTGTAAAAAAGAAGGAGACAGGAAATAGATACATAAGATGAAGGCTGGTGGTAAACACCAGAAGGAATTATTAAAACAAACATACCTGCTTCCCCTAGAGGTCAGAGCAAGGACTAATTATCTCATTGTTTAAGCAGACAGTGAATTCATCAAGTACATCAGCCCTTTGAACTTTCTCTAGAATGGGCTTTCTTTGGAAGTCCTAACTCATAGTTTGGGTGTTTTTGGGCAAACTCATGTTTAGAAAATAAAACCATCATAGATGACACTTAAAGCAATTTAAATTATTTTCATTTGATTACATGAATCTGAACATTTATAATTAATGTGATGATTAAATGTTTTTACTAAAGTAAATCAAAATAAACAAAGTCTACACTGAGCAAGGTTCATGGAGAAATTCATAGAACATTGACTAATTCTTAACATAGATAATCTCCTTTTCTAAATATTGGACTATAGAGAGAGAAAGAGTGGTGGTAAGACTTTCACTATTCTTAATGACCTTTATTGGTTAATGTAGTCAATAAATCAGAAGAGTTTAGCAATCTACCATTAAGAAATTTTAGAATTTCATTAAATCCTTTATAATTATGTAGAACTTCATAATAACCCAACAGTATTAGAGAAAGATCATGGAAGGTGACTCTAGTATAACTTTATGGTACAACAATGTAATTGAGTAGCAAAATTATAAAGGTTAACTAACAATACATGATTAGAGATAAGCTTATTGCTAGAATAAATGTTTTCTGTATCGGTTTTATATGTAACCCCTCCATGATTTTCCACAATTATAACTTTCTTGAAAAGATTATATAGAGAGGACAGTAAACATATGATAAAGGTGGTGCTACATTCATTTCCAAAATTCACAGCAGACATTGCTGGTGGATTTCTGACTCATTTTGACTAAGCCTGTATATTCTTTTTTTTTTTTTAATTTAGTACCCCACCAAGCCATTAGCAGCCAATGAGAATTGCATAAAAAATAAAATCTTTTTAAAAATCCTGTGCAAGGTTATATATGCTACAGTTTAGCATTGCATTACTATTTGAGGAGGTGTTTTTAGAAAAAGAAAGGATTTTTAAATACAAAAGTTATAAAGACAGCATGCATACAAATTGTATGCCCAGAGTTGATTATCTAAGCCAATTGGTGAACTTGGAGTACATAGAATTTTCCAGAATAAAACTGTAATTTTTAAAACACATGGTCTTGTTTTTTAAAAAGACACTGGGCTTGTGTGTTCTGTTGTCATCCCTTCTATAAAATCTCAGCCTCGACCTTGCTCCCTTTAATTTATCAACCTCTTTCATGAAGCCTACCTTGTATAAGCTCTTTGTCTCTCCACAATACCTGTCTAGACTGGTTCTTCTGCTGGAATGCTCTTTCCCTTCACAAATGACTATTTCTGAAGCTTTCTTAATGCCTTGGCTTAACTGTCCCCTCCTTAGAGGGGTTTTCTAAGACCACCATGCCTAACATAAATACCTCCCCACAACCTTGTTATTTCTCTCTAAGGCAGGGACCAAATATATATCATTAACAATGTAGAATGTAATGCTTGGAAAAGAGTATGGTACTTAGTAAATGTAAAAAAGATTGTTTCACAGGCTGGGCATGGTGGTTCACACCTGTAATCCCAGCACTTTGGGAGGCTGAGGCAGGCAGATCATGAGGTCGGGAGTTTGAGACCAGCCTGGCTAACATAGTGAAACCCCGGCTCTACTAAAACTACAGAAATTAGCCGGGCATGGTGGTCAGTGTGCCTGTAGTCCCAGCTACTTGGGAGGCTGAGGCAGGAGAGTTTCTTGAACCTGGGAGGCAGAGGTTGTACTGAGCTTAGATCGTGCCACTGCACTCCAACCTGGGCAACAGAGCAAAACTCCGTCTAAAAAACACTGACAAATCCATGTTGTTTGGTATAGGAAGCTATAATAACACGCACATGGTTTTAATATTTCTTTTTCTTTCTTCTTTTCTTTTTCTTTTTCTTTTTTTTTTTTGTTTTGTTTTTTTGTTTGTTTGTTTGTTTTTTCTTTTGAGACAGAGTCTTGCTCTTTGCTCTGTTGCCCAGGGATCTCAGCTCACTGCAAGCTCCGCCTCCCTGGTTCATGCCATTCTCCTGCCTCAGCCTCCTGAGTAGCTGGGACTACAGGCGCTCGACACCATGCCTGGCTAATTTTTTTGTGTTTTTAGTAGAGATGAGGTTTCACCATGTTAGCCAGGATGGTCTCGATCTCCTGACCTCGTGATCCGCCCACCTCGGCCTCCCAAAGTTCTGGGATTATAGGCGTGAGCCACCGTGCCCAGCCGGTTTGAATATTTCAATTGATGTCCAATTCTTACAAAACTATTTGGGTACCCAAAGAAATGTTTGAATTTTTTATTTCTGAACAAATGTTTATAGTCTAGTAAGGATTATTAGCCAATTGCGAACACAGAGTAAAAAGAATATTCTGAAAATCCTAATTCAATTTCTGACTCCATGGAGAAGCCTTCATAAGACAGACACATATTTATAGACATTTTTCACATACTTTAGGTTAAAAAAACTTAACAACTAAAAATTTATATTAAATACCATCTTGTGTGTTTTCTTACTAGTTTCTTATTTTACATCTTAATTCACTGGAACATTATAACATTTTTACAAGAAGACATTATGTTTATATATTTTGAAGATTCGAAGACAAGGAGGAGTATAACAAATGCATGTTGCTTTAGGCATTATATATGTGTTACAAACATTTTCCATTAGAAATCTTAAATTTAAAAAGTCTTAATAATTCCAGGATTTTGGAAGGGATAAAATTGATATTATTTAATATTTTTCTTTAAATTATTTGAATAGATATTTAGGACTTACACTCCCAGATAGCAGAAAACACACACACACAAAATCAGATATTAACAAACAATACTTAAGGATTCAGCCAAGAACCAATATGTTGTTTGTTTAGTCTCTTAATGGCTGCCTTCATTTCCTGATTCCTCAGAGTATAAATAATTGGATTAAGGAATGGGGTGATTATGGAATAAAACACAGAAAGAAACTTATCTACAGAAAAACTATTGAATGGAAAAGCATAGATGAAGATAGCTGGACCAAAAAACAGAGTTACTACAGTGATGTGAGCAGATAGTGTGGACATAGCCTTGGAGGATGCACTGGAGGAGTGCTGCCAGATGGTGACCAACATGATGATGTAGGAAATGAGCAGCAGAATAAAGCAGAACACGGACAGCAACCCACTGTCTGCAATCACCAAGAGCTCCAGAGTATAGGTCTCAGTGCAGGCAAGCTTGATGACCAGGGGGAGGTCACAGAAAATGCTGTCCACAACATTGGGACCACAGAAAGGTAAACCCACAGTAAAAGCCATTTGGCTTGTGGTATGTATGAAGCCAGTTGTCCATGAGAATAACAGAAACACAGTGAGCACTCTGCGGTTCATGATGGTCTTGTAGTGCAAGGGTTTGCATATGGCAACATACCTGTCGATGGCCATAGCTATCAGGAGAGACATTTCTCCACCCCCAAAGAAGTGCATAAAAAACATTTGGGTCATGCAACCCCACAAGGAGATGGCCTTACGTTTTCTAAGGAAGTCTGCAATCACTTTGGGAGTCACCACAGAGGAAAAACATAAGTCAAAAAATGATAAATTTGCCAGAAGGAAATACATGGGGGAGTGAAGATGGCTATCAAATATCACAGTGATCACAATGAGGAGGTTTCCCACTACGATGGCTACATACATATGAAGGAATATTGCAAAGAAGAGTATTTGGATTTCTTGAGAACTAGAAAGCCCCAGCAGGATGAACTCAGAAACACTTGAGCTGTTATTGAGGGTATCCATTTATTCATTTGCACAAGTTTGTCACAGTTGTCTAAAAGAAAGGAAAACATAAAATCACAGAGACTAACCAGACAGTGAACCTAATCATTTTATGCATTTTATTGTTATTTACTCAGAGAGTCAATCCTTTTGGCAATGTGACTATTTCATATACATTCCTTGATATTTTGTAGTTTGAGATACTTCACAGGGCCACAAAGCCAGTGGAAACTGTGGTGGATATGGAGCTGATCAGATCAAATTTCTCTCAGTTAATGTAAGGCAAGGTCAGCAGGAGATTTGTGTAAACTTGGTGCCCCTTCACTTTCTGCTCCAGATTAGACTATGAATGAACACAGTTTGTTAGAGTTATGAGAAAGACTTTTGAAAGGCATCATGGGAGTAGAATTTTATCTTATTGTAGCTCTCAGGAAACACGCAGACACACTTGTCACCTTCTCAGTATGCATTAAAAAGTCTGAGTACTATGTCACATTAAAAAATATTGCTTGTATAACAAAATGTACATTATGCTTCCCTTAAGGAAATTACAAAACACTAGTTAATTACCATGTCCATATTGTTGATATAAACTCGAATGTTGAGACAGTTATATTTTTAATTGAGATTAAACTCAAATGTCAAGGGCAAATGAAGCTTTTAGACTTGTACAACCCAGATTGTCTCTCAAAACTATAGAGGATCATTCTGCATATTGCCTAATTCTTCATTTTAAGTAGCTGACAAGATAAGTATATTCCATCTGTCTGTTCTTATGTAATTGTCACAAAATTGAACCAAAAGACCATTTACATCTGATATTCCTGTTTAATATACATATTTTCACATGCAATGGGTACATAGAAATTCCAAGATCACTGTCATTAAGGGTAGGATGTAGTGAAGTTGACCCCTTTAGTCTTGTTCAGCTTTACTCCCTCAAAGAGGAGTAAAGAGTGAGGGGAATCCTTAACATCTGTTAAAGCAAACGACACCAACAAGAAAATATAGACATATTACTTGAACAGTATATTTAGAAAGTAACTATTCTCTTTGGATCTTTGTTTCCTGCCAGTGATTTTTTCTAAGGTTCATTTAACCTTCACTTTTTTCAGGATGGATATAAGCCATAGATATAGAGTCACTGACTGAGGTTGACTCCGCTAAGCTAATTGAATTTAAAAAAAATAAATACTTACATTTAAACAGGTCAGCATATAATCTATGTTAACCCATTTAGTTTAGAGCTTCCCTTTAGGCTTGCTGTAGCTGTATTATCCAATTCTTTTGGATAATTTTTCTCCTCGACAGAGTGCTATATGCAGACCTTATGAAGGAATAAAATTAGATATACGTGGTTATTGAAAATATATTTTAACCTTTAAATCACATAGCTAAAATTTAAAAAAATACAGTGTATCCAACTAACCATAATGAAGTTCTTGATTTGTTCATCATCATGCTTGTAGTCTGAAAACAATCATGTTCAGCTGCGGCCTCTAAATCTCTTCTGTTTCTTCAGAGTATTCAAATCTGTAGATTTGCAGGAGCACATGGACCTGCAAAGACAGTCTCAAACTACTCAATTTCTCCATGAATTTTTAGCTAATGAGTGCTTAAATATATGGCTATTTTTAGACTGTCTTCCTAGGAATATTAAATTTCCTCAGATGTTCCTCCTCAAAAGTTTAACAAGTCTAATTATAGCATCAATATAACATGAATGGTAACATCCTATGATCTTCTATCATAGATGGAATGAAACTAAGGATGAGGCGTTTTATCCTTGCAGTCCTGTTATTTATCCCTCTTTAAAAATATTTCCACCCCTAAACAACTATGTGAATTTCTTTGTATTATGCAATAATTGAAAGAATAAAATTCAATATGATCAGTGAAGCCAAAAAATTTAATCATACTAAGACCCTCGTTCTCTAAGAATGTCTTATTTGGCCTGGATTGCTAGATTATTTTCTTAACTCCAAAAACAAAATTACAAGTTTTCCTTTTTATAAACTGCAATAAAATATAATTCTTTCCAGTTAAATTTTCCCTTTTTAGCCCTTTCTTTAGTTATGATTTTGGGATTTGTGTTTTATTACTTATGGTCCTATATAATACTGTAAATGCAAATAGTGTTATAGGCATATTATGTATGTAGAGTAATCAATATATCAAGATTATGTAACCCACCAGTTTACACTTGCATTTAAGAAGTAACACCATTATGAAATCCTGGATACTTAATCTTCACCATCTAGTGATTTTATTTTCTGCTCTGGGTTTGAAAGACAGAGTATTTAAATATACTCTTTGCAAAAAGGCATAAAGGAGAAAACTAATTTGATTGGTATTACATTCCTCAGAGACTGGCAGTACACAATCAATGGGGATTATTAAAACATCCCTTATGCCATTATGGAAAATGTAACACTGTATTTTACCTCTCAAATTGGTGACATTTTAAAGGCAACCATCAGTACTCAGGAGGGTATAGAAAGAGAATTAGAGATGAATTATGAGATTTTTGTGTGATGGTCATGCATACTATTGCTGAAATTATTTTCCACAATAAACATTGATAACTATTCTATTCATGCAAAATATTAATATGTATTCTGGATTAGTAATCTTATTTTATATCAACAAATAAAATATATGCATTTATTATGTGCATATATTTTGATGTGTGTATACACTGTGGAATGGCTAAATCAAGCTAATCAACATATTTATTACCTCATATAATTATCATGTTTGGGGTGTGGTGAGAGCACATAAAATTTACTCACTTATAAATTTTCAAGAATACAATATATTGTTGTTAACTATAGTCACCATAATGTACAGTGGAGCTCTTGAACTTATTCCTTCTATGTAACTGAAATTTTGTGCTCTTTGACCAAAATCTCCCAAATGATCCCACAACCCAGTCTCTGGTAACCACCATTCTACTTTCTGTTTCTATGAGTTAAAATTTTAAATTCCACATATAAATGAGATCATGTGATATTTGTCTTTCTGTGCCTGGCTTGTTTCACTTAACTTAATGTCTTTCAGGGTCATAGATGTTGTTACAAATTACAGGATTTCCTTCTTTTCTAAGCCTGAATATTGTTTTGCTGTGCATATATACCACATTTTCTTTATCCATTCATCACTTGATAGACATTTAGGTTGTTTCTGTATCTCTGATGCTGCAAATAATTCTGCAATAAACATGGGAGTGCATACATGTCTTTGACATACTTATTTCATATCCTTTGGATGTATGCCCAGTAATAAGATTGCTGGATCATATGGTAGTTCTAGTTTTAACATTTGTGGAACCTCCATAGTGTTTTCCATATGACTGAAACAACTTAAATCCCCAACAGCATATAAGGGTTCCCTTTTCTTCACAACCTGGCTAATACTTGTTAACTTTCATCTTTTTGATAATAGGCATTCCATCAAGCATGAGGTGGTATCTTGTGATTTTAATTTGAATTTCCTGGATGATTGATGAGTTATGTGGAGCATTTTTCATATTCCTTTTGACCATTTATATGTGTTCTTTTGAAAAATGCTTATTCAAGACCTCTGCTAATTTTTTAAACAATTATGTGTTTTCTTGCTATTGAGCTATGTGAGATTCTTACATATTTTGGATGTTAAATCCTTATTAGGTGTATACTTTGCAAATATTTTCTCCCATTTTGTAGGTTGTCTTTTTATTGTGTTACTTGTTTCCTTGGCTGTGTGGAAGCTTCTTATTTTGATGCAATCCATTTATGTATTTTTGCTTTTGTTGCATGTGTGTTTAGGGTCATATCCAAGAAATTGTTGCCCAGATCAATATCATGAAGATTTTCTCCTGCATTTTCTTCTAGATATTTTATAACTTCAGCTCTTATGTTTAAGTTTTTAAATTGAGTTGATTTTTGCATACAGTATGAAATGAGTATAGAATTTCATTTTTTCTGCATTTGGATGTCCTGTCGTTCCAGCACCATTTACTGAAGAGGTTTTCCTTCCCCTGTTGTGTGTTCTTGAAACCTTTGTCAAAAATCAATTTACCAGAAATGTGTGGATTTATTTCTGGCTCTTTATTCTATTCCATTTGTCTATGTGTTTGTTTTCATGCCAGTACCATGCTGTTTTGATAACTATAGCTTTGTAATATATTTTAAAATCAAGTATGCTAATACTTCCAGTGTTGTTCCATTTGTTCAAGATTGCTTTGGCTATTCAGGTTCTTTTGGGATTCATATAAATTTTATAGTGTTTTTTCTATTTCTGTGAAAAGTGTTTATTTCAAATTTGATAGTGATTACATTGAATCTATACATCCCTTTGGATTGTAAAATGTTCTAACATATTAATTTTTCCAATCCTTTAACACAAGATATCTTTTCATTTATCTGTCTTCTTCAATTTCTTTTATCAATGTTTAAAATGTTCACTGTGCAGATATATTACCTCTGATTAAATTCATTCCTAAGTATTTTTGTAGCTATTGTAAATAGAACTATTCTCTTGATATATTTTTACATTATTAGTGTATTACATTATTAGTGTATAGAAAAGCCACTGATTCTTGTGTGTCAATTTTGTATCCTGCAAGATTAATGAATTTGTTTATTAGCTCTAACAGTTTTGTCATTGAATCTTTACAGTTATATATGAGAAACACACACACACACAACACATACAGATGTCTATCTATCTATCTATCTATCTATCTATCTATCTATCTATCTATCTATCTTATTGCTCCCTTTAGGGCACATATAAGATTATGTCATCTACAAACAGAGACAATTTAACTTGTTTTTCTGATTAAGATACCTTTTATATTTTTTTTCCTTGCCAGTTGCTCAGGCTCAGATTTTCAGTCCTAAATGGCTAGAATGGGCATCCTTGTCTTGTTCCCAATCTTAGAGGAAAAATTTTCAACTGTCATCATTGATTATAATGTTAGCTGTGAGCTTGTCACATATGGCCTCTATTATGTTAATATACATTCCTTTTTTATTTAATTCGTGGAGAGATTTTAAACATTTTATAAATTATTGATAGTTGACAACCAATAAATGTGTATATTTATGGGGCGGGGGTATTTTAATGCATGTTTACAATGTAAATTGATTAAATCAGGATAATTACCAAATCTGTCGCCTCGTATACTTATTTTTTGTGATGAAAACATTTAAAATGTACTCTCAGCAATTTTGAAACATACAATGCAGTGTTATTATAGTTGGAAAGATGTTGAGAGAATTTTTTAGCATACAAAGACGATACATTTTGTCAAATACCTTTTCTGCATCTATTAAGATGATCATATGGTTTTTGTCCTTCATTCTTAATGTGGGGTACCATATTTATTTATTTATTTGCATATGTTGAATCATCCTTGCATCACTGGGATATATTCCATGTGATCATGGTGAATGATCTTTTTAATATGTTATTGAATTTGATTTGCAAATATTTTATTAAGAATGTGTGCATCAATGTTTATCAGGAATATTGGCCTGTATTTTACTTTTCGTATTTTTCAATTTTTATTTAGATTCATGAGGTACAGATTTGTTACAAACGTGCAGGTTTGTTACGTGAGTATATTATGTAATGTTGAGATTTGGGGTACAATTGATCCCGTCACCCAGGTAGTGAGTATGATACCTCACAGTTTTTCAATTCTTATCTTCCTTTCTCTCTCCTTTCCACCTCTAGTAGTCTGCATTGTCTATTGGTCCCATCTTTATGTCAATGAGTAACCAAAGGTTAACTCTCACTTACAAGTGAAAACATATGGTGTTTAGTTTTCTGTTCCTGAATTGCTTTGCTTAGGATAATGGCCTTCACCTACATTCATGTTGTTGCAAATTACATAATTTCATTCTTTTTATGGCTGTCTAGTATTCCATGATTTATATGTACCACATTTTCTTTATTCAGTCCACCATTAATGGGTGCCTAGGTTGGTTCCATGTCTTTGCTATTGTGAATGGTGCTGCAATGAACATGCACGTGTATGTGTCTTCTTAGCAGAATGATTTATTTTCTTTTAGATATATACCCAGTAATGAGATTAGATATATACCCAGTAATGAGATACCCAGTAATGAGTCAAATGGTAGTTCTGCTTTAAGTTCTTTGAGAAATCTCCAAACTGGTTTTCACAGTGGTTGCACTAATTTACATTCTCACCAACAGCTTATAAGCTTTCTCTTTTCTCTGCAGCCTCACCAGCATCTTTTATTTTGTGACTTTTTAATGTAAGAGTCATTCTGGCTGGTGTGAGATGGCATCTCATTGCAGTTTTGATTTACATTTCTCTGATGATTACCGCTGTTGAACACTGTTTCATTTGTTTCTTGGCCACTTTATGTCTTCTTTTGAGAAGTGTCTATTCGTGTTTTTTGTTTACTTTTTAATGGAATTATTTGTTTTTTGTTTGTTGCGTTAAGTTTCTTACAGATTCTGGATATTACACTTTTTGGATGCATAGTTTGAAATTATTTTCTCCCATTCTGTAGGTTGTCTGTTTACATTGATAGTTTCTTTTGCTGTGCAGGGCTGTTTACTTCAATGAAGTTCTACTTGCCAATTTTTGTGTTTGTTGCAATTGATTTTGAGGACTTAGCGATAAATTCTTTTCCAAGGCCAATGTCCAGAATGCTGTTTCCCAGGTTTTCTTCTATGATTCTTAAAGTTTGAGGTCTTATTTTACATCTTTTTGAGTTACATTTTGTATATAGTGAAAGATAGGGGTTCAGTTTCATTCTTCTGCATATGCCCAGCCAGTAATCCAAGCACCGTTTTTTGAATAGGGAATTCTTACATCATGGCTTATTTTTGTTGACTTTGTCAAAGATCAGATGGTTGTAGGTGTGCAACTTTATTTCTGGGTTCTCTATTCTGTTTCATTGGTCTATGTGTCTGTTTATGTACCATTATCATGATGTCCTTGTTACTGTAGCCTTATAGTGTAGTTTGAATTCAGGTAATGTGATGCCTAGGATTTTATTCCTTTTACTGATGATTGGTTTGGCTACTTGGCCTCTATTAAAATCTCTTATGGATTTTAAAATAGTTTTTTTTCTAATTCTGTGAAAAACGACATTGCTAGTTTGATAGGAATAGTTTTAAATCTGTAGATTTCTTTGTGCAGTATGGCAATATTAACGATATTGATCCTTCCAAGGAATATTAGCCTATAATTTTATTTCAGTATCCCTATCTAGCTTTGGTGTCAGAGTAATGGTGGCCTTATAAAATGAGTTTGGGGGCTGGGGCACCGTGGCTGACACCTGTAATCTCAGCACTTCGTGAGGCTGAGGCAGGCGGATCATGAGGTCAAGAGATCGAGACCATCCTGGCCAATATAGTGAAACCCTATCTCTACTAAAAATACAAAAATTAGCTGGGCATGGTGGCACGGCCTGTAGTTCCAGCTACTCAGGAGGCTGAGGCAGGAGAATCTCTTGAACTGGGGAGGCGGAGGTTGCAGTGAGCCGAGATCACACCATTGCACTCCAGCCTGGGCAACAAGAGCAAAACTGTCTCAAAAAAAAAAAAAAAAAAAGGAATTTGGGACCGTGCACAGTGGCTCATGCCTGTAATCCCAGCACTTTGGGAAGCTAAGGTGGGCAGATCACCTGAAGTCAGGAGTTCAAGTTCAGCCTGGCCAGTATGGTGAAACCCCGTCTCTACTAAAAACACAAAAATTACCTGGGCGTGGTGGCAGGCGCCTGTAATCCCAGCTACTCGGGAGGCTGAGGCGGAAGAATCTCTTGAACCCGGGAGGCGGAGGTTGCAGTGAGCCGAGATTGCGCGTTTGCACTCCAGTCAGCCTGGGCAACAAGAGCGAAACTCTGTCTAAACAAGCAAACAAACAGAAAAATAGTTTGGAAGTATTCCTTTTTCTTTAATTTTTGGATGTGTTTGAAAGGGATTGATATTAGTTCTGTAAGTATTTGATAAAACTTAGCAATTAAACAATCAAGTTCTGGACTTTTCTCTGATCAGAAACTTTTTATTACTGACTCAATCCCCTTATTCTTTACTGATTTTTTCATGTTTTCTGTTTTTTCATGATTCAATGTTGATAGGTGGTGTGCATCTTGGAATTTATCTATTTTTCTGGGTTTTCCAATTCGATGGCAAGTAATTGTCCGTAATGGACTCATAATCTTTTGTACTTCCGTGGTATCAGAGGTGATGTTCATTCTCCTTTTTATTTATTTGACTCTGTCCTTCATTGTTCTCATTTAGCTAAGTGAAAAGATTTGCCAGATTTGTTTGTATTTTCAAAAAAAAACCCCGCTTTTCATTCTGTTGAACTTTTCTATTGTTTTCTAGTCTCTGGTTTATTTATAGCTAGTCTGTTATTTATTATTTCCTTCCTTCCAGTAAATTTTGGCTTAGTTTGTTGTTCTTACTCTAGTTCCTCAAGATGTAACATTACGTTGTTTATTTGCGATCTTTCTTCTTTTTTGATGTGTTTATTGCTACATTCTTCCCTCTTAGAACTGCTTTTCCTATACATTTTATATTTTTCAATTTTTATTTGTTTCAAGATTTCTTTAAAATTTCCATTTTATTACTTCTTTGACCTTTTGTCTGTTTATAAGCTTGTGGTTTATATTCCATATATTTGTGAATTTTCTGAAATTCATCCTATTATTGATTTCTAGATTTACAATATTGTGTTAGAAAAAGATACTTAATATGATTTCAAAATTTAAAGATTTTTTTCAGACTTATTTTGTGGGCTAACATATCATCTATCTTGGATAATGTTCTGGGCATGCTTAAGAAAATGTATATTCTGTTGCTGTATATTCTGTTGTTGTTATATACCCTTGCAACTTTGGCAGCAGCCCGATGTAGTCTACTTACCAGCCGGTCAAGGTCACTCGCCCTATTGTCACTTGTGTAACAGTGGGCAGCGGCCTCCATTTAGGGTATGACTGAGCACATGCTGGGCATTTCTGACGAGTCTCTGAGACACATAGACTATTCTGTATTTTCTTTAAGGTATAGCTCAACACTAATGTTTTCTTATTGATTTTCTGTCTGAATGATTTAGCCATTGTTCAAAGTGGGGTACTAAATTTCCCTGTTATTATTGCATTGCACTCTAGCCTGGGTAACAGAGTGAAACTCTGTCCAAAAAAAGAAAAAGAATAGGAATATGACTGCTTTTTCTACTAGGAGAGCAGGAGCCATGAACTTGGCAATGTGCTGGGTGCAGTGAGAGGTTGAGGGGTGAAGTAGGCGTCTGTATCCCTTCCTATTAATTTACCAATGACTCTCCATTAATCTACCTATCACTTCTATTTGTGACTATCAGGAATATAGGTGACATAGAAACTTGGAAATGCATTCTTAATAGCCCTCTGTATAACACAGAGCAAAGCTAAAAAAATGAAAACAATGCATTGGAAGAAAAATGAGCTCACGATGGTATACATCCTTTTAGTTTTTCTTTATGTCTAGAATGTAAATGTAACATGTAGAGCTTCTACAGATAGTTTGTGACATTGAGGTCAGAATATTAATCTAAAGCAAAAAATAAACAGGAAGTTTTGTGCTTCCTGATTTTGTGAAGCTGCCATACCAAGAGCGAAGTAATGTTCTATCAATTGGTTTCACAAGGAAAACAAACCTTCGTCTAATTTATTTATAACACTATAGTCTAGTTGATCACCATCAGACTGACAGAAACAAATATAATTCTGACCAGACATCTGCGAGGTAGAGTTACCCAAAGAGCATGCAAGTGAAACTTTCAATATTCCTAAGACGGAACATTAGAAAAATATTTTCTCTTCGAACATTTGTTCACCGTGAAGATCAAGTGTGAGGACAAATCCTCATTATTTAAGAAGGTAATTCTAATATTTCAGTGAAGATTTTAGGGTTTTTATCTGTTATGGTCATGAAAAAAGAGCACCTTAAAAGTAAAGGACAAATATTGCACCTTGTACTTTAATCACTAAACTTTTAAGGAGATTGCATATTGTCTGGTGATCCTATTTCAGTTCTGGAGGCACTATATTCCAACACTTACAGGATTCTTTTTTTATTATTATTATACTTTAAGTTCTAGGGTACACTTGGGGTGATTGCTTTGACTCATTTTTTATTGACATACAGACTTCTAGTTTTTGGTGGAGTCCAGCATAAGAAAGGAATATTAGCACATCTAGTATACAGTGTGTATACTACATCTAGTATCAAGTAGTCATACTACTTGAACCACATATCCAGGTAAAGTCTATGGCACTACAATTGTCTGTGCTGGAAAAATACAGCATTTGTAGGTTTTGGCAAACCATAATAGAAGAATAACAATATAGATTCCTAAGGTCATGTAGCTTGAACCATAGCATCTGTAGCATAACTGGAAATACATGAATTTTAAATCAGTTCCTAGATTTCACTCTGTTCTGATAAGGATGAAACATCTGATTATGGAACTTATGTTGACTATAGAAACACAGCTATCTACAAAAAAAACTTGATTATTTGATATTATATATTCACTAGAGAGCATCAAAAAAGGCATGAAATAAGATGACATAATGGCTCATCCAGTTGATTTAAACTACTCACTAATATTGAAGTAGTCATAATAGTAGAAAAGGAGGTTGTGTATGGACCCACTGCCTGGCTTCTTAGTCACCAAGGTGACGCTTGCTATGGTGCAATAAATGTCATCAACAAAACCAACCTGAACCCTCTAATCTAGTACCATCTTGTAAACAGAATAACCAGGCACTGGGACAAGTTGATGATATTACCCATTTTTTTCTAGATGAGACAATGACTTGTCTTCATGGGAAGATATATACAGTGGGCATAGGCTTGCATTCTACATTTACAGGGTGCTATCTGAAGGTATATGCAGGTGCTATCTGAAGGTACTAGCTGAAGGTATAATATATCTGAATCCAAGTTGTAAGTGTTGACCAATAATCATGGCTCTATTGGACCTATCATTTACAGGTTATTTTAACTTTGATCACATTAAAAAAAACTGTATGTGCTAATTCTTCTTCCTTCCATATTAAAAATTTTTGATGTCAAAATTTACACCTTTATACATTGCATATCCCTAACAGATTATTGCAGTTATTATTATTTCTATTTTTCTAATCTAATATACTTGTAATTAGAGAAAAATATCTGTATATTTTTATTTTTTTCAACTTTTATTTTAGGCTCAGTGGGTACATGTGCAGATTTGTAACATAGGTGAATTGCTTGTCACTGGGATTTGGTGTACAAATGATTTCATCACGCAGGTAGTGAGTGGAGTATCCAATAGGTGGTTTTTTGACCCTCATTCTCTTCCCACCTTACACTATCAAATAGGCTCCAGTATTTATAGTTTCCCTCTTTATGTCCATGTGTACTCAGTGTTTATCTTCCACTTATAAATGAGAATGTGCAGTATTTGGTTTTCTCTTTCTGTATTAGTTCATTTAGGTAATGGCCTCCAGCTACATCCATGTTGCTGCAAAGGAAAAGATTTCATTCTTTTTATGGCTGCATTGTATTCCATAGTGTATATGTACCACTTTTTCTTTCTTAATTCAGTCCACTGCTAATGGGCATCTAGGTTGATTCCATGTCTTTGCTATTGTGAACAGTGCTTCAATGAATACACAAACTGGCGTGTCTTTTGGTAGAATTCTCTATATTCATTTGGATGGTATACCCTAGTAATGAGATTGCTGGGTCAAATGGTACTTTTGTTTTAAGTTCTTTGAGAAATCTTTAAAGTGCATTCCACAGTGGCTGAAATAATTTATATTCTCACCAGCAGTGTATAAGAGTTCCCTTTTCTCTGCAACCTCACCAATATCTGCTATTTTAATTTTTTTTTTGTAATAGCCATTCTGACTTTTGTGAGATATGGTATTTCATTGTGGTTTTGATTTGTATTTCTCTAATGACTAGTGATGTGGAACATTTTTTCATGTTTGTTGGTCACATATGTGTCTTCTTTTGAGAAGTATCTGTTCTTGTCTTTTGGTCATTTTTTAATAAGGTTGTTTGTTTTTTTCTTGTTTACTTGTTTAAGTTCATTATGGATTCTGGATATTAGAATTTTTTGAGATGCATACTTTACAAATATTTTCTCCCATTCTGTAGGATGTCTGTTTATGCCGTCAATTGTTTCTTTTGCTGTCCGGAAGTAATTAGGTCTGATTTGTTTTTGTTACCATTGATTTCAGAGACCTAGTCATAAAATTTTTGCTAATGCCTAAGTCCTGAATGGTATGTCCTATGTTTGTTTCTAGGGTTTTTATAATTTTAGGTCTTACATTTAAGTCTTTAATCCACATTGAGTTGATTTTTGTATAAGATGAAAGGAAGAGATCCAGTTTCATTCTACTGCATATGGCTAGACAATTATTGCAACACCATTTATTGAATACGTAGTCTTTTTTCCATTGCATGTTATTGTCAACTTTGTCGATGATCAGATGGTTGTAAGAGTATGGCTTTATTTTTGGGGTCTCTGTTATCTTTCATTGACCTATGTGTCTGTTTTTGTAAAAGTACCATGCTGTTTTGTTTACTGTAGCCTCATATATAGCTTGTAGTTGGGTAGTGTGATGCTTCTTGCTTTGTTCTTTTTTATCAGAATTGATTTAGCTATTTGGGCTTCTTTTGGGGTTTCATTTGAATTGTAGAATACTTTTTTTTCTAATTCTGTGAAACATAAAATTGATAGTTTGATAGAAATAATATTTAATCTGTAAATTGCTTTGGGCAGCTATTTAATGGCTATTTTAATGATATTGATTCTTCTAATCTATGAGCATAGAATTTCTTTCCATTTGTTTGTGTCATCTCTGATATATTTCAGCAATATTTTGTAATTCTCATTGCTGAGATCTTTCACCTCCCTGGTTTGCCATATTTCTAGGTATTTTATTATTTTTGTGGCTGCTGTGAATGAAACTGCATTCTTGATTTGGGTCTCAGCTTGGACATTACTAATGTATAGAAATACTAATAATTTTTGTACGTTGATTTTGTATCTTGAAACTTTGCTGAAGCTGATTTTGAGATATAGAAGTCTTTAGGCAGAGACTCTGCAGGTTTGCTAGGTATAGAATCATATTATTTATGAGGAGAAATAATTTGACTTTCTCTTTTGCTATATTTATTTCTCTCTCTCTCTTGCCTGATTACTCTGGCTAGGACTTCCAATACTGTGTTGAATATAAGTGGTGAAAGTGAGCATTCTTACCTTGTTCCATTTCTCAGAAGGAATGCTTCCAGCTTTTTCCCATTAAATATGATGTTGGCTGTCAGTTTGCATATATGGCTCTTACTATTTTGAGATATGTTTCTTTGATGGCTTGTTTGTTGCATTTTTTTTTTAGCATTAAAGGATGTTGAATTTTATCAAAATCTTTTTCCGTGTCTGTTGATATGATCATGTGGGTTTTGTTTTTAGTTCCATTTATGTGATGAATCACATTTATTGATCTGCATATGTTGAGCCAGCCTTGCATTGCAGAAATAAAACCTACTTGATTGTGGTGTATTAGCTTTTAGATATTCCACTAGATTTGATTTCCTCATATTTTGTTGACGATTTGTGTATCTATGTTCATCAAGGATATTGGCCTGAAATTTTCTTTCTTTCTTGTGTCTCTGCCAGGTTTTGGAATAATGCTGTCCTCATAGATTAAGTTAGGGAGGAGTCTCTTCTTTGTGATATTTTGGAATAATTTCAGTAGGACTGGCACTAGCTCTTCTTTTTAAAACTGCTAGAATTTGGCTGCGAAACCATCTGTTCCAGGGCTTTTTCTGATTGGTAGATTTTTTTATTACCAATTCAATTTTAGAACTTGTGAATTACTTTTTTGTAAGACAAGGTCTTATTCTGTTGTCCAGGATGGAGTGCAGTGGCATAATGATAGCTCGCCAAAGCCTCAAAATCCTGAGTTCAAGCAACCCTTGTATTCAGCCTCCTGAGAGTTCTATTTTTTAATGGTCATGCTAATATATAGGTAGTTTATACAGCTTGATTAGATTATTCAAATATATTGAGTTTGACTGTATATTTATTTTTATCAGTGAGTTTTATACCTTCGAGTTTTTTATACTACTTAGTATAAGTAGTATACTTTGAAGAGTTCCTTTTAGCATTTGTAAGATAGGTCAGGTAGTAATAAACTCTCTCAGCTTTCATTTGTCTGGGAAAATCTTTATGTATCCTTCAACACTCAAGTGTTGCTTTGCTGGTTACAGAATTCTTGGCTGCTAGACGTTTTTCTTTAGTATTTAAATATGTCATCCTAACTCTTCCTTGCCTATAAGACTTTTTTTGTTTTTCTTTTGAGAAGCCTGCTGCCAGGCATATTGGAACTCTCTTGTATGTTATTTGTTTCTTTTCTCTTGTTTCTTTCAGGATCCCCTCTTTGTCTTTCATCTTATACAGTTTAATTATACTATATCTTTTGATACTATTATTGGGATTGCATCTGACTTCGTGTCTTTTGTGCCTGAGTATTTATATCTTTCTCTAGGTTTGGTAAGTTTTCTGTTATTTTTTAAATAAATTTTCTAACTCTTTGTCTTTTTCTCCTCCCTTCTAAAACCCAATAACCCATATATCAGCTCTTTTAATGTTGTCCCATAAATCCTACAAACTTTCTTTGTTCCTTTTAATTCTGTTTTGCTTTTTCTTCTCAGATTGTATATTTTAAAATAGCCTGTCTTCCTAACTCACTGATTCTTTTTTCTGCTTGACCAATTTTTGCTACTGATGCTTTCAATTGCATTTTTTATTTCATTCCATGTATTTCTCAGCTCCAAAGTTACTGTTTGATTTTTTATCATTTTAATCTCTATGCTAAATTTCTCTAAAAAATTTAAAATCTGTCTCTGAATTTTCTTAAGTTAACTGAGTTTCCTTAAAAACAGGTTGTTGAGTTATTTGTCAGGCAGATCATAGATCTCCATCTCTTTAGGGTCAGCAGTTTGCATCTTATTTTATGCCAGTGATGTCAGTTTCTCTGGTTGTTCTTTGTCCTTGTGGTCATGTTTCAATGTCTGTGCATTGGATGACATAGGAATGTATTGCAGTCTTTGCAGTCTTGCTTTTCTGTGATTGCCCTTCTACAGTAGGCATGTTCAGGAATATTGAGAAGACTGCTGTGGTTCCTATGCCTGTGACTGTTGAAGTCATTGTCAGCACTGCAATGACTTCAGCTGTTTCAGGCTTAGAAGCCACAAGGTCATAGTGGCTGGTGTTGCCCAGGCTGGAATCCCATGAAGAGTCAGAGCTAAGGTGAGGATTTGCTTCTGGATTCTCACACAGGAGGCCTGTTATCTGGAATGCTGACAGGTTTGGCCTTCTCCGAGTTTCTAAGAGGCCTTTCACTACATTATTTGATGAGTCTCTGGGTTGGCCGTACTACTCAGAACCATGGCTACAATGAGCTATAAATAAACACAGGATTTTTTCAAGCCTAGAGTTGAGACTGAGATTTTTAGACCTGTCTTTGTAGTCACAGACAGCCATGTCTCCCAGGGAGTTACAGGATGAGCAGGTCTGCTCTCAGACTGCAGTTAAGAAGAAATGAAATCAATTTATAGGGCTCTTTGAAGATTCACAATGTGATCAAAATCAGGGCATAAAACTGCAAAACACTATTGAACTTTCCTCTCTCCGAGTCTTCAGGCAGGCAGAGGTGTTGTTCGTCTATAGACAAGAGGATCTTAACCAGGGCTAAGATCTAGGGATGTTTGAGGACCCATGGAAGGAAGAGGCTGGCAAGTTCAGGGTCTCAGCTTAGTGTATCTCTTGGCAGGACCTTGACTGAGTAGAACTTCTCACAGACCACAGCTGGGAGGGGTTAAAACTAACCTTCAGGGTAATTCAGAATCTGCTGTGAGACTGTTGTTGGCAAACCCAATCCAGTAACAACAATGAGCAAGATTCTCAGAAGTGCCCTATGTGGGCAGTATTGCTTGCATAGTACAGTTGAGAAGGGCTGGAACTGGCATTCATGGTTCTTTCTGAAACTTCTGTGGCATGGAGGCTGGCAAACCTGCCCAGGTATGTCTCCTACGAGTTATCTGCACAAGCAGAATAATTCTGGTGCTGCAGCAGAGAAGGGCTGAGGCCAAGAAAAGGCCCCTTCAGGATCTTCTGTGGGTGGAAAGCCAGTAAACCTGTCCAAATGGCTGAGATAGGTGTGTCTCCCAGTAATTCCCTGCATGGGTAGGATAGTTCTCTGACTATGGCAAAAAAAAAAAAAAAAAAGTGAAGCTGGGACAGGGACCCTTCACGATCTGTTGTGGGTTAAAGGCTGGCAAGGCTGTACCAATGGCTCAGATGACTGTGTCACAGGTGGGCCACAGAGAAAGGCTGAAGACAAGCCAAGGCTCCTGCAGAATCCACCGTTGGACAGAGGCAAGTAAACCCACCCTGGTAGTTCATAGTGTATGTCTGTGGGAGGGTATTCCCAGGCTGTAGCAGAGAGGTACCGGAACCCTACATCCCCTTTAGTGTGTTTGCTGTGGGACAGAAGCCAGCAAGCTTGTCTATCCCAGTGGTTCAATAGGGTGTGCCTCCCTCTGGGTCTTTATGTGAGTTGCACTATGCTAGGACCAGCACTAATGGGGCTGGAACTGAGTTACAGGTTAACCTTCAGGTCTACTGCTGACACTGATTTCAGTGATAAGAGCCTATCCACTGAGGCACATTAGTGCTTGTGATTCCTCCTGGCCCCTTTGGCAGATAGTTTTGGTTGCGGGCTCAAAGCCGTTTGGGGCTGTAGCCAATCCCTTCGGAAAATGTGGCCATTTCCAGGTTTAAACCCAGGAAAATGATTAGCAGGTCTGCCACCTGGATGTGGGTCTGCTCCCTCAAAATGGCCATCCTAGGTTTTGGGATCTATTGGTGTTACACAACCTTCTGCCTGAATCCAAAAGTTTCTTCTAAGAGACTTTTTTTCTGTAAATGGGTTCAGAATTCTTATTATGGGAGGATATGAGTGGGTTGCCATTCTGTTATCTGGCTAAGGTCACTCCAAGTTAGATTCTTGAGTTATGTGACTGAGGCTCAAAGATCAATCTCTATGAAGGTACTTTATTTTCATGAGGATTTGTCTTTACTTCTGCCATACCCTTCTTAGAAAAGCATTTACTTTAATCTTCATGAATCAAGGTTGAGACAGACTTTTTTTCTTGAAGTCTGCTTTTGGTAGGGTGGCTTTCTTACACTTTTTTTTCAGAGTCTGAGTCCTCAGCATTGCCTCCAATCTATTTCCCTCCCTGTTCAGCCCCAAAGTCCAAAGCACAGTGCTTTCCCAATTTCAAACTTCTATTTGTAGAAGCTCTAGGCAATGGATCTGTAGATGTCCTCAGAGAAGGCAATGGTTCAGTGCTGCTTTACCTTCCTGGAATGAAATTCAAGCTTTATACTGGGCCTCAGGTGTGATTAATTTTTTTCAATAGCTTTAAGTGATTTAAAAGATGTTTTAAATAATTTTAGCAAACATATATGTTTTGTAACTAAAAAGTTTTAGGATCCTGAGCGTGCTATATTGACAGATACAAAAATCTTACGCAGTATTTTATCAACTAGAATATAATCTTATCTACCAGTGGATGCATATTTTACCTTTTAAATTATTGAAATCTCCTTAATATGGGGTGCTCTATAATGTATGACTGTGAAGTTTCTTGTTGTTGCTTTTACTGTGTAACAAAGAGTCCAGTATAATTTGTAATAGCAAGTATCCTAAATTGCAGTATTTCTTCTCCCACTTGCTTTAAATTTGTTATGTATTTACTCTTTGGATTTAGTTACAGAGCTCTAATCCCTGTAGTTCCATTATTGAAGTATACGAGCACCATTGCCTTGTGTACTTCTAATCTTTTTAACACATCACATCTCACAGTAAGAATACATGTTCTCCATAGTAGTAGGTTAAATTGAATACTATTATTCTAGAATATGGTTATTTCATCTTTTCTTTATTCAATATGTATGAACTACTATGTATTAATATCTGTGCTAGACACTAGAGATCTAAAGAATTCATAGGCTAAGACAAAGCAGATATTAATGTATAATTACACAAGCAATTATTACCATAATATATGAGAAGGTTGGAAATTGTAGCATACCATAAATGAGTAAAATAAAGAAATCTAAATTGGCCAAGAACATGCAGGAAAAGTAATCTAAAATATAATATTTCATCTAGGTCTTCTGAGAAGTTGTTACCTCTCAGATGGTAAGAGGAGGTGAAGTAAGTAAGGTGAAGAGGAGATGAAAGATTCTTTTAGGCAAAGGGAAGAGTTTAGAAAAAGTCAGTTAACAAGATGTCTGGTGTTTTGGAGAACTTGAAAGAAGGCCAATGTAACTCTACTATTATGGAAAAGAATAGATTGGAGCAAAATTCCAGAGGCAAGCCATATTATGAAGGCCAGTGGAGAATTTGAATCTAAGTCTTCATGCCGTAAAAGAGTTTTAATCCAGAAAATGACATTGAGAATTGCATTTTTATGACCTAACTCTGGCTGCTTGTAGAGAATGCATTGAATGGAAGAAAGGATTTATGTAACTGATTTAGGATTAATTACAAAGTTCTATCACCTAGCACAAGCAAGAAATGATGATGTCTTTAATTAAGAGAAAATATGTAAGCTTAACTATCAATGCATACTATTTCAAATTTTGAATGCACTTCTCACTTCCCTCTCCAACATGCACAAACATCAGATTTAGCTTATAATTGCAATAAGGGTTAGAATCCTACCAGGGGAAAATTTAGCTGTAATTTTATGAAAAGCCCTTAAAAAGGTAAAGCTACGTGGTATATTACACAAAATTAAAAGGATTTTGTTTTTGTTTTTATTTATTGAAGTTTGAAAGTCAGCTGTGTTTACTTATATTCCTCAGAGCATTTTGTTTCAAGGGCTGTTCTTTGTAGTTCTACTGAAATTGTCCTTCCATTGGCTTTTTTCTCTGGCATCTTATAGTCACTGTGCTGTTGAATTTGTGGACTCATTCTTACTTTTTGCTTCCATTGATTCAAGAAATTAGAATTCTGTTTTTCCCATTACATTATTTAATTCATGACTTGTTCATGATACCTCATTTGATAATAGTATAAATTTATGAATAACATTAATTATCAATATATATTAAAATAATCTCTAATAATATTCATATATTCATTTATTCATTTACAGTTGTTTATTAATGAATATATTGAATGTATATGATAAAAATCTCAATAACCTTTTTATGTCTATTTATGTCTATTTTTACGTCTATTTTCCTGCAGATCTCTAATTATCCTTATGTTTATAAAAGTCTTAAATGTAAAATTTAAAGTAATATAGTATTGTTTTTATGCATGAATTATTATTATAACATAAGAAAAGTGAAATGATGCATTATATATAATCTAGTCAAACTATCTTATCATAGTATTTAAAAGTTAGTTATATAGTGCTAACATCTAGAAATTCTATGCAGAACTAACATATTGGAACCGCAATTTTCTCATGGCCTCTTGCATTTTCTTATTTCTCAGGGTGTAAATAATCGGATTCAGTAAGGGTGTGATAACTGTATAAAATACAGCTAGAGTTTTATTGCTTGCCAAACTACTGAATGGCCAAGCATAGATAAAAATACAAGGTCCAAAGAACAGAGTGACCACAATGATGTGGGCAGACAATGTGGACAGTGCCTTGGAGAGCCCAACTGATGATTTTTTTGATACACTGACCAGGATGACAATGTAAGAAACAAGCAAGAGGATGAAACAAGTAAAAGAGAGCAGCCCACTGTCAGCAATGACAAATAATTCCAGGGTATATGTTTCAATGCAAGCAAGCTTGATCACAAGGGGAAGATCACAAAATATGTTGTTTATGACATTGTGACCACAGAAAGGCAAGTTCACTGTTAAAACTATCTGGCTCATGGTATGCATGAAACCAATTATCCATGAAAGTGTCACAAACCCATGTAGCAGCCTGTGTCTCATGAGTGTCCTATAGTGCAGGGGTTTACATATGGCTACATACCTGTCAAAGGCCATGATTATCAGAAGAGTCATCTCAGTACCCCCAAAGAAGTGCATAAAGAACATTTGGGTCATGCAGCCCCACACAGAGATGGTCTTGTGTTCAGTGAGCAAATCTATGATCATCTTGGGTGTCGTGGCAGTGGAAAGACACATGTCCAAAAAAGAGAGATTTCCAAGGAGAAAGTACATGGGAGAATGAAGGGTCGAACTGCATGTCACTGTGACCATAATGAGAATGTTTCCCGCCACAGTAGCACTGTAGATTAAGGAAAATGTCACAAAGAAGAAAATTTGTAGTTCCCATTGTCCAGAAAATCCTTGTAAAATAAACTCGGTCACCAGAGATCCATTTTTAAGATCCATTTACTCAACTCAGAAAGTTTCCGGAAGTTCTTTATATACAAAGAGAATTAAAAAATAAGTCACAGTTAACACCAATAATTTTCTGTTTCTATTAGTTGGTGATAATAGTTGATGATATGAGATCATATAATTTTAAATATATCAACACAGCAATGTTTATACTTTGAGATTAGATTATATATTATATCACTTTGAAACAATATTCTTATAGATATGCAGTAATTACAAATCATTTGAAGAATTGGAAGTTCCATTTTCTATTGTTTATTCCATAAAATGATACTCTTATCAATGGATCTTGACTTTCTTGCTCATTTGTTCACATATAAAGATTAGATACTAATTAATTCCTTTTTATTTTGCCTTTTATTATTATAGTATTTGGTACCTACACATATTGAGATTATGTTATCCAAGTATATAAGGAATACAAGATTTAGAAACTGAAGAATTACATTGTTCTACATCTCTGAAGTAATTTGTGAAAGTTTTTCTGTGGTTCTAAACCAAATAAGCATACAAACAAAAAAGCACACACACAAATCAGGAGCTAATTATACATGGAAGAAAGTATATAAATTTATTAAAAATAAGTTTTCTTTTTAATATACAGGTATACCTCTTTTACTGTGTTTCACTTTATTGTATTTTGCAGTTATTTAATGTTTTATAAACTGAGGGTTTGTGACAACCCTGGGTCCAGCAAGTCTATTGGCACCGTTTTTCCAACAACTTGTGCTCACTTTATGTCTTGTGTCACATTTTGCTAATTCCCAAAATATTTATTTCAAACTGTATTATTATTATTATGTATGTTATTTGATCTGTGACCAGTAATCTTTTATGTTACTATTTTAATTATTTTGGGGCACCACAAGCCGTGCCCATGTAGAATGGCAGACAATTGATAAATGTTGTTTCTAACTTCTCCACCAACCTACTCTTCCCTCATCTGTCTCCTTGTCTTCAGGCCTGGCTAGTCTTTGAGGCACAGCAATATTGGATTTAGGCCAATTAGTAGCTTTGCAATAGCCTCTAAGTGTTCAAGTAAAAGGAAGAGTTGCGTGTCTTTTACTTGAAATAAACTAAGAAAAAAAACTGGAGACAGTAAAAGGATCAGTGGTTTCCAGGGGTTAGAATGAAGAAGGGAGAAATGAAGAAATAGGAGAAGTACAGAGGATTTGTAGGATAGTGAAACAATTCTGTATCTACTATACTTGGAAATACGTAACACATTTGTCAAAACCCATAGCATGTGTAACATCAAGAGTAAATCCTAATGTAAACTGCAAATATGGGGAGATAATGATGTGCAATGTAGGTTCACCAGTGGTAACGAATGTACCACTCTGGTTCAGGCTGTTAATGGTGGGGGAGACTGTATGTGGCATCAGAGGGAATATGGGAACTCTTGTACTTCCTGCTCAATTTTGCTATGAACTTAAAACTGCTCCAAACAACAAAGTCTGTAAAAAAGTTTTTTAAGCCAGAAGTGATTAAGCTTTGTGAGGAAAGTATGTCTAAAGCTGAGACAGGCTGAAAGCTAGGCCTCTTGCACCAAACAATTAGTCAATTGTAAATGCAAATAAAAAGTTCTGAAATGAAATTAAAAGTGCTACTCCAGTGACCTCATGAATAATAAGAAAGTGAACCATCTTTATTGCTGTTATGGAGAAAGTTTTAGTGATCTGGATAAAAGTTCAAATCAACTACAACATTCCCTTAAGCCAAAGCCTAATCCAGAATAAGACCCTAACTCTCTTCAATTCTATGACATCTGGGAGAGTAGAGGAAGTTGCAGAATAACAGTTTGAAGCTAGCAGAGGTTAGTTCATGAGGTTTAAAGAAAGAAGCCATTCTTATTACATAAAACTACAAGGTGAATGAGCAAGTGCTGATATAAAAGCTGCAGGAAGTTATCCAGAATATCTGGCTAAGATCATTGATAAAGATGGCTGTGTTAAACAACAGATTGTCAATATAGATGAAACAGCTTTCTATTGGAAGAAGATGCTGTCTAGGGTTTTCATAGCTAGAGAGGAGAAACCAATGCCTGATTTCAAAACTTCAAAAAACAGACTGATTCTTCTGTTAAAAGCTAATGTAGCTGGTGATTTTAAGTTGAGGCTAATGCTCATTTACCGTTCCAAAAATCCAAGGCCTTTGTGAATTATGATAAATCTACCCTGCCTGTGCTCTGTAAATGGAACAGCAAAGCCTGAATGATAGCACATTTGTCTACAGCATGGTTTACTTGATATTTGAAGAGCACTGCTGAGAACTGCTCAGAAAAAAAAGATTCCTTTGAAAAGATTACTGCTCATTGACAGTGCACCTAGTTATTCAAGAGCTCTGCCGGAGATGTGCAAGCAGATTAATGTTGTTTTTGTGCCTGCTGATTTAACATCCATTCTGCAGCCCATGGAGCAAGGAGTAATTTTCATTTTCATTCTTATTATTTAAGAAATTTTGTAAGGCTATAGCTGCCATAGACAATGACTTCTCTGACGGATTTGGGCAAAGTAAACTTAAAACTTTCAGGAAATAATTCGCCATTTTAGATGCCGTTAAGAACATTTATGATTCATGGAAGGAGATCAAAATATCAACATTAACAGGAGCTTGGAAGAAGCTGATTCCAATCCTCATGAATTACTTTGAAGAGTTCAAGACTTCCATGGAGAAGACTTTCCATGTAGAAGACTTTCCACGGAGAAAGTAATTGCAAATGTAGTAGAAGTAGCAAGAGATCTAGAGTTAGAAGAGAGTCCTGAAGATGTGACTGAATTGCTGCAATATCATGACAAAACTTTAAAACATAAGAAGTTGCTTCTTGTGAATGGGCAAATAGTGTTTTTTTGCGGGGGAGATGGGGGGAATGGAACCTACTCCTGGTGAAGATGCTGTGAACATTGTTAAAATGACAACAAAAGATTTAGAATATTCCATAAATGTCGGTGATAAAGTAGCAGTAAGGTTTAAGAGGATTGATCCATTTTGAAATAAGTTCTAATTTGGGTTAAATGCTATCAAATAGCATCATATACTACAAATAAATAGTTTGTGAAATGAAGAGTCAATTGATGTGGCAAATTTTATTATTGTCTTATTTTAAGAAATTGACACATCCATTGCAACTGTCGGCAATTAATTCCCTGATCAGTCAGCACTCATCAACATTGAGGCAAGACTGTCCACTGGCAAAAAGATTACATCTTATTAAAGGCTCAGATAATCATTAACACTTTTAAAAACTAGAGTATATATGTTTAGCCATAATGCTATTACATACTTAATAGACCACAGTAAAGTGTAAACATAACTTTTATATGTACTAGGAAACCGAAAAAATTGTGACTCACTTTATTGTGAAATTCACTTTATTGTAGTGGTCTGGAACCAAACCAGCAATATCTCTCAGGTATCCCTGTACTGAGAATAACAGGAAACATGGACTCAGCTTCAAATCTTTTTGAGCTTGTTTTTTCAAATCCTGTGTTACCGTTGTTCACGGTGAGGAGCTTGTGCATTGTGTATATGTGTACAGATGTGGTGGTTTAGAAGTAAATACTAAAGTGATTTAGTCCTAATGTATTGCTTCTATTTGGGTGTAAAGTTTAACACTAAATCATCGTTACTCAGTTTTTTAGACAGTGTTCATAGGATCTAGAGTGATCGAAAGTGGTCAACCACAATTAAGTGATTAGTATGTGCCAGGCTCCATCCTAATTGTTTCATATACGTTAATTTGTTTAATGCTCATAACAATACCATGATGTAAGTACTATTTTTGTCTTCATGCTGCATGTAAGGAAACTGTGGCATTCAAATAGTTAATGACTTATTCATGGTTACACAGCTAACATGGATGAGAGCTAGTATTCAAGCTGAGTTAGTTTGACACCAGAATCTGGGCTTATACCAAAACACCATATTGTCTCAAAAATTAAATTGCTGTACATTACAGCCAAAGTTTTAATTATTGATTGAATATGTATGTTCCATATGAGTGGGTTTGGGGATATGATTCAACAAGTATTTTGGGATCCATCTGTTCTACAATTAACTGTATTATTTTCTCATACAGAATGAATCAATCCCCCATATCTAGAGATTTTACAATCTAGAGAGACATGATTATCAAACAAAAAATAGCAAATGAGCCCTGTGAGAAAACATGTAATTTGGTACAAGGTATATGCAAAATGTCATAAGAGGTTTAGAAAAGTGGAGATCAATTTCAAGTGACACTTTTAGGTATGACTTCAGGCTTGGTCGTATTATCTTCAAAACACTTTTAAAAACCAATTTTTTATGGTAAGTAAACAAAAAAGGATGAGGAGTAGAAAATGTGTGAGCATCTATAAAATGAAAAGATTGAAGAGCAGTGCAAAGAAAGAGTGATATACTTAGAAAGGAGACTGGATTAAGATATTTAGATGAATAGGAAATGCCTGGTTTCTTTTCTCCAATGACCTGTAATTCTCTCCTTGTTTGCATTCTTCCTCAGTTTTCTGCCAAAATATTGTATTATCATCATCCAAGTGTAACTACCTCTATTGTTTTCCTATCTTAGAGATTTTTAAGAAATGGATAATGGTTACAAATTAGAGAAAATAAAGATAAAGATGATGTAATGTAGTTCCTGTAGGTCAACCTGTAGGAACACACTGAATGGGTACTCAATGACAGGCTGTGGCCCTGGAGGACACTGCATCGGTGGCCACATCTTCGTTACAGGGTTGTGTTGAATGCTTCTCATGTAAAGGAGCAATAATTTTGCTTTTGAGACTCCTGTAACAGCAGTAACAATAACTAGATACATTTGGGAAAGCAGCAAGTGTTGACAATTGCTAGACAGAATGAAGATACCAGCTGTAATCTGAAGGTAAATAGCTTTCCTACCTGGGATTTTATGCCCTGAGATACAGTGACAACAGAAAAACTTAGGTAAGAAATCAATACAATTTAGCATAAGTTGATTAAGAAAGCTTTATTTTGCCTTTTATTTCAGAGGAAAAGCTGGCATTTATTTATGTTGATGGCTTTCGCAGCATTTGCTTCTCTTTTTACTCTTCTCCCTTTCTAAGCAAGCTTTCTAAAACTATTTCTCTAGTCTACACTTAATACAGTATGCCTATTCTTATAATTGAGTGTACAAAAGCTACATAGATTAATGAAAATAAATTATCATAAAGCTTACATAATTCTATTAATGAGAACAATTTGCTTTCCATTGATAATCAATTATACAGTTTATAATAATTACTTTTACTAAATAATTTATTATATTCTCTGAAGGAAATTGAAAGTAGGACAATATATTAGGGTTAAGAGAGAAGTTTGTAATGTATTATTCTACACATCTTGTTTAGTAAATGAAAAATCAAGATCCACATAATTAAATAAATCTTCCCAGGTCATAGAGGCAGAACCACCCCCCAAGATGTCATGAGTATTAGGTGAGATGATGTGGGTATAAGCTCCTGGCAAGGCAGAGGATGGGCACTGAGGGGGTATGTGTTTAATCTATGTCATTTGTGTAAATCCAAGATTACAATCCTGGGAATTTTTCGTATAAATCCCTCTTATGAAAGGAATTGACCGAGACTCATTTTATTAAGTAGTTGAATATAAACATTTCTGCTCTTGTCCATGCATATATAATACATATTACTTAATATTAAAATAATTTGTTAAACTAAATATTTGCTTTTCTTTTTCTTTTAGCCATTTGAAGAAAATAATTTCAATTTTGACTGATTTTATGATTTTCAAAAAAAGTTATACCTAATTAGGCTAAAACAGAGATGAATCTCAAAAACATTATGCTTAGTAAAATAAGTCTGACACAAAAGACCACAGGCTATATAATTCTACTTACAGAAAATGTCCAGTAAAGGCAACTCTATAGAGACAGAAAGGATATTAGTGCTTGCTTTTGGCCAAAGCTTGCTGTAAATGGGCGTGATGTTTCTTTTTGTGGTAATGAAAATGGATTGATAAGATTGTAGTGATGGTTGCACAACTATGCAAATATAATAATAATAATTGAAATGTGTACTTAAAATGAGTGAATTTTTAGTATATGAATTACATGCAATAAAATTTCAACTGTTTTACATTTTTTTGTTTTCTCTCTACAGTTAAAATTATCTTAAATAATTTAATTTAGTATTTTTAAATAGTTTTCTATTACTATCCAGCTTCTTGAACTCAAATATATTTCACTCTGAAATAATCAAGGACATACAGCAAATCCAATTTAATCTAGTTTTAAAATTTCTTAAACTCCCGTATTTGAATTTGTATTTTTAGCTGCCATCTGGATTTGGAAACTTGCTATTCTGCTTTCTCTACTATTTAGAATACTCATATTGAGATTTCTAAATTATTTACATTTTCTTTATTCCCTTGACTATGGACATCTTCTAAGGACTTCTTCCTCATTATTTCTGTAAGATCTCCTTTGTATTTATTGTTTAATGGTAAGTTTTACTTGGAGATTTTCCAAATATCTAATTATGGTCACTAATTCTATCTCTCTCCAGTTCCTTCTTCAACTGTCAAGATGGTATGTTTATTTACATGTTCTGTCAACACCTGAAAGTTTACGAAAAGAAATAATATTCCCTATTTGCCAAAAAGAGTTGCTAGCTTTTCTATTATTTTCAATGATAGTACGAGTTTTTCATAATGATCAGAATTTACCCTTTTTTTGTTTATTCATCATACTTAATCACTTACCATCTACGAGCGAATTTTACTCTCCAATATAATTTTGATGGCATATTTTCTTTCAATTTTCATATAAATTGTTGATTTCAGCTTTGTGAGATACTATTACGTGATCTCCCAATTAAAGAGGATCTAATACCTTACATGCCAAAGGCTTTTCCTTCCAGCCAAAACAAATTAAAATATCATCCTCAGTATATTGAAGTTCTAATAAGTCAGCTTGCTACAATATTTTTACTTACCTGTTCTAAAGGCACAGTATGAGTTGAACAAGTTGTTCAAGAGGTTATTCAAAATTAAAAATCTTTTTATTCTCTATGATGCCCCATATATGATTCTGCATTCTGCTTTCTGTCTTTTTAGAAAAGATGTGAACCACTTTGGGGGCAGATTTGCTGGAGTTCTGGGAATCCAAATTTCAGTGGGACTTGTGAAACCACTGAGGCTTCTGCCCTAGTATGACCAGGAGAGATGTTTATGTCTAATTTCTGGCCCTGTAATATGCTGTGGCTCTCTCTGAATGGTAGCTTGACTAAAATAGCCATAGGAGTGTTGGTTGATTGGCTGTGATACAGTAAGTGTAGAGTAGATAGCTTTGATTTAATGGAGCTTCCTTTCCCTCACATTACTCTCAAGCTCTCCTCTTATCTTCCCTCTAGCAACTTTGTGAGTAATTCTCAAGAAGAATAATCTTCAAACTTTTCTGCATGTAGTTCTTCCATATAGTTTACATGTATATGTTATAAATGTACTATTAAAAGTGAACAATATGTATAAAGAAAACACACTAAAGAAGTAGAAATTTTTTAAGTCAGTTGTGTTGAATAATTTAAAGTTTGACATTAGAAATGATACAATCGTTTTGTGTTCACTATAATATAAAGTTATTTTTTGATTTAGGTACCTTGCTTTGAGATATTCAGAGAATACCTGTAGCAAAAAAGAGTTTCATAATTATTGCCATTTTACTATAAAACATGACAATAAATATTTATTTTACAAGGTATTGCTTTTACAAAATTAATCGTATTGATGATTCTGGTATTCCATAAATCTCAGGCTTCATAGTTTATTTGAATGACTTGCTAACAAAGGATGTTGTGAATAAATTCAAATTAATTGACATTTGTCACTATTTTGAAGTCTTTGCTTAGTCCCTATTAAATTCACCACTTAACCCATAGCTTAATCTAGATTTTTCTCATAGACTTTTATTGAAGGAGTCATAACAGTTGATTAAATTTTTTTTTATTATGAATGTTGGAATCATCCATACTTTTTTTTTTTTTTTGAGATGGAGTTTTGCTCTTATCGCCCACACTGGGGTGCAGTTGCATGATCTCAGCTCAAAGCAACCTCTGCCTCCCGGGTTCAAGCAATTCTCCTGCTTCAGCCTCCCAAGTAGCTGGGATTACAGGCACATGCCACCACACCTGGCTAATTTTTATTTTTAGTAGAGATGGGGTTTCACCACGTTGGCCAGGCTGGTCTCGAACTTGTGACCTCGGGTGATCCACCTACCTTGGCCTCCTAAAGTGCTGGGATTACAGGCGTGAGCCACCGCACCCGGCCACCCATACTTTTACTGTGTTTGATAGCATTTGCTAACAAGGAGTGCATTTATTTATATCATGTTGCTCATTATAACCATTTATACCATGGCAGAGAGTGTAAGTATTTTCTCAGTGAAATATTACTTTGGTTATTTTGCTATTTGGTAAGAAAAATTTAAACACTGTTTATTACAAATAGCTAAAAATGTAAAGCCCTCCATAACTAGAGATATTACAAAGAAAATTATATAAATTTATTTTGTTGTACATATTTACTTTTTAAATGTTTTGTTGGTCATGATGACTTCACTAGATAATAAATCAAGGCACAGTACAGATTGTCAAGTTCAATATTAACAACAAAAGTAAATCCATATTGTAAGATAATATTTCTTAATAACTTAGAATGTTTTAGCTTGCTTACTATCAGTTCAGATAGTTAATTGTTCTTTTACTTTGTAATGTAGCTGACAGAGTGAATTCCTACTATATGTAGAATTCTTACGGCCATTTTATAATTGTTCATGTGAGTTTTAATAATTAGAATCATCTTCAATCCAAAGTTAAAGTGGAAAAATATTTTATAAGCCCCTTATAAATTTTGGAGAACAAAATGGAGTTAAATAATATAATGACATCTTTAATCTCTCTCTTCCCCTTAATTGGGCACACCAAAGTTGAAAGACATAACAATATGTTCAAAGCAAATGATTAAGAAGCAAACTGCTTTCAACTGCTCTTTTGGTTAACTCACACTTTCCTCAGAAAACTTTAAACATCATGTATAACATATGACCAGATAACATACAGATTCAACTAGGGCACCAAAAATTATCTGTCTATTAAATATTAATAAAGCTTTCTAAAAATTTATCTCTATTGTTGATTTATCTCTATTGTTGATTTATCTCTATTGTTGATTTCAAATTTATCAAATTGAAATAGAGATAACAACAGATGTTGTTATTTTTCTTTTGTTACCTGCTTGTCTGCAGCTGGCTTTAAAGTATTCACTGTGCCTTGGGAAAAAAAATGGGTTTAAGTAACTGGCTAACTCAACCTTCATTTTTGGATCAAATATGGATTCTGACCCAATTAAATATTCCTCCAGTTTCTGTACTTCCCAGACTAATAGTTTTCTTTTCTTTTTTTTTTTTTTTATTGGTTGATTAAATCTTTATCCTAACTTATTGGCTAGAATAAAACTCTGAGATTCTTAAATTATTCCTTCCCCGTCTCAAGTACTTAATATTTTAAATTTATATTCCCTTTATCATATATTCAGTGGTAGCAGGGATTGTATCTATCAAACATCTCTACCCCTAGTTTAATGTCTTACTTTTGGTAGATTTAATAAATTTGCTTCTTCTTCCCTGATGTCCTTCAACTCTCTGATGTTGTATATATTCTCTTTTGATTTTCTTTGAACATTTTACTGGGTGACAAATTAAGCTGTTCTAACTTCAAATTTGTTTTCTGGCAGCATATATACTTATAGTGTAGCTCTTGTTCCAAGAAATAAGGAAATTATCCACAAGTAGTTCACAAGGGACTAAAATAAGGCCTTGAAGTTAAGTACTGAACTCAGCAAAACTGAAAGCTTTATTGAGCCTAAACTGGATGTCAGGAACTTGTCCTCAGGAAGCTTTATCATTGGAGACTGACCCCAAATGATAAAATGCTGAGAGTAATAATATAGATATGGCATGAGTCAAACTGTTTTGTGGAGTTTGCAAATTTTCTCATAAAAGAGATCACCTCTTTCAAAAGAAACAGTTGTGCCTTTAATAAGTAGAGACTTTAAAGGCAATAGAAACTGCTAAGAGAAACCCTACTGGAATCACAGATAATCCTGGGAATAAGAGACACTGTGGATATGTACCAGCTACATCCACTTAGAAGAAAATCAGAGAAAAGTATGTGGCAGAAATGAAAACATTCTTCAAGCCACACACAGTTCCACTGACAAAGGGTTGAAGCCTTACTGGCACAAGAAGCTTAAGCAAAACCTCTAAGCAAACGCTAGCTAAAAAACAAACAACACTGAACCAAGAGCAACTTCTTAGGAAATCGGGCTTACAAATACAATTACACAAATTCCTGGCAGCCTGGAGGACTGAGTGAATGTCCACATGTGTGTGCTTTTCAGGAGTGATTGGAGGGGGAACATTCTAGTCCCTAAACAAATGTGGGGCAAAAGCGTAAACTTCCTGAATTGTGATAGAAGCCTCCTAGCCACACCCACATCTAGTGATAAAGGATAAAAATCTAATTTGTCAAGAAGGATACTTAAGCAAAATCTTTGTTCCATAAGTTGCTTGTGCTGTCTTTGAGATAATCCACAAATAGCAGGCTAGGAGAATTTTAAAAAGGGATATATTTGGAGTAAAGACATCAGACAGTACACACTGCAGGGGAAATCGACTTCACAGGATTAAGCCAAGTCATTAAATAAACAATTAAACAAGCAATAACAAGAAAATCATCAGTGGATGGGAGTGGTGGTCAGTAATCAGTTACTACAATAAAATGTCCAATGTTCAAGTGAAAAATGATGAGAAATGCAAAGAAACACAAAAGTGTGATGTATACATGAAAAAAGGCAATAGAAACTGCTTTTATGGGAACCAAGATATTACACTTAGTAGAGAACAACTTCAAAACAATTATTATAAATATATCTTGAGAACTAAAGAAAACCATGTCTAAAGAATTAAAGGAATGTATAAAGTCCATGTCTTAGCAAATAAAAAATATCAATAAAGATATAGAAATTATAAAAAAGGACCAAATGGAAATTCAGAAGTTGAAAAATATAATAACTCAAATGAAGAAATCAATAGAGGAGCTCACCAGTAGATCTGAGCTGGCACCAGTGGACCTGGAAACATATCTATAGCAATTATGCCATCTCAACAGAGAGGGATAAAAATAAGGAAAAATAAATAGAGCCTCAGAGAATGTGGAGCACTAGTGAGAGCACCCATCTATGTGTTATGAAATGTCAGCTTTGGCTTCTGGATTGGACATTAGCCTGATAATGATCATATTACTTCAAATAGGGAGTACAGAAAAAATAACAGTCTTTGGAAGTTAGGTAATTTAATTTTTTTGCATTTCGGCCTACAGATACCTTCAAGATAGCTGGGGAAGAGTAAGTAGGAAGTCGAAAATAAAAATGTGTGAGTAGCTCAGAAATGAGGAACAAAAAAGGTTAGATGATATTATCAACATTTAGGTACCTGCAGAAAGCAACTACCACTCTAAAGGCTAGATTAGAAAAAAAGAGGAAGCAATATTATACAGAGCCCACAATTCCTGATGGCAGAGTGCTATCATTGCTGCTGTTGGAACCTCTATCCTGTATTAAAAATTAAGAGCTCACATACTTAAGGAAGCTTCAAGAGCCTTCAATCTTGCTGATGCTGCTGGTCCCAGCAAGACTTCTACAGCCCACAGTTGCCTGCTACTGCTACTGAGAAAGACAGAAGAGAGATCGAAGGCTTCTCCATTTTTTCCTTTTTTTTTTTTTCACCTTTTTTTTGTCATGAATGTCTTCCACTGGCAGAAACTCACAGGAATACGTTTACAAGAGAGTCTAGGAAATGCAATTCTCAGGCTTGTAACTCCCTGCTGTAGAGAGAAGACTATAGGGCTGACATGGGGCTGAAAGTCAACAGACAAACATTCAGAATGCTCCACTTTGGTTACTCAGTATCAATACACATCATTCTACATTTATTTAAACTTCCAAAGAATGACAATAGCTTCAGTCTAAAGATGCATCTATCCTGCAAACAAATTAAGACACTCTGGCCTCCTTTCTCTAACTGAAAACCAAAAATCCTCATTGGTTACTATATCCATTTCTGTATGGTGATGCCATCTTTTCAAATTCAGTCATAATCCCACATTAATATTCTGTAACCTAGAGACTAAATTGTAAATTAGTCTCCTTGATAAGGAAAAATTAAAAGGAAAAAAGGAATCAGGAATTTATGAACAAATGCAATTTATATATAAAAAATATTGTAGCTTCTAGAATCATCATTTTACTAACAAGTTGTGAGACAATATTCATGGCTGCCTTCTTTTATTGCCTATTTTATTACTCTTTGTATGCATTCAGATCTCCAATGACGGTGATTCTTTACATGGTAGAATGAATAAAAATTTTATTTTTCCTAGGCGATGTAATTTTCACTTATTTTTATTACTTGATATGCAAATAATATGAAGTACCACAGCAAATCACTTGGGTTTCAGACATGGTCTTCCCTACCCCACCATACAACAGCAATTCTAGTATGCATTGATAATTGGAGTGAATCAACTTAGCTGGTTTAATAAGCTCTTCTCATTTTAATTAGAGATGAAAGATGACTGAAACGTCTGAGATGGGTGTGGTGAGTCACGCCTGTAATCCCAGCACTTTGGGATGCCAAAGCGAGATCGATTGCTTGAGCTCAGGAGTTCAGGACCGGCCTGGGCAGCATGGTGAAACCTCATCTCTACAAGAAATACAAAAATTAGCTGGGCATTGGTGGCTTGTGCCTGTAGTCCCAGCTACTTGGGAGGCTGAAGCTGGAGAAGTGCTTAAACCTGGGAGGCAGAGGCTGCAGTGAGCTGATATAGGGGCACTGCACTCTAGCCTGGGTGACAGAGCGAGACCCTGTCTCAAAACAAATTACCAAACACACACAAACAAAGAGAAAAAAAACGTGGAGGGGAAGAAGATTCAAATGTCTTGGTCTTGGTGACAGTTTTTACTTTCAGGTTAATAAAATACTACTTATTTTCTTTTTGCAAAGACTTATTTATTGAGGACTATGATCTGTAAAGAAGGGTACAGAACACAAAAAATTTATGTTATTAAAATGTAGATAGGGAGGCCGGGCGCGGTGGCTCAAGCCTGTAATCCCAGCACTTTGGGAGGCCGAGGCGGGTGGATCACGAGGTCAGGAGATCGAGACTATCCTGGCTAACATGGTGAAACCCCGTCTCTACTAAAAATACAAAAAAAAACTAGCCGGGCGTGGTGGCGGGCGCCTGTAATCCCAGCTACTTGGGAGGCTGAGGCGGGAGAATGGCGTGAACCCGGGAGGCGGAGCTTGCAGTGAGCCGAGATCACGCCACTGCACTCCAGCCTGGGAGACACAGCGAGACTCCGTCTCAAAAAAAAAAATAAATAAATAAATAAATAAATAAAATGTAGATAGGAAAATATTTTTAGTTAGAAAAACATAGATTTTGTAGTTAGGTATAGGATCTGATACTGGATCTAGTACTTACATTTCTGTGGCAAGTTCATTACATTTTATAATGCTCAGTTTTGTTACCTATTGACAATATGTAAATAATATTCTCTATTTTCCTTGTTGTGAAATAGGAGAAAATTTATGGAAAGTGCCTCATACATGAATAGCACTCAATAAATTACATTTTAAAATATCATTTAATCAATAAGCAACATAAAATTACAACATAAGCAAATAACATATTGGAATAGTTTGTACTTGGAGGAAAAACAATAATGTTTTATTGCATATACACTTACATAGGGATCGATTATTGTATCCCAAAATATGGCTTATGTTTGGTACAAAAATCATCCACTTCAGTGTCTTTGGATCATCATGATGACAGCAATACTGGTGATGCTTTTAGTGATTATAATATTTTAGTTATAAAGTGGATCTAGAACTCACAAAGTTAATCTTTATTTTTCTTAATGCTTTCTTCATGTCATTATTCCTGAATGTGTAGATTACTGGATTTAAAAGGGGAGCAAAAATTGTTTAAAACACAGACATCAATGGAGACAGTGCTGAATGGCCTTTCATAGATAAAGATGCAAGCTCTGAAGAACTGTACCACCACTGTAATGTGGGCTGAAAGAGTGGACAAAGTTTTGGAAGACCCCCTGGAGGAATGATGTCAAATAGTAATCAGGACGATGCTTTAGGAGATTAACAGAAAGATGAAACACAGCAAAGAAAGTAGTCCACTGTCTGCAATGACTCATAGCTCCAAGATGTAAGGGTCTGCACAGGCAAGTTTGATCACAAGGCAGATCACACACGCAAAAAATATCCACAACACTGAGACCACAGAATGGCAAAGTCACTGTGAAAACAATTTGGCTCATGTTGTGCATGAAATCCGTGGTCCAGGAGCGAGGAGCAAGTCTGATGCAATGGACTTGTAATGGAGGAGTTTGAATATGGCAAAGTATCTATCGATTGCCATGGCTAAAAGTAACATCATCTCACTTCCACCTAAAAAGTGAAGGGAAAACCTCTAGGTCATGCAGCCTTCATAGGAGATGGTCCTCTATTCACTAATTATATTATAGATTATCTTAGGAGTAGCAAAGGAGGCCAGGGGTATATCAATAAAAGACAGGTTGGCCAGTAGGAAGTACATGGGAGAATGCAATTGAGGATCCAGTTTCACTACAAAGATAATGATTAGGTTACCTAATTATGGATATATAGATAATGGAAAAAAATAAGAAAAAGAAAATCTGTAGCTCATGAGATTTTTGAATCCCAGCAAAATAAACTCAGCCATCATGGACTGATTTTGTTTTTCCATTTGTTTGTCTGTTGGCATATATGACCTAAAACAAAATAAAAATCGATTAAATTCTGAGAGATATGAGAAATGAAATACATATGCACTTAACACGGCTTTCTAAAATTCACTGAAATGTGCAAAAAGAATCAAAAGTATTGAACAACAATAAATCCAATATCTTTTAAAGAGTAGACATAATTTCTCAGCAAAGATTATGAATAACTGCCAATATGTTTGAATAAATTTGAAGCTGTCAATATGTAACTCATATCTACATCAATCTTGAGAAAAATGAATAACCCAGTTGGGAAGGAAGTATGAAAGTTTCCTGTCACCTCTTTAGAATTTGAGGAACAGATTTATTGATCCTCCATAGGCAAAGAAGAGGGCCTGTCCATCTCCAAATCTCTTTCTACACTCAAAAATAATGAGGAACATGCAAGTGAAGGAGGAAGCAAATGGTTTTTTAATTGAGAAGGATCAAGAAAAATGAAATTGATAAGATGGAATATAGAACATTAACATACTATGAGTCACTTCTGTAGTTGCTGCTGAAAGTAAGATAAGCAGAGATGATAAACAGAATGAATCTTTGATACACATCAGTCTATGGTTGTGCAAATTGAAGTAGCCTCTCACCTTTTTCCTGAGATTGAAAGAAAGGTCCAATATTTGACTTTCCTCCTATGGGCATATGAATTTAGTATATTGGGAAGTATAGCACGCCGAGATAGCATAATGAGCATTTATTACTGGCTTCCCTGCTTCACTTAACTTACTTTCTCTGAAAGTCCAAACAGATCTCTTATCTATCCATGCTATTTATAATGCTATTATAAAGTGCAGAACTCTGGTTAAAATAAAAAGTGGGGGGATTGACAGGGAACACCTCCATATTGTTCTAGATAGGTAAAGCAGACCCATGTGAAACGGCACACATTTAAATATAAATAACGGTAACCAAAATTTTTGAAACAAGCTAGCTAAGACATAATAACACAGTATTTTTTAAATGAGAGCTAAAATAAACAGAAAAAGATGAAATAGTTTATATATAACTGGAAATCTTTTATTTATTTATTTATTTATTTATTTATTTATTTATTTATTTGAGACACAGTCTCGCTCTGTTACCCAGACTGAAGTGTAGTGGTGTGATCATAGCTCACTACAGCCTTGGAATGGTGGGCTCAAGAAATTCTCCCACCTCAGCCTCCAGAGTAGCTGGGACTAAGGTGCACGCCACCACTTTTGGCTAACATTTTTTTTTTTTAATAGAGACAGGGGGTCTCATTTTGTTGCCAAGGCTTGTTTTGAACTTCCGACTTCAAGAGAGCCTCCCAACTTGGCCTCCGAAAGTGTTGGGATTACAGGTGTGAGCCACGGTGCTCCGCCAAAGAGACCTTACTAATAGAAAAGACATAATGTAGTTTTTAAATATTTTTAAATGTTTTAAGGAGTCAGAAAAACTAAAGAAAAATATAATAAAGATCTACATACTACTATTCAGAATTAATAAACACATTTTTATCACATTGCTTCACAGTTTTTCAATAAAATAACGAATACTTGCAAAAGAACAGTTTTTCATCTTAGTATTTTGTGTGTGATTTATTAAAAATTGAATAAGCCATTCTACAAATAAAAATTCTACATACCATTCTACAAATAAACATTTTAGTTTTATTAACTAATTGCTATTATAAAAATTAGGCAATATATATATTTACATGTCAAAGACTTTTTCAAGCTTAGATTACAAGAAGTAGATTAGTAGGCCATTTTCAACTAATCAAATATTGTCAAAATTCTCAACAAGAGGTTATACATAATTATCCTGCGGATTCCCTACATATCTGGGTATTTTATTAGCTCTCATTCATTGTAGGAATGCAAGAATGCCTCAATATTAGGGAATCTAAATATGTCAAGTATCTTTAAATTCATCTGTATATTCAACACAATCTCAACCTGAATTCCAGAAGAAGTTTTTTTCTGAAAATTGACAAGTTAATTCTAACATGTATATGGAGATGCAAAAGGCAAAGTAAACAAAGGCAATCCAACAGAACAAAGATGGAGAATTTATGCTATTGTGTAGCAAGACCTACTACTGAACTACATAATAAAACAATTTGGTGTTGACTCAAGGATACAAAAGTAAACCAAATGGAACTGAAAACGTAAGCAAAGTTCTAAATTTTCTACATGATAAGAACAAAAACATTCTACAACATTTGGGAGACACTAACAGCACGGTTCACTAGTCTCCAGGAAGGTTGCAGTATGATGTTTTAGCTGCTGCTCATGGCTCTTCCTTAGGAAAGGGGGCTCTTCCTGATGTCAGATGTCCACAGTATCAATAAACACCAGCAGTTGGCTTTGTTATGTTCTCTTAATGAAGCTGACTTCAAAATTCATATTGCCTAGCTTCTACGGCTTGGTAATTTAATCCTTTCTTCTAAGTTTGCTTCCTAGTTTTCCTAATTAAAAAAAGTAGTCATTAGCGGATGAGATGGCTTTCCTAGGACACATTACAATGCTGCACGCAGCAGTAACTTGGCCCCTGCATGCTTCTCCATGAGATGACAGGATAAGGAGATGCTTTTCTAAATGTTTACTTATAAGCTTCCCTAATAAATCCTGCCTTTCTTACGCGTGACTATGCTATGTGACATAGCAGCATGTTCCTTCATGCTCTACTCACTCTACATTATAGAGTTACAACATTTCAAGAATAAGGGTCTAGAATAGGAAGAGTGAGACAGTGAAATACAACAGAAAACTATTATCCAGATCTAGACACAAATATTTATATACATGTGACATATGATAGGAATAGATTTTTTATCAATAAGGAAAATATTGAGTATATGATGACAGGGTAATTTGCTAATGCCTGGAGAGCGGTATCAGATTCTAATCTCATATGAAAACAAATTTCAGAGAGGTAAAATATTTACATCTGTAAAAATAAAATTATAATATTAGTGAAAGAAAAATGGGTGAATATTATTTTAACATAATGGAATGGATAAAAACATTCTAGACATAAAATTTGAATCCATGAAAACAAAGATATACATTTGACAATGAAAGTGAAAAAGTAAAAAAAGAGTAAGCACAAGAAAAGAGATGATAATATATTTTCAAAACACAAAATAAAGAGCTGTTATCGCTGATTTATGAATAACTTGTAGCATTTAGAAAGGAAAGATTAAAGAAGCAATGAAAAGTGAAGAGATTATACGGATTGTCAGTCCACAGAAGAAGTACAAATATCTTTAAAAACAAAAGTATTCTCGAGACCATCCTGGCTAACGCGGTGAAACCCCATCTCTACTAGAACTTAAAGTATAATAATAATAAAAAAAATGTAATTTAGCAATGAGGTACTGCCAACCAAAGCAGAAATCATAAAGCAAAATATTGGCAGATTTTACTACACACAGAAAAACCTTAGTATCCCAAACATGTTGTATATAAAAATAAAAATAAACACATAGCATACAAATGTTAAAACATTTGAAAATATGTATTACATATATGCAATAAAGGGTCAATATCTTTAAAAGATTAAGACCAACTCTTTGAAATTAGCAAGAAAAACACACAAACACTGCAATGGGCAAATGACCATCAGACTAGAAAAATCCTCAGAGGAAGAAATAAAAATTGTCAATAAATATTTTTTAAATTGCAAAAAAATAAAAATACAAAAAATTAGCTGGGCATGGTGGCAGGTGCCTGTAGTCCCAGCTACTCGGGAGGCTGAGGCAGGAGAATGGCGTGAACCCGGAAGGTGCAGCTTGCAGTGAGCCAAGATTGCGCCATTGCACTCCAGCCTGGGCGACAGAGCGAGACTCCCTCAAAAAAAAAAAAAAAAAAAAAGTATTCAACCTTATCTATAATTAAAGACATTCAAGTTAAAATAACAAAATGCACATTTTTTATCTATCATATTAAAATATAAATTCAATTTTGGTCAAGATGTGTGATGATGCTATAAAAAGTCTCATATACTACTTTTTTATATATCAACACAATATTTTTGGAGGAAACGACACTTTTTCTTATACGTAAAAGTTTTTCAACAATTGAACAGAGAACCTTTACTTCTAGGATTTATAGTTTATAAAATTTATACCTAAGTTTTCAAATAAATATAATCAATAATGCTTATTGTAGCATTGTCTTTAATAAGAAAATATTAGCACCCGAGAAACCCATCCTTAATAGAGTGATTTAAAAATAGAAATCTCTATGTGTTGATATGAAAAATGTATATTACTAAAATTTTAAATGTCATGCTTTACATTGTGATAGTATATTAATGAAAAATTATGCATATATGCATATTAGCATCATAAAAATCTAGGTGAACCATAAATTCATCACACTAGCAACAGTGCTTATCTCTGATATATTGGCTTATAGGATTTAACTCAGATTCTAGTTTTTACAAGTTCAAAATCTATGAAATTTCATAAGCTACCATTAGACTCTAGCCCTGTCTCTAAAAATGTAGTTGGCATTTCACTACCGAAGATTTCAAATCAGAGATTCACTTATTTTATATATAACTGTAAAAAATAACCTGTAAATAATTTGAGGTTTGTGATGGTAACTGGCTGTGCTGATTCACCATCTACTATCTAAAACATGGAGAGTTGCCGCAGCACTGAAAATTGAGGTTGACGACTATTGATTAGGCAACCTACTACAGATAGTATAGATTGGAAATATATTCTAAATCATTTATCATCTTAAAATTTTTGTTTATTTACTACTGACCTATAATAATTGTACAAGTTTATGGAATGCAGTGTGATATTTTGATTATGTGTACATTGTATTGTGATCAATCACAGTAGTTACCATGTCCATCACTTCATACCTTTATTACTTCTTTGTGGTGATAAAGAAGTAGAATTAGTAGATTAATTTATTACTTCTTTGTGGTGTCATCATATACTCAATATTTTCCCTGTTGATAAAAAAATCTGTTCCTATCATATGTCACTTTCATATAAATATTTGTATCTATATCTGGATAATAATTTTCTGTTGTAGTTCACTGTCTCACTCTTCCTATTCTGAACCCTTATTCTTGCAATGTGGTAACTCTGTAACATAGAGTGAGTAGATAATTTTGAGATCCTTTATTCTAGCTATCCTGAAATATAAAATACATTGCTATTAGCTATAGTCACCCTACTCCATAATAGTGCACCAGAACTTGTTCTTTCTAACTATAATTTTGTACCCATTGACCAACATCTCCCTCTGTCTCCTACTTCCCACCCCAGCCTCTGGCAACCACTATTCTACTTGCTAGTTCTATGAGCTCTACTTTATGGATTCCACATATAAATGAGATTGTGTGGTATTTGTTTTTCTGAGCCTAGCTTATTTCACATAACCTTATGTCCACCAGGTTCATCTATGTTGCTGAAAATAATAGAATCTCATTCTTTTTTACAGCTGAATAGCATTCCATTTTGTATATATACTACATTTTATTTATCCATTCACTTGTTGATGGACACAGATTGATTCCATTTCTTGGCTATTGTAAATAATGCTTCAATAAACATGAGAGTACAGGTATATCTTTGAAATATATTATCAACTGAGGAAATATAAAAAATATTTAAGAAAATATATAAATGATGTTTAAACAACTGAAAAAAATAGTTTAATTTCAGTAGAAAAATAGATTGAGATCATGCACATCAAAGTGCTTTAGTGATTTGCTTTGGAGGTAAAATTACATCTCATTATATTTTTCTTATATCTCTTGATATTTCACAAATAGTCTGTAATGAACATGGTTTACTTTTAAAATTTGAAAAAAAATTAATAAAATACTAACATAAAAATGTCTTCAACGTTACTTTTCCAGCATACCTCTTCCTAGCTTTGGAAGTTGTGACCGGAACTTACTGCAACTTTTAGGATTTTTTCGCTTGTCCCCACTTTGTTTAGTCTTCTTTCTCATGTTCCAATTCTCATAAAGTAGAAATTCCTTTTATTTTAAAGTTGTGTAAGACAGCATGAACAATGTGTCGATTAATGACCCTGAGAAAACCTTGCGTCTTATAAATGAATTCCCCCAGCAATTAAAGGCCATGGAATTGGGAAGTTAGACTGTTTGGAATCTCTCAATAGTGTGTGGCTTTTCACCATAAAGAAGACACAAAAATAAGACATTACTAACCAAAAAATATAGCCATAATTCCATGCACAGACATAGGTATAAAAGGTATCTATTTAGAAAATAGATAAAAATGAATTTTCAAGGCTCCAAAGTAAGAAGAATTTAGAAACACAATATAGAGAAGATTAATAATATTATATTTCACTTTATTATGGAAAATTTCTTAGACAACTTTGGTGGCCATAAATCTCTTTCTTTACTCATATTATCTAAATGAAGATCAAGTGTACCAATTTAATTGGAAATATTGGAAATAACTATTTCCTAAGAGTCACATCTCTCTGATACCTTTGTTTACCTTTGTAATTTTCCATTATAATTAATTCCTCTTGGATTTGGGAGCTGTGTTGGAACTGCATTGTGCCAAAACAGTTAACAGTTAAAATAAAAGAAATTCACTATTTTTAATTGTTTGATCTCTCCCATCGCAAATAATAGCTGACTAATTTCTTGTCTCTTGCATTTGATGACCTGCATTTATCATGTCAGCAAACGGACTATACAGCCAACTGCTTTGTCAAATTACACTGTGATTTCAGTGAAAAGCCTGGTCAACAGGGTTCAAAATAATTTTATTGTTGTTGTCTCTGAATTAGTAACTTCATTTATTGATTACTTACACACTCACAGCTTAGATCCTTTTAAGGAAATAGCATGGCTATTAAAGGTGTTGATGAAATGGATTCATTTTTCATTTCCTAGTTCTGTTTTTCTCCTATAGCGACTGGATATAAATATGTGTTTTCATTTTCTCTCCCTATATCAGGAGATAAAAACCATCTCAATTCCAAATACAAATTTGTCTTTATTACGTATTAAAAATATACAAAACGATTTTTATAAAATATCTAGAGGGTAACAGATAAATGACAGTATCAGTATACATTAACCCGCCACTCATATAAAGGAAAAGATTATTTCATTTCTTTCTTCTCTTTGTTTGATTTATTTTTTCTTTTTCAAAATAAACTATTGAGTTTGTTACATAATTCAAATGTGTGCTTATTTGAAAGATTTCCTACAAACTGCTGTATCAATATGGTTGTGTTTACATTTCTTCACAAATTTTGCTCTTTTTAATATAGCCAGTTAAAGCTTTAATCTCTTTTTGTGTCCCCAAATAAAATTCCTTCTGAAAGATCCTTTAGGCAACTGCAATATACTTATACCCAAGGCTTTCATTCTGCTTCACTATTCCAGACACAAATAAAATACCTTGTCTTTTCAGACATTATAATCTTGATAACAGATTATTTAAAATACTATATGAAAGAATGTACTTAATTTATTCCTATCTTAAACATTTGTGTGTTTATTTCTTAAGAGGTGTAACACATACACGACAAATTGTGCAAAATGGTTTTACATAAAGTATGCAAAGATTCAAAAATTCATGTTTACAGTTACATAATTTATTTTTATGTATGTATCTTCCAGTGTAAACACAGCTCAGATCAAGACACAGAAGTCAGACTAACTTTACATAGGTTGCGAGGGAGTAGAACCAGGAAAGAAGCACAGCACAACTTTATGGGTAGCTGTAACTGTTCTATCGTCATTTATTAGTTTTGCCTTTTCTTTGCCTGAACTTTATATAAATCAAATTAAATAGTATGTACTACTTTGTGACTGTAATTTTCACTCATTGTAATATCTGTGAGATTCATCCATGTCATATCCGAAGTTTCTTCTTTTTAAATGTGGAGTAATATGCCAGTGTGTGATCTTCCAATGTTTTTATCCACTTACCTCTTACTCTTATCCACTTACCTCTTATAGAAACAGTTACTTTGTTTCTATAAAAGTTGGATATTTGTTATGAATATAATCACTCATTTCTCTTATTATGTAACTCGGAGTGGAATTACTGAACCATGGGATAGCCATGTCTATTAGAAACTGCCAATGGGTTTCCAATGTGATTGCACCACTTTACACTCCCACTAGCAATGCAGGAGAATTTTAGTTGTTCCACATGCTTAACAGACTTTGGTATTCTCAAGACTTTTTAATTTTAGCTATTTTTTGTGCGTACCTACCAATAGTAATTATGGTTATAATTTGCATTTTCCTGATTTTTAATGATGTAGAACATCTTTTCATATTGTTACTAACCATTTGAATATTCCCCTTTGTGAAGTACCTATTTAGCTTTTTGCCCCATTTTCATGAATGGCTGACAACTTGGATATAATAAGCAAATTCCTTGAAAGCACAATTACATGACCAACGAAAGAAGAAAAAGTTGGTTATTACATATTTATTAAAGAACTGAAAACCATAATGCTAAATTATGAGAACACATGGATACATAGAAGGGAACATCACACACTGGGGACTCTCAGAGGGTGGAGACTAGGAGGAGGGAGAGGATCAGGAAAAATAACTAGTGGGTACTAGGCTTAATACCTGGGTGATGAAATAATCTGTACAACAAACCCCCATGACACAAGTTTACCTATGTAACAAACCTACACAGGCACCCCAGAACTTAAAATAAGAGTTAAAAATTAAAATTAAATAGTCTTTCTAAAAAACAGAAGAACCAGTTGTCTTCATTGATGATCTTTTCCAAACATTTAAGAATGAGATAATGCAAATCCAGAGAAAGAAGGAACACTTCACAAATATTTGTATTAGTCTAGAATAAAATTGATATCAAGTTTACTAAAGATATGAAACCTAACAAGATACAAAAAATACAAAATTATAGAGAAAAATATAAAGAAAATCTTTAAAAATCAAATACATAAAATGTATGATAACCAAGTTGACAGCGTCTGAAAAATTAATCAATATAATTCATCACATTAACAGAATAAAGGATAACTGAATATGGTCATAACAATTGATGCCCCAAAACAATTTGATAAAATTCAGCCACTCATTTATAATTTAAAAAATAAAATTATCAGTAACGTAGAAATAGAAGAAAACCTCAACAATTTGATTAAAGATAGTAGCAATAGTTGTCGGTCAGTTATATTCAGGATTGAAAAACATAAAGACCAGAAAAACAGTCTTCACTATTACTACTTCTATGCATATTTTATTAGAGGTCCTAGCAAATGTATAATACAAAAATGAGAAATAATAAGCATAAATACTGGAAAAGAATAAATAGGACTATTTTCATGCAGAAACAACATGATTATCTAATAAAAATTCCAAAAGAATAAAGTAATCTCTATTAAAATTAGTAAGTAGCCGAGTGCTGTGGCTCATGCCTGTAATCCCAGCACTCTGGGAGGCCAAAGCGGGTGGATCACCTGAGGTCAGGAGTTCCAGACCAACCTGGACAACATGCTGAAACCCCGTCTCTACCAAAAAATACAAAAACTAGCTGGGCGCAGTGGCGTTCCTGCAGTCCCAGCTACTCCAGAGGCTGAGGCAGGAGAATCCTTTGAACCTGGGTGGCAGAAGTTGCAGTGAGCCAAGAGGGCGCCACTGCATTCCACCCTGGGAGACAGAATGAGACTCTGTCTCAATAAATAAATGAAGTCAAGAAGGTTTCTGAATTTAAGATCAATATACTAAAATTAATTGTAACAGTATGCAAGACATCTCCACTGAAAATTACAAAATACTGCTGAATAAAATTTTTAAACTTAAGAAAAATAAGAAATATATTACATTTAAGAAGTAGAAGACTCATTATTATTCAGACATCCAATCCCCTCCCACCATTCCTCTATATATTTAGTACAATTCCCTTAAAGATCTTAGCAAGCTTTTTCGTGAAAATGCACAAGAAAATTTAAAAATATATATGTGAAACTTTTACACTGTTGGTGGGACTGTAAACTGGTTCAACCATTATGGAAGACAGTGTGGCAGTTCCTCAAGGATCTAGAACTAAAAATACCATTTGACCCAGCCATCCCATTACTGGGGATATACCCAAAGGATTATAAATCATGCTGCCATAAAGACACATGCACATGTATGTTTATTGCAGCACTATTCACAATAGCAAAGACTTGGAACCAACCCAAATATCCATCAGTGATAGACTGGATTAAGAAAATGTGGCACATATACACCATGGAATACTATGCAGCCATAAAAAAGGATGAGTATGTGTCCTTTGTAGGGACATGGATGCAGCTGGAAACCGTCATTCTCAGCAAACTATCTCAAGGACAGAAAGCCAAACGCCACATGTTCTCACTCATAGGTGGGAAATGAACAATGAGAACACTTGGACACAGGAAGGGGAACATCACACACAGTGGCTTGTTGTGGGGTTGGGGGAGGGGGAGGGATAGCATTAGGAGATATACCTACTGTAAATGATGAGTTAATGGGTGCAGCACACCAACATGGCACGTGTATACATATGTAACAAACCTGCACATTGTGCACACGTACCCTAGAACTTAAAGTATAATAATAATAATAATAAAGAAAATTAAAAAAAAGAAAATACTCTGTGTGATACTATAATGATGTATACATGTCATTATACATTTATCCAAACCCACAGAATGTGCAACACCGAGAGTGAACTAGAATGTAAACTATGGACTCTGGGTGATTATGACATGTCAATGTGGGCTCATCAATTGTAACAACTGTACCACTGTGATGTGTGATGTTGATAACGGGGGAATCTATGCATGTGAGGGGCAGGGGTTATTTGGGAAATCTCTGTACCTTCTCAGTTTTGCCATGAATCTAAAGCTGCTCTAAAAACAGTAAAGTCTCAAAAACACAACAATAAAAATATATATGTGAAAATGCAAAAGGCTTTAAATAGCCAACACTGAAGAAGAAGAACAAAGCTGGAAGGTTTATGCTACTAGATTTGAATGCTTTTTAAGACCTTATAGTAACTTAGACATTGTGGTTATGGTGTAAGGATATACAAGTAAGATTAATGAAATAGCGTTCATGAGCCAGAAGTTGACTAGCATACATACAACCATTTGATACAGAACAAAACGCTGCTGTAATTCAGCGGGGAAAAATATAGCCTTTTAAATAAATTGTGTGGGAGCAATTAGATATTCACTTAGAAAAATAAATGTTCCTTTTCCTTACCTCATATCATACACAAAATATTAATATGAGATGGAATATATGTCTAATTACAGGAAGTAAAATAACAACATATTACAATGTCATGAACATAATGAATTATCTTCATATTTTTTATTCCTTAAGCAGTACAAACAACAAGTAGGTGTTCAATTATAATTTGTCTTTTTCTCTTCATATTTTGATGAATATAGTCTCCTGTAATTAAATTTTAGCTTCTAATACTCATTGGATTATAGTTATTGCTCATGAGTCCATGCATTGGAATTAAAATATTGATTTCCAAATTTATGTATCTTTATCCCCAGTTTTTTTTGTTATACTTTAAGTTCTGGGATACATGTGCAGAACGTGCAGGTTTGTTACATAGGTATACACAAGACATGGTGGTTTGCTGCACCCATCAACCCGCCATCTACATTAGGTATTTCTCCTAATGCTATTCCCCCTAGATCCCCAACCTGTGACAGGCCCCAGTGTGTGATGTTCCGCTCCTTGTGTTCATGTGTTCTCATTGTTCAACTCCTACTTATGAGTGAGAACATGAGAACATGCAGTGTTTGGTTTTCTGTTCCTGTGTTAGTTTTCTGAGAATGATGATTTCCAGCTTCATCCATGTCCCTACAAAGGACATGAACTCATTCTTTTTTGTGGCTGCATAGTATTTGATGGTGTATATGTGCCACATTTTCTTTATCCAGTCTATCATTGATGGGCATTTGGGTTGGTTCCAAGTCTTTGCTATTGTGAATAGTGCTGCAATAAATGTATGTGTGCATGTGTCTTTATAGTAGAACGATTTATAATCCTTTGGGTATATACCCAGTAATGAGATTGCTGGGTCAAATGGTGTTTCTAGTTCTAGATCCTTGAGGAATCACCACACTGTCTTCCATAATGGTTGCACTAATGTACACTCCCACCAACAGTGTAAAATCGTTCATATTTCTCCATAGCCTCACCAGCATCTGTTGTTTCCTGACTTTTTAATGATCGCCATTCTAACTGGTATGAAATGGTATCTCATTGTGGTTTTGATTTTCATTTCTCTAATGACCAGTGATAATGAGCTTTTTTTCATATGTTTGTTGGCTTCATAAATGTCTTCTTTTGAGAAGTGGCTGTTCATGTCTTTTACCTGCTTTTTGATTGAGTTGTTTGTTACTTTTCTTGTAAATTTGTTTAAGTTCCTTTGTAGATTCTGGATATCAGCCCTTTGTCAGATGGATAGATTGCAAAATTTTTCTCCCATTCTGTAGGTTGCCTGTTCACTCTGATGATAGTTTTTTGCCATGCAGAAGCTCTTTAGTTTAATTAGATCCCATTTGTCAATATTGGCTTCTGTTGCCATGGCCTTTGGTGTTTTAGTCATGAAGTCTTTGCCGATGCCTAAGTCCTGAATGGTATTGCCTAGGTTTTCTTCTAGGGTTTTTATGGTTTTAGATCTTACATTTAAGTCTTTATTCCATCTTGCATTAATTGTTGTATAAAGGGTAAAGAAGAGGTCCAGTTTCAGTTTTCCGTTCCCAGCACCATTTATTAAAAAGGGAATCCTTTCCCCATTGCTTGTTTTTGTCAGGGTTGTCAAAGATCAGATGGTTGTAGATGTGCGGTGTTATTTCTGAGGCCTCTGTTCTATTCCATTGGTCTATATGTCTGTTTTGGTACCACTACCATGCTGTTTTGGTTACTGTAGCCTTGTAGTATTGTTTGAAGTTAGGTAGCATGAATCATTTTAGAATATACTTTAAGTGTTTCACAGTAAAAAGAAAGCTAAGGATCTTTGTTTCTGCAGGAAGGAGGGATGCCAGAAAGATTAAAATGATCCTTTTGAAAGCAAACATTTTCTCTTTTCTCTCTCTGTCTCCCCCTGCTTCCTCAACACCATTTGAAAGTGTGCAGGCAGGCCAGGCGCGGTGGCTCAAGCCTGTAATCCCAGCACTTTGGGAGGCTGAGAGGGGCGGATCATGAGGTCAGGAGATCAAGACCATTCTGGCTAATATGGTGAAACCCTGTCTCTACTAAAAAATGCAAAAAACTAGCCGGGTGAGATGGCGGGCGCCTGTAGTCCCAGCTACTTGGGAGGCTGAGGCAGGAGAATGGCGTAAACCCGGGAGGCAGAGCTTGCAATGAGCTGAGATCCGGCCACTGCACTCCAGCCTGGGTGACAGAGCGAGACTCTGTCTCAAAAAAAAAAAAAAAAAAAAAAAAAAAAGTGTGCATGCATATGTGTGTGTGTAGGGTTTATAATTACAAACTCTTCTGTAAAGGAAAATTATTGATTAGTTTAAGTTGCAGAAAAGACTGAAAAGTTGAAAAATTATTTGGCGTGCAATCCATCTATTCCATAGTTAAATATCATTAGTTGCATAATGCCCAGCAAAATATTTTCAAAGGTTTTCTTTTTAGATATATGTCTGCTTCTAGTCAGACACTCTATTGACAAATCTATTGACAACCTACATAACATGTATTATGAGGAAGATAAGAGTAATTTGTCTGTATTCAAGGAACTTAAAATTAACTTGAGGAAAAAAGAATGAAAAATGAAGGGATCTAGGCTTAGAACAAATTTGTATAACTCTTGTTCAAGTGTTCCTTCTGTTTCAGAATATCAGCACAAATGATATAACTGGAAAGTAATTAAGTGGCAGAGTAAGTGAAATGAACCACAGATATAGTGGAGATTGATATGAGTTCCATGTCTAGAAAAGTTTTTACTACTTAGGAGAGAAGGCTTGAGATATACTGAATAATGTGGTTACATATAGACAGAGGAACTTGTTTAGCTAAAAATAATAAAACAAGTAGGAATAGGACAAAAAAGTATCAATAATGCAGAAAACCACGAGGCTGTTTTTACTGAAATATTAGAAAACAAAATTGGATTTTTAGGGTGAGTGAGGAGTTGATTGTGACTATCCAGGAGAATTTTGGGATTGATAAGGCAGTTACCACAGGTTTATAAAGAAGAAAGTGATATGATGAAAAAGAATTTTTATAAGTAATGTGAATTTCCTAAGAATAAACTATATTTGTGGGGAGATTACATTATGCAACATCTACAAAATGGAATTCTATATACCTATTAAAAAGTTATGTTTCTGTATATTAATATCAACATATTTTAATGTAATAAGTTAAAAACTCAAGAAAAATAACTATACATATAATATAAAATTTGCAGTCTTAATAAAAATGATATAAATGTAAATATTAATACCCGTAACACTAACACACACACTGTACTGAAGTGTGTATTGTTTTTCTGGAAAGCTATCTAAGAAACTCTTAAAATGTTCACAGTCAGTTATCTTTCTGTTATTTGTGATGTGCTTTTTCATAATAGCATAAACTACTTTTTTAAAAGATAATTAAAAGAAAAAAACGTATTTTAACCAGCTTTTTAAAAATGGCTGTTATATTTCTGATTTTAAAAATACTTCAGCATTCAATTTGACATTTAAAAATAAATGTTGTTAAAATCCCCGATTTTGTGGATTTTTCTGTGGATTGAGTCAACTGACTTAATCTAGATGATGAATATGTACTACATAGTTTATTCATTCAACAGATATTCACTTAGTGCTTTTGATGTGTACTATTCCAGATGCTGGAGCATTTATAAACTGCTTTGTATGTATTTGAAAATTGTTCTGTTCTGTTTAAATGCAGCTTCAAAAATTAGGTTTCAAAAAGAAGCATTAGTAGGAATTCTTAAATATGAGACATAAAACTGAAGGGAGCTATAACCTTTTTAGACATATAAGTGAATGGCTCTAATTACATATTTGATGCAATTTAATATTTTGCATCATTTTTCTCAGAGCGGGAAATTGGCCAACAGATATGTTTACATAGGAAAAAAAATAAATCCCTAGTTGGATAAATGTTCCTATGGGATTATCTCAAAAAAACATATAGCACTGCGGTCTCTCTTTTTCCTGTTTCTGATGATTGGGAGAGTAAATTGCAGATAACTGTTAGGGATACAGGAAAAGGAGATAAAAGGCCATTCCTGGGATTCACGTAAGGCGCCATCACAAAAGTATTCTTCCCTTGTCTTGTAAGTAATAACAGCACAAAAAGATGACTACACATACTTTATTTACTGAAGGTGTTTTGTAAAAACCTAGATTAATTTAAAACTATTAGCAATGAAGGTAATTTTTTAAAAAGCTGAACCAATAGACCCACTTTGTAATAAGCACGGGCTGATGACAAATTTTGTCATAAATTTAGATGATTATACTGAAAGAACTGTATTTGTTTTACCACATAAATGTTACGTCAAGCTAAGTCATTCTGAAACCTATGACAAATAACCATGCACAGGCCAACCAGCTAACTACTACATAGCAATAACCAGGTAAATGAATGAATAAATATAAGCTGAAAATGAAATTAGTTGTTACATTTGACTGTGGGCTGTTTGTACACATTGTCTAACCATATAGAGGATGTATTTGATGTGAAAAATATGAAATGTTGAATGAACAAATTATGTAAATAATTATATACAAATATGTGAAATGTATATAATAGACATGTTATAAATAATATATATACTATACATATATTTGACACTTCAAAAGTATGTAGTGGCTATTACTAATACTGATCTGTGAGGGATTAATGCAAGAATGGAGCATGGAGGAAATAAGGTAAGTTTCTCAGGACCTAATTCATGTATCTTTACCAGAGTCCATTTCAAAACATGGTTCTTGAGAATGCTGGATGTATTTTCTATATCATTTTCATGTTAATAAAACTCAATATTATTATGTGACTATAAAACTCACCAGAATCATTATCTTATTCATAGAGATTTTTATAGCACAAAGAGGCATTAGATACCATAGAGTCCAATTTTTTTTTAACTGAGAAGAAAATCCTCAAAAGGAGAGTTACTTGTCCTATGTCACCCAGTGGGCAGCTTACCCAGGTGTCCTGTAGAGGTCTTCTGATTCTAATTCACAACCTATATATTTGTGGTTTCATGTACTATTAATGTTTTTATTTTTGTCTTCCAGAAACTTATATTCTGAATTCTACTGACTATTTGGTATACTTCTCTGGGCCATTAGTAAAATCACTGACCGACAAAATTCCACAAAAGTAAGGGTCCTTGTAAGTTCAAGTGCCTTGACTGAGCGCCAAATGTGGACACCAACGTGAACATTTCTTTCCAATATGCATCATTTCCCTACCCCTTATTCTCACTTATTTTGATCATTATGGGATAAAGTTGACAATATGGAAAGAACAAACCATTCAGTGGTATTTGAATTTATTTTGTTGGGACTTTGCAAATCTCAAAATCTTCAGATTTTATTCTTCTTGGGATTCTCTGTGGTCTTCGTGGGGATTGTCTTAGGAAACCTTCTCATCTTGGTGACTGTGACCTTTGATGCACGCCTTCACACACCAATGTATTTTCTGCTTATCAACCTCTCCTGCATTGATATGATCCTGGCTTCTTTTGCTACCCCTAAGATGATCGTAGATTTCCTCCGAGAACGTAAGACCATCTCATGGTGGGGATGTTATTCTCAGATGTTCTTTATGCACCTCCTGGGTGGGAGTGAGATGATGTTGCTTGTAACCATGGCAATAGACAGGTATGTTGCTATATGCAAACCCCTCCATTACATGACCATCATGAGCCCACGGGTGCTCACTGGGCTATTGTTATCCTCCTATGCAGTTGGATTTGTGCACTCATCTAGTCAAATGGCTTTCATGTTGAATTTGCCCTTCTGTGGTCCCAGTGTTATAGACAGCTTTTTCTGTGACCTTCCCCTTGTGATTAAACTTGCCTGCAAGGACACCTACATCCTACAGCTCCTGGTCATTGCTGACAGTGGGCTCCTGTCACTGGTCTGCTTCCTCCTCTTGCTTCTCTCCTATGGAGTCATAATATTCTCAGTTAGGCACCGTGCTGCTAGTCGATCCTCTAAGGCTTTCTCCACTCTCTCAGCTCACATCACAGTTGTGACTCTGTTCTTTGCTCCATGTGTCTTTATCTATGTATGGCCTTTCAGCAGATACTCTGTAGATAAAATTCTTTCTGTGTTTTACACAATTTTCACACCTCTCTTAAATCCTATTATTTATACATTAAGAAATCAAGAGGTAAAAGCAGCCATTAAAAAAATACTCTGCATATAAATGTAAAACATACTTTTTAGTTGACACTTTTGAAGAGACACTGTCTTGTTTGTTTGAACATTTAAGAAACTCATTTTTAATGTATCAGGTTCGTGCAAAAGTAATTGTGGTTTTTGCCATTAAAGTAAATGACAAAATTAAAGTGCCGGCAAAAACCGCTATAACTTGTGTACCAGCTAATAGTTCAAGTCTGTATGAGGAAACAGTAGATGTAATTGTTAAAAAGCAAACACCCTTTCGTGATCTTTTATGGTCAAACACATAACATCTACAGTTTGGCTTGTATACATTTAACTCCCACCTTTATCTGTTTCTCTGATGCAAATTTGAACAAAATAAATAAGTTACCTGTGATTTAGTTTTTTCGTCTATACAACTTTGTTTATATGCATCTTTCGTTATTATTTTAGCATACTCTTAAACCTCAGAAAACACATTATTATTGTTACGATTTTTGTTGTTGGTGGTGGTAATCTATGTTTAGAGAAAGCACACAGATGACATCTCATCACAGTAATTTATCCAAGTGCCTTACAGACTAGAAAACTGCATGTTCTGGGTAATCCATGATTAGTGTGTATTAAATTATACTAACTTGCTTGCCGTAAGCACAGTGTGTTCAACCATTCTTCACATATTTTGTGAGCCTACAGAATGCCAGAAGATATAGCCAGGGCTTCAAGAAACTTATACCTATGGATGGATAGAGAGAACTAAATTAGTAATTGTTCTGTGGCACGAACAGCACTGTTACATGATGCACAGGGTGCTTTGAGAGTGCAGAGGAATGACGTCTCAATCAGGGCGGGGCAGGAAGGTTTCCACTCATAGTTAGCATCAGCTAGATGGAGAAGAAAGACATTCCATGAGAAAGAAATAGTATGTTGAGAATGCGTAGAAGCATGACACAGAGGAGAACCTACACATAATTTCACTGAGCTGGGTCGTGGGCTATGATGTCAAGAGATGAGATAGAGAGGTATGTCAAATGTAGTCTGATCATATAATAGAAAATATAGGACACTCTTTGGAATTCAAAGCCATGTCATGCTGAAATTTAAAAGACAGACAGGAAGGGAAAAAAAGTAAGTATAGACCATTCCTGTCCATACTTGCACATTGTACTGCTTCTGTTCCAAGTTTACCTCCTTCTTCTTAGCTCTGTTCATATTTCTCTTTGCCATCTAGGCAACTAGGCCTGTAACTCAATAGAAGGCAAAAGCAAATTTAAGGCAACTGGTATGGGAGATGGCTCCTGTCTTTCAACTTCAGCATAAATCCAAAAAGAACTTTATGCCTTTTATTGGATACCTAGTATCCAGAAAAGCCATTCCAGAGACTGCAGATAAAACATTGAATATTAGGTCTCTAACATGCCATTAGATCATTTGTTACATAAAGGGCATCTAACATCAGCCTTAGTTGTTTTATACTGAACAACCAATTTTATGGAGAAAACATTTTATATACAAGTTGAATTATTGTAGCCAACGATCCCAGCCTCAAAATGCATTTTCAAACTTTTTTTTTCTTTCTTTCTGAATCTCAGAATGTAGTCTTGTGTTGTAAGACTTTATCTCCCTTTCCCACCAGGTACATTCATACACAGTGTTTCTTATCTAGTTAAGTGCTTGCTTAGAAATCTTAGGGGCCGATTTTGAAACAAACAAGGCAGGGAAACCTGGCTGCAGAATCCTCCCTTGAGAGGGGAATTACTTACAGTTAAACCACCGCTACCAGGCCACAGTCAGGAAAAGGCAAATCAGACCTCAGGACAGGCCATTACTCAAGATAACCTTCAGAACAAGACACGCAGACCTGCACCTTCCTGCACTATTCTCACATATTTCCCATATCTTTTCCGTCTTAAACTCCTTTACTCAGCCCCCAAACGGAGAATGATCTGTTAAAGGCATGAGCCTGGCCATTTCCCATCTGCTCACATTCGAATAAAATTGTTTGTCTTTTACTACTCCTGGCTTCACTTGTTTTCAGCCTCTGAGCGGGGTGGTAGACATGGATGGGTGTGTTGGGGGCTCGGTGGGCAGCGGGGAGGGGAGATACTTAAGCTGGTTGTATTTTAAGCTGGTTATATTAGATCTGTCCACCTTGGTCTCCCAAAGTTCTGGGATATAGGCATAAGCCACCACACCCGGCCAAGACAATCTCTTAATAAATGATGTTGGAAAAACTGTATATCCATATGCAGAAGAATAAAATTGACCATTATCTTATATTATACACAAGAATAAACTCAAAATGGATAAAATACTTAAATATAAAACCTGAAACTGTAAAGCTAAGAGAAGAAAACAGGGAAAATCTCCACAATATTGATCTTGGCAATGTTTTCTTATATAGAACTCCAAAAGCACAGACAACAAAAGCAAAAATAGACAATCGGATTGCATCAAACTGAAAAGCTTCTGCACAACAGAGTAAACAACTAACACAGAGAAGAGACAACTCACATATTGAAATATATATATATTTGCAAACCATATATATAATAAAGGGCTAATATCCAAAACATGTAAGGAACTCAAAAACAAACAATTTAAAATGGGCAAAAAGATCTAAAAAGACATTTCTCAAAAGAGGAGTTATGAATGATACAACAGATATATGAAAAAATGTTCAACATCACTAATCATCAGAGAAATGCAAGTTACAAACACATCAGATATCCTGTTGACCCAGTTAAAATGGCTAGTATCAAAAAACAAACAAACAAAATAAACGCTAGTAAAGATACAGAGAAAAGGGAGCTTTTATACACTTTTGGTGGGAGTGTAAATTAGTAAAGCAATTATGAAAAACAGTACAGAAGTTCCTCAAAAAAATAAAACTGGAACTACTATATGATCCAGCAATCCCACTTCTTCACATATACCCAAAGGAAATGAAAACAGTTCATCTGCACCCCTATATTTATTGCAGTGCCATTCACAAAGGCCAAGATATGGAATTAAATTAGATATCCATCTACAGATGAATGGATAAAGAAATGCAGCATATATAAGTACATATATATGTATAAACACACATGCATACATACACACACATACAGTGAAATACTACTCAGCTATAAAACAGAATCAAATCCTGTCATTTGCAACAACATGAATGAGCCCAAAAGACATGTTAAGTGACATAAACTAGGCACAGAAGGATAAATGCTCTATAATCTCTCATATCTGGAACCCAAAAAAGCTGATTTTATAGACACAGGGAGTAGAAACTGGTAACCAGAGCCTGGGAAAGTCAAGGAGAGGAAGAGTACTGGGAGAGGTTGGTCAATAGGTACAAAGTTACATTTAGTCAGAAACCATAAGGCTTGGTGTTCTGTTAAGCAGTAGGATGATTATGACAATGTAGTATATATTTCAAGGTAGCTAGAAGAGAAGATTATGAATGTTGTCATCACGAAGAAATGATAAATGTTTAAAATAATGGATATAGTAATTACCCAAAATTGATTATTATACTACACATACATACATTGAAACATTATATTATACCTCATTAACATGTACAATTATTATGTGTCAGTTATATATTTAAATGCAAAGAGAATAAAATACCTAGGAATCCAACTTACAAGGGAAGTGAAGGACCTCTTCAAGGAGAACTACAAACAACTGCTCAACGAAATAAAAGAGGACACAAACGAATGGAAGAACATTCCACGCTCATGGATAGGAAGAATCAATATTGCAAAAATGGCCATACTGCCCAAGGTAATTTATAGATTCAATGCCATCCCCATCAAGCTACCAATGACTTTCTTCACAGAATTGGAAGAAAACTACTCTAAAGTTCATATGGAACCAAAAAAGAGCCCACATAGCCAAGAAATTCCTAAACAAAAACAACAAAGCTGGAGGCATCATGCTACCTGACTTCAAACTATACTACAAGGCTACAGTAACCAAAACAGCATGGTACTGGTACGAAAACAGATATGTATAGACCAATGGAACAGAACAGAGCCCTCAGAAAAAACACATCTACAGCCATCTGATCTTTGACAAACCTGACAAAAACAAGAAATTGGGAAAAGATTCCGTATTTAATAAATGGTGCTGAGAAAACTGGCTAGCCATATGTAGAAAGCTGAAACTGGATGCCTTCCTTACAGCTTATACAAAAATTAACTCAAGATGGATTGAAGACTTAAGTGTAAAACCTAGAACCATAAAAACCCTAGGAGAAAACCTAGGCAGTACCATTCAGGACATAGGCATGGGCAAAGACTTCATGACTAAAACACCAAAAGTAATGGCAACAAAAGCCAAAATTGACAAATGGGATCTAATTAAACTAAAGAGCTTCTGCACAGCAAAAGAAACTATCATCAGAGTGAACAGGCAACCTACAGAATGGGAGAAAATTTTTGCAATCTACCCATCTGACAAAGGGCTAATATCCGGAATCTACAAAGAACTTAAACAAATTCACAAGAAAAGAACAGACAACCCCATCAAAAAGTGGGCAAAGGATATGAACAGATACTTCTCAGAAGAAGACATTTATGCAGCTAACAGACACAGGAAAAAATGCTCATCATCACTGGTCGTCAAAAACACAATGAGATACCATCTCATGCCAGATAGAATGGTGATCATTAAAAAGTCAGGAAACAACAGATGCTGGAGAGGATATGGAGAAATAGGAATGCTTTTACACTGTTGGTGGAAGTGTACATTAGTTCAACCATTGTGGAAGACAGTGTGGGGATTCCTCAAGGATCTAGAACTAGAATACCATTTGACCCAGCAATCCCATTACAGGGTATACACCCAAAGGATTATAAATCATTCTACTATAAATCATTCTACTATAAAAAACATACACACATATGTTTATTGCACTATTTACAATAGCAAAGACTTTGAACCAACCCAAATGCCCATCAGTGATAGACTGGATTAAGAAAATGTGGCACATATACACCATGGAATACTATGCAGTCATAAAAAAGGATAAGTTCATGTCCTTTGCAGGGACATGGATAAAGTTGGAAACCATCATTCTCAGCAAACTATCACAAGGACAGAAAACCAAACACCGCATGTTCTCACTCATAGGTGGGAACTGAACAATGAGAACACATGGACACAGGGCGGGGAACATCACACCGCGGCCTATCAGGGGGTGGGGGTCTAGGGGAGGGATAGCGTTAGGAGAGATACCTAATGTAAATGATGAGTTGATAGGTGCAGCAAGCCAACATGGCACTTGTATACCTATGTCACAAACCTGCACGTTGTGCACGTGTACCCTAGAACTTAAATTATAATTTAAATAAATAAATAAATAACATTTTTTTAAAGGCTGAGAAGGGAATAGCGAAGCGATAATGAAGAGGAAAGAGTACAAAATCTCAGACTGGAAGAACAACTTTTAATGATCTATTGCACTGCATGATGACCACATTTAATAATAATGTTCTGAAGATATATACATATCTCTAGATATATGTATCTAGAGAGAGAGGAGAGAGAGAGAGAAAGGAAGAGATGGGATCTTGCTCTGTTGCCCAGGCATCCTGGAACTCTTGGCCCTAAGCAATTCTCCTACTTCAGCCTCCTGAGTAGCTGGGACTATAGATGTGCACCACTGCAACTGCTTGATTAGAAAAAACATTTTAGAGACTCCTTGTCCAGGCTGGCCTCAAGCTCCTGACATTAAGCTATCCTCCTGCCTCAGTCTCCCAGGTAGCTGATTACAGGTATAAGCCACCACACCTGGCTCTGTTTTCTATGTTTTAAATTGCTAAAAGAATAGATTTTTAATGTCTCATCACAAAAAAAAAGGATAAGTCTGTGAGGTGGTACATATATTAATTAACTTGATTGGCTCTTCACACAATGTATAGATTAAGTCTCATAAATAGACATGATTATTTGTCAATTAAAAATAAAATTTAAAAAAATGTATTGAACAAACATTTCACCAAAGAAAACACATAAGTTAGCACATGAAAAGATTTTCAACATCATTATTTATTAGGAAAAAAACAAATTAAAACCACAATAAGATACCGTTTCATACTTTCTACAATGACTGTTCAAAATAAGATAGACAATAACAAATGCTGGTGAGAATATAGGGAAGTTGCAATTCTCATAAATTGCTGCTGGGAATGTAAAATGATACAGTCACTTTGGAAAACAATTTGTCACTTTCTCAAAAAGTTAAACCTAAAACTGTCATATGAACAAGCAATATTCACAGAAGATAAATGAAAATATATTTCAACATAAATACTTGGACACATATGCTCATAGCATCATTATTCATAATAGCCCCAACCTGGAAACAACCTAAATGTCCATCATTTGCTTAATGGATAGATAAAATGTGATATTCAGCAACACAAAGAAAGAAAGTATTGACACTGACACATGCTACATCATGGATGAGCCTCTGATACACTATTCTAAGTGAAGAAAGCCACCAAGAGATCTGACATTATATAATTTATATTATATTAAATATCTAAAAATTGCAAATTTATAGAGACAGAATGTAAACTGGTGGTTGTTTTGAGCCAGGTAGGGAGTGGGCATTAACTATTATGAGCTTGAAGGATCTTACTGGAGAGATGAAAATATTCTAAAACTGAGGTTTGGAGATGGTGGCATCACTCAGTACAGTTACTAATAATCATTGAATTGTATACTTGAAATGAATGATTTTGTGACAGGTTAAATATATCTCAACAAAGTTGTTTTAAAAAAGAAAAAAAAGGCAACCTTCTCTGTTACCTGATAAATTGGTTGGAGGAGAATTCCCAAGGCTATGTTTTGTAGTAATCAGACAACTGGATGCCTAAAAATGTTATTAATGTGGCAGGTACCTGAATATCTTCCCTGGTATGCAGGTGTCTTATCAGGAAACACTAGTGACTAGTAATCAGTAGTAACATCCAGTTACTACTCCCCAGGTACCATTCATAAGTCATCAATACAGTAGAGAAGTTTGGTGTTTGGCGAGATGTCCAGATAGTCAAAATCTCTTCAGACAATATTATGACAGGAGAAATAACATTCTACTGGAATAAGATCATGCATGCATAGTGCCGTCATTTCGAAGTGAGTTCAAATTACAAACGACTGTTTTCCCTGTTAAGAATTGAGAACAGGTTTGTCAGATTGATGGCTACATAATTACTAGAACCTGTATCAGTGAATTCTAGTAAATACACTATATTCAGCACAATCGTTGCATTTGGACCTACCAATTGGTTATATTTACCTCACTCCATTGTATTTTGTCATAATTTTTTAAATTTTTCCTTTCTTTCCTTCCTTCATTCCCCCCTTTCTCTCACCTCTATTTTTTCTTCTTTCTTGTTTGGTTGCTTGCTTTCCTTTTTGCGATATCAGACTGGTAAACTAAAGCTTTCTAAAATGACAACAATCTGCCTTTCTATCTGGGATGTCACGTTGCTTCTAGTTAGCCATATTGTTGTCGGTGTTGCAGTTTCAGGGACTTCCGCTTGGTGTTTTCTATTTCAATACTCATATTCTATGTGCCAAGGAACCAATCTGAAAATTCTGTCGGCCACTTAGTATATTCATTCTAATTATGCATCAGGAGCCAGGAAAATGACACAAATAGACCCTCTGGAAAGGATTTACTCTAACAGGAACCATAATGGGATTTTTGTTTCCCAGATATGAGTACTGTCTCAGACTCTAGACCTCAAATATCTGAATATTTCCCTTTATTCACTGTTCGGTTACTCTAGTAAATGGGCATAATTAATTCTGGGAAATGATTAGGGGAGTTGTTTTTGTATATACTTACTGTAGTGCGGAGCTCTTCTTCAAATGGACCTGGCCTCTTGAATTGATGGGTGCTAGATCTCATGACTCACTCATTTTTAGAAACTGGGTAATAGATTGTTTTTATTCCATTATGGTGGCTTTACCAACATTTTGCTTACCACTTCTTGATTTCCTTTTTCCTCCTTGGAATATGTAAGTCAAGCAATACTTCTGTTGGCTGCCTATAGCTCTTGCTCCATCTAGTTATCATAACAGACACCTGCAGGTCAAGATCTAAGCTTTTTGTTACAGACTCATTGCACACTGTCAAAATTATTATAGTTGCCTCTGATGGCTAATGACTGCTACCCATCCTCTTATAGTCCAGATTCCTATTGTTGTGACTGACAATAAGGAGTCCATTCTTTAAGCTTTAGTGAAAGACCCTCTAGACCTTCGCTTGTAACCTTGTCAGTTGGTCGGTGCACTAGTTTTATAAGCTAAATCCATTTGATTTTTCCAAGCTTACTTAGACTTTTGAGCCTTTCGTTTAAGATATGCCAAGGCAGTTCCAGCATTTCTACCTTGGACAGAATGGATCATCCCACACTCTGCCCCCACGCATTGTTCCAGCCTCCAACATTCATTCATTTTCCAGTGCATATTAACCAGTTCACGAAGTTCTGTTGGTTATTTCTCTTTTATTTGAGAGTAGGGTTAGTATTTCCCCAGTCTCATATTATATACCTATACTCTAGTTATTTACCTAGAAGCAGTGAGGATAGATGGGACTGATCTTAAGATGAATGTGTATTATTTTGCAATGCATATATCTTAGTTAGAGCCTTCAGCTTTTTTTCCAGGGAAAGTGAAAGTGCTACTTTCCAGTAAGAAGGAGGAAGCCACTTCTGCTGGCCCGACATGTTCAAAGGAGGATATTCTTATATCAGATATTAGATTCTAATATTTCTCTTATTAGACCTTAGCATAAAAGAGTTTCCAGATTTGTGAATTCAGCTTTCTCTGTAACTTCACTATTCTCACAATTAGTATCTGTCCTGATTTATAGCTCTGGCTGTCCCTAGACTCTAGACAACAGAGATTGCTTTGTATACTGTCATGGTGTCTTCTATTTTTTATACTGTGGCCTGAGTTGATAGTTGACTGACTTGAGCCTGTTATTTTCTTCTGCAAGCACTTCGATGCCAACTAGAAATAACCAGCCAATTCCTTATTTTTATAAAGTAGCATTGTCCTGCTCTCAAATTCTAGGTCTCTAACCCAACTTAAATCATCGCAAGTGAGAGTCTGGTAGTTGTGATATACAGTGTGCCAGAGATTCTCGTGATCTTACTTACCATCAACAATGAGGGACTGTTGCATTGGGCTTGTAAGCAATTTAATTTCAAAATCTCATTCTGAGAATCTGTTCTGTAGAAGCAGGTCTAGTATTAACTGTCCTACCTTGTACTCATCCAGAAGTCTCTGAGATCAAGATTGGAGTACAAATACTTTTACTGGCCAAAAGTGATCCTAAGAAAATCTGGTAGTTTTCTGGTAAAGTGAGGAAATGGGAGAAGGGAGAAGAGAACCAATAAACAGCACATTACCAAACTATTTGCCACTGTAGGCAATTGAAGCAATCCTTCTTCTGGCATTCTCAATATTCCTTACTCTGCTTAATTTTTTCCTTAGTGCTTATCACAGATGACTCATTTATTTTTATTTATGTGTTTGTGTTTTCTGCTAGATTGTAAGCGTCAAGAGGAAAGTAATTCTTACCTGTTTTATTCATTGATGCAACCTAAGGATTTATACTGTATATATAGTTAGCCGTCCTCTTTTTTTGGCCTTAACAAAACACCATGAATCCTTCTTCATATATTAAAATGTTCGTTGAAAACATATTTTTTCATGTGTTGTTCTCTTCTATCACATACATATACTTTAATTGATTTTAATTATTCTGGCAAATTTAAATTGCTTAATAATTCTTGATCTATAAATTAGTAAATTGCTTAATAATTCTTGGTCTATAAATCAGTAATTTGCTTAATAATTCTTGATCTATTAATCAGTAATGATATTATGGACATATTTTAACATAGAAATGACTAGGTCAAGATCTACTAGCATTTTTTAGTGGGTCTGTTCTATGTTTCCAAAGTGTCTATCAAAAAGTTGTCCCAAATCTACAGTGTGGGCCTGCCGGCTAGAGACCCAGGAGACCTGATGACACAGATGAAGGTCTGAGGCAGTCTGATGGTCTGATGGGGAATTCTCCCTTCCCTTGAAAGTCTGGTCCTTTTGTTCTATGCAGGCCTTCAACTTACTGGATGAGCTCCACCCGCATTATGGAGAGCAGTCCACTCTACTCAAGTCTCACCATTTTAAATGTTAATGTTACCCAAAAATGCCCTCTATGTTGAATCATAAATAAATCCACCACATTCAGTCAATCTTTCCTTATCTCCAAATCCAGTATTCACTTAATCTGTTTGTCAAAAACTTCTCTATAATTCTTTATTTTACACAATATATCTGTACCACCTAATGACTGCATTTCAGAAACAAATCACACTGAAACTGATAGATTGCTTCTGCAGACTTCCTTTAGTAATCGTTATCTGTGTGTTTAAAAGACAGAAACAGAACTTAGATTTTGCAACTCATTTTAAGTGAAACACAATTATCTAATGCCAATGTGCCACTTGAGACATTTTACTCTACTCAGATGCTGTCTTGGTAGTCAAATGTCTTATACATTTAGTAGAACCTACATACCTAATATGGAAGTAAATGTCATGTGAATAGTTGTAAATGTCATGTGAACAGTTGTAAATGTGATGATCATTTATCAGAATGTTTTGAAATATTTATCTTCAGCATGGACCCATTAGTAGAAGAATCCTGCATTAACCTTGAATGATTTGGGGAAGTAAGTAGGCTATCAATAATAAATGATGAACAAAGTAACCCACACACCTGGAGATTTCATCATGCCTGACCATACAAATCTAGAGAAGGCAAATATTTTGGCACATATAAATCTGATTCTCCTTGTATGAGTAAATCTTTTTCAAAGTGTAATGCTTGATCAAAGTTATATAATGTGCAGAGTTGGCAAATTTTCAGCATATTTTTAGAGTGTAACTTGTTAATTTGATTACTTAAAGATAAATTTGTCATTTTATACTTGATTAACTGGATAATAGTATATATAATTCTGCTTGAATTACTAAAATAAATGCAGCTATATATACTAATATAAATCCAGCTTATATAATCTGGCAGATCTGTAATTATTTTCCTTGTGTCACCTGGAGAAATGAACATGATTCATTACTGCAAATTTCCATCCTCAGATGATTTATTCCCCAGCCTTTGTTATGGTCATTGGTCACAAATGGCCCGTAGTTAAAGCATTCTTAATTGGTGGGAGACAGGGTATATTTATATCTTAACTCCAAGGAAGACTCAAATCTGAAGTTCTCTAACTTTAAGATAATGCTTTTCCCGAATTATTTTTAAGGGGAAGAAGAAAGATGATTAAATCATCTCTGGGATAAAATATGTGTATTTTCAATAGCTCCATTTAAGTATAGTAGATGTAAAATATAAATTGGGTGAGCTACAGTGTCAGCACTGAGCATCTTAACTCCAGGTTAGTAGAGAACTTTTGTAATAAATATGAACATGCATGAGATATAAGTTGAATAGAGACTATTATATTATCTTATATATTAAATCATTGGATTACATCATAATAACTTGCAAGTTAAAATTAATGTTTTTCATTATCAGTTGAATTTATATTTTAATTTAAAAATACCATTGGTTTGTATACAAAATCAATGTCATTTTCTGATTACAAACTTAATGTTTATTTGCTTTTAGATGATTTACACATCATAAAGAGTTCTCAGAAATTAGAACTATAATTGAGACTTTTATTACATTTCTTTTAATATCCATTTTAAAAGCATTATTGAGGTATAATTTATATATCATAAAGTTCACTTATTTTTACATGTACAATTCAGTGATTTTTCGTGTATTTACAGAGTTGTACAACCATCACCAGTATCTAACTGTAGAACATCTTTGATTCAGTAGCAAATTGAGTTCCTTTATGTTTGTTTCCCGAGTTTTCCATTTGATTATTTCAACATTCTGTTCACTTAATCTTCATAAAACAGTATATTAAATACAATTATATTTTAGATTTACAAGTGAAATTTTTCAGGGGCATAAAAAGGAAAAAGTGTAGCTCTATGACCTGTGATGTGTTTGCTAGAATGGGTATCAGAAGAATCTAAGTAAAATTCCTAAGAATGCTTGCTTTGTGATTATGTCCCTTGTGCCCACTGGGGATTTTGGCTTCAGATTTAAAATTTCAGACTAAAGATGGGTAGCATCTAATTGTCAAAAAAAAGTGTTGCAATTAAATGATTTAATGTAATGCTTTTATAAAAATTCAGGGAGAACCAAAGGAATTTTGAATTTTCGTTATCTGGACAACAGTCTGGGTGAGATGGGTGCTATTTGAGTGGACTAAAGAAGATATGATAATCATTAATCCCTTTAGGTTCTAAAAATCTATTACTGTATCAAATTCTCACTGTTACGCTATTTCACAACTAGAATAAGTTACCTTATTTCCCTGTAGAAGCCTACAAGACTTTTCTTTTATGGTATATTCTTCAGTTTTATAAAGGAGCAACATTAAAAAGCTCATATGAAGGAGAGTCCTGCATCTTTTTTGTAATTTATCATGAAGGAGTCTATGTGATACCCCTTATAAAAAGGTTTATACAGTATTTTCTTCTCAGTGAGAAGAGTGAGACTCCAGTTTATTGCTCATAAAAAATAACTAATAATGGAACCTGTGAATTCTGTTCCATTTCATCTGCAAACTCAGAGCTACATTTTAAAATAACATGATGAACTTATTAGTCAATCATGTGTAATAGTGAAACCCCCCCCAAAAAAAATTATTTCATTGGTTTTATGCTCTGATCCTTGTTGAGAGGTCTTGGAAATATCTTTTTCATTGAAAGTCATCCTAACTACATTTTTATACGCATTAATCATCCTCCCTTTATCCTCCAACCCTCCCCACTACCCTTCCCATTGTCTAGTAACCATTTTTATACTCTCTATATCCATCAGTTTATTTTGTTTAGCTTCCACATAATAATTTAAAGTATTTTTTAAAAGAAAGTCATTCTAAATCATTTCAGAGAAAGTTTATAAATAATAAATCTATCTATAAATCAATTAAATCAATGGTTTTTTTATCCCAAATGCAATTAATTTAAAAATGATAAGAGCAAAAATAAAAATCTGTGGGGTGAAGAAACTAAATAAAACCTAGGTTAAGTGATTTATTTCTTCTTGTATTGATTGGTTTTTATGCCAAATAAAGTGAGATGAAAACAACGTGTTAGTGTCTTATAGATACAGTCTGAATGAATGAGTGTAAGTGAGTAAATGAATAAGGAAGTAGATAGCTTGACTACTGCCAGGAGAGGTCCTGGAAGGGACTGAGATTTTCAGAATTCCAAAGGAAGTATTACGGAGATAACCAAGTTTGTAAAATAATTTAAAAATAATTGAGCAAACATTTCGAATAGGTGATTTTATAGTGGTCGGAAAAAAAAAGAAATATTCCAAGCAGATTTAATATGGGAGAAATCTCAACATTATGGCTCTATAGGAAGCCATTTCTTGAGCTGAAATTTAACTGGAGAATAAGATATGAATGCCCTGAACCAGATCTGGATCCTTTTTCACTCACTTAATTAAAAGCACTACAACACATTTTACCATAAATATTTTTATTCATTTTTGAGAAAAAAATTATAACACATTAAAAGCATGATTATAAAGAAATGTGTTAATAATATAATACTGTATGTCTCTGTTAGACTGATAATTATCAGTCTACACTCTTCTCTCTTCCTCCTTTCACCTTTTATCTCTTGTTTGCTGGTTACAGCCCATATTTCCAGAATATTGAAATATTCTATAAGTCTGTAAGTAAATCATCTCAGATTTGTGCTATCTGCAAACTTGCAAATTATGTCATATCCAGGTTGTTGATGAAGGGCAAGGAAGAGGAAAGAGTCCTGTGGCCTGCAATTATAGGCTGTCCTCCCTGATAGCAACGATTAACACTTTAGATTAAAACTTTATGAAACTGAGCTATTATTTAGATCAAATTTTCCTCAAAGATGTCATGTGAGAATATAAGAAGAGCCATTCTACAACTCACATATAACACAATAAATGAGGCTTTTATAGCATTACTAAGCAACATACATAACTTGGGTACACGATTTGGGAGCTCGTCTGTATTTATACATCATCCCCCGCCCATAGTTGTTATATCCAAAACATGCGTTTTAGCTTAAAGTAATTTTTCTCCTTTAAATTTTGTCATTGAGAAACAAAATTTGCTTCTCTTGGATTTAGGAGAAAGACATGTTAATCATATTTAGATACGTAGATACATCTACCTATCAACATGCCTTTGCTAGGTTTTGTTTTGGGTTTGTGTGTGTAAATGAGAGAGAGGAAGAGGAAGAGACAATAATGTACATTCAGTTGCCCATGTTTTACGTGTTGACATTATTTTTAAGTGAAGCTTTAACTTCAATATTTAGTGCTTAAGAATAATTAATTACCCACTGGGCAGTGATATCGACACAGATAGTGAGAAGATAGTACCCCTGAAAAAATCTTCACCTTCTCAGTCCTCTTAAGGAATTTTGGTTCACCTACTGCACTTGATTGATCCATGTTTTTATATGGACAAAGGCCACGGAAAGAAGGGGAAAAAAAAAGTTCCTACAACTCTCACCTATGCAGAAGTCTTCCAGAATGTCTAATTGCCCCTCAGGAATCACTGAAGTGTGAAAAAGGCAAATATACATGCTTGGTAGTATATGACATTCTATATTTTACAGTATCTCTTGCAAGTTAAAAATTATACAGAGATAGCACTCAGTTGATCACTTTCATGTGCCAAGCAATTGACAGGCACTTTTGCTTACTTCTTTTCTTCCTTCCTCTCCCTCTCTCTTTCTTTCTAATTGACAAATAAAAACTATATACCTTTATAATGTACAACATGATGTTTTCATATATGTAAACATTATGGAATGGCTAAATCACATACTTATTTTCTGTGATGAGAATGCAAAATCTATTCTCTCAGTGATTTTCAAGTGTATAATATATTGCTATTATCTATAATCACAATGATGAGATCACTTGAATTTTTTCTTCTGTCTAATTGAAACTTTGTTCTTTCACAAACTTATCCCTCACCCTCCTCCTTCCCAGTCTCTGGTAACCACCATTTTACTTTCTATTTATGTAAATTTGACTTTTTTATATTCCACATATTAAGTGACATCATTTGATATTTGTCTTTCTGTGCGTGGCTTACTTCACTTAACACAATGTCCTTGAGGTGTTGTTGCAAATGACAGGATTTTTTTCTTTATTTAGATTACAAACAAAGTCTGAAACTCGAGGCAATGCACATGCAGAACTATTCCTTGGTGTCAGAATTTGCGTTGCATGGACTCTGCACTTCACGACATCTTCAAAATTTGTTCTTTATGTTTTTCTTCGGGATCTATGTGGCCATTATGCTGGGTTACCTTCTCATTTTGGTCACTGTAATTTCTGATCCCCGCCTGCATTCCTCCCCTATGTACTTCCTGCTGGGGAACCTATCTTTCCTGGACATGTGGTTGGCTTCATTTGCCACTCCCAAGATGATCAGGGATTTCCTTAGTGATCGAAAACTCATCTCCTTTGGAGGATGTATGGCTCAAATCTTCTTCTTGCACTTTACTGGTGGGGCTGAGATGGTGCTCCTGGTTTCCATGGCCTATGACAGATATGTAGCCATATGCAAACCCTTGCATTACATGACTTTGATGAGTTGGCAGACTTGCATCAAGCTGGTGCTGGCTTCATGGGTCATTGGATTTGTGCACTCCATCAGTCAAGTGGCTTTCACTGCAAATTTACCTTACTGTGGCCCCAGTGAGGTAGACAGCTTCTTCTGTGACCTCCCTCTGGTGATCAAACTTGCCTGCATGGACACCTATGTCTTGGGTATAATTATGATCTCAGACAGTGGGTTGCTTTCCTTGAGCTGTTTTCTGCTCCTCCTGATCTCCTACGCTGTGATCCTCCTCACTGTCAGACAGCGTGCTGCTGGTAGCACATCCAAAGCACTCTCCACTTGCTCTGCACATATCATGGTAGTGACGCTGTTCTTTGGCCCTTGCATTTTTATTTATGTGTGGCCTTTCAGTAGGTTTTCTGTTGACAAGCTGCTGTCTGTGTTTTATACCATTTTTACTCCACTCCTGAACCCCATTATCTACACACTGAGAAATGAGGAGATGAAAGCAGCTATGAAGAAACTGCAAAACCGACTCATGACTTTTCAATGAATTCCAGCCTTCCATAGTGTGACATGTTTCTACTCATACAGGGGATATAATTTCTTTAATATAACTCTGCTCAAAGATTTCATTCTGACACTACATTGATATAATTTGTAATGTGTTATATTACAGGGAAAGAGTTGATTTCAACAAAAAAAATCATTTTATTTTATATTACAAATTTGTAAATATAATGTATTACATATATACATAATGTATTTATATAACAAATATATACATGTATTTATATATTTTTTGTATATATATACAAAGCTTAAAATATATATACATACATACATGTATATATGTAATATAAAATATGTCTTTTATTCAGAGAAGCTATATATATTACTATATATTCAGAGAAATGATATATACATCATTTATTCAGAGAAACAGTTGATTTCAACAAAAATATATCATTTTATTTTATATTACAAATATATACTTACATGTATGTATGCATATATGCATTTTACATACACAGAAATATACATATACATGCATGCATGTATATGTATATATGTAATGTATCTATGTATGTGTATATATTAGTAAAATAAGATAAAATGATATATATATCTGTGAAAATATATCTGTGTGTGTATATACACACACACATAACACATATGTATATATATCTTCAACTCCACACATATATTTTGGAATGAACTCTGCATTTTCTAAAACCAGATTTATCTTACTAGTTTATTCTGCCCCAAAAGTTAATATGAAAAGACATTTTTATTTCCTAATCATAGCTCAGTACTGCAAAGTGCATTATTCAAAACACGAGACATTAGGCACAGGGAGGCATGCCTGGGATTAAGTAATGCCCAGCAAATATTTGTCCTAATTTTGGAAGCTTGAAAGGAGAAAAAAGACAGCACCATTTCAAGATCTTATTGATTTTAAAAATATACTTTTCCTAGTAGATGTGTGTTATACTGAACACTTTTATTTAAAAAATGAATACATTCCAGTGATTTTCATTACAGAAATCCATTTTAACACTGAAAAATCCATATTTTACAGCTAAATATTTTATAATGTAAACATAAATGATAGTGTTACATTTAATACATATTCAATTATTAAATTAACACATTTTCACCCAAAGTAGATTTTCAATAAACACTGCATCTCTTTCTGATTTGATTCTGTCTCCTGGGGAGTCATTTATCAGGAAGCGTATGTTTGAATGCCACAGATGCAGATGTGCTGAATTTTTACGTGTCCATGGATCTTAAGAAGACAATTATAAACAAGAGTTAAATTTCATTTTTACTAAATTAACGTGCAGGGAACTCAAGCAATTTTCTCCTGGGTTGACTGTGAGATATTAAACCAAAGGAGAAAATTGAGTAATGATTGAGTTACTTAAGCAATTGAATGGAACGACCAATGACTTTGGATATTGTATTCAATCCAGGAAGGCATGCTTCTGGGTACTTACAACTTGCCCTATAATTGCAATCCAAACATATGCATAAATATAAAAGAACACAGAAGGAAAACAATTTCTGCCTTAAGATAAAGTCCCCTTGCCTATTATAATACTCTTTTTTTTATTTTATAGACTTTGAACATAGTCAAGTTTTACAATCAATTACACCTATATATGTGAACATTAACAAAAACTTAAAGAGAAATCAAGATCTGCCTTAAAAGTAATTTTCTTTGTTGTTATTGATGTAATACTGATCACTGACTTGCTGCAGACTTTGGACATAATTTTTTAATCAAAATATAATAAATACTATCTATATATTTATTTATTCAATTATTATATGCTTTTCAAGTACCTACAACATTTCAGATTCCAGGCAATGATCTAGGAGTGAAGATAGAGTATTTAAGAACATACATTACCAGACACTTGGATCTTTTCAATTAGTGAAATAAAGACAAGTATACAGACAATCACAAAATATGAGGCAAAATGAAAACTATGATAGAAATAAACAGGATATCCTCTGAAGGCCCATCAAAGAGAAACCTAATCCAATGCTGATTTTTAGGAAGACTTTATTCCTTCATCTTTTCTCTGATTTTCTAGGATTCTTTCTTATTAAATTATATATATATAATTATATATTTAAAATATATTTATATATAATATATAGTGTGTATATGCTTTATGCACTATAAATACATATGATATATTGTATGTATATATAATGTGTGTATGTGTATATAAATATATATATATAGTTGGTGTGTGTGTGTGTTTAGCATAGGAATAGTCATGTAGTAAATGCCCAAATATATACGAGATCCCATGAGGTGTTTCTGAGTTCTCAGAACTATCCAATGGCTCATGCTCCATTCCTAATCTCTGCTCAACTCTCCACATTGCTTTGTCCAGATCCATAAAGATAAATGTGGATCATTGCACTCTCTAGGTACAGACATTCCTGGGGTTTATCTAGTAGTTTGGACTGAGTAAACCTGGCTATTGATAGGTTAGTGAAACTTGAGAGAAATCACCAGTTTTTGTTTTTCACAAACAATGTGCATTTGCAGAGAACTTGTCACCGTCAGTTCATAAGAAGCCACAGATTTCAAATTAGAGGAAGCTTCCTGAATTGTGAGGAAGCATTTACAAAGCTCATTTTCTGATTTTGAAATGAGGTAAGTTAAATACATATTACAGTGAATGTTTCAAAGTGCAAATAATATGGTTCCATAATTGGCCAGCTGAATTTGAACGTTAGGAACCAATGCCAGAAATCTGCTTTTTACTATAAATTGCCTCAGGTGATTCTCATTCACTGTTATGACTGAGAACCACTGAATAATTGCTGATGTTATCTGCAGGAGTAAATGCTATTAAGGAATGGTTGGAAGGGTTTTCTTAACGTATAAGTCTCTATTAATGGACCAGGATGCATTTTCATAATTAAATATCCTAGAAATCCATCATTAGGATATACTAATTTTTTAAAAACACAACCTCCTAAGATACATTATTGATGGTTATAAGACCAGGTCAATGATAAGTTTCTGTGAAATTGAAGGAATCTTAAATATCCCTCCATGTCTCTAACTGCAATCATTAAGATATCTGCTGCTTCCTCTCCTAATTCTCTTTGATATATTCATGCTTTTCTTCAACATGAATATTAAAACAATGTTAAAATCAAATTATTTTGTCTGAAGACTTTTATTAATGTAAGTCATTTTAAATGCTAAATTTTCATAAGAGAGTTTCAAATTTAAGGGTTTTCTTTTTTTTTCTTTTTTCTTTTTTTTTTTTTTTTTTTTTTTTTGAGGCAGAGTCTTGCTCTGTCACCCAGGTTGGAGTGTAGTGGCATGATCTTGGATCCCTGCAAGCTCCACCTCCCAGGTTCATGCCATTCTCCTGCCTCAGCCTCCCAAGTAGCTGGGACTACAGGCGCCCACCACCACGCCTGGCTAATATTTTGTATTTTTAGTAGAGGGGGGTTTCACCGTGTTAGCCAGGATGGTCTCGATCTCCTGACCTCATGATCTGCCCTCCTCGGTCTCCCCAGGTACTGGGATTACAGGTGTGAGCCACCACGCCCGGCCTAAGGGTTTTCGTATGAAGTAAAATGTCTTTCCTATAAATGCGCAAACTATTTTTTTCACTTAATTTCTTCCTATTTGAACTCAGAAGCAGTTTGAAGAGGATGAGGTCAGAAAGACTTTTAAGAAAATGTATCCCCAAACATTGGCTTTTGTGGCTCCCTCCATCATGAGTGACCTGTGGATCATGCACAGGGTAGTGACTAACTTCTGCAACTCTAAGATTTCATTTAAGCAACCTTTTCTCCCCAGTATCCAATATCTAGAATCTGATGTTCTATCTAGGAATGGTATGCTTGCATTATATTTTGCAACATTTGGTGGCTCTGTGTTTAAAATAAAAAGCTTTTAAAAGTCAATTGTATTTCTATATACTGGAAATGCAAAAATGAAATGTAACCAAAAGAAGAGCACTAAAACAATGATACATGGAACAATATCAAAAAAGATTAATAATATCAGCACTTAGTGGTATACATTTTCGTCTCAGTATTCCTTTTGTTTTGTCCTCTGAATTTTGGTATATTATATTTTCATTTTAATTCAGTTTAATGTATTTTTTATTTCATTTCAATTTTGTTTCTATGACCATGTCTTATTTATAAATGATTTGGCTTGTTTCCAAGTGTTTGCAGATTGTCTCATCTTTCTATTCTTACTTTATAGTCTGAATGAATCACAGCTAGAGAGCATCTTCCATATGATTTCAATTATTTTACATTTTTTTAGTTTGTTTTCAAAGCTGTATACTTTTATTTTGATGGCTTCTGGCAAATGTCATGCAATTTTAATATTGTTTTTTACTTTTATTTTAAGTTCAGGGGTCCATGTGCAGGTTTGTTACACAAGTAAACTCGTGTCAAGGGGGTTTGTTGTATAGATTATTTCATCACATAGGTATTATTCCTAGTACCCATTAGTTATTTTTCCTGATCCCCTCACTCTTCCTACCCTTCATCCTCCAATAAACCCCAATGTCTGTTCCTCTCTATGTGTCCACTTGTTCTCATCATTTAGCTTCCACTTATAAGTGAGAATATGTGGTATTTGGTTTTCTGTAACTGTGTTTGCCAAGGATAATCGCCTCCAGCTCCATCCATGTCTCTGCAAAGGACATGATCTCGTTCTTTTTATGGCTACATAGTATTCCATGGTGTATATGTACCACGTTTCTTTATCCAGTCTATCATTGATGGACATTTAGGTTGTTGTGTTACGTTTCAGGATATAACCTATCTTGGTAAATGTTCTGTGGGTGTTTGAAAAGGATGTGCGTTCTGATGTCATTGATGGAGTGTCCTAAAAATGTCAATTAGGTCATGTTGGTTGTTAGTGTTGTTGAATTCTTCTATATACTTAATGAACTATCTCTATTAATTGTGTAAAGAGGCATTTTGAAGTATCTAATTATAATTGTAGATTTGTCTATTTGTTCTTTCAGTCTTATCAGTTTTTGTTTAACATAATTTGTCGCTAACTTGTATGGTACATACATATTTAGAATTGCTATGGCTTGTCCCTTTTATCACTGTGTTATATCTTACTCTGTCCCTGGTAATTTTCTTTGCTCTGAATAAAGCTGATACTAGCACAGTTACTCTAGCGTCTTTTTTTGCATGGTGCATCTTATTTCATCTTTTTATTTTTCACACACCTGTGTCATTATATTTGAATTGAGTTTCTTCTAGATGGCATGTAAAAGGTCATTTTTTTCTACTTTGCCAATCTCTGTCTTTAAATTGGTGAATTTAAACCATTTATATCTAAAGTAATGTCGATATGTTAGGATTAAGTCACCTATTTTATTTTTGATTTTGGTTTCTTCCCTCATTTTTAATTTGTTCTATTTTCCCTACTATCCTGTGGGTGACTGTAATGTTTTTTTAGAATTTTATTTTGATCTATCTATAGAGTTTTTGGTGTATCTCTTTCTACAGGTTTCTTAGTGGTCATTCTAGCTATTACATTATGTAACCAATTTACCAGTTCAAATACAGTATGGAAATCTCATTCTTTCAGTCTCTTTATCCTCCCATACTTTAAATACAAAATTTTCCTAACTATTTATATACATTGGGTACAACAATAAATAATGCAATAAGTTTTGCTTTAACTGTCAAATTCAATTTGGAAAACTCAAGAGAAGTAAAGGCTATTGTATCTACACATATGTTTCTTTTTATTGTTTTATCTTTTGGTGTTCTAGGATTCTTACATTTTCAATGTTTATTGTTTTGTCTTGACGTTTGCTGATTCTTCCCTCTGTCCTCCCAAGTATGCTTTTAATTCCATTCACTGAGGTGTCCTTCTTGCTTGCTTTTCTGTATTTCTTCTTCCTTTTTTCTTCCCTCCCTCCCTTCCTTCCTTCCTTCTCCTTCCTTCCCTCCTTCCCTCTTTCCCTCCTTCCCTTCCTCCTTCCCTCCTTCTTTTCCTCCCTCCCTACCTCCCTTCCTTCTGTCTCTCTCTCTTTTTTTTCTTTCTTTCTGTTATATTTTTCAGTTCTATAATAAAACCTCCACTTCCATTTGTTTTTTTATGTCTTCTATTTATTTGCTGAGACTTTTTATTTTGTATTTCCTTCAAATATGCTTGTAATTTCTCAATGAAGAATTTTATGATAATTTTAGTATCTGTTTTATCTTAGAATTGGCATCTATTCACTGTTTTTTCATTCTAGCTGAGATTTTTCTGGTTTGTATGGTGGGAGTTTTTGTTTTTGTTTTTTAAATTAAATCCTAAATTTTTCAATGTAATGAGACTCTGGATACTATTAAAATCTTTTGTTTTATCAGGCTTCATCTGGCACTATGCCATCTGCAAAATGGAAGTAGAAATTAGATTCCCCTCTTGGCCTCTGTTGATTCTATAGAGAAGGCCCAGCAGGGTGCCTCATTACTGCTGGGCAGAGGTGAGGGTCCAAGCTCCTTACTATGTCTCTGCTGGCTGGGAAGGAAAAGGTCATCTTCTTATTACTCCCTATATGACCTCCACTGACACTGTGGTGACGGGGGTACTCTTTACTGCTGGAAAGTGTTGATGAACTGGCTTCCAACTCAACCTTCTTTGATATCACCTTGGCAGTGAGGAGAAATTTACCTCACTGGATGGAGTAGAATTGCCAGCTCTTCACATAGCCTCTAATGACACCAATGGGAAGAGGGTTATTACTACCAGAAAGGTTAGAAATCTGGACTCCTTACTTTATTTTGGGGGAAGATAGGCCATCGCTTATTTGTGGCCTTTTGTGGATGGTGAACAGTTATTGTCTTGAAGTTTTCTATCTTTCCAGGCTTCTTTTTTTCTTGTCCTCTGGTTAGAGATAGCAGGCTTCTTCTTCTTTTTTTTTTTTTTTTTTTTTTTTTGGCGAGGGGGCATGGGGGTACTATTTATGTCTGCGTCTGTTGGTGTGTTTTTGGGCTGCTGGTTTCTCCAACACCCAATTGGACTTATATGAGGCAAATTAAAAGAAATAAAAAATGCTAAAAGGGAAATTACCATGCCATGTATTGGGTCTTGAAGTTTCTACCTGATTTGCTGCTTCTATCTTTCAGAGTTTCTTTTTTTTTTTTAATGTTTGCATTTTATAATATCCAGAGTTTTTAGTTGTGCCTAGTAGCATGCGTAGGGGAAAGTGTATCTACTCCATTTTACTCCAGAACTGGGAGTCTACAATTTATTTTCAGACTATTGACTTTCTCATATTCTGTGATTATGCTAACTTAATTTATTAATTCGATTTTCTGTACATTTTCTTGAGTTATCTATATATGTATACTGTGACATTTGTTAATAATGAATATTTGATTGCTTCCTCTCCATTTCTTACACCGTTTTATTTTTTCTTGTCTCATTACACTGCCTAAGTCTCCAGAATAATGTTGAATTATGGTGGCAATATCAAGTATTATTTGTTTCTTAGTTTCAGCATGAAAGTCCTTAATATTTCAACAGTGAGCATAATATTTATTTTAGAATGTTTTTGTGGATACTCTTTATCAGATTAAGGATTCCCTAGCATAAGGTTACTTGGGATTCGTAGTTTGCAAATTTGATATCTTTTTTTAATAAATTGGTATTGAATTTTGCAATAATTTACATCTATCAATTTGTAAACATAGTTAATTACATGGATTGATTTTTGAATTTTCAACTAGTCTTACAAATCTGGAGTAAGACAAGTGGTTCATATTGTATTATCTTTTTATGTATCAATAGATATAATTTGCTAATTATTTAAGTGATCATTATATTTATGTTCATAGGTGAGATTAATTTATAATTAATTTATTATTATTATAACATGGTCAGATTTTGAAATTTAAAACATGCTGGTAACAAAAAGAAATAAAAAGTATTCTCTATTTTTTTACTCACAGGAAGAGTTTGTATAACTTTGGTGCTATGTTTTTCTTGTATATTTAAAGAATTCGCTAATGTAGGTTTTCTTTGTGGGAAGAAATTTAAGAATAGATTTAATATATTTAATGAATCCCAGTCTATTACAGATTTTCCAAGTCTTCTGCAGAGTGCCTTGAATAATCATATTTTAAAGAAGTTTTTCCAATTATTGAACTTATTGGTATAATTCATTTGGTCAATGCAATATGAGAAGATTCAAGAGCCAGGGTGAGATTCACCACGTGGCTGTTTTCCTACCCAAGCAATAATGAAATTACATGTGGAAGTAAATAATTCATCAGCATGAATCTATTGGTGACTACAAGAAGCAGAGATCAACGGCTGACATGCATCCCATATTATTATTGTGGCATTAATATAAAATAAACATTTGTTAAGTGAATAATATTTTAGGGATTGTTATTTCATTGTAAGCTGACCCACACTGTCAAAATTAGTAATTTTTAAAAAAATTCTGAGCTTCATATTTTATTTGAACAGGAACATTGTATGTTGGATTTTAGATGTAAATGTATCAATCATTAGATGTATTGCTATAAAATTTTAAAATTTGTTTAATTCAACCATTGTGGAAGATAGTGTGGTGATTCCTCAAAGACCTAGAACCAAAAATACCATTTGACCCAGCAATCCCATTACTGGGTATATACCCCCCAAAATACAAATCATTCTATTATAAAGATACATCCACACATATATTCATTGCAGCACTATTCACAATAGCAAAGACATGGAATCAACCCAAATGCCAATCAATGATAGATTGGATAAAGAAAATGTTTGCATATACACTATGGAATACTATGCAACCATAAAAAGGAGATCATGTCCTTTGCAGGGACATGGATGGAGCCAGAAGCCATTATCCTCAGCTAACTAAGTCAGGAACAGAAAACCAAACACCACATGTTCCCACTTACAGCTGAACAATGAGAACACATGGACACAGGGAAGAGAAAACCACACACCCAGGCCTGTCGGGGAGTGGGGAGAAGGAGGAGGGAGAGCATTAGGACAAATACCTAATGCCTGCGAGGCTTACAACCTAGATGATGGGTTGATAGGTGCAGCAAACCACCATGGCACATGTATAACTGTGTAACGTACCTGCACCTTCTGCACTTATATCCAAGAACTTAAAATAAAATAAAATACAAGTCTGGTGAATTCTTGCATCTTTAACATCTCTGAAAGCGTTTCTATGTCTCAATGAAATTTTTACAAGTTATTTTTACTAAATATGAGAAAAGAAAACCTCTCTAAAATATTTCTTCTGTTGTCAATGCCACATTGATGAGAGAAGATATAAAAGCTTCCCGCGTTTATTTAACACATTTTCATCCCATTTTATTTATTTTGTTTTAGGTATTTAAGTTAGTTTGGGAGTATAAAGATAATAAAGATATAAACTCAGTCATTAATAAATTTACCAAACCTCTTTAGCTTCTTTCTTTGTCATGCAGATTTGTTGCTACGATTGCTTTAAAATCCAAAGACTAAAAAAGCTGTAAGTACTTCAATATACTTCACAGTTCTTTTGTATTTTATATTTTAATTTTCATTCAGTTTCTTGTAAACTTGAATGTAGATTTAATTTTTTATCTTTAATTATAAAGATTTGGTAAACAGTAAACAGACCTATGAATATGTCTTAATGTAACTTAAGGATACAACCAATGTCAATGAGGGTTTTTTTGACGACAATGACGACAGTAATATAAAATAAACTTCCCAAAAATTGACAAATGTGAAAATGTCATGAACTCATTTCTATATACTTTCAAGTATCCTGCACAAACTGGCAGATCAAACTGTTGTTGCAATATGGTAAGTCGGCCAATGTAGAACTTTACCTTCTATACCCTATATCATTGAAAAAATCAACTTTAATGAATAAATTATTTTTGAACTGTGTTATGAGGCAGGCACCATAGTAGACACATTCATGTCTGTTTTCATTTTTCATCTTCACACCAGCACTGAGAAGTACACATCATTTTATGCATGCTACATATGAGGAAATTAGGGCTTCAGTTTTTCAGGTTTACATGAATTGTAATTCAAAGAGGGATATTTGAACCCACAATATTGAGCAGCTGCTCTCTCCATTACATGTGATAAGGTGATGAAGCTAATGTATTTCATTAGCTTGTTGTTATATAGTCATAATTGAATTCACTCTATCTAACTGATATTCTCTTAAATATGTACAGAAATAAATACATTTAAATTGACTGCAGATATCTACAGATGCTCCTCACTTATGATGGGTTTATGTCTGAATAAACCCATAGTAAGTTGAAAATACTGTAAGTAAAAAATGTATTTAATAAAACTAACCTACTGAACATGATAGCTTAGCCTAACCTCCCTCAAACATGCCCAGAACATTGACACTGGTCTATAGTTAGACAAAATCATCTAACACAAAGCATATTTTATAATAATAAAGTGTTGAATGTAATTTATGGAATGCTGTGCTGAAAGTGAAAAATGAAATGGTTATATGAATACTCAAAGTATGGTTTGTGCACCATCTTAAAGACAAAAAAATTATAAGGTGAATCATCATAACTCAGGGACCATCTGTAGTTAGAATAACTTAAAATTGAAGGAAAAAAATAAAGCAAGGTAGAGAAGGCAGTGAAGGCTTAGAAAAAGTGGTTTGTACCAGTTCTAAATGACAAACTAAATGGAAACAGTGGATGAAATAAAATTTGATGAGATGAATAGATGAGATGAAAAAAGAAAATCTGATAGAAAAACAGATTTGATTCAATAAAAAAGTAAACAGATTAGTTATAGTGTACAGTTGAATGATAAAGTCAGTAATAGGACTATTTGGATTTAATGAAATAAATTTAAAAACTAGGCAATTACCTTCTAACTCATTATTCAAAAAGTAATTATTTTAACCTCAGATTTTCTACTTTGAAAAATTCACATCAATGTCTCATGTCTCCTGGTCTCTCCACTTAAGTCCAGTTCTGACCCAGAGCTTCTGCATAGCTGACTTTACCTCCTTGTTCCGAAGTGTGTAGATGAGGGGGTTTAGCATTGGTGTAATAACATTGTAGAGTACAGACACCATCTTGTCCATAGAAAATGTAGAGAAAGGACGAGCGTAGATGAAAATACAGGGTCCAAAAAACAGTGTTACCACCATGAGGTGAGAGGCACACGTGGAAAGTGCCTTTCGCCTTCCTTCCTTGGAGCGAATCTTGACTAGGATAGTGGTGTAGGAGGAAATTAACACCACAAAGGAGCTGGTGGAGATCAACCCACTGTTAGATACCATAAGCAATTCAATGACAAAAGTGTCAGCACAGGCAAGTTTGATGACAGGGGGAACATCACAAAAAAAGTTGTCTACCTGGTTTGGCCCACAAAAGGGTAGACGGATAGTGAGAATGGTCTGGACAGTGGAGTGCACAAATCCTCCCATCCAGGAGGCAGCAACCAACACACAGCATAACCCCCGACTCATGACAGTGGTGTAGTGCAGGGGGCGACAGATTGCAACATAGCGATCGTAGGCCATCACTGTGAGCAGGAACATCTCAGCTGCCCCTACTAAATGGAGGAAGAAGAGTTGCACAATGCATTGGTCATAGGAAATGAGTTTCTCATGATTAAGAAAGTCAGCCAGAAGCTTAGGGGTCGTTACTGTTGAATAACATAGGTCCAGAAATGAGAGGTTGCCAAGAAGGAAATACATAGGTGATGAGTTCAGGTATTTATCAGATGCCACTGTGACCATGATGAGGACATTGCCCACCCAAGTGGACACATAGAAGAAAAGAAATAGAACAAATAGCCCTGCTTCAATAGATGATGTCTGTGAGAAGCCTGACAAGAAAAATTCTCTCACCACTTCTGTTTGGTTTTTATCCATTTGACCTAGTTCTACCTACATCAAAGAGATTAAACAATAGGGCATTAGTGATATTTAAAATGAATGAGGTAATTCATATCAAATACAAGACTCTGCTCATTTCAAAAGAGAGATTTTTCATCCTCTAAGATACATCCTGATTAATTAGCTGAAAGAAATTATTTTCTCCTTACCTAATATAAATGTATATTATTTCACCAACTGCAACCTTGTGACACTAACGACATGGTCAATGTTAATTAGAACATGAAGTTACCTGGCTCCAAGCCGCTAACTTCCACATGATGCATTTCTCCTTTCCATCATTCAACACATTACTTCTCTCTCCTTTTCCACATTCAGTCTCAAGAAATGTTTTATTTTTCTGAAATATTATTTTTAATAAAAATATTTGGGAAAAAATAAAATCAAAGGTAGAATTTCAGATTCCAGTAAATGGACATTAGATCTGTAGAGCTTTTATTTGAGAAAAGGGAATCCCTGTACCCTTTGCCATCAAGAAAACTCTTGTAGGACTCTAACCTGTGCAAATAGCTACAGGAAAGATGACATTCCACTTGGGATTATTGCTAGTTCAATGACCTCTTACTATATTTTCTTTGATATGCCTCTCCAGCTTACCATATTCTATAATACACTTATTTCTAGTTTATTATTGTCAATGATATATTTTTTATCTTAAATCATAGCTGTGGGCGTGTAGGTATACATTATGCTTATAATGATCTAAATATAATTATAAAATGGTTATTCATGCATTGAAATGACTCTCCTTCGACTAGTCTATCAAATCAAATAAAAACCAACTATTTCTCTGAGACAAAAATAGCAATTCGTATGTTGTGTATATTTTATCCGTTTACACGAGCAATAGCTGGAACATGCTACTGTATGAGATGAAATGGGTGATGGTCCACTGAGAACTGCAGGGAGGGGTGTTTTTGGTGTTTCGTGATAGCCATTATTCACTCAGATTCTACAGCTCAGTTCTGCCATACACAGAGCAACATTTTGAAGACTTAAGACGTAATAATTAGATAGCAATTTAAAGTTTAAATATTGAATTTTCTTCATCTTATTATAATTTGTGCCACTTCTAAATCTATAAACTGTATACTTTCATTTAGGCAAATCGACAAGAATAAAAATGTTAAAAATAAAATTAATTTTAAACTAAATAAAAGCTTAAAAATAATAAAATTTACATATTCCTTATTTAAGGCAATTATGTAACTATAAAGATTACATCCAATTATGTGCTAAAGGTTAAAAATATCAAGACACTATGAGGTAAAATTTCCAAATTTAAATACTATTTTGTTGAACTGAAGCTTAAAACATATTTATTTACTTTAGAAAATGGTCACATAATAAGAGAAAACACAGGACACAAAACTATATTTAAAATATGATACAATCTATATACACAGAAAAGTTAAATTATGTAAGACACTAGACTACATGTAAAGGCAATAAAATATTTATAAAAATTCACTTTAACAATTGAGACTTTTTTCTTACCTACTGAGAGTTCCTATGCATATCTGTAGGGTTTATGACATTTTATTTTTATACACAAAAATAAAAAAATGGATTTTTTATCTTTCTGCAACTTAATTATTACTTAACATTTTACTTAACTTTCAGGTAACAATTTCTCTTAATTATAACCCATTTAACTTGTTTTGAGAGTAAAAGTTGTTGTCTAGAAATAACATCAAATAATCTCAGTTTCAGAATCATGAAAAACATGAAGAAAATAATTATATTCCCAATTCCCAGAGGCAAAGATTGTTAATTTTGCTAGCCGTATATTCTGAAAACCTTTTAAAAATGCATTGTTTGATTTATACAGTATAACATTGCATAGACAATATTATATTGAAAAAGAGCACATTATTGAATACTGATTCTGCAGGTGGGTCCTGATGACAGGAGCATGAAAAAAGGCTGTCAGTACAATAGATTTTAAGTCAAATTACATACCTTCTTGTCTGTAAATTCTTAGGTCCTGCAGTCATGGACTCCTGGCACATTAACAATATACAACCATCCTAGATATTATCGACCAAGAAAATTAATGAATTTAGATGAAAACCCCTGGTTACACTGGCCACCATTAGGAAATTTTGATGTTTAGGGATTTCAAGATTCAGCTACTCACAGTCAAATCACAAAGGAAATCATTAAAAATGTTTAATCAATACTTTTTCAGAAATTATGAAACATAAAAATATAGGTGTTGAGTGATACTGGGATGTGAGGGTAGAAAGCAATTAATAGAAGGGGAAAAGAAGATATGAGAGTTGTAATAATGTCAGCTGGATTTTATAGAGAGGTAAGGGTCCCCCTGGTCCACACGGCTGAGGTTAATGGAAAGGATGATGAAACATTAAGGAAAATTTGGCTTCAGGGGCCTTGCATTTCTTCTACCAGTACACCTTTGCTTGTACTGCTTTATCTGGAGTACCTTTTCTAGTCAGAATTATTGACTTTAGATTTAATTTAATTCTGTTTAATATTACAAAAATGTCTTAAGTAAATATAAAAGTTTCCCCTTTCTTCTACTTCTGCCTCTACAGCACTGAGAGGAGAAGAGAGAGAGGGAAGAGAAGGAGAGAGAAAGGCTTTCTTCAATACAGTAATACATTGTGCATGTGATTTCATGTGCCATATTTGGCACTAATTATTATTACCAATTTTTTTTTGAGATAGAGTCTTGCTCTGTCCCCCAGGCTGGAGTGCAGTGGCCCCATCTCGGCTTACTGCAACCTCCACCTCCTGGGTTCAAGCAATTCTCCTGCCTCAGCCTCCTGAGTAGCTGGATTACAGACCCATGCCACCACTCCCAGCTATAGCTCTAATTATTTTTTAACTGATATGTGATATTAAAACCATCAAATATGGTATATTATAATAAAATATTCTATCAATGGGCATGTAGATCATCTATTATTTTATCATTATAATAAAAGGTTCTACAGTGAACAATTTGTTCATATTTCTTCAGACTGCTATTCAGTATTTGTAACAGACAGAGGCTGAAAGTAAAATTTCTGAGACAAATGTGGACAGGTATTTCTTCCCCAAAAAACTGTAGTAATGCATATACTTCCATGAGCCGTGTATGCAATGCTATTTTCATATTCTTTCCTACACTAGATAACATCATTCTTCAATTTTAATGATAATTTTTCAAATGTGATGTGTAATAAAGATAGTACATTTTAGTTTGCATTTGCCTCAGCAGCACTATGAATGAACATCTTTTCAGATTTTTATTAGTCACACACCTTTAATTCTAAAAATTGCATGTTCGTTTGTCTCTTTAATTCCTGTTTATCATATTTTCTTTATTAATGTATGAAAGTTCTCTAGACTTCAAGAATATTAAACAATGCAAATGTTTGAAACATTTACTGCAAACCTAAATTTACAGCTGATTGAATTTTTGCTTATGTAAACTTCCAACCAGATGGAGACAGAACATTAACAATGCCTCAAATGACTTCCTCACTCCTCCTCCCAACAAAACGTCTAAAGCTAACCTCTTTTATAACCTCTATCGCCTTTGATTAATTTTGCCTGTGTTTGAACTTTGTATAAATGGGATTGTAAAATATATACCCTTTCTATGTGTGTTGATTACTTTGATTTGACATTATGACTGAAATTTACTCTAGTTATTGCATGTGACATTGTATGTTTTTATTACTGAAAATCTTTGTTATTTCTTCCATTATTTAAGCATACTACAATTTATGCATTATACTGTTGCTGGACATTTGGGTAGTTTCTCATTTTTGGCTTATAGAAAAAAAGCTTTTATGAACATTCCTGTACATATTTTGACAGACGTTACATTCATTTTTGATGGATGGACACTAGGAGTGTAACTTTTCAATCCTAAAGTAGATGTATATCTAATTTGATAAGAAACTATAAAACATTCTTCAGACACAGTTGTATAAATTTACAATACCACCACTGATGTAACAGAGTTTACATTGCTCCACATTCTCCTCAACATCTACCTTTAAAAAGAAAAATAATTTAGTCACTCTGCTGGGTACTAATTGTGGTTAATTTGCATATCCTTGATAAGTAATGATGCTGAACATCTCATATGTTTATTTTCTATTTGAAAATCTTTTTTTTTATGAAATGTCCATTCAATTTGTTTGCTCAATTGTTGAGTCACTTGCATTTTCTTCCTGACTTGTAGGAATCCGTTATATATGATATAAACAACTCCTTTGTTGATATATGTATTATAATTATCTAATGTTATCTGTGGCTTACCTTTCTTAGTGGTATCATTTAGTAAACAGAAGTTCTTAATTTTCATGAAGCCTAGTGTGGTAGTTGATTTTTAGTTACAAATGGATTGCATTAGTGGATACCCAGATAGCTGATAAAGCATTATTTAGTCTCAATCATTGTATTAGTTATTCTCAATGCTTCAGTAGGCACTGAACCTGTCCTCCTTCTTCTGGAATGGAAATCCAGGTGGTTTGGCACTTGATTAGAATGACTGGGCTGCCCAAGGTGTGTCTGTAAAGGAGTTTATGTAGGAGATTGCTGTGAGAGTCGGGGAACTGAGTAGGGAATATCCTCCCTCAATGTGAACAGGTACCTTCCAAGAAGCTGAGGGTCCTGGTGGAGGAATTCTCAGCTTTCGTAATCAGTGAGCCAATTTCCCCTAATAAATCTCCTCTCTCTCTCTATCTCTCTCTCTCTCATCTTTCTCATCTCCCTCTCTCTTTCTCTCTCTATATATGTATAAAGAGATATATAATATATATTCTTAATTTTCTTTATTGACTGTTCATAAGTAGTGTATAGAAATACAATTGTTATGTGATAACTTGTGTATCCTGTTAATTTGTATTGAGGTAGTTTCCTTCTATTCCTAGTGTTAAGTGCTTTTGTGATAAAAAGATGTTGCATTTTTTCAGATGATTTTCTGTATCGTTTTCTCCCTTCATCTGTTAATGCAATGTGATATATTATATTGATTTTTTGTGCTAAAACATCTTTGTATCCTAGGAATAAATACCACTTGGTCACAGTATATAATCTTTTTAATGTGCTATTGAATTCAATTTACTAGTATTTTGTTGAGGATTTTGCAACAATGTTAAGAAGTGACGTTGGCCTATCGTTTTCTTTTCCTGTAGGTTTTTTTTTTTTTTTGGTCCGGCTTTGGTATCTAGGTGATACTGGTCTCAAAGAATAAATTAGGAAGTATTCCCTCCCCTTAAATTTTTTGAAAAAATTTTGAGGAGAATGGATGCAAAATAATTCTTCCTTAAATGTTAGTAAAATTCACTAGTGAAGCCATCATGTCCAGGCTTCTCTTTGTTGGGAGACTTTGATCACTAATTCAATCTCCTTACTAGTTATAGATATTTTCATACTTTTTATTTCTTCATTATTAAGTCTTCCTGGGTCTTGTACTAGAAATTTGTACATTTCATCCAGGTTATTCATTTTATTGGTATGCAATTATTCATAGTACTCTTTTATATTTCTTTTTGTTTCCCTGGAGTTGGTAGTAATGTACTGTTCTCATTTTTATTTCTGATTTTAGTAATTTGAGTCTTCTCTCTGTTTTTGTTAGTTCAGCTAGCTAAAGTTTGCCAATTTTGTTGTCTTTTCAAACAACCAATTTTTTATTCCATTGAATTTTTCTATGGTTTTATGTTCTCTATTTCAATTATCTCTACTTTTTATTATTTCCTGCTTCCTGCTAGGGTCAGGTGTAGTTTGTTTTATTTTTTCCAAGTTCCTTAAGTTGTAAAGTTAAGTTGTTGATTTGAAAACTTTCTGGGTTATATTTTTTCAATGTAATATTTTTAAATATTAGATTCAGGGAGTACATATCCAGGTTTGTTACATGGATATATTGTGTAATGCTGGCGTTTGGGCTTCTATAAAAACCACTACCCAATAGTAAACATAATATCCAATAGGTAGTTTTTTTTTTCCTTCCAAGATTTATTTTAGGTTTGGGAGTATATGTGCATCTTTATTACATGTGGTAAATTGGGTGTCACAGGGGTTTAGTAGACTGATTATTTTATCACCCAGGTAATGAGTATAGAACCATATAGGTAGTTTTTTAATCCTCATTCTCCTCCCACCCTCCACCCTCAAGTAAACCCCAGTGTCTACATTTCCCTTCTGTGTGTCCATGTGTACTCAACATTTAGCTCCCCCTTATAGGTGAGAAAGTGCAGATTTTGGCTTTCTGTTTCTACATTAATTCATTTAGGATAATGGCTTCAAGCTCCATCTATGTTGCTGCAAAGGACATGAGTTCATTCTTTCTGATGGCTTTGTAGTTTTCAATGATGTATATATACTCCATTTCCTTCTTTCAATACACCATTGATGGACATCTAGGTTGATTCCATGTCCTTGCTGTTGTGAATAATGCTGTGATAAATGTATGTTTGCATGTGCCTTTATGGTAGAATGATTTATATTCTTTTGGGTATGATATGGTTTGGCTGTGTTCTCAAACAAATCTCATCTTGAATTAGAGTTCCCATAACCCCCATATGTCATGGAAGGGACCCAGTGGGGAGTGACTGAATCATGGGAACAGTTTTCCCCATGCTGTTCTTGTGATTGTGAGTGAGTTCTCCTGAGATCTGATGGTTTTCTAAGCATCTGGCATCTCCCTTACTGGTACTCATTCTCTCTCCTGCTGCCCTGTGAAGAGGTGCCTTCCACCATTATTGTTTTCCTGAGGTCTCTCCAGCCATGTGGAACTGTGAGTCAATTAAACCTCTTTTCTTTATAAATTATCCAGTCTTTGGTATTTCTTCATAGCACCGTGAAAATGAACTAATACAGTAAATTGGTACCAGGCGTGGAGTGCTGCTATAAAAATACCCAAAAATGTGGAAGCAACTTTGGAACTGGGTAACAGGCAGAGGTTGGAAGAGTTTGGAGGGCTCAGAAGAAGAGAGAAAAATATGGGAAAGTATGGAACTTTCTAGAGCCTTGGAGGGCTCAGAAGACAGGAAGATGTGGTAAAGTTTGGAACTTCCTAGTATGAACCCCAAAAGTCTGAGACAGGTCCCAGTTAATTTAGAAAGTTTATTTTGCCAAAGTTGAGGATGTGTGCCCATGCGTCAGTAGGTCCTAACAACATGTGCCAAGATGGTCAGGGCACAGTTTGGTTTTATACATTTTAGGGAGACATGAGACATCAATCAAAATATGCAAAATGAACATCGGTTTGTTCTGGAAAGGTGGGACAACTCGAAGCAAGAGCAAGAAGACTGGAAATGGGGAGGGGGCTTCCAAGTCATAGGTAGATAAGAGACAAATAGTTGCATTCTTCTGAATTTCTGATTAGCCTCTCCAAAGGAGGCAATCAGATATGCATTTATTTCAGTGAGCAGAGGGGTGACTTTAAATAGAATGGGAGGTAGGTTGTCCCTAAGCAGTTCCCAGCTTGACTTTTAGCTTAGTGATTTGGGGGTTTCGAGATTTATTTTCCTTTCATACTAGAGACATATTGAATGGCTTTGACCAAAATGCTGATAGTGATATGGAAAATGAAAGCCAGGCTGAGGTGGTCTCAGATAGAGATTAGGAACTTGTTGTGAGCTGGAATAAAGGTGACTCTTGCTATGCTTTAGCAAAGAGACTGGTGGCAATTCCTCCCTACCCTAGAGATCTGTGAAACATTGAACTTGAGAGAGATTATTTAAGGTATCTGGCTGAAGAAATTTCTAAGCAGCAAGTGTTCAAGGAGAATTTGCAACCTGATGACCTGATAGAAGAGAAATTCAACCCAGCTGCATTTTGCATAAGTTATGATAAGCTGAATGTTAATCACCAAGACAATGGGGAAAATGTCTCCAGGGCATGTCAGAGACCTTCCCAGAAGACCCTCCCACCACAGGCCCAGAGGCCTACCAGGGAAAAATTGTTTTGTGAGCTGGGCCTAGGGCCCCCCTGCTCTGTGCAGCCTTAGGCCATGGTGCCCTGCATTCCAGCTGCTTCAGCTCCAGCTGTGTCTAAAAGGGTCCAAGGCACAGCTCAGGCTATTGCTTCAGAGGCTATAAGCCCCAAGCCTTGGAGGCTTCCACGTGGTGTTGAGCCTGTGGGTGCACAGAAGTGCACTAAGGTTTGGGCATCTCCTCCTAGATTTCAGAGGATATATGGAAATACCTGAATATCCAGGCATAAGTTTGCTGCAGGGGTGGGGCCCTCATGAAGAACTTTTCTAGAACAATGCAGAAGGGAAATGTGAGGTAGGAGCACCCACACAGAGTTCTCACTGAGGCACTACCTAATGGAGCTGTGAGAAGAGGGCCACTATCCTCCAGACCCCAGGATGGTAGCACCACCTACAGTTTGCACCATGCACCTAAAAATTGCAGACACTCAATGCCAGCCCATGAAAGCAACTGGAAGGAAGGCTGTACCCTGCAAAGCCACAGAGGCAGAGCTGCCCAAGACCATGGAAGCACACCTATTGCATCAGTGTGACCTGGATGTGAGACATGGAGTCAAACGAGATCATTTTGAAACTTTAAAGTTTAATGACTGCACTATTAGATTTTGGACCTGCATGGGGCCTGTAGTCCCTTTGTTTTGGCCAATTTCTTCCATTTTGAATGGGTTTATTTATCCAATGCCTGTACCCCCATTTTATCTAGAAAGTAACTAACTTGCTTTTGATTTTACAGGCTCATAGGTAAAAGAAATTTGCTTTGTCTCAGATGAGACTTTGGACTTGGCCTTTTGAGTTAATACTGGAATGAGCTAAGACTTTGGAAGACTGTTAGAAAGTCATGACTGATTTTGAAATGTAAAAAGGACCTGAGATTTGGGAGGGGCTAGGGGCAGAATGATGTGGTTTGGCTGTGTCCCTACCCTTATGTCATCTTGAATTATAGTTCCCCTAATCCCCATGTCATAGAAGGGACCTGGTGGGAAGCAATTTAATCATGGGAGTGGTTTTTCCCCTACTATTCTCATGATAATGAGTGAGTTCTCATGATATCTGATAGTTTCTAAGCATCTGGCATTTGCCCTGCTGGCACTCATTCTCTCTCCTTCCACCCTGTGAAGAAGCACCTTCCATTATGTTTGTAAGTTTTCTAAAGCCTCCCCATGTAGAACTGTGAGTCAATTAAATCTCTTTTCTTTATGAATTACCTGGGCATTTCTCAAGTATTTCTTCCATAGCAGCATGAGAATGGATTAATACAGGGTAAACACGCAGTAATGAGATTGCTGAATACTCAACAGTTTGTTTTTCAATCCTGCTCCTCTCCCTCCTTTCTCCATTTTGGAGAATACAGTGTCTATTATTTCCACCTTTATGTCTGTGTGTGGCCATTTTTTATCCCCACATGTCAAGAAAGGGACCTGGTGGGAGATGATGCATTCATGGGGGCAGTTTCCCCCATGTTGTTCTCATGAGATCTGATGGTTTATAAGTGTTTGGTAGTTCCCCTCTCCCTCTTTCTCTCTCCTGATGCCGTGTAAAATGTGGCTTACTTCCCCTTCACCTTTCACCATAATTGTAAATTCCCTGAGGCCATGTGAAACTGTGAGTCAGTTAAACCTTTCTTGTTTATAAATTACCGAATCTCAGGTAGTTCATTATAGCAGTGTGAAAATGGACTAATACACATGTTGCAGCAAACAGCAGGATTTTATCCTTTTTTATGGTTACATAATATTCAGTGGTATATGTGTGCATTTTCTTTCTCCAATCTACCATTGATGGGCACCTAGGGTGATACTATGACTTTTCTGACTTTACTATTGTGACTAGTGCTGTGATAAACATAGGAATGCAGGTGTCTTTTTGGTAGAACAATATCTTTTCTTTTGAGTAGATACCCAATAATGGTATCTATTGCTGAGTCAAATGATAGTTCTGCTTTTAGTTCTTTGAGAAATCTATATACTGCTTTTCACAGTGGCTGAACTAATTTACATTCCCACCTACATTGTATAAGTGTTTCCTTTCCGTTGCATTCTCATCAACACCTATTGTTTCTTGACTTTTTAATAATAGCAATTGTGGCTGGTGTGAGAGGAAATCTCATTGTGGTTTTGCACTGTATTTCTCTGATGCTTCATGGTGTTCAGCATCTTTTCATGTTTGTTGACTAATTATATTTCTCTTTTTGAGAAATGTCTGTTTATTTGCCCAGTTTTTAATGGATTTTGTTTTTTTCTTGTTGATTTGTTTAATTTCCTTATAGATTCTAGATATTAGTCCTTTGTTGGATGAATAGTTTGCACATATTTTATCCAACTTTGTATATTTTCTTTTCATTCTTGATAGTTTATTTTGCTGTACAGAAGCTCTTTAGTATAATTAAGTCCCAATTGCCATTTATTTATTTATTTATTTATTTAGAGACAGAGTTTTGCTCTTGTTGCCCAGGCTGGAGTGCAGTGGCCCAATCTCAGACCACTGCAAACTTCAAACCCGAGTTCAAGCGATTCTCCTGCCTCAGCCTCCTGAGTAGCTGAGACTACAGGTGGCCACCACCACACCTGGCTAATTTTTGTATTTTTAGTAGAGATGGGGTTTCACTATGTTGGCCAGGTTGGTCTTGAAGTCCTGACCTCAGATGATCCACTTGCCTCGGCCTCCCAAAGTGCTGGGATGCCAATTTTTATTTTTGTTGCATATGCTTTTGAGGTCTGAGTTATAAATTATTTGCCTAGGTCAGTATTCTGAAGATATTTTCCTAGGCTTTCTCCTATGATTTTTATACTTTGAGGTCTTACATTTAAGCATTTAATCCACATTGAGTTGATTTTTGTATATTGTTAGAGGTAATCGTCCAGTTTCATTCTTCTGCATATGGTTAGCCTGTTATTTCAGCACAATTTATTGAATAGGGTGTCCTTTCCTCATTGTTAATTTTTGTCGAGTTTGATGAATATCAGTTGGTTGTAGGTGTGAGGCTTTATTTCTGGGTTCTCTCTTCTATTCTCATGATCTACGTGTCTATTTTTGTACCAATACCAGGCTGTATTAGTTACTAGAGCCTTGTATTACAGGTAACGTGATGCCTTCAGCCTTGTATTTTTACTTAGAATTGCATTGGCTATTTGGGCTCTTTTTGATTGTGTATGAATTTTAAGATTGTTTTTTCTAATTCTGAAAAAAAATTATGTTAGTAATTTGATAGGAATTGTGTTAAATCTGTTGATTGCTTTGGGCAGTATGGCTATTTAAATTATATTGATTCTTCCAATTTATGAGCATGCAATGTTTTTCCATTTATTTGTGTCAACTATAATTTCTTTCCTCAGTGTTTGGAAGTTCTCTTTGTAAAAATCTTTCACCTCCTTGATTAGATATATTCCTAGGTATTTTATTTTATTTTTTCTTATTGTAAATGAAATTATGTTCTTGCTTTGCTTCTCAGCTTGAATGTTATTGGTGTTTATAAATGCTACTTATTTTTGTACGTTGACTGAACTTTACTTTACAGATAAACTTTGTTTATCAGATCTAGGATTATTTTGGAGAAATATTCAGTGTTTTCTAGGTATAGAATTGTAATCAGTGAACAAAGATAATTTGACTTTTTTTTCTAATTTGGATGCCTTTTATTTCTTTCTCTTTCCTGTTTGTTCTGGCTAGGACTTTTAGTACTCTACTAAATAGAAACCATCAGATTGGAAATCCTTGTCTTATTTCAATGCTTTGGGAAAATTCTTTTTTTTTTTTAATTTTTTTTTATTATTATACTTTAAGTTCTAGGGTACATGTGCACAACGTGCAGTTTTGTTACCTATGCATACATGTGCCATGTTGGTGTACTGTACCCATTAACTCATCATTTACATTAGGTATGTCTCCTAATGCTATCCCTCCCCCCATCCCCTCCCCACAATAGGACCTGGTGTGTGATGTTCCCCTTCCTGTGTCCAAGTGATCTCATTGTTCAGTTCTCACCTATGAGTGAGAACACGCGGTGTTTGGTTTTCTGTTCTTGCAATAGTTTGCTGAGAATGATGGTTTCCAGCTGTGTCCATGTCCCTACAAAGGACACGAACTCATCCTTTTTTATGGCTGCATAGTATTCCATGGTGTATATGTGCCACATTTTCTTAATCCAGTCTGTCACTGATGGACATTTGGGTTGATTCCAAGTCTTTGCTATTGTGAATAGTGCCACAATAAACATATGTGTGCATGTGTCTTTATAGCAGCATGATTTATAATCCTTTAGGTATATCCCCAGTAACGGGATGACTGGGTCAAATGGTATTTCTAGTTCTAGATCCTTGAGGAATCGCCACACTGTTTTCCACAATGATTGAACTAGTTTACAGTCCCATCAACAGTGTAAAAGTGTTCCTATTTCTCCACATCCTCTCCAGCACCTGTTGTTTCCTGACTTTTTAATGATCGCCATTCTAACTGGTGTGAGATGGTATCTCATTGTGGTTTTGATTTGCATTTCTCTGATGGCCAGTGATGATGAGCATTTTTTCATGTGTCTGTTGGCTGTATGAATGTCTTCTTTTGAGAAGTGTCTGTTCATATCCTTTGCCCACTTTTTGATGGGGTTGTTTGTTTTTTTCTTGTAAATTTGTTTGAGTTCTGTGTAGGTTCTGGATATTAGCCCTTTGTCGGATGAGTAGATTGCAAAAATGTTCTCCCATTCTGTAGGTTGCCTGTTCACTCTGATGGTAGTTTCTTTTGCTGTGCAGAAGCTCTTTGGTATAATTAGATCCCATTTGTCAATTTTGGCTTTTGTTCCCGTTGCTTTTGGTGTTTTAGATATGAAGTCCTTGCCCATGCCTATGTCCTGAATGGTATTACCTAGGTTTTCTTCTAGGGTTTTTATGGTTTTAGGTCTAACGTTTAAGTCTCTAATTCATCTTGAATTAATTTTTATGTAAGGAGTAAGGAAAGGATCCAGTTTCAGCTTTCTACTTATGGCTAGCCAATTTTCCCAGCACCATTTATTAAATAGGGAATCCTTTCCGCATTTCTTGTTTCTGTCAGGTTTGTCAAAGATCAGATGGCTGTAGATGTGTGGTATTATTTCTGAGGGCTCTGTTCTGTTCCATTGGTCTGTATCTCTGTTTTGGTACTAGTACCATGCTGTTTTGGTTACTGTAGCCTTGTAGTATAGTTTGAAGTCAGGTATTCTTCCAACTTTTGCCTGTTCAGTATAATGTTGGCTCTCCTTTTGTGATACGTAGCTCTTATCACATTTCTTTGATGCCTAGTTTGTTGAGAATTTTTAGCATGAAAGGATGTTGAATTTTATTAAGTGCTTCATTTATGTCTATTAGGATGGTCATATGTTTTTTGTTTTTAATTCTGTTTATATGGTAAATCACCTTTATTGATTTTCAGATGTTGAACTATCATATTCCAGGAATAAAGCCCAGTTGATCATGATAAATTATCTTTTTGATGTGCTGCTATATTTGGTTTGCTAGCATTTTGTTGAGGATTTTTGCATCTATGTTCATCAGGGATATTGGTCTATAGTTTTCTTTTCCTTTTTTTGTTGTGTCCTTGCCAGATTTGGGTATCAGAATAATATTGGTTTCATAGACTGAGTTAAGGAGGAATATCTCCTCCTCAATTTGGGGGAGTAGTTTTATTGGGATTAGTACCATCTCTTCTTTTATGTCTGGTAGAATTCGGCTGTGAATTCATCTGGTCCAGAGATTTTTTTAGTTGGTAGAGTTTTTTTATTTTTCTGATTCAATTTTGTAACTCATTATTGGTCTGTTATGGGTTTCCATTTCTTCCTGGTTCAATCTTAGAACATTGTGTATTTCCAGGAACATATCAATTTCCTCTAGATTTTCTAATCTGTGCACATAAAGATGTTCATAGTAATCTCTGGAGATTCTTTGTATTTCTGTAGTATCAGTTGTAATGTCATCTTTGTCATTTCTGATTTTGCTTATTTGGATCTTCTCTCTCTTTTCTTTATTAACCTAGCTAATCCTTTATCATTCTTGTTTAGCCTTTCAAATAACCAACTTTTTGTTTTATTGATTCTTTGTATTTTTTTGTGGTCTGAATTTTATTGAATTCTGATCTGATCTTAGTTATTTTTTTCTGCTAACTTTGTTTAGTTTGTTCATATTTTTCTAGTCCCTTTAGAGGCAAGGAAAAGTTATTAATTTGTGATCTTTCTATCTTCTATTTTTTTTTAGATGGAGTTTTACCCTTCTCACCCAGGCTGGAATGCAGTGGTGCAATCTCTGCTCACTGCAACCTCCACCTTTTGGGTTCAAGCGATTCTCCAGCTTTAGCCTCCCAAGTAGCTGGGATTACAGGCGCCCGCCACCACGCCAGGCTACTTTGTGTATTTTTTTTTAGTAAAGATGAGATTTCACCCTGTTGGCCAAGTCGCTCTGGAACTCCTAACTTCAGTGATCTGCCTGCCTCAGTCTCCCAAAGTGCTAGGATTACAGGCATGAGCCACCACGCCCGACCTCTATCTTCTTGATGCTAGAAATTTACCACTATAAACTTTCCTCGTAACACTGCTTTCACTACTCCTTAGAGGTTTTAGTATGTTGTGTCTCTGATTTATTTCAAATAACTTTTTGATTTCTACCTTAATTTCCTTGTTTATCTGACAGTCATTCAGGAGCAAGTTGTTTAGTTTCCATGTATTTGTGTGGTTTTGAGATTTTTCTCTTGGTATTGATTTCGATTTTTATTCCACTATTGTCTGAGAAGATGCTTTATATGATTTTGATTTTTTTGAATTTATTAAGACTTACTTTATAATTGAGCATGTGGTCAATCTTAGAGAATGTTCCCTGCATAGATGAGATGAATGCATACTCTGTGGTTTTGGGGTGAAGTATTCTGTAGATGTCTATTCAGTCCATTTGGTCAAGTGTACAGTTTAAGTCAAGAATTTCTTTGTGAGTTTTCTGCCTTGATGGTATGTCTAATATTTTCAGTGGTGTGTGGAAGTCCTCCACCATTATTGCATGGCTATCTGTATCTTTTCTTACATCTAGTAGTAGTTTTTTAATAAATCTGAGTGCTCTGATGTTGGATGCATATGTATGCCGGATAGTTAAATCTTCTAGTTGAATTGAATCCTTTATTATTATATAATGCCCCTTCTTTGTCTTTGTTATGTTATTAGTTTAAAGTCTGTTTTATGTGATACAAGAATAGTGACGTGGCTGAGTGTGGTGGCTCATGCCTGTAATCTCAGCACTTTGCGAGGCCGAGGTGAGTGGATCACCTGAAGTCGGGAGTTCGAGACCAGCCTGTCCAACATGGTGAAACCCCATCTCTACTAAAAACACACAAAAAAATTAGCCGGGTGTGGTGGTGAGCACCTGTAATCCCAGCCACTCAGGAGCCTGAGGCAGGAGAATCACTTGAACCCGGGAGGCAGAGGTTGCAGTGAGCCGAGATCGCATCATTGTACTCCAGCCTACACAACAAAAGTGAAACTCTGTCTCAGAAAAAAAAAAAAAGAATAGTGACACCTGCTCTTTTTCCATTTGTGTGATAAACCTTTCTTCATCACTTTACTTTGAGCCTATTGGTGTCGTTGCATGTGTGATGGGTCTTTTGAAGGCAACAGAAGGTTGTGTCTTGTTTTATTATCTAATTTGCCACTCTATCTTTTAAATGGAGCAATTAAGCTGTTTACATTCCAGGTTAGTATTTATATGTAAGGGTTTGTTCTATTGTAGTGTCGTTAGGTAGTTTCTTTGTAATCTTGATTGTGTAGTTGCTTTATAGGGTCTGTTGGCTTTATACTTATGTGTGCTTTTATGATAACAAGTATCATTCTTTCATTTCCATTTTTAGACCTCTTTTAAAAATTTTTGTTGGACTGAATTTGGTAACAAATTCTGTTAGCATTTGCCTATCTGGAAAAATGTTAGTTCTTCTTTGTTTATAAAGCTTAGTTTGGTGGGATGTGTAATTCTTGGTTGGCATTTATGTTTTCTTTCAAAATACTAAAAATAGACCCCCAATATCTTCTGGCTTATAAGGTTTCTGCTGAGATGTCCACCATTAGTCTGATAGTATTCCCTTTATGGGTAATTTGACCCTTTTCTCTAACTTCCTTTGAGAATGTTTTTATTTAACATTAATCATGAATAATCTGATGACTGTTTGCCTTGGGGATGGTCATATTGTTTAGTATCTCTCAGTAGTTTTCTTAATTTCTTATATCTGGATGGCAATGTCTCTAGCAAGGTTGGGGAAATTTTATTTAATTATTTCCTCAAATATGTTTTCCAATTTGCTCACTTTTTCTTCTTTCTCAGGAATGCCAGTAAGTCATAGGATTTTATTGTTTAACATCATATAATATTTCCTGAAGACTTTGTTCATCTTTTAAATTCTTTCCCTCTATTTTTGTCTGATTGAGTTAATTTGAAACATGGCTTTTGAGCTCTGGCATTCTCTATTCTGCTTGTCTAGTCTGCAATTAAGTCTTCTGATTGTATTTTGAAATTCCTGTAGTAAATTTTTCAATTTCAGAAGTTCTGCTTGGGTTTTTGTTAATATACCTATGTCATCTTTCATATCCTGAATTATTTTACTGGTTTTTTTTTGTTTTTTTGTTTTTTTTTTCCTATTGGATTTCAACATCCTCTTGAATCTCAAGTTTCCTTACAAACCATACTTAGGATTTTTTAATCTGTCATTTCAGACATTTCAGTCTGGTTAGGTTTCAGGGCTAAGGAGCTAGTGCAATCCTTTGGAGATGTTGAAACACGGTGATTTTTTTGTACTGCTGCAGTTCTTCTGATGACTTTTCTCATCTGAGGAAAGTTTTGCTTCTTTTTTTGAATTTGTATTGTTTGGATGGGGCTCTTTATTTTTTTTTCCCTTGAGGGTGTAACTGTGGTGGATGCTATGTATTATCTTTTGGCTTAGTTTCTGAATGTGTTTGGTGGCGGACAAGGCTCTATATGTTGGTTGTGGATACGTTTTGCGTGGTGGCTTTATCAGATATTGTTTGGTATAGCCATGTATTGTTTATTTGATGGTGCAGTTCAGGCTGTAGTCCATATATAGCACTTAGGAGTGTGATATGGCAGGTAAGCTACTGCCCACTGGATGAATTTGCACTGATGAGGGTGGCAGGAAGAGATCATGATGCAGTGCTCTGAAGATTCCAGGAAAGAGACGGGGGCGGTGCACCAGCTCTTCATCCTGAACTAGCAGAAATGTAGTCTACTTCCCTATCATATCCCTGTCACAGGTCTCATGACCTTGTTTGTAAAATCTTCATCCTTCAGTTCCCAGCACAGTGCCTTTGTGGGCCATGGATCTGCCTCTGATGGCTACCACCGTAACGAGGGTCAGGGTAGAACCTCTTCCTCCAGTACAGGACACACAACTTTGTAGTCTATCCTCTGTTGTCAGGGTGCTGCCACTCTGTGTTGGAAGGCGGAGTTGGACCCCACCCCTTGTGAAAGCCAGAGCAGGCACAGTCTCATTTTCAGCAGGGGTGGACCCACCACACCTGCTGAAAGCACAAAGGATCACTTTCTTTCAGTGTCCACTCACCAGGACTGGCAGGAAGAACTGCTGCTGCGTTCATAACAGTGTACAGTGGATTAAAGGTGGGAGACAATCCTCTTCTTCATAATTATTCCTGGATATTGATGCTGTCTCGTTCCTCGGTTGCTACCACATCTATATTTCCTTTGTCCCAGGGAGTACTTCGGCAGGCTGTGCTCCCCAGCTCCTTAAAGGGTGGCTCCGGGCTGAGAGTAAGATTTTCAGAGAACCTACAATCCCCCAGACACCCATTGGTCCCCTGTGTTTGCCAAAGTCAGAGCAGGTTGTGGAGTATATTTGCAGGTGGTCTGGTGGTGACTTAAGGGCAGAGGATCTTTGGGAAGGAAAGTGACACACTGGTGCACAACTAGTATGGTGCCCACCATACTCAGTTCAGGTCCAAGGGGAGAGTGTGTATGGCTATGTGAGCTGGAAACTGGTTCTGTGTTCTCAGGAAATTGTCTAATCATCACTGATTGTGTTGCCCTGGCTAGTGAGAGCAAAGGGGCTCCCCAACCATTTAGCACTCGGCAGGTCGTCAGAGGGGTGTAGAAAGAAGCAACTTCCACCTACCCTTTTGGCTGAGCTCTGAGTTGCTCAGAGGTTGATATCAGCCAGAGTCTTGCTGCATTCTTCTTCTGTGCCACAGCTTCTTCCCGTGGGCACTCCAACAGGTCCTCTCTTCTCTACACTTTTCATTCAAAACTTGCTCATTCACTGGTAACTTTGATCTTTCTGAGAAGAGCTGGTAATTTCCCTTGTCAGCTTCAAAACAAAAATAACTTTTTGTTTTTAGAATGTACACAGTTATCACTATAAATTTTCTCCTTAGTACTGCTTTTGCTGTATCCCATCAGTTTTGGTATGTTGTGTTGTCGTTTTCATTAGTCTCTAAATATTTCCTAATTTCCACTGTGGTTTCTCCTTTAATCAATTGATGGTTTAAAAGCATAGTTAATTTCCACAATTTTGTCAATTTTCCAGTTTTACTTCTGTTATTGATTTCTAACTTCAATTCGTTGTGTTCAGAAAAGATATTTTGTGTGATAGCTATCTTTTAAATCTACAGAGACCTAATTTGGGCCTAATATATTTTCTATCTTGGAAAATATCCCATATACACTTGAGAATAATGTGTATACTGTTGTTGGGTAAATATTCTATATATGTTAGAACTATTTAGTTTATTCTAAGTCCTCTATTTTCCTTAGCTATCTTCTATCTGGTTGTTTTATCCATATGGAAAGTAGGGTATTGAAGTCTTAAACTGTTATTGTAGAATTGCTTATTTCTCCCTTCTATTATGTCAGTTTTTGCTTCAAATATTTGATGGTTTCTAAGAATTTATGATTGTTATATCTTCTTACCATATTTAACCTTTCATCAATATATAACGTCCTCCTATGTCTCTTGTAAACATATTTATTTAAATCCAAATTTGTCTGATATTAGTATAGCCACCCCTGTTCCCTTTTGACACAACACCCTACTCTCTTGACTTTCCTAGCCAGGTTTTAGTGAAAAATCCTGTTAAGTCAGTTTGGTAAGAATCCCTGCAAACTTGAAATCAAATTTGTTTTTTTACCACCGATGTTTGATATCTAAGTTCTTGGCCAGCCTTTAACAAGAATCCTCCTAAGCCAACCAGTGATCTCTGACTGATGATCAGAAGAAACAAGAGGGATGGATAATGTAAAAATCCGAATCAATATTTCTAATTCTGAGCACATATTGGAATTGACTAGTAATCCCATGTTAGCTTGGTTCCAACAATTGCCCAGTTCATGGAAAGCCTTCTAATTTAGTTTACTTCGGATATTTTTAATTATTTTGCTTTACTCTTGTGGAATATATTGCTGTTGTACTCTCTGCGTAGGAATGTAGTATAAACTTATTCAACGTTTCCTTAAATTAAACACTTATTAATCTTCCAGATATCACCATTTGTCAGAACTCAGAGTTAGGAATGGCCCTCACCATACTGTTGCTTTCTGACTGAGCCCCTCTCTATCCCAAATACAGGGGACGCTAATAATTAGGCAGGAATATCATCGCCCCTATTCAGCCTGAAGAAGTTTCAGAAGATGGATCTTCATCCCTTCGCAACCCTTAGGATTAAGGATTCTCTTATAAAAGTGAAGGGGGAATGTCAGAGGTGTTTGAACCACAGTGACTCCATCTTAAATAGGAGCTAGGTAAAATAAGGCTGAGATCTACTGGACTGCATTTCCAGAGGGTTAAGGCATTCTAAGTCACAGGATGAGCTAGGTCGGCATAAGATACAAGTCATAAAGACCTTGCTGATAAAACAGGTTGCAGTAAAGAAGTCAGTTAAAACCCACCAAAATCAAGATGGTGACAAGAGTGACCTCTGGTTGTCCTCACTACTACACTTCTGCCAGCACCATGACACCTTACAAATGCCATGGCAACATCAGGAGGTTACCTATGTGGTCTAAAAAGGGGAGGCATGAATAATCCACCCCTTGTTTAGCATCTACTCAAGAAATAACCGTAAAAATGGACAACCAGCAGCCCTCAGGGCCGCTCTGTCTATAAAGTAGCCATTCTTTTATTCCTCTACTTTCTTAGTAAACTTGCTTTCCCTTTACTGTATGTGCTCAGTCTGAATTTCCTCTTGCATGAGATCCAAGAACCCTCTCTTAGAGTCTGGATCCAGACACCTTTCCTGTAACAACCATGTATGAATTGAAGAAATGATTAGACAGAGTGAAAAACAGATAAAAAATTAGTACTTAGTGTATGACTGCAATTTTCTAAAACTCTACAAAATTCAACTAATCTAAAATGACAAAAAGTAGGCCAGTGGTTCTCTGCAGGGAGGAGAGTAGACAGGATCACCACAGCATTACAAGGGATCCCTTGGGAGTGATTTATGTATTATAAGTAGTGATGTTTTCTTATTAGTTTAACACTTACTTATTGTTTGTTTGCTTGTTTACTTGTTTTCTGTGTCCCCTACTAGAATTGATTATCTATAGCAAGAGTTGGCAAATTATGGCCCCATGGGCCAAATCTCACTTATAATCTGCTTATGTATGGCGCACAAGATAAGAAGAGTTTTTATATTTTTAAAGGGATGTAAAAAATAAAAAAGTGCAACAGTGAGGAACAATATGCAACAGAGACTATATGCACCTCATAAAGTCTAAATATTTAATATCTGGCCTGTTACAGAAGAAATTTGCCAATCTCTATATGATCAATTATCTTCTATTCTATTCAGCCTGTGTATTACAAAATAGCTAGAAGAGAGTGTTGGAAATAAATTTTTGGTGCCGCAAAAGAAATAGCACTTGAACATGAATTTTCTCAGCAAGGCAATTTTACTTCTATAGAAGAGTGTGTCTCATGGATGGAGCAATGGTGACAGCATACCTGAACAAGGGAAGGGAAGGGGTTCTTATCCCTGACACAGGTATCCCCTACTGCTGTGTCATTCCCTATTGGCTAGGGTCGGACTGCACATCTAGGCTAATTCGGATTGGCTATTTTAAAGAGAACAGAGGCATGAGCCAGAGTGGCAGGATGAGTAATTTGGTGGGAAGGATGGTTACAGAACAGGTGACTCAGAATGACTAAGAACAGAGCAGGTGACCAAGGATGATTAAGGTCAGAGCAGGTGAACAAGGGTGACTAAGGTCAGAGCAGGTGATAGAGGGTAGGAGGAGGTTGTTTACTGAAACTAGGGGCAAGGAGACATAAAGAACAAGGAAATTCAACTTTAAAATGAAGAACAAAGAACGGGGAGCTGAACATACTGATACATTGGTTCTTTGGAGAGGATCTTGGAACTCATTGTACTTAACAACTTACAGGCTAAAACCTTTGAGGAGGAATTTATGATATCCTACAATATTCCCCCTTTCAATTTTCGTAGTACTTCCTCTTCAAACTTTTTTTAACATATCTTGTCTTTGCTGCTCGACTTAATCCTCTAAAAGAAAAAGCTGATCTGAATAGGGTGAAGGAGAGCTAAGGGAGGTTTTAGTAAATCCTGCTTCTATAAGTCTTTGCACTTGCCCACGGATGCATGGTATGACGCAACACCCAACAAGAATGAGTACATTCATTCTACAGAATGAATTCTCTTGCAGAACTACTACATTCTCTTGCAGAACTACTACAGCTGCAAGAGAAGTAAGAATTGAGGCTATGATTCCTTTCCATTTATTGAACCATTTTTCTAGCCACCGTGTGAGGGGTTCATTTACTCCTGAGTTTTTGGCTAACTCATTGGACAGGGCAGTTAGACTTTGCAATGCCTTTGTTATACTTCATCACGGGCGGTATTGTTTGGGATGAAGGTACAACATTGAGTTTTAATCATGACGCAAACTCCTCCTCTTTCTGCTAATATTATGTCTAAGGCTATTCTATTTTCCCAAGCCATCTGGCTAGTAGGCCCTAATTGCTCAGCTATTCCTTTAACAGTATCTCTAGTGTAGTTAATAAACTGCTGTTGGTTGTAATAAATGTAATTTATCCAATCTATGTTTTTATTCATTGTCACCCACCAAAATATTGACTCAAATCCTGCAGCTATTTGATCTCTGGCTTTAAATTTATCTGGTACTCCTCATGGGACTCCAGTTACATCTAAATAAATGTGAGAGTCACAAGACCCATAAAGGGCTTCCCTTGTTTTACGATACTGTATTTTTCCTCTCTCTGGTTGATGAAATGCCAGGGTGAAAGTGATAGCCAATTAAACTAGAGCACACGTGCTGCTCCAGTTACTTGGCAGAGAATCCAGTAAAGGCCCGCCACAATACCACCATACATCTGCTCAGGGATGAACAAGGGCTGACTGATTGGTAAGGTCTTGGAAAGTCTTAAGCTCACTGCATTCTTTCAGGTCTCCAAGAAACACTAAGTTTCCTCCCTGTCGTGAGAGACAAGAAGTGAACTTAGTGTTGTGAGATGGAAGCTGGATGGCCTTCGGGGGCTGATCTGCAGAGTGTTGAACTTCGGGATATAGCAGAGAGAGAGAGCTTGGCATGACTTGTTACCCCAGGCTGTGTAATCCTGGAAAAGAGCTACCATGCAGCCCATGCCTGGTTGACTGGAGGACCACCCTAGTGGAAAGGGGTCAATCTGGGCCTCTGGTCTGCCGTCTGCTCAAGCATAACAATTGCTTTTGTTTAATGTGTGGATGGAATATTTGATCTATTCCAACCAGGCATTTACATTTTGATATCCTGTCTCTATTGCTAAAATTTGTTTTAAATCATTTACTTCTACAACGTCTACTTTGGTCCTATCATTAGATGGAGGAGGAACAACCGTTTCATTGTGAGAGGTTTTGGAAGAAGGCTTAGGGGAAAGTGTAGGCAGTGGGGGATCAATGAAATATATTTCAAAGGATCTGATAGAGTCTGTTCCTGAAACTTCATCCCCCATACCATAAAGCCGGCTTAAAGAAGGGAACCAGCTTAGAGAAGGGGAAAAGCTTTGAGGGTTTGGGATAATAACTTGTATTGGATTGCACTGCTTTAGCTGACAGCTAGGTGAAGCTGTTCCTTTAGTAAAATGAATGTATGGCTTTAGGAAATTACAACTACTGGTTGAGGCAGCCCATCCTTGCTCTTTAGTGGTCCACAGAACGTTGGACCAACTGCGGCATAAAAGCTCTGTCTATGGGGGGCAAGACTCGCAGTTGACGCTGGGGTCCTCATTGAAATCTTCCCAGACTAAATGATCCCAATTCACTAATGTCCAGTCTGAGGAGAACCAGGAAGGACAGAGGTGCTTTTCTGAAGTGGAGAGCTGTCTTTGACTTAAAATGTCTCCACAGGATGTAACACAGCAAGCATCAAATGTAATCATTTGAGGTGAAATTGACTTGGTTACATTAATAACTAGGTGGTCAGCAATAGAGCGAAGAAAGAAGTAATAGAATGGATGAAAGAAAGCTAAATTTTTCTTAGCTTTAGTGTGGTAGGGTTTTCCCCTGGGACTATGGCCCATGACTCTGGAGGGGGTGGTGCTTTCTTGACTCAGGTGTAATGGGTCCATCCATCTTCTGCTATTCGGACTGTGGTTTCAGTAGTTAGAAGCATTAGGTAAGGTCCTTCCCAGGCCGGTTCCAGTTTTTCCTTCTCTCCAACTTTTGATGGGGATGTGGTCCCCAGGCTGATGTTGGTGTACTGGAAACTCTAGAGGTGGCACCTGTGCTAAAAGACCTTTAGTTCTGAGGAAAGATAAAATGGAAGATAAACCAAGTATATAATTTCTGAGAAACTGATCTTTTGTTTCCAGTGTAGGAAGATCAGTAGTAGAATGTAGATAAGGCGATCCATAAAGCATCTCTTAAGGGGCTAGGCCTATGTCTTTTTGGAGAACAGTTCAGACTCTTAACATGGTAATAGGCCTTTCTACTTTCCCTAATGAAGATGGGTGCCAGGGCGTATGATATTCCCACGTTACATCCAGTACCTGGGATAATTTCTTAATGACATGTGCAGTGAAATGAGTCCTATTATCTGAATTAATGTTTTCTATTAATCTAAACCTGGGTATAATATTTTCAACTAATGCCTTGGCTACATTATTAGCAGTTGTACTTGAAAAGGGAATAGCTTCTACCCAATGAGTACGGTGATCTACTACTAATAATAAATACTTTAGACAACCAATTGGAGGCATCTCTGTGTGATCAATCTGGATAGTTTGGAATGGCCTTAAGCCTGGACTCCTTCCCCCAAGGTGTAAGCTTTTACTAAGCAACTGTCTGTAACCCATTTGGCCAGGGTATAAATTCCTATAAATTCCTATGCACTCATAAACTCTGAGGACTGCGTCACACATGGCTTGGGGCCCACAATGGGTCCCTTGATGCAGCTGGAACAAGATTTCCCTTATAAGGGGCTTGGATAACATTTCTCTCTCATCTAGCAATGTCCATTTTCCTTCTAAATTCTCTTTAGCACCTATTTTTATTAGTTTTTAGACCAAAGAAAGCCAAACGCCATTTTATATTTGACAATGCTTCCTGTATGATTTTATACCAGATAAGCTAAATTTCACCTTTATATTAGTGTGCCATTAATGTTAAACTCAATTTTTATAAAACCTTGTAGGCATATTTATCCAATTTTAATGTCTGACCATAAGTTAAAAAATTTTATAGACTCTTTCTAAGCCTTTATAATTTTTGTTAAAGAACAGTTTAGTGCTTTAAGAAAAACCCATTGTGCTTTTATTTTAATGTCCAGGTTACAGAAAAACTGTACCAGTCAGCCTGAGCTCTTGTTATTTGAGTAACTTCGCAAGGAACTTGGGTACCCTCTTTAGTGAAAATCATAATATTCGGAGGCTTTTTTGCATACTAGGAATAGGAAAAAGTGTGTGAGAGGATAACCAGAGAATCATGTTTTCTGGACAGGGCACACTGTACTGCACACTGTAATACACAGTAAATGTATTACTATAAGCAGTAATATATTTAAAAAGTGTGCCATCTGGGTCAAAGAAAACAAAAAACAAAACACCACAAAACCTGTATAGGGAATCCATTCTGCTATTTTCTAGCTTTATAATCTTGCACCATATTCTTAATATTTCTTTACCTTATTTTTATCATATGTTAAATGAAAGGAATAAATATATCCTACAGATATTTTAAAGCTTAAAAAGATGTAAAACTATTACCACATTTCTTGTTGTACAATGTTAACTCAGTTGTAATTAGTACTAGTACCACAATATATCATGTGTTTTATGCATAAAATTAGAATATGCAAAAATATTGTAAAATTTTGGAAGCATATTATTGTAAAAAGTTTCACTACATTTTTATATTTATATTTTTACTTATACTTTTTTATATTTAATTTTTTTCTTATACTTAAATGTTAATGCATACTTGTTTTATTTTCATTTTGTTATTTCTTAAATAACTTGGAACCCTTTGGCTCAGAAACATTTTTTTCCTTTCACTAATAGGCATTATTGAATCCCTTTAGGAGACTCTAAAGACTGAAGTCTGGAAAACAATCAGTTAACATTATACCAGATTGTGACTAGAACCCATTAAAAAAATACAGGAATAGCCTTGAATGCTATAAAAGAGGAAAAGCCTAAAATAGCCTGTAGTGGTGAATCCCCAAAAATCTTGGTCTTGTAAGTGATCAAGGAGGGGTAAATGTATGATGAACTCTAACGTCTTGAAATAGGGTTCTGTCATTTTCAGGGCCTACATTGGGCAATTTAAAAATGAAATGTCAACTGAATTTAAAAGTCCACATAGAAAAATTATAATATCTTCCAAGTACTAATATAAAAATACTCTAAGAAGATAAGATCATGAAAATCTAGGGGGAGAATGTTTTATACTAAGATTCAGACTCCTACTATCACGAAGATAAGTGGTAGAGAATTATAACTCATCTCTGGTTCCCCAGATTATTTTATCAGTATTGAACATAAATTAACATAGGCAAATACAAAACACACCAGTAAATAAATTTGTTCAGGTGGTTGTTTTTCATGAAGAACATATATTAAGCAGCCACTGTGAAGAAGGATTTGTGAAAGTGTTGAACGTAAATGCCTTCTGCTGGGTAATGCCCTTTTACATTTTACTGTATCTTTCACACCATTCATAGATGTGTCTTCATGTGCTGTCAGATATATAGTGCAGTAGAAAATGCATTCTTATCTAGATCGATCATATATTGTATATCACATATCATATACTTATAAATAGATCTATTATCTCTGTGGCTTAGAGATATGCACCTGTCATTACTCCAATGTTGGTGTGAGCAGTACTGTTTTCAGAGAGAGAGATAACAGTAAATTAACCACTTACAAGGCAATATCATTTTCTCAATATCATCAAATTCTATATCTTAAGAAGTTTTAAAATAAAGAATACAAAGTAGGAAATTTAAAAAAAAATACAATGGAGAAAGAATATTTAAAATCAATAAAGTTTATTTCATGAGTTTTTATTATCATTACAGTTTACTTCACATCAATCAACTGACCTTTCCCATAGGTCAAGTTGATTTGCTTTAAGATTACAGTGAATCCACTTGTAAGTGTATAGAGACAGGGCTAAAGTGGTAACAGTGTCATAAGTTTACTCTGTTTCTAGGAAAGAGCATTTCTTATGACTACAGAAACCTGACCAGGCTTCAGATACCGACTCTTCAGTTTTGACATAGCTGCCTTCACTTCTTTGTTTCTTAGCGTGTAGATTACAGGGTTTAAAATAGGCGTGAAGATGGTGTAGAATACAGCAAGGACTTTGTCAACTGAGTAACTGCTGAAGGGCCACACGTAGATGAAAATGCACGGTCCAAAGAATAAAGTGACCACAGTGATGTGAGCAGTCAATGTGGAGCGGGCCTTCGCCATGCTCGCAGAGGAGCGATTCCTAACTGTAACAAGTATTACAGTGTAGGAGACAACCAAGAGGAGAAAGGAACTCAGAGAGAGAAAGCCACTATCTGCAACTATTAGTAGGCTGACAACGTAAGTGTCTGTGCAGGCTAACTTGGTCACTAGAGGAAGGTCACAGAAAAAACTATCTACCTTATTAGGACCACAAAATGGCAGGTTAACAGTGAATGCTAACTGGCTGGTAGTATGGATGAAGCCCACAAACCAGGAAATGAGGACGAGCACAACACATACGCGGCGGCTCATGATCGTCATGTAGTGGAGAGGTTTGCATATAGCAACATAACGGTCATAGGCCATGGAAACTAGGAGCACCATTTCACTGCCAGTGAAGAGATGAACAAAGAAAATCTGGGCCAGGCAGGCATCAAAAGAAATAGTCTTGCGCTCAACCAGGGAGTCTGCAATCATTTTAGGGGTAGCAAAAGAGGCAACACATACGTCTATAAATGACAGGTTTGCAAGCAGAAAGTACATAGGGGTGTGAAGGCGGGAATCTGAGGTCACAGTGAGGATGATGAGAAAGTTGCCCAACAGAATTGCTAGATAAAATAGTGAAAATATAAGAAACAAGAAAGGTTGGAGCTCTCTTGAACTAGACAGTCCCAGCAATACAAATTCTGTCACCCGAGAATGATTTGTCTCATTCATTGATTTTGGAAGGGACTTAGTTTCAGTTGCCTGAATAGGAGAGAAACAGAGGTCAGTTAATGAAGTGAGCATGGGTTTGATGTTCCAATTACACTTAAACTTTTCAGAATTGCAATTCCTATTCCTATTTATGTGTCTGGGTTTTCATGAGTTATTACAAATTATACAGCTAATGCAGCTAAGTATGGAAGGTTGAGTTAAAAGAGAGCATTGTCAAGGAGATGTTCAACCAACTTGGATATCTAAATACATGAATTTAAGAAATAAATCGACAATTTAAAAATGAATTTGAGCATCTGAAGTTTTTGTGACACTACAGAAATCCAGTCTAAAAATCTATAGAGACAAAATCTAAACCAATTTTTCTAAAGTAAATGATGTAAAAATTTTTTAAACATCTGCCACAGAGGAAGATAATTTCACAAACTTAATGATGACTAAAAAAGTTAGACACAGAAGAGTATACACTGTGTTGGTCTATTTCAATGAAGTTCAAAAATGGCAAAACTAAGGTGTAGAAAAACCACATAGCAGTTATCCTTAAGGGACAGGAAGTGGAAACGAGAGGGGCTTCTGAAGGGTTGGTAATATTCTTTCTTGATGTGGTTGATAGTTACATGGGAGTGTTTACTTTATGAAAACTTACTGAAATATGAACTTTTACTTTTTTCACTTTTGTCTACATAAGTTGCATAATTATGAAAATTAAAACAAGAGAGAAAGAGAGGCAGCATTAGATTTGTGTAAGAGAGCTCACAGGAGGAATCATTGCCTTAAGTGATTATATCTTATTTCTTCTCTACAGTTAAAAATTATATAAACTACAGTACAAAACCCTGGCAAAATTGAAGGCCCCAAATATTATTGAAACTCTTTTATGATTCAGCTCTTCATGGAGTTCTACTTTATCGTGAAACCTAGCACACTGGTTCCTTTCAATTAATCCCTGAAGCTATGAAGCTTCTTTAAACTTACACATTGGTGTTATTAACCATAGACATTTTATTAAGCTATGATTGACATTTGATTTGATGTGATGTGGCTTAACAATTTATAAGTTATATTGCTTGCTATAAATACTAATATAACTAATAAGGTATGTTATTACGAATTCAGACCAGGAAAAATCTGATTTTTCTTTTCTACTCAGTTACTCTATATTCTATGTTATCAGAACTTTCTTCCTTTTATGTTATTTTTGTTTGTAGAAGCTATTTAGAACTTAGAAAGGTTTATGGTAAATAAAAAAAATAAAATGTGCATTGTAAAGGAGCATTATATTATCTGATTTTGAAGAATCTTTCTCTACATCTTAATCAGCTCTTGGGAGAGGATCTCTTATATTTTACTCATTTCTAACCACTTGCAATTTTTGATACTAATGTCTTCTTAGATTGTAACTGCAAATTGCTTAGTCTCTCCTTGGGTTAGAATGGAGGGTTTATGTGTAAGAACAGAACATGTGATAAATAGTTTTAACTCCCAGAAACCAAATGTAGACTCACCTCTGTATTTCAAATCTCCAATTCTCCCCCCAAAAATACAAATTTTCTCCATTATTTGCAGGTGATGTGTTCCAAGACCCCTAGTGGATGCTTGAAACCACTGATAGTACTGAACCCTATATAAGCTATATTTTTCCTATACATGCATACCTAAGATAAAGTTTAATTTATAAATTAGGCTCAGTGAGCGATGAACAGTAATAACTAACAATAAAATAAAAAATTACAACAATATACTGTAATAATGTTTATGTGAATGTGTTTCTTTTTTTTCTCTCTCTCTCTCAAAATAGGTTAATGTTTTTGGACCACAGTGGACCTCAGGTAACTGAAACTGCTGAAAATAAAACCATGGATAGGGGGGACTCTTGTATTATCACAGATTGTATCAAAACTATGGCTCTAGGCTTTTTAGAAGAGTTTAACAGGTGGAACTTGTAGGTAAAGCAGGCTACAGAAAAAAATACACCCATCTCGCTTTCTTCTCACTTCCCAGAAGCCCTGGCCCTTCAATCCTGTGACATAAATACTGCATTGAATCCCTAAGGCATGAATAGAAGTAAAATCTAACAAAATCAGTGAATAAGAGTTCATAGGTACTCCATCAGAAAGAGCAAAGCCATAAGCACAGGGAATGAGTGTCCTAGGGAGACCCTCCGGTGCTACAGCAGATAAGGGCATCAGGAGGCATTTCTGAGCACAGAAACTTCCTGGCGTCTTTAGGCTAAAACACCTAATCCAACTGTGTGAAAGACAGTCATAAGAATCATCCTCCCAGTAGCTTTTCTGACTCTTTTGCAGAGCTCTATTGTTCCATTTTCATCGGCTTCTTCAGGTGCTCAGAAAAAGACTCTGTTTTTCACGGAGAAAAACATTGGGCAAATTGATTCAACCAAGAACTTTCTTAGTACATAAGATGAAAGTGGTGGAACACATGAACTCTAAACGTGTTTCTTACCTAAATCCATTCTTGTTTAGTTCACTTGCTTTATATAAATTTAAATGCCTGCTTTTCCCCAGGCACTGTGCTATGCACTGGTGATAAAGCAGTTAGGTTTATAACTTGCCTCCCTAAAAATTATTTGCTAATATTAATAACTCTTTGTTTATTTAGACAAGCTGATGAATTCACTTCCCTTTACCCCCAGTACATTCCCTATTAGATAAAATTGACTGTCTTTTTTTTCCCAATAAAATCACTGTACTTCAGTGAAAACAAAGCTATTATTTTAAAATGTTCTATGTTGTATCATTGGGTAACTGTGTGATGCTGAGCAGTTCCTTTAGCCTTTCAAGACTATTATGATCAAATATTAAATCTTGAGGCTATTAACCTCAAAGAGACACTAAACATATTTCTTAAAAGATTATGTAGATGAAAATTATTTAACCAACTGTAGTGACTAAGTATATGTATGCATTCTTAGTAATGTATTATTTTAGATCAGAAGAAGAAAATATTTTCCCATAATTTTACATTATGTGGTCTGACTCACACAAGAATGAGTTTCCAATAAGTAGATGTGCTTATGTAAAGACCTTTTTTAAAAAGAAGTTCTTGAAAATTTGAAGATGGATTAATGCATGTATAAAGGGCTGTGCTAGGCAAACCTCAGTTCCCTCCTATTTTAAATTCTGTCAAGTGAATCTTGCCTCAATATTTCTATCTCAGATATTATGACTGACAGATGAAGTGAAATAAATAGGTATCATATGCAGGGGTCACCAAACTCTACCAGTTCAAAGAGGTATCTTTCACAAACTTCCCAATATTGCTGTTCCCCTGACCCTCCCACTCCAAATGCAGATCAGAGAAATAGCAGTCTCTGTTATAGACTATATTGGAGACAAACACTGGTGCATGGTCTTCAGAAGGATGCTGACAAAACACTTTCACTTACCTAAGATGAAATGGAAAGTGTGGAGCTAACCTATAATCTATAGTCATTAATGCTTGGGAAGAATTTCATTGTTATTCCACATCTCCTAAGAAAACAGAACAATCCCTGAGGAGGTAAGTCATAAAGAATTTACTTCTAAATAAGACAGAAGTGGATTCAGGGTGTCTGTAGCTGAGTTGTCTTCAAGGAGGTGAGACGGGTCTGAATGCTGTATCTTCATCTAAGTCTTAGGCAACTAGAGGAGCATTTGGAGCAGTCGGGAATCTGAAAGGAGAAAAAGAGTAGACTGAAAAGAAATGCTGAAAACAAAATCTTCTGCTTCACAGTTTTGCAAAGGATTCAGCCTCACTGGAGCTATGAACTGGAGAATGTTTTAGGAAGTACCACCAATAATAGTGATTTTTGTGTGATTTGGGACCTGTAAAGACTCTGAAGTAGTAGGAATATTGCATCATTTTATCCAAAATTTCATCAGGGAAGATTTAGGGTTTTCTTCCTTTCATCTGACTTTCCCTTGATTCAAAGTGTAGGTGACTTTTTACTTGCTTCTCACAGATGTGTTATATATATATATATAATCATTACATAACTAAATCAAACATCTTGTACAGTAGTGATATAATGAATTTGCCATAATAGTAGTAATATTTTACAATATATTTTAAGGAATTATACATGGGATAGCTTTTGTTCACAAATAGAATATATATCCAGCAAGAAATGTTGAATTTCATTAGTGGTTTATATTACTACTTTCTAGTCATCGATTAAGAAGGACCATTCTAAACTATAAGCTTTAAAAACCTGAAGTTCAAATCAATGGATGCTGTCCAAAGATATTATGGACTATTAAAAATGTATTAGCCATATTGAGTACAATGTACACTACTTGTGTTTGTGGATGATAGGTACGCTAAAAATCTTATACTTCACTACTATATAATTTATCAGTGTAACCAAAAACCACTTGTATCCTAAAAGCTATTGAAATAAAAGAATATATTAATTTTTAAAAATGAAATACATATATTAGCCTAGGATATAGAAAATATATTTTCCAATTCTATCTTTCACTAAATAACTTTATAATTGTAAGTAAATTACATGCCCTCCCAGGTGCTCTGTGTTTCCTCAAAAAAGAGTAGAATTCCCTCTCCCAAACGCATTGTCCAGTTTTTGAAAAACATGATCCAAAATGAGTAAGTCAATTCAAAGATAAGAATAATTATAAAAGATTATATTGAAATTAATGTATATCCAATTAAAACTGGTTTTAGTAAAGTCATGCAGCAATCACTCTTCGGAGTTAAGTATTGGGATAACAGTAGGTAAAATGGGCACAGAATATTCAAAGACTAATTTAAAACAATATGGAGGAAAATTGACTGTCTCTGGTCTCTGTTCTCTGTTCTGACTCAATCCCAGTCCTTGGCCTTAAAATATCAGCACCTACCCAGGAAAACAAAATTTACCGGGAGCCACTGGATAAGGGACAAAGATAGAGAACCCATGTCTTTCCAGACTTCAGTCCTCACCCTTTACACTCAAGTATCAGTATACTCAGCACACTGATATAAGGAAAGCCATCACAATTATTACAAGCTAATTAGGAATTTGACGTCACTGGGCTGTAGTGACCAAAAGACCCAGAGGAGAGTTGTGATGGCAGAAATCACCTTAATCAGGGATAATTATGTGAGACAATTTGTTTGCCCACAAGAATTAAGTGCATCACCTTGAGGATTTCGCAAACGGAAGAAGCAGCAGGCCTAATGGAAATGCTTTGTTCTGTAAGAGATGTAACACTTTTTTTTTTAAAGCAATGAGTAATTTTGTTAGCTAATTCTTTATGCTTCTGAAGAGGTTTAGAAAAGCACTATTGGGAGTGTCAAAAAATGATGGGGATTCATCATGTGAGTGTGCATATTACATGGCAAACACCTTGGCATTTTGATAGCTTCACAAGAGCCGTATGCTTGGTTTCTAGGGCAAGGATTCTAGAGTAAAAAAGTGAAAGCTGCTTTATTAATACAATAGAAATGCTGTATCCTACAGAGTAGATTCTAGTAAAGAAACTCCAAATAATTTTGCAAAAATTTATATTTCTGAGTTCAAATAAAGAATCTGAGCATTAATGGGACTCTAGATTCATAACACAAAACTCAAAACTCTGGTACCATGCAATCTAGAAGTGTCATGATAAAAGGTCCTCTGTGCACCCCCTTTACAGATAGCCACTTCCCCTTCCTCAAACACCTAGAAACCATTAATCTGTTTTCTGTGCCTACAGATTTGCCTTTTCCAGAACATGATACAAATGAAATTGTACAATGTATAGCCTTTTCAACTGTCTTCTTTCATTTAGCAATACACATTTAAGATTCATTCTTCTTGTTGCATGGATTAATAGCTCATTCTTTTTTATCATGGAATAGTATCCCATTGTATTATCTACCACAGTTTGAGTATCCATTTTTATATTGAAGGACTTCTTGGTTGCTTTCTCTCTGGTTTTGGTGATTATGAATAAAACTGCTATAAACATTTGTTTGTAGGTTTCTATGTTTATGTTATTTTTCAGGTCAGGTGGAAGATACGATTAGATAAGAAGATATGTTTGATTCTATCTATTTTAAACTCTGAAATTAGGTGCAAACAGATAAGGATTGGTATGTCTTCATGACTGATTAAGCACTTTATCACATGACATGCTTCTCTTTACTTTTGATTATATTTTTTCTTCTGAAATCTACAGAGTCAGATATTGATATGACTGCTTTAGCTCCTTTATAATTACTATTTGCATTGTATTGTACATCTTTGTTCATCTTTTTATGTTTAAGTAGTCTGTGTCTTTATATTTAAAATGGATTCAAGGTAGGCAGCAAATAGTTGGCTCTTGCTTGTATTGTTCATTCTAGCAATGTCTGCCTTTTAGTAGACTTCTAATACTGTTTACATATAATGTGAATGATATGTTCAGTTTATATCTACTACCTTGCTATTGTTTTTTTAATTTGGGACTTCCTTAACTTTCCATTTTTGTAGTAGAATTCTGTCAACCATGATATGCCTTGCTTTTGTTTGACTTGAAAAGTTTTCACTTTGCTTTCATTTTGAAGGATATTTTTCATACTTAAATGATTGTGTTGACTGTGTTGTTTTCGTTCTGTTTTTTAACAATTGTAATCCCGTTTTATACTAGTAAGTATTCAGTTATTTGAATTCTGGTTTTTCAGCATGTGGTTGTTCTTTTATCCATAGCTACTGTAAGATATTTTCTGTATGACGAGTTTCCCGTATGAATTGTGATATGTCTTCTTGTGATTTTCTTTTGATTTATCTTGCTTGAGGTTGGTAGAACTTCTTGACTTTTTAAATTATAACTTTCAATCAAATTCAGAACATTTTGGTCCCCATTTTTAAATATATATTTTCCTATATGTTCCTTTTATCCTTTCCTCTGGAACTCCAATTACATATCTGTTAGGCCAATTGGCATTCTCTTACATATTACTGTGACTCTGTTCAATTTTTTCTTTCATATCTTTGTCTCTGTACTTTGGTTTAGAGATTTTCTATTGCTGTGTCTTCTAGTTTACTGATAATTTCCTTTGTGGTGTCTAACATTTTTCACCTCATGAAATTTTGATGTTGTTAATATATTCCATTCCTCTCTTCATTCTGTTTATATTTTTATTTATATATTTGAGCATATTTATGAGAGCTCTCTTAAAGTTATTTTATTCTAATTTCCACATCTTGATAATTTCTGAGCTTATCTGAATCAGTTTCCAATTCTACTCATTATGATGTATATTTTTATGCTTCATCACATTTATTGATGGTGGAAACTAAAAATATTTCTGAGTGCTGGATTCTTTCTTTTTTTATTCAAAAGTAGTAGTCTTTGTTCAGTCAGCAAAGTTACTTATGGGCTAGGCTAATTATGTCATTTTATTTTAAAATATTTTAGGATGAGTTTAGAGTAGACTTCTCTAAGCTACTTTAGCCTTGGTATTAAGGAATTATCTGATATTTAAGGAATTGCCCAGGATCGACTAAGGTCTTAGGTATTTTTATGTTATGTTATTTATTTATTTAGATGGAATTTTCACTCTTGTTGCCCAGGCTGGAGTGCAATGGTGCTATCTCGACTCACCGCAACCTCTGCCTCCTGGGTTCAACTCATTCTCCTGCCTCAGCCTCCCAAGTAGCTGGGATTACAGGCATCCGCCACCAAGCCCGGCTAATTGTATTTTCAGTAGAGACAGAGTTTCTCCATGTTGGTCACGCTGGTCTCGAACTCCCAACCTGAGGTGATCTACCCGCCTTGGCCTCCCAAAGTCCTGGGATTACAGACATGAGCCACCGCACCTGGCCAGTCTTGGGAATTTTTTAAACTCACGAAGTTATAGAGTTCCTATATCCCATTGCAAGGATATAGAATTTTTAACTTTCGCAGTTCAGCTTATAGCTCTACAAAATTTTTCCTAGATTTTAGAAGCTTTAGCCTTTGTTTACTCATCTTACTATTCAATAACTCAAGTGGGCCCCATAGAAATGTCTGGAGAGTTTTTTCTGTGTAATTTTTCTGTTTTGTGGTGGTTGTTGTTGTTGTCCTGGATGTAGATTTTGGCCATCATCAACCTTCTGAGCTCCATTTTCTGTATTCTCACTCATCAGTCAGTTGTGCCCTGCTTTGAATTACCTGTGCTGCCCTGAAATGTAGAAAGTACCTCCGTGGAGGAAACTGGGTTGATCATAACATTAACCTTATGTTTTATTCTCTCAAGGATCTTAGTCTTGTGTTGCATGTAGACCAGTGATTAAACACAATGTAGTGATATATTTTATCCAGTTTTCTTGTTGCATAATTATGAAGGGAAATTAAATCCAGTAGTACCTCATGGCTGGAAGTGGAAATTCATACTGTCTTTTTTTTTAAATAAAAAAAATCATGAATACTGTTTACTTCTCTTTTAAAATGATTTATAATTCATTTACCATGAAATTTACCCTTTTAAAGTGTACAGTTCAGTAAATTTTATCATATTAACAAGGTTATGCAGCTATCACTACTGTCTAACTCTAAAACATTTTCCACAACCCCAAAAGAAACCCTGTAACCACTAGCATTTACTTCCCATTTTCCCTAAATGCAGCCCTTGGATACCATTAAACTATTTTCCGACTCTTTGGGATTGTCTATTCTGGACATTTTAATAAGTGATATGACATAATAATAATGTGTCTGGCTTCCTTAACTTGGCATATTGTTTTTAAGTTTCATCCATGTTATGGCATGTATCAATATCGTATTCCCTCTTATAGCTATGTAATATTCCATTGTAAGGATATAGAAATTTTGTTTATTCATTCATCAGTTGATGGGAATTTGGGTTGTTTCCAGTTTTGATTGTTGATAGTACTGCTGCCATGAATACTTGTGTACAAGTTTTTGGATAAACATCTTCTTTCTCTGAAATGAAATAAAATGAAATAGAAACCTATGAACTCTGACTAGAATTGGAATTTCTGGGGCATATGTTTCACTTTTTAGGGAACTACCCAGCAGATTTCCAGAGTGACTACACCAATTTACATTCTTACAGGCAACAGATGAGGAATTTAATTTCTTGACAATTTTGACAGCATTTGTTATCTTCCATTCTTTAAATTACTTACAGCTATCCTAATGGTTGTGAATTGGTATATCATTGTAGTTTAAATTTCCATTTTATTAACAACTAATGGTGTTGAGCAATATTATGTGGTTAAGTTTATGTGCATATCTTGTTTGGAGAAAAGTCTATTCAAATTCATTGCCCATTTTTAAGTGGGTTATTTGTCTTTAGTTGTTATTTTTTAGAGTTCTTTATATATTCTGGATACAAGACCCATGTCAGACATAAGTTCACAATCTTTTTTTCATTTGGTGAGTTTTCTTTGAACTTTCTAGATTGTGTTATTTAAACCTCAATAGTTTTTAATTTTGATAAAATTAATTATCTATTTTTCTTTGGTTAATTGTGTTTTAGGTGTCAAATCAGAGAATTATTGCCTAATCCAAAGTCACAAAGATTTACATATGTTTTAGTATGTTGTGTTTTCATTTTCATCTTAAAGCATTTTATAATTTCCCTTGTAATTCTTTCTTTGGTCCAATGGATATTAGAAATATGTTGTTGAACTTCCACTATTTGTTAATTTTTCAAGTTTTACTGTGTTACTGATCTCTAATTTCATTCCATTGTAATCAGAAAACATAGTTGGCATGATTTTAATCCTTTTAAATTTAGTGAGACTTCGTTTAGGGCCTAATATATGGTCTATCCTGGAGAATGTTCTATGTGCACTTGAGGAAACTATGTATTCTACTGTTGTTTGGTGGAGTGTTCTAGAAACACATTGTCTATTTGGCTTACAGAGTTTTTCAAGTCTTTTATTTCCTTGCTGATTTTCTATCTTAGTGCTCTACTTAAAATTAAAAGTATTAACATTTTTGTCCATTATTGTCAGTCTATTTCTCCCTTGAATTATGTAAGTTTTTTCTTTATGTATTTCAGGACTCTGTTGGCATTTAATGAAATAATAACATACACACATGTGTACCAAATTGTTTAATCTTCTTGATGGGTTTATGCTTGTATCATTACACAATGTTCTTTCGCTTTCTCTATTAAGACTTTTTGTTATAAAGTCCATTTTATCTGATGTTGACATATCCACTCCAACTCTCTTTTGCTTACAGTTGGCATAGTTTCTCTTTTTTCATGAATCTTCTGTCAACCTATTTGTATGTTTGAATCAAAAGTGAGTTTTTTTATAGGCATCACATAGATAAGTCGTGTTTTCAATCAATGCTGCTTATATCTGCCTTTTAATTGAAGTATTTAATCTATTTATATTTAGTCATTAATAATAAGGTAGGGCATCTTCTACTCTGTTATTTGTTTCTGTATGTCTCATATCTTTTATGTTTCTCTATTTCTTATTAATTCTTCCTTCATGTTAAACATATATTTGCTAGCATATTGGTTTAATTCTCTTTTATTAGTGGTTTCCATGGAGCTTACAATTATCACCTTAACTTACAACAATCAAATTTGGATTAATATCTATTTAATTTCAAAAATATTTTTAAAACTTTGCTTCTGATATATAGCTCTGTTTTTTCCTCTTCTCCCGGCTGTTATTGTCATGCAAATTACATCTTTATATATTTTGAGCTGAACAACAAGTGGGTTTGTAGGTGTTTCTTTGTGAAGTCATCTTCTAAATCAGATAAGAGAAAAAAGTATTACAAATAAAATATATATTTATGTATTTTACATTGACATATGCCTTTACCTTTATTAGTCCTCTTTATTTCTTCATAAGTATTCAAGTTACTGTCTAGGACTTTTATTTCAACCTAACGGGCTCTTTTTAGTATTTACTGTTAAGAACCAGACTACTTTTCTTTAATAAATGTTCCCTGGGTTGCTGTAAGCCTTTCTTTAATCTCCAGGGTTTGGAAACTGTGGCTCTGTAAATTTTTGTCAATTTTTCATTTCTTTATCGAAGAGGGATTTTTGTTTAGCTCCTTGCTTTATCATTTTTGGTGGCATAACACTCTATTTTGTAGGGTGTTTTTTCTTTTACCATTTTTACTGGATAGATATTCGGTAGAAAATAAATCATTCTACCAAAAATGCACATGCACTTGTATGTTCATCACTGCACTATTCACAATAGCAAAGACATGGAATCAACCCAGGTGCCCATCAATGGTATAACAGATTGGATTTTTTAAATGGTAAATATATACCATGGAATACTACACAACTATAAAAAAGTGTGAAATCATTATTTGCAGCAACGTGGATAGAGCTGGAGGCCATAATCCTAAGCAAATTAACTCAGAGACAGAAAACCAAATATAACACGTTCTTACTTAGAAGTAGGAGTTAAACATTGAGCTCATATAAATATAAATATGGTAACAATAGACGCTGTGGACTATAAGAGGGTGAAAAGGGAGCTTGGTTTAAAAACCGCCTATCAGGTAGTATGCTTACTACCTGTGAGATCCATACTCAGTATTTAAGTTTTGGAGTATGGATCTCATCACATGTGTGAGCATCACACAAGATTCCCCTGTAACAAATCTACACATATATCCCCTGTATCTAAAATTAAAATTGAAAAGAAAAAAAAGTCTCCAGGGATTTTCATGATCAGATAAATTTGACAACCCCTCAACTGGTTGACCTCTAAAGTCCTTTCGAATTAGATGTGCTGAGAACCTCACCTCCTCACCTCATGTGCTGTGAACCTCACCTCCTTCTACTTTAGGTTTACATTTTTGGCTTTTTTGTTAAAATTATTTTTGCCTTCTGAATTGGTATTTCAAATAAGTTGAGCAGATAACAGTGTCATTCCTAGATAGCATTGTGGGTTTATGGCTGATTTAAACTTTGCAGTCATATACACTTTTTATATTCCTTATTTATGAAAGTTTTCTTTACAACAATAACTATTTTTAAACAGTTTTTTCCACCTATTGAAGTAACTATATATAGTATGTATATATACATACTATATACATATACATGCTATATCTACATACCATATATACATATATACATACATAAAACTATATACATACTATATGTAGTTTTTTATTCTGTTAATACAGTGAATTATATTAAATTATAATCAAATGTTCATTCAGTTCATCATCAACATTGCATTGCTGTTTAATCTCAAATGGATAATATTTTATTATATTTTCCTGAATTTGTACTGCTCTGTTTTTAAAGGAATTTTGTATTTTTGTTTTTGAGTGAGATTGGCCTATAATTTTTCCTTCTTAGATGACCCTTTTCAAATTTTGAAGTCAGAATTATTCTAGCTCATTATGTGAGTGGAGCAACGTTCTCTCAGAAAGAGGAAACAATGTCAGTCTGTTTCAGATGATACTTTATTAATTTTTTAATTTTAATTTTCAATTTTGTGGGTAGATAGTAGGTGTTCAGATGATACTCTTGCACTGAGAAAATCAACAGTTTCTTTTCTCCTTATGATTCGCTTTGCCCATTTATATTTTCCAGAGTTCATCATGTTCAAAATACATATATATATATGTAATATATATATATATGCATTTAGTTTTATGTTACAAAATCAAGAAAGAAAGTATTCAAGATAGACTCCTAGAAATACAATTATCAGCTCATGAATATGGACATAATTTGATAAATACAGCAAATTGCTTTATAAAAGTTGTTCAGTAATTTTTGACCAAATAGAGCTTCCATGTTTTCAAATTTTCAGTCTTATTTAGTAATATCCTTTTGTTTTACTCTTTATTAATCTAATAGGAGTTCATTTTTATTATCTATTAGATTTTTTTTTGCTACTTTTGTTTTCTATTTATATATATTTAAAAATATTCTACTCATAATGTTTGACTCACAAAACTTTATAAGTAATAAAATAAGTTCGAGAGAGCGTTAAGTTCTAAAAACATATATAATGGGTAAGCGAACATATGCCAATGTTCTCTTGGCATGAGTCTTGGCTGTGTCTTGATTTTAACCTGCTAAGAGATGTTAACACACGTAAAGAAAGACTATATCCAGCACCAATTGTGTGGATAAATAACAGAGGAAGTAATTAAGATAACGGATAGCAGTGACTATCTCAACATTGTTCAGGTAGATCTTTTTCTATCAGTCTTTCAGAGTCTGGTAACCTCACACATGCCAAGCAAATAACCAAAACTTTTCAATTAACACAGATTTATCAAACCACTCCCAAGTAATTTGACTTCTGTTCTAATCATGATGCTGTGGTTAATTAACTTCACAATTTTATTTTTTATTGTAATTTGACAAATTTCTTCAAATTTCTTGCAATTAACAATTTGGGGTTTCTAGGTCTATGAGTATGGGGTCAAAACTTAAACTGGCACAATTCATTAAGTTAATATCACTTATCTGATTTTCTGGTGGTTTGCCAGCTAAATGTCCTCTCCTGGCCATGTAATTCTGCAACCTTTATAAAGATTAAGTCCTTTTTCATTATACATTTCTGTGATTCTTTGCTTCTTTAATATGCAATTATTTCTACAAGGCCAAAGGCCTTTCTTCATCTCTTTTGTGTGTACACATATTCTGAAATAAGTTAAGTTTTAAGAATTGCTAAAATGCATTGAGTTGCTTTAGACAAAACTGAACATTAACACAATGGGATTATTATTAGGTTGGTGCAAACATAATTGTGGTTTTTGCAATTACTTTTAGTTATGAAAACTGCAATTACTTTTGCACTAACCTACAAATTCAACGTGTGTTTTATTATATATTCTACTTGCCCTTATTATCTGTTAAAAAACATTTTATTGCTATCCTGATAAGCTTAAAAGCTTTTATGGAACAAGGGCCTATGACTTTTACCTCTTTACTTAGATAACTGTCATTGCCCATTATAATTCTATTGATAGAAACCTTTAATCAATGTCAGTTTAGTAAAGTAGCACCCAATGAAGTAATTCCACACTTGGAAAAGTAAATGTGAAAAGAAGATCAGATTGTTACAGAGTGCAATGAATGAGTCACATAAGCTAAGACTTAGAGATGGACAATCTAGTTTTTCACTGGCTTCCAATCCCATCATTCAAAATGCCACATTTGTGAAAAACAAGGGTAGAAATCACCTGAATATCAATTGCTCTGGGAAGCGTATCTTTTTTATGGCACTTGCTACATGTGCTTGCATGTTAAACTTTTGATACATTAACAACTATGGTAAAAAAAAAAAAAATAGGACAATATTTGCCCTAGGGACTCATGATCTATTTTAAGTAATAAAAACAAAACACATAATCATATCTTTAGTTCAAAAATTACAAGTTTGAATTGGAAGCTATCATAAACAGAATAAACTCTTCAAGCTCGAATTTTATGATGCAGTGATGACAGTGCCAGATGCTGTGGCTGATCAAAGACTGAATCAATCATGTGATGACCCTCTTTCTCTTATTCTTTCTAATGTTTGATGAGCTATTTCTGAAGTTTCAATTGAAGTTTGAGAAAAAGAGAAGCATGTGATATATTTTCTAATTACCAATGTATATATTTTCTGCAACTACTTTGAAAATTACACTCCCAAATGAAATTAAGTAAACAAAATCACTGGCTATTCAGATACCTTGCAGTCATTGTCAGTTGATGACAGGTTTATTATTAGTGGCGTAATGAGAGTTTGTAAGTGCTATGACATTTCTTCCAGAGAGTGTAAGTGTAGTCTTCTAATTTTAACTATGGACTTGGTTATATTTATTATCCTATAATTAATACTGTAGTATTTTATATGTTTAAATTCTAGCACAAATAATAAGTATGACAAAAGGCTGATTTGATAAGCGTTAATGCCTTATTTGTGAATATAAAATTTTACCTTTATAACATTAAGTTGTTAGCCAGAATCATTATGAACTGCAACTGATGAGGTAAAGCAGCACTTTTTAGAGTCTTCATATCGCCTTTTATGTCAAAGCAAATTCTGTTCAGTGGCGCGATCTTGGCTCACTGCAGCCTCGACCTCCTGGGTTTGAGTGATCCTCTTACCTCTGCCTCTCAAAGAGATATTTTTTAATGGTGCCTGTATAAGGGGAAAAACTGCTTATGAGTTTTAATGCATGTAGTTGCAGCTTTATGGAGGATGATGTGAGACACAGAATATAGGAACTGGCATCATAAGATTCTGCACTGTGTTTGCCAACTCCAGATCACCATATTCAGGCCCTCTAATTCAGTCTAGTAAAAAACTATTTGTGATATAAACACAGTAACAATAATCAAATATGTTAATTTCAAAGCCCAAAAGTAGAAATTTGTATTACTTCTTTGTAATTGTCTAAAAACCCTGCTTGGAACCCACATGTCGTCTCCTTAGCTTCCTCATGGCTTCCTTTATATCTTTATTCCTTAGAGTATAAATCATGGGGTTAAGGAGAGGAGTGAAGACAGTAAAAAACACAGAGATAAATTTGTCAACTGGGAAACTTTCAAAGGGCCAAATATAGATGAATATTAATGGGCCAAAGAATAGAAGCACAACAGCAATGTGGGCAGACAGAGTGGAAAGGGCCTTGGACGTCCCATCAGAGGCTTGGCGATGCACAGTAGCAAGGATGATAGTGTAAGAAACGAGCAAAAGGAGGAAACACATAAGTGAGAGCAGACCACTGTTGGTGAGCACCAGGATCTCAAAAACATAGGTGTCTAAGCAGGCAAGCTTGATCACTAGGGGGAGGTCACAGAAAAAATTGTGTTGGGTCCACAGAAAGGCAGATTGACTGTGAATGCCAGGTGGCTGGCTGAGTGTGAGATGCCAATGGCCCAGGAAAACCCCAGCAGAACAGTGCACACCCTCGGTTCATTATGGTCATGTAGTGCGGAGGTTTGCATATAGCAATGTATCTATCATAGGTCATGGCAACAAGAAGCACCATCTCACTACCCCCAAAAACATGCAAGAAAAAGATCTGTGACATGCATCCCTGGAAAGTGATGGTCTTGTGTTCATTGAGGAAGTCTGCAATCATCTTGGGAGTGGCAAATGTAGCCTGACACACATCAATGAAAGAGAGATTGCTAAGAAGAAAGTACATTGGGGAATGTAAATGAGAGTCTATAATTACTGTGATGATGATAAGGATGTTTCCCAACACAGCAGCTCCATAAAACACAGAGAAGATAAAGAAAAGGAAGACTTGGAGTCGCCAAGAGCTAGACAGTCCCAACAAAATGAATTCAGTAACCACTGACTTATTACTCCATCCATTAACTGAATCTGGGCTGCTGAAGTTATCTAGAGGGAAAAAAAGATAATTGAGATAGATTAAGAATAAGCTTTTTACCATTTTGCAAATCAAATAGATGCTTTGATTCTAATCAATATAAAAATGAAAAGGTGAGGCTATAAGACAATGAGTATTCACATGATTGTTAATAATTAATATTTTCCCTGGGCTCACTTAGATAATTATCTGAATTATTATTTACTTTTGCCTTTATGCTTTGCCAAGATAGATAGATGGATACAGAGAGAGAGAAATTTATCTAACAGATAAACCTATATAGAAAGAGAGAAGTCGAGAGATAGAAAGAGAGAAGTCGAGAGATAGAAAGAGAGAAGTCGAGAGACTTGCCATTGTATTCTAAAATGTTTTTGTAGAAATATGCAATACCTTAATAGAACTTTGAGAATCATACATATTGTACTTACACATTCAGATTATTAATAGTTGAAAATGAGGAGTCTAGCACCATTTACAGAATCTTGAAGGGACAGGCAATTTGGCCAGGTGTAAAGATATGGAAATCAGCCCAGTTACTTTGATAAATGACATCAAATAAAGGAATGGCATGAGGCCATATATTTGAGGTATCTGCAGCAATAAGAATAGATTGAAATTAATTTGTAACAAACTAGTGTGAGCGAGATACTGCATTTGCTTATCTGTATCAAAAAAATGTAAAGTATACAACAGTGAGTTAAATAATTATCAATGACAGATGTATCTTCCTAGAATCTCAGAAACATACATCCTTTTTAATGAAAAGTGATTCTTTTAGTATCACAGTTGTACTCTTTACCTTTTCAATATGATTCCTCTTTTACAGAAGTTAAGTTTAATATTATTTAAAATGATTGGCTACCTGCTCTTCAAAGACGGGACTAAATGCAATTTCAGATAGCCTAGTAGATTTTCTAATTAAATTTATATTTGAACTACTTACCTTTGCTGATGATTTTACAGCCCCTTCTTACTGTATTTGAGCTAATATCACAATAACAGAAGAGTTTTCCAAAGCCTATTGAATAGCATCTCTGATGTAATTAATTCGTTCAACAAATAATTACAGATTGTCTTTTCTGTACCACTCACTTTTATAGACTCTGGGGGCAAAGCAATGGGAGAAAAAAATAATAAAAACTGTCCCATCCTCATGTAACTTACATCCTAAAGGTGTGGGGGTGGGTGATGTTGGCATAGGCAATTAAAAATAAACAAGCAAAATATGTAGTTAATGACATCTGACATGATATACATATTTATGAATTAAGAGGGGAGAAGTTGAGAGACAGCAAAAAGAGAAAAAAAGATAGTTTGATAATGAAGATAACCACCTTTGTCAAAGGAATATATTTATTGAATAGTGCCATGGAGCAAATAAAGCAGAACAAAGGAATATGGACTATAACCAGGTGATCAGTAAAAGTCTCACTAGGCATGTTACATTTCAGAAAGACTAAAGAAAAATGAGGAGCAAGCCTTGAGGAAATCCACTTCAGACCAAGAAAATAGCAAGTATATGCAATACTTATTTGTGAAAAATAAGCATTCCCTTGGGAAACATCAGTGTAATTTTGCAAGTTTATTAGAAATTAATTAAATGAAAATTTAGTTTTTAACCTTATTATGGACTTGACATGCAAAATTGACTTTTTTGAATAATATTCTCCTCATAGGCTTAAGCATGTTTATAATTTTAGGGAACTATAAGTTTAGTCTTAAAATATAGATACACACTAACAACTAGCCTTTTTATTTTCTAGAATAATTATGGATATAAAATTGTTTTTGAAATTATCTATTGACATATGTATGCATATGTATATATGTCCATGTACAGAATTTGAAAATGATTTTATAATTTTGATATAAGTGCATGATGGTAATTTTATCTAATTTTATTCAAAATAAAATGGAAACAATCTGTTTTCTCAAAGAAGAGCCTAGCCAGATCCCAGAAGCTATGTGGAGTTCCCTGTGTGCCTACAATAATAGTCAATAGTTGAGACAGACACTCATGGCACGACTTTCAAATATTGAGGTCATTAAAAACATAAAAATTAGTAATTGATTTTTTGGCATTACTTCACAGAATCAGATGCCTTTTGAAGTATCTGATACTGTAGCTATATGTATACAAAGCCTGACAAAAATGTGGAAACTGGTAAGTATAGTTAGTCAAAATTGTCTAGTCTAAAACCATTTCAGTTTGTCTGCAACTTGGTTCTACAAGTACAGGCAGAATTTCTCTAAAATCATTCTAAAAATATTTTTCCGTAGTAAGAGATGATCATATTCCATATTAACAGTTGTGTGACTCGTCAGTCTTCTTGGAAAGGCAGAGTGTGAATTTCCTCAAGATGCCTTAATATAAGGACACACAGTTTGAGATCAGATGTGGGTTTAATTTCTGGCTTCACTACTAGTAAGTAGTGATAGCGTAGAACAAACACTGTGATAATGTTTGTTCATTCGTTCCAACTTCTTGAGTACCTTTGGTGATTATGTACCAAAAACTCTGCAGGCCCAGAGAGATAATGATGATCCAAACAGATAGGATTAATGTCCTTGTGCAATTTACTGGAATTCTCTAGACTTTTGAGTACTTATTCGTGATAGTGTACGTTTCAAAGAGCTGTGTAAACTATAAAGTGATATTCTAATTGAAAATTATATAATATAGTTTTACTTTCTTACAAGTAAAGCCAATCTGAATGGAAAAATATTTGCTTCTGAGAATATTAACAATCTAAGAGACTTTTAAAGACCAAATAAGATTAAAATGAAATATTAGAATTAAGTCATTATTTTCTAGAATAAACCTATAATTTATTAAAACATTGGAATATAAATCTGACGAAAAGGAAAGTAAACACTGAAGAAAAACCACATAGAGTTCTTTACAATTCTCTATTCACCCATAGCTACTTCTAACCTTTAGCATTCTTCACCTCTAACTTATTTTTTTTAAAAAAGGAATTCAGTAAAGTAGAACTAGAATTATGTTACAAATGGATACCATTGTGAAATAGGGGAAGACATTCTTTGATGTTTCATTACTAACTCTACTTCAGATTTGAAATACAAAGTTAAATAATGCCCTGTCTTGGGCATCAGTTTATACTGGAAATAATCTTCTCTACTGGGGTTAACACCCCATTCTGAGTACCTGATTTGGAAATTAATTGCAGGTCTCTGCCTAAGGTAATGATAAATCAAACGTGAAATAAAACTTCCATTTAAAGGAGAAATGTGAAATTTGTGTGAATTACTTTCTGGACTCAGAAATTAATTTGACTGAGCAAGGAACTTTAACTAAAAGCATTCTGGTCAAACAGGAAGGAAGAAGCAAAGATTATAAGGCAAGAGATCAAACTGTAGAATCTTCTGTGGCTCAAACTCTAGATTGCACAGCTCAGATTAACAAATAGATACATTTAAAGGTCTTAGTGAGAGTGGTACAGATGTCAGACATGAAAAGAGCCAATCAAAGTTGTAGAAGAGAAAAGATAGTTTGGTAATGAAGATAACCATATTTATGGGAAGAAACTGCCTTCTTACTATGTAGATAATTAAGTTGGATAAAGGCTTTTGGGTATGACGAGATTGATTTAGTTATCTTGCAGTGATATGTGACCAATAATTACTTTATTATCCTTACAAAGCTATAAAGTAGATACTATTACAATCCTCACTTTGTGTTAGAAGCAGCTACCTTTTAGTGCTAAAGTTAGCATCACAGGACACACTGGTAGTCTGAAGGTTTGAATACGCAAAGAACATATGCTTAACTGCTATATATTGCTTAATTAAGGATCTTATTACTGAAAACCTCTATCTAAGGATGTCTACCTGGTCATTAAAATAACTTATTATTATTTTAAGAGACAGAGTCTTGCTCTATCACTCAGGCTGTAGGGCAACTATGTGATCATGGCTCACTGCAGCCTGGACCCCAAGTGATCCTCCCAACTCTAAAATAACAAAGTTGTGCCCAATTATATTCTCTGCTCTTTCTGAACTATACATCAACATGCTCACTTTTATCTTGCTACTTCAGTCCCATGCTTGTGTTAGCAGTGCCAATAATAGCAATAATTCACTATTTTGTTTTATATTAGGCTTTCACACCCAAACCCCAAGTCCTCATGCTCAAAAACCCAGGTTGCCTTGACTGTAGGAATAACTGTAGCCCAGAATCCCTTTATCTCTCTGAATGGCAACATGTAGAGTTGCTCTTAAGCTTGATGTGATTAAATTCCACATACCAATTTTGAGATAAATCTCAGGAAAGTAACAACAGGGTGAAGAAGAGAAGCTTCCAAGACTTTTTTAAAAATAATTTTAAAAAGGGGATCACAGGAGCCTATAAGGAACTATTTAAAGATCATGACACTCCCCAAAGTCTCAGATAGCCAATCCCATGAATTGCGAAAGCCAATTAAAAAACGAACTTTGTTAAATGAATTCATCTTTTGGCTATGGGAGTTATTAACACTATTTTGGTTGCTTCTCCCCATATCAAGATGGTAAGAACTTTTAAATTGTTTGCCCATAATTGCAAATGAGAACATATGTCATTGAGAGAGAAATGTAGTGACCTCAAAGTTTGCAACAACTACATTTGCCCTCATTTAACGTTCTGCCTCTATCCATGTGCTTTCTTTGTCCTTGTGTAAAGTGACTGTGCCAGTACGCACTAGTACACATGCACAGGGCCTGAAGAAAATTAGATCCAAAGAAATATAAATCCAGCAATGGGTCTAAGAAAATTAGAATTTTGTTTTCTCTAATCTTGTACTTCTTCCTTCTCTTGAAAATTTTTATGCCAAAGGTTTTCAAATTCCATACAACACAATATTTTGCCAAGATTATCCAACATTGTAATTGTCACTACACAGTACTTGACCATACAAGAGAATCAGAAAAGAATCTTAGACATAAGTGGGTAAAACTGCCCAGATATAAAAATAGCTTGCTTTGGGATATTGTGGAAACATATCCCATCAGAGCTGTAGAAGGACTTAGGAAATCTACAGAGAGGAGCAAGCGACAAAGACAAAAGTAAATGTTGTGACACAGAGTGAGTGCCCAGGAAATTTGATCAGCCTAATGGAGGAGAGGAGCCCAGTCGTCAGCCCAGATGGATAGACCACGTTTCTTCTTCACATCTTCTCTTTAATTTTCACAGGCATTTCAATTCTTCTGTTTCCAAATCTAATCCTCCTTTAGTCTCCCTTTTCCCAGGTAATGGCATTTCTATTGCCCCACTGGTTTCAGCCAGAAACTTCACTCCTTCTGTTTTCTCACTCCCACATCCAGTCCTGTTGTGCCTTTCTCTAAAATATTCCCAATCCATCAAAGCTTTCTATTAAAATTTCCCTTGTCTAAACCTTCCCTATCTTTATGCTTCAATGTTTCAAAGGCCTTCTAATAATCTCCAACTCTCTACACTGATTTTTTTCCAGTCAATTTCTCCTGAATGCTCAGAGCAGTCTTTAAAAATAAGATAAATCTTTAAAAATAAGATAAATAAGTCAAACAACTTTAAAATGATAAACATGCAGTCATTCCTCTGTATACATGGGTTCTGTGTCTATGGATTCAATCAATCACGGATCAAAAGTATTCAGAAAAAAACAATTCCACAGATCTTCAAAATCACAACTGAAATTTGCAACACACCAAGTACTACATTGAATTCACTTAAATTAAGTGATATGTAGACATTGTATTAGATATTATAAGTAATTTAGAGATGATTTAAAAGTATACAGGAGAATGTACATAGGTTATATGCAAATGCTACACCACTTTATACCGGGGACTGAAGCATCCATGGGTTTTGGTATCTGCAGGGGTCTTGGAACCAATTCCCCATAGACACCAAGGGACCATCATAGTCCCCATTGCTCTAGGAATGTAATCCAATCTCCATAATGAGCCCTTGCTATCCTGTATTTTACATATTAACCTTCAGCTTCATCTCTTCTCACTCATTGGTCATTCACTAAATTCCTGCTTTCATTTTCTGGAACACACATCCCTTTCCACTTCAGGGAGTTTCCATTTCTCTTTTGTCTGCCTGAATATTGTTTCCTTTGGCTCTTCTCATGTATATCCTTCTCACAGGAACTAAACAAAAGGTTATTCATCACACAGAGCACAGAGGGGCTTTTTCTAAGCGCCATTCCCCGCTCTTCACTCCTATTTCTTTTTTCATCTCACAACATTATTTACCACCTTCCTAACGCTCATTAAACTTTTAATTTGTTCTTTTGATTTTCTTACATGTTTTTGTTTCTCTCTCCTTCCTGCATCTCCACTCCAAGACTGTAGGGCCCGTGTGGGGAAAAACTGAGTCTCTTAGGATCACTATCGTCTCCCCAACACCTGGCCCAGAACCTAGCAAATAGTAGATGCCCACAGAATATTATTGATTCACTGAATAAATGAATGTACAAGTGGCCTTGAGGTGGTTACTTTTTACCTTTCAAAAATACCATAAAACTCTTTTTTAAAAAAATGAGAATGTTATAATGGGGTCATACGTATGTTTTTATTGACACCGGCTTGTTTTACTCAACATAATGCCTTTGAGAGTCACCCAAGTTACTCTGTGAATCAATAGTTGGTTCCTTTATATTGATGAGTGGTATTCTGCACTGACTCTGGACTTGGCCATGTGTCTTGTTCTACCAAAAGGAATAATAGCGCAAGAGAGTTTTACATTGGGACTGCCATCTAGTGTTACTATTGGAATACTGAGGCCACCATGTAATTGAGCCTAAGCCAGTCTTCTGGAAGATAAGAAGCGATGATGTCCTGGTAAATGTTTAAGAGCTGGTTCTTGGGGTAAAGTGGGCAGAGAAGGCTCTGATTTGTAGTATTTTCCTGTGTCTGTGGTACAAATACTCCCACTATGGCAGATTTCAAGCCACTAAGTATATAATAACTACCTCACAAAACCCCTGATAATATAAAATAAGCTCTCATTCAGGTATAAGTCAGCTCCAGCTGATGACAGATGAGATGCCACGTGGAGAGAATTTGGGGGCCTGGCTGACAGTAAACTAGCTCATGTTGCTAACCTGGCAACTACCAGACATATGAGTGTGGTCAGGATAGATTGTCCAGCTCACCCAGACTCACCAGACATCCTAGTAGAGATCAGACATATTGGCCCAGACCAGAAAAGGTACTCAACCTGGTTTGTGAACAAATATAAAATGGTTCCTAGTTTAATTCAATAAATTTTGAGGTGGCTTAATATGGAGCAAAATCGAATGAATACAATTGGCTATCATGTCATTCCATATCACCTATAGGTATCTTGAATATTATAAATAAACAAATGATAAGCAGTTTCTGAAAAAAAAATGAGTCTGCAAGACACCATGAAAAGTAGTAAAATTTTTGTTTTACTGAGATAAGTGGCTATGTTGTTGTCATATTGCTAGTGTACTTCTAGGTTCATGTGGAACTTGAATTATTTTTTTTTAAACAGTGAAAATACGGGTTGTAATACCAGGAGTAAAAATGAGCTGTTGACGCTAGCATCCCATCCTAGTTGATGTTACATTTTTTTTCTTTTCATTATACGTTGTTGTGACAATTGTTATAGAACATTTCACACAAGTTTCCTGTAATAAACTGTACGTTAATACTAGTGGTCAATGTCGAGAACCAGACCCAAAGCTGAAACCAAATATTTGAAACACAAAGATTTAGAGATGTTCTGCTCCTCTTCTTTTAAGAAAAGACAGAATTCATATCATCCTGGTGGTACAATAGGAACTGAGCTAATATTTTAAATTGAATTTTAATGCCAGATAATTTGCATAGAAATGAACCAAAATAAACCACTCAGAATTAGGTCCCTTCTTGTACAGTTGGACAGTAAAGAGATTTAACCATTATGGACCTATGTAACAATAAGGGGAAGAAAGCACAGAAAACAGCCTTGATCGTCATTCTCATGCCCTAAAACAAGATATTTGGATTTTCTTCTTCACATGGACTCTTAGGATATGTATATATGTACTGTATAAACTCATTTCCTACTTTGTAAAACCAAACCCATTACCATAAGTCTGAATTCCCTCAACTTTCTCTCTTAAGTATCTAACTTTCTCTCTTAAGTGTCTAACTTAAGAGATACAATATTCAACTTTATATAACTTTCTTAACACATCATTAAGAAAGTTATGTGTTAAGAAAATTATATAAACGCATCTCTTCTCATTTATACCCTAAATTCTTGAGATCAATTATTACATCATGTCATTTGTCCCGAGGTCATCATCTCCCATTCATTTCTCTTGAAGTTTTGTTTCGTTGTTTGTTTCATTCTCCACCCTTTTCCATTCTGGGCCCCTGTTGGCTCACTATCATGGCTGCATTATCTGGGCTTTTCTGCCTCTCGCCTTTACTGAGATTGGAGAATGAAAGGAACTGGCAGGAGATTAGAGGGAAGGAGAAAAAGGTCTAGATTTTACTTCTGTTTCTCCTCCCTGCCACTTCACTAGAATTCTTCTAGTAATCTACCCTTGAGTATTTATATCTTGTAGGTCCCTTTATGGCTCTAGCTCTCATCAGTTTCTAACCCTCTTCTTGTCTCTTCAGGCAAAGAGTAATGAAGTTTCCTGCTGGTTCTGGTGATAGGATGCCTCATTTAATCCTGCCAATATTTTTATAGATAGCTGATCCTCATATTATATTGAAAACCATTGCCAAATATGTTTGATGTTTCCTTCTGTGACCTTGACTAATACACTTCTTGACCCATTGTAATGGGTCCGCTTCCTGCTCAACACTTACAAAAATGTGACCCACCAAGCTATTTCACTAAATAAATGGCCTCTGGTTTTAGGGGAAATTTTGTCATTCTCCTGTGAGAAGATGCTAAAAGTATTTTTTTTAATAACATGTTTTTTTCTTTATATTTTTCTATATATTCAATTACCTACTGAGTATCTCCACTTGTTTTTATATGCACACTTCAAATTCATTATGGGGAATATTCAACTTATCTTTCCCATATATGACAAATAATAAAGATATTTTTTTAAATGAATGAACTCCTGGAGTTGTGTATTGTCTTGCTAGCTCCTCAAGCAAGAAAATTTTGCACCAATTTTGTTTCTCCCTTACCTTCAAATGTAGTCAATTAATAGGAATTATCTATACAAACTTTAAATATTTCTGAGTCTGTTCAATTCTATTTTACTGTGATCCTCAACTAGCCCAACTTCATTACACACTGGATTGATGCAATAGGTGTCATCAACTTATCTCATTTTCTTTATGATTTTTTATTTCTAATACATTTTCTGTGATCAATCAAATTGCTTATTCTAAATAGATAACATTAAACCTCCTACAATACCTCCATCTTTCCATTGTACTTTTAGCAAAGTTGAGATTTCTTAGTAAGACTTACAACATCATTCTAAAATTAATTTCTCTACCCAGGCTTATTTCCCACTCTCTTTGTTATTAGTTTGAGTAATTCTAGCTAATGTAACAAAGTATCATAAAATTTTAGGTACTTAGCCACATGAAATGATATATCTGCTCATGTAACTGTGCTCAGTAGTGTTATGGTTGGTGACTGGTCACCTGTCAGTGATTGAGCAACCCAGGTTTCTTCCATCTCTATTTTTGAAAAGTTTTATTTTGGTTTTATTTGTCTCATAATAATTTTACATATTTATGGGGCACAGTGTGATGTTTCAATACAGGCATACATTCAGTAATGATAGAATCAGGGTATTTAGCATATTCATTATCTAAAACATTGATCATTCGTTTGTGATACGGACTTTTAAAATCCTCTCCTCTTAATTATTTTGAAGTATGCAATATTAACTATAGTCACCCTGCAGCCAATAGAACCAATAAGCACTTGGGTGATGAAATAATTTGTGCAACCACTCCCATGATACAAGTTTACCTATGTAACAAACCTGCACATGTACCTCTGAACTTAAAATAAAAGTTTTAAGTAAAAGAAATGCTACTGATTTTTTTAGGTTGATACTGTATCCTGCAACTTTACTGAATTTGTTTATCACTTCTTAGAGCTTTTTGGTTGAACTGTTATATAAAATCTATGTATAAAATCATGTCATCTGCAAATAGAAACAATTTGACTTCCTTCTTTCCAATTTAGATCCGTTTTATTTATTTCTCTTGCCTAATTTCTCTGGCTAGGACTTCAGTACTATGTTGAATAAAATTGATGAAAATTGACCTCTGTGTCTTGTTTCAGATCTTAGAGGAAAAGCTTTCAACTTTTCCCTGGTTAGCTGTGGTTTGTCATTTTTGGCCTTTATTGTGTTGAGGTACATTTTGTTGAGAGTTTTTATCAAAGAGCATTGTTGAATATTGTCAAATACTTTTTCTGTTTATCAAAGTGATAAATTAGTTTTTATCCTTGATCCTGGTTAATGTGATGTATCACATTTATTGCATTATGTAGGTTGTATTATCTAGAATGAATCTCATTTGATCATGGTGAATGATCTTTTTAATGTGCTGTTGAATTTGGTTTGCTAGTATTTTCTTAAGGATTTTTGCATCTATTTTTATCAGAGATATTGTCCTGTAGTTTCATTTTTTTGTTGTGTCTTTGACTGGTTTTTGTATCAGAGTTATGCCTGCATTGTAGAATGAGTTTGGATGAATTCTCTCATCTTCAATTATTTTGAAATAGTTTGAAAAGTATTGATAACGTCCTTTAAAATGTTTGGTAGATTTTCAGCAGTGAAGCCATCAGATCTGGAACTTTTCTTTGATGAGAGACTTTTTATTATAAATTCTATCTTGTTGCTCACTATTGGTTTCTTCAGAGTTTCTACTTTTTCATAATTCAATTTTGGCAGGTTGTATATGTATATGTTGGCATGTAGTTGTTCATAGTAGTCTCTTAGAATCCTTTGTATTGCTGTTACATCAGTTGTAATGTATACTTTTTTATCTCTGATTTTATTTGAACCTTCCCTCTATTTTTCTAAATTAATCTAACTAAAGGTTTGTTTCTGTTCAAAAGACTCACTATGGATTTCTGTATTGTTTTAGTAACTATTCCACTTATATCTGCTCTCATCTATTTCTTTTTTCTACTAATTTTGTGTTTGTTCTTTTTGTTCTAGTTCCTTGAGGTATGATGTTAGACTGTTTATTTGAGTTTTTTTGTCTCTTATGGTACAGGTGTTTATTGCTATAAACCTTCCACTTGGAACTGCTTTTGCTGTATTCCATAGGTTTTCATATATTGTGTTTCCAATTTCATTTGTCTCATGAAGTGTTCGAATTTTCTTTTTAACTAATTCATCAATCCATTTGTTATACAGGAGTATGTCGTTAAATTTACATGTATTTAAATGGTTTCTAAAGGTTTTCCTGTTAGTGATTTCTAGTTTTATTCCATTGTGGTCAAAAGAGATACTTGATTTTGGTTTTTATAGATTTGCTGAGATTTGTTTTGTGGCCTAATATCTGATCTACCCTGAAGACACTCCCATGTGCTGATGAGAAGAATGCATACTCTTCAGCTGTTGAGTGGGATGTTCTGTGAATATCTGTTATGTCCACATGATCTAGAGTGCGCTTTATATTTGTTGTTTTTTGCTGAATTTTTGTCTGGATGATTTGTCCTTTGCCAAAAGTGAGATGTTGAAGTCCTCTATTATTATTGCATTGGGGTCTATCTCTCTCTTTACATTTAATAATATTTGCTTTATACGTCTGGGTATTCTGGTTTGAGATTTATATATATTTGTAGCTGTTATATCCTCTTACTGAATCAACCCCTTCATCATTATTATATCATGACCATCTTTGTCTCTTTTTACAGTTTTTGAATTAAAGTCTATTTTATCTGATCTAAGTATAGCTACTCTTGCTCTCTTTTGATTTCCATTTGCATGGCATATAATTTTCTTTTCTTTATTTTTAGTCAATATGTGTCCTTACAGGTGAAGCGAGTCTCCTGTAAGCAATATATAGTTGTATGTTTTTAAAATACATTTTGTCGTCTTTTAATTACAGAATTTAATACATTTATATTGATGGTTATTATTGATAGGCACGGATTTACTATTGCCATTTTGTTGATTGTTTTCTAGTTATTTTATAGGTCTTTGTTTCTTTCTTCCTCTCTTGTGTTTACTCTTGTGGTTTCATGGTTTATTCCATTCTCTTTTTCATTTGCGTATATGCTGTAACTTTTTTTCTTTGTTGTTACTCTGGGTCTTTCATAACAAATCTTATAGTTCTAAAGATCTAAATTTCTTTGGATATTCTTGCCTCTGTATTTCCATATAAATTTTAGAATCAGCATGTCAATTTGCTCAAATGTATTATTAGAAATTTGACTGAGATTACATTAAATATATGGATCAATTTGGGAAAAATTAACCGTTATCAAACAACATTGCTAAATGCACTAATTTTAATAGCTTAAAATAATTTCTACATATATACAGAAATGCATATATAGATGCATATATACAGAGAAAAAGTTTTTCTAAAAATATATTTTTTCTAAGTGTATATTTTATTGCTATTTTGTCTCAAACTGTCTGGAATCTTCAGCACATTGAATAGAAATCGTGATAATAATATTTTCTGTCTCATTCTTAATCTTAAAGGAAACATATTTTAATTGTAATATGTAGTCTCCAGAATTGTGACATAATAAATTTCTTTTTCTTTAGCCACCCATTTTGTAGAAATTTGTTATGGTTGCCATAGTAAACTAATACAACATCCAAACATTGAAATCCAAATCTATTCTTTCCATGTCTTTTTTACTTCAGGAGTAAGAAATCAGTTTTCTTTCTCATTTCTGTAGTACATTTCTACACTATGACATTCTTCAAAACCTAGATTGTATTTTAATTATTTGTATTTAATTTCTGCCATATTTGATACTAAGATTTTGATGGAAAGGGTTAATTCACATTTGTATAATTCTGATAATATATTTTATACACAGTGTAAATTTATTTCTTATTGAATATATTTAATTTGGTTTCTAAGTTGGTGCTAATAATGATCACTGCAAAATTCTAAATTTAGAGTTGTACATTTTAATAAGGGAAAACAGAGAGAGTGCTCCCATACATCATCAGTTTTGTTTACTTGACAGGCAGAAGGAGCAAAAGGCTACCTGCACAGAATTCATACCCATCCAGGTGCCTGCAGAATTACCTTTTCAAAAGTAATAGCACTAAAGCTATTTGTATGTTTTATGCTTCACAAGGTGACTTTATTTCCATTATATCCTCTTGTGTCACATAGTTGCTGCAAAATAGCTATTTTTAACAACTTTATTTTACATATGAGAATACTGAGAATGAGAGCAGTGAAATGACCTCATTTTTGAAGTATATAGTCAACACCTTTTCACTTTCACTAGTGGTGAGGAGAAAATAATACTACCAAAAATATCATCACTAGTTTCATGTTTATTGTGTGTCCAAAATGTTTTTGGCACCATATGAAAAATATAACAGGTAGTCAAGTTTAACAGGTCATTATGTTTGAGAGTGTACAAATGAAGTTGACCAAAAATAATCTGAAGCTCAAAAAAAAAAAAAAAAAAAAAACAGCTAAACATAAACAGTATGATGATTTAACAGGACTGTGTATCTATATCTAATATTTTGCTTCCACTAGGACTTAGCATGCAGAGTTAATATCTGTACACATAGCCACTAACATAACTCTTATAATTAAAATACAAATCTAGAGTGGTGACAATCACAGGCTTTATATTTTCCATAAAGTAGTTCTTTTTTTCATTGTTATTATAGAATACAATTAGTCTTTCTATTCCAAGAACTTTTGATAATGCAAATCTCAGGGAGAAGTACATAAGAAAACTTTTAGCTGGGAAATGAAACTATACTTAACAGACGCTTTTAATCACTAGTATTAGAGGTACATACATTTTACTTTTCTCTCTTCTGTTTTCAAACAAATATGAAATAATAGATTTCAGTTTGGGTCTTCAGTAGCAAATGATTTGTATCATTCTGTACATTTATATTTTTTAGATACTTAACTTTTTCTTTGAACTTAAATATTCAACATCTGCCATATTTGCAAACAGTTTCAAAGATATTTAAAATTTTCTGTGAATAATGTGGAATTCATTATAGCCAATTTATTCTACTTTAAAAATAAGTAGGCTTGTGAAAAATATATATATATACACACACACACATATATATATGTATATATATACACACACACATATATACACATGTATATTTATTTATATATATATATATGTTGTTGATGGCACCAAATACCTAGAAAATTTTGTAGAAAGCAAAAATTTGTGTCAAATAATCTAAAGGAAAACAGAAAAAATATAGGAACAAAATAGTAAATAGGGAAAACTATAAATACACAAATATAACCAAATGATAAATTGCTAAAATACTTAATACATAAGATAAAGAAAAGCTAAAAATGTATAACAACAAGGTGAAATCCATGTTGTAAAATATAATACTTTTTCTACTATGTCAGTGTATGTTGTAATGTTATAAATAAATTGGGTAAAGATATCAGAAATTCAGTATGCCTGTACATTTTGATTGTCAGGTCTAAATATATCATGTATTCAGTTGAAGAGAATCACAAGCTTAGTAACATCAATAACATTTTATGCACATTGGAATCTCTAAATTCTTTATAAAATATTTTAAGTATTACTAAATATTTTCAAGACAATTTATACTTTAGAATTATAAACAATGAAAAAAATAGTTAACATTATATATAAATAGAATCAGAGACTGACTTGATGCAATTCCCTTGATTTAAGACAAAAAGCCAATTCTGTAACTCAACAACCCATATCGCTGGCAAAGATGGTTGGCATGACACTGTGATACACTGGAGGATCTTCATTCTAATTCAGGATTATGCTTCTTCATAGCAAGCTTAGTTTTTCCAGGAGTTCACATGACGGTTTCTCAGCTTCCACATGGCTGATTTAACATCTTCATTCCTCAGAGAGTAGATAATGGGGTTCAACAAGGGAGTACAAACAGTGTAGAAGACAGAAAGAAATTTGTCTACAGAAAGTCTGCTAAAAGGCCATATATAGAAATAAATGCAAGGCCCAAAGAAAAGAATCACCACTGTGATGTGGGCAGTTAATGTAGAAAGAGCCTTGGATGACCCACTGGAGGACCTGCGTCGGACACTGATCAAAATGATCGTGTAGGAAATAATTAAAGCCAGAAAACAGCTCAATGATATCAGTCCACTATTTGTTAGGGTCATAATTTCCATTTCATATGTATCCATGCAAGCTAGCTCTATCACCAAGGGAAGGTCACAAAAGAAGCTATCCATCTCATTGGGACCACAGAATGGCAGGTCCACTGTAAAAGCCAAGTGGCTCACAGAATGAAGAATACCCACCGCCCAGGAAATAGACACAAAAATTATACATAGCCTCTGGTTCATAATTGTACCGTAGTGCAGGGGCTTACATATGGCTATAAATCTGTCATATGCCATAGCTACGAGCAACATCATCTCACTCCCAACAAAACTGTGAAGGAGGAATATCTGGGCCATGCAACCCTCAAAGGAGATAGTCTTGTGCTCAACAAAAAAGTCTACAAGCATCTTGGGGGTGGCAAAGTTAGACTGACAGATATCAATGAAAGAAAGGTTACTGAGCAAGAAGTACATAGGAGAGTTCAAACGGGAGTCAAAAGAAATAATGATAATAATTAAGACATTGCCTAGCACTGATGTCACATAGACTACAGAAAAGATGGCAAAAAAGAAAATTTGAAGTTCCCGGGAATTAGAGAGTCCCAACAGTACAAACTCAGACACCACCGATTCATTTGTGCGAGCCATGTATCCAATATGCGGTTACCTAAAAAAAGAAATCAGTAAAATATCACAATGATTGGCATTATAATACCTCTAGTTTATAAACAAAAGAAATATAGTCAATTTAATTAAGTTATTTATATTTATATATATACTCAATTGACTAGTATTTAACACCCATGACTCCTATGAAAGTTGAAAGAGTATGAAAAAGAGGATTAGATATGAATCCCTGTCCCTGTCATAATTAGAAAAAAAATACACATACTAAAAAAAACTAAAATATAAAACCAGAAACAGGAAAGTATAAGTGACAATACTTTAATAGCGTAAGTATTAATAAGATTAAAGAGATTATGCCAAAGTGGTAAAATAAGTTTTAGCTCGAATAACTTTTATTTTTGTGCTAAAACTTCTTAAAAGCTTGAAATTTGCTAGCCAAAAATGAAGGAAAAGTCTGTTATTTCAGGCAAAAGGAATAACAGGAATAAAGATACAAAGGTAAAAATATAAAGATGTACTTTATTCAGGAACCTGTGAGTTGAGCGGCCTGACTGGAGGAGAGGGCGTGCTAAGAAACAATAATTATTAAATTACCAATGGTAGGTCGGGAGCAAATCGTTAATGCAATTAGCCTTAAACACAAGACTAAGTGGAACTGAGAATCATAATGTTCTTGAAACTATTTTAAGAAACAATAAAAGCGATTGGGCACGGTGGCTCACGCCTATCCTCCCAGCATTTTGGAAGGCTGAGTCGGGTGGATCACCTGAGGTCAGGAGTTTGAGACCACCCTGGCCAACAAGGTGAAACCCCGTCTCTACCAAAAATACAAAAAAAAAAAAAAAAAAAAAAAAAAGCTGGGTGTGGTAGTGGGTGCCTGTAATCCCAGCTAGTTGGGAGGCTAAGGCAGGAGAATTTCTTGAACCTGGGAGGCAGAGGTTGCGCCTCTGCACTCCAGCCTGGGCAACAAGAGAGAAACTCTGAAAAAAAAAAAAGAAAGAAAGAAAGAAAAATGGAAGGAAGGAAGGAAGGAAGGAAGGAAGGAAGGAAGGAAGGAAGGAAGGAAGGAAGGGAAACAATAGAAGCAATTTGCCATAATAGAGAAGGAAAAGCCAATGGTGACCCTCTAAAAGTTTCTCTGAAGGTCAAAAACATTCCCTTTCAACCTTTTAACAAACAGTTAATCAAAGTTCACCTTCTGTCACATAAAGACCAATCAACGATAAATGAAACAATAACTAAGAATGTGTTTTCAGTCTCTTTCTTCTGTCTTTTATCTCTTTCTACACATGCCTGACAAACTTGAATTTGTCAAAATCTGTAACACATTTCAGGAATGGTCCTTTAGGAAATATCTCATATGGTTCATTTCAAATGCATAAGAAGTTCTCAGAAAAGAAAAGCTAACTAGCACATAAATTGCCTCTTAAATGTGTTTGTTTGTTTGAGACAGTTTGGCTCTTGTTGCCCAGGCTGGAGTGCAGTGGCGCCATCTTGGCTCACCACAACCTCCACCTCCTGGGTTTAAGCAATTCTCCTGCCTCAGCCTCCTGAGTAGCTGGTATTACAGGCGCCTGCCACCACGCCCGGCTAATTTTGTATTTGCAGTAGAGACAGGTTTTCTCCATGTTGATCAGGCTGGTATCGAACTCCCGACCTCAGGTGATCCTTCCGCCTCGGCCTCCCAAAGTGCTGGAATTACAGACATGAGCCATTAAACATTTTTTGACATTTTCTTAACACATGTGGCCACTTGGTCCCAGAGAAAACCCTACACAACCTTCCTGAAGTGGTTCAGTAAACATTTTTTAACTTAGCTCTGTGTATCCAACAGTAAACAGCAGATACTTATTTGTTCTTATACTAATTGAAGCTCTGCACTCCTCCATATTCTTCAGTGGTTTGTTAGAACCAGGTTAATTAGATATGACCAAAATAATAAATATTATATATTTTAAAAGTTAAAATTGTGTAGGTAACCATAAACCAATTTAAAAAGTATTTAAACTGTGTCTAAGCTTTCATTATGTCATTTTAACCTGGATGTTGAAGAACTATATCCTACACTTTCAGGGGCTTCCATGTTTACATATGGTTAAAATATGTAATTTTAAGAAGAATGCAGAAACCTAAGTTACTCAAGAATGTAAATGGATCAATGAGTCATGAACTGACCTAACTACAAGTTTCCATATGGGATCTCATTTCTATGTGGAAGATTTGGGGCAATGCCGGCATGTCTAATCATGTGTATACATGAGCAGGGGAAACAAGGTAGCAAAGAAACATTGAAAAAGAAAGATATTCCCATTCCTAAGAGTAAAAAAATTCCTAAAGAGCTATAGTTATGAATTTTAAAAGATAAAATTTGACACCATGAGGGACTGCTTATAGCATTCTATTCATTGTGGAAAGCCTATTAAATATGATTATTTAATAGAATAAAACATTATTTATTTTCATAGGTTATTAAGCAAAAGTTTTCCTTGACACAGAGCATGCAAATAAATTTAGATTCTACTACTATGGGTATGGAATATATACCAGCTCATTATACAATAATAATAATGAACCGTTATAATTACAGTAAAAAAATACTCCATAATTGAAATGTCATTTATGATAAGATTTACCACTTAAATGAACCGCACAGTATTTTGTACATACATCTATCACAGCAAATACTAGAAAATGTGCTTTATATAAAAAATAATAATAATAACATTTATAGCACTTTCTATGTTCTAAGCAGTCTCCTAAGCATGTGGCATGCATTTGTACTCCTTTAATGCTCAAAATAACCCTACAGAGTAGCTACTGTTCAAATATGCATTTTAAAATTGAGGGAACAAAGGCACAGAGAAGCTTAGGCTAAGTAAATTGCCCAAGTTTATACTACTAGTAAGTTGTATACTTGTAGTAATGACTCCTATAGTAGACTGGGAGATGCTTTTGCACAAACAAAGCTAAATCTTATGAGTGATAGAACAGAGTGGTGGGGCTCCAAAGTGGGACAGGCTTGGATTCAATCTCAGCTCCTAAAATTTCTAATGGAATGAACAGTTCCTTGACTTTTCTCAACTCCTTTTCTTTTTTCTTTTTTTTTTTTTTTTTTTTTTTTTTGTTATTATACCTTAAGTTCTAGGGTACATGAGCATAACGTGCAGGTTTGTTACATATGTATACCTGTGCCATGTTGGTGTGCTGCACCCATCAACTCATCAGCACCCATCAACTCCTTTTCTAACATGTGAAATGGCGATGTCACTTGTTACATTTCAGAGTGGAGCATAACAGGCATTTACACGGGAGTGGGGATTGAAAGAGACGAAAGAGGGTGCTCAAGAGGACAAAGGGGGAGAAAGAGGGAGAAGAGAAGGAGCAAGAGAAGGAAGAGGAGGAGGAGGAAAAAAAAGAAGGAAAAGGAGAAGGAAGAAGAAAGAGAAGAAAACATGATTAACAAAAAATTGTTAAATAATGTTAGTGGTATTATTCCTTTTTCAAAAATCATCTTATCTTTGAAAAATATATCTTTTGAAAATATCCAAATTTCCCACAAATTATATCTTTTCAATATCTAACAAATGATAAGGTTTTTAGTCTTATTTTTCAAAATGTAAGAAACAACTAGAAATTCCTCTCCAAACTAACTTCCTACGATTTTTTTAATGCAAGTAGAACAGATCAGATTCAACATTATATCTCTTTTCTTCTTAATAATTAAGGTAGTTACCCAATAGTATAGACAAGTAACATTTGCTACTTTCTAGCTGTGTGACTGAACCTAAAACATAGAACTGGATTATCTCTAAAGCTAGTTTCATTTCTAAAATTCTAAGTGCAGAGGCGGTTATGGAAACACATGGAGTTTATAAAAGTCTGAATTCCTTGGGCAGTCTGCAGAGCACCCAGAAGCTTCTTCATTATTGAATCAATCATTTTGTCATTGCCACTATACCTCAGAGACAGGAATGTTTTCAGATCCCAAAATACACCATAAGAAGATTTCCCTCTTCTTCATGTAAAACCAAGTTGGGTATGAAAGGGTTGCTGTTAGATTAATATCTATCTATACAACGTGTCAATAGAACTCTGAAATCATAAGCATGATACTTTTTCTTGTCTTTATTTTCATGTATAATACTTGATTACCTATAAGCCTAGAAGCAAACAATAAAGGATATCCTACTGACCATTACTCTACTGTGTATAGCTACACCTTTCTTCATTTGAGGCAAATTTTGATAGCCAATAAATATTTGTTAAACTAATGGCTACAGAGTCCCTGAACAGAAAGCATAAACGGGTCAGGGAAGGGAAAGATAATGGTTGTAACATATGTTCCTCTGACTATGAGATTTTGATCCTCTTCTTACCAGGGTTGCCCAAAAGCAGTACAGTGGAAGAATGATATAGACAGAGAAGTGGAGAACAGGAATGTTCTTCCAGAGGGAGTTTTCAATTTGAGACAACAATAACTTCCACTTTGCTATCTTCTAGTTGCTGATTTTGCATCTATAAGAGATCTTGTTCATTATTTCTCTAGTGCAGCAATATGTTCACAATGAATGTATAATACTTACACTTTGGAAAAGTTGTCCAAGTCTTTGACTTCTTCCTTATTTTCTCCAGTTTGGTGTCCTCTAGTTTGTTTCTGTTTCCCACTTTGTCCTATGAGTCTTCATACTGAAAATATTTATAATATAGTGTTAACTGGACGCATTTTAACTTGGTTCCTTACACTATGCCATATGGAAGCGAGCCTCTCAAGTCCTGTCCTGAGGTGGTGAGGGCTCTGATCGTCTTGCACTCAACCGAGCAATGACAATATCTTTAGGCAATACAATATAAAGCCTTTTAACCTCATTCTAGAAAATTGATTTCATTGGTGAAGCAAGAAATCACCCTTTAGACCTCTTAGGTCACTTTCCAGTGGGAGTAATTATTTTTCACAAAATAATTTTCCAGAAATGGAAAAGAAAAAAAAATTGTTTGTTTTGCCAGCTAGTGGATACATACGAAGCAAAAGATTACTTGATTTTAACTGAGTATCAGTCAGCAAAGGAAGTATTTAAGTATTCAACTCCTAACTTTCTGTTAATAAAACAATCACACAATCTTAAAAATGATCACCTTGCCTCAGAGTGTTTCCTCCAATCACAAGGAGCCCACTGCTTCATAAGACAGTTCAATCTATGCTCCACTGTTTCTACCATCTGTAATTTAAAGAGTAAATCTATTAGCACTTCAATATTATGTTTCTTCAAATATTTAAAGAGGCTCTCATTTATTCCCTATATAAATTTATTTGTTTCCCAAAATACATCAACAGTCTTTTTCAACTATATTTTATAGAATAAGTTTTATAGATATCCACAGGTTCTGATGTAAGTTTCAAGTGGTGATCTTTAAGTATAGAAATTAAAGGTGAGAGTCCCTATTACTTAGTGTTTCTCTCTATCTTCCTATGTATCCTCTGTGTGTATACCCCTTAGTAAAACGTTCACATATATAAGCATCTGTGCAAAATGACACATATTGCAGCACTGACTGAAGGAGAGAGATACTGGAAAAAACCCAAGTACTTATATAGAGAGAGAGAGTGGGGAATTATAATATTTTAGTGTGATGAAATACATTCAATGATTTAAATTGTTAAATAATATTTTGTACATATATATATAAGGTTAAAAACATAATGTTGAGGGAAAAAAATTAAAGATTGTAAAATTATGTTCAAATTTTTATAAACCAAAAAAATGGACACACTTATGAATTAAATTTTAAAAATATCCAGACTACAAAGAAAAATTCTAAAATGCATAAAGTCTAATTTAACATCTTAAGCGAGAAATACAATGACAAACAGACAGTTAAGAGACTACCACAATAGTAAAATAATGGTGGATTTCAGCAGCAATGATTCAGGGAAGACTCAGTGTCAACAAGCATCTGTTTTTACCAGACAAGCATAATCTTGACTGTTTTTCATGCTGTCTGGCTTCTAATGCTCATTTTCTGAAGCTGCTTCTCTAAATGTACTACCAAACATGCAGATAATGCCAAATCCTCCTAATAATTGTGTTTTGCTCAGGATGATTAGAAATAGTTTCTTTTGATTGCATAAAATAATCATTATTAAAATAATCTACAAAGGTTACTAGGAGATAAATTGTGTAAGAGTAGACAGGAAATATTTGCAAGAGAAAAATAACCAGAAATAACTTTACTAAAAAAAATAACAAAAGCTCCAAGGTGAAATATTTTGGTCCATGCTCTCTGTCTCTCTCTCTCTCTCCCCATACACACACACACACACACAATGTGCAATATGTATAAAATGTATATATTAAATTATATATATTTATATATAAAGAATAAATGGAACAGAATAGTATCCAGAAATTAACCAAATATATATAAATTATAATTTGTAATAATAGTTATTTATAATAATTTAAAGAAATATAGATTACTATATAAATGAAATTCATAGGAAAAGGTAAATTTCTATCTGCATAGATATAGTTATAAAAGCAAAATAAATTTTAATTGGATCAAAGATTAAGTTTGAAACATTAGAAAAAAAGAACGTGAAGATTTTTTAATAATCTTGGAGTTGGTAAGGCCTCTAAATCATGACATTAAAGAAGCCATAAATATATGGATATGTAATGGATAGAATTGACTGACTTAATCATTTTTAGATTTGATATATCAAAAACCCCACAATGAACATTAATAAAAATCGCAAACTATAAAATATGTGCAACACGTATGACCGAGACTAATTCCTTGTAAATCAAAATACTATTAGAAATGAAAATAAAGAAATATCAACAACTAAGTAGAAAAATGAGCACATACACAGGGAGTTCAAAAGAACAGACATACTTTACAACTCTATGACAATAATAAGACCTCTTTACCTTATAGATTGAAAAAAATGTCAACATAATTTGAAGTAATTTGGGGGAAAAATATGTTAAATCATTGTCAATGAAAGTTTCATTAGAAACATACATTTTATACTTAGTGAATATATTTAAAGCAGAAAACAAGTCACATTTTCAATTAAGAGACAAAAAATGCCCAATTAAAAATAAAAACCCTATTTCTTATTTAGAGAAATAAACAAATAGGAATTTAAAATAAACAAATAGGAATTTTGAAAAAAACAAGCTTTTCGTTGTCAGTTAGATTGGCAAAGATGACAAAGAAAAGACACGCATTAGATACACACAGGAAAAAGACAAGCATAATTGAAGTCACAGAAGAAGAGAGCACAAAGCTAGAGCAATAGCTAAAGAGATTCTGGCTAACAGCTTTCCATAACTGAAGTATACTTCTAGCCATAGAACCAAGATGTTCAATAAACCACTAGTAATAAATAAATAAATAATAAGCAAGCAAGATCATAGTAAATCCTAGAATTGCTGGGGCAGGAAGCACAAAATCCATAAGTGAATCAATGGGAATGTTGGGGAGAAAGTCCAATCTATTCCTTGCCTCTTCTTTGTTATCTATATGTGAGTATTTTAGCTACTGGTAATGCAAAATTACAAATTCACTGTCGTTTCAATGAATGTTTTACATTTTGGAGTTCACCATCTCAACAAATTTGAGTGTAATCTCAACAACAGTCTCTTATTTGAGGCTTATATATGCCATTCCAATGTTGTTTATGCCTGGAAGCTTCTCAGAAAAACAGATCTCATGATATGTCTCTACTGTCACACCTCTTCACTGTAAGTTCAATAAATTCCACCTTCTTCACTGTAAATACTTTTGTCTCTAATTCCAGAGACAATCTTTGTGGAATCCTATATCCATATATCGAACACTCTGTGTGCCCTGGAATTGTGTCTGGGGAGAAGGAATACAGGTAAGGAAGGAAAATTCATATCAGGAGTAGGAATGAATTCCAATAAAGACAAGTCACTACCCGCCCTTCAGAGGAAGGGGTGTGACACAGTTGATTTGACACCAAATGCATGTGGTCTCTCTGAGGAATGGCACCATAACAAGGCTGCAGCATGACTCCCTTCTGCCAACAGACCAAGCATTCAGGAGCTGTAGTAGTGGTATGAGACTAACCCTGATAAAAGAGAGTCCATGTTTTTGGTCCCTGATGGGCATTGCTGTGAAGTACAAAAATCTACACACTTAGAGCCCACTCACATAGGTTCATCCTCATTCTTCCCTCCCAGACTACTTTCCTCCAATTTTCAATTTTGATCTTCAAGACCCCTAACAAGCTAGCAAAGCCATTTTTCAAAGCCCACGAATTCATGTTTATTTTTACTTATGACCAATTATCCATCTAAAGCTGATAACTAAGTGTGATGTTTATGGCTCTGGCCAATGAGAGAATTCTTCCTCATAAGTGTCTGTGAAGGTCAGCTGAGTGAATTGTAATGCAGCAGCAGTCCATTTTTTGGCTTGCACCAAGACATAGAATGAAGTCATCCATAGAAACTCTCCCATGAGGCCATAACATTGAGCTTAAGAAAATATATTAATGCCAGAGAAATACTTGATAAAGGATTTAGACTACCTGTTCATACCAATTACTAGTGCCTTTATACCTTCAGCATGGTCCTACACATGCCATTTCCAATGTGTGATGGCTTGCTGCTGTGGCAGCTAGAAATTATGACTTAATAAATCTGATAACAGTTCATGATGAGCAGTGCTCACATAGGCAGTCACTTGGAAATCAATGGTCAGGTACTTAGTCCCTAATAAGACCCAATAGCATACTAAGATCTATGTTTTAAACAATAAGCAGTTGTCTTCTGCAGAGATTTTTTTCTGGAATCCTAAAAGTTAGTAATTGCTGTTTATCTAATTGACTTTTGTAAATAATCTACACAATCTCCTTATTTATCATGGATATCTCCATTTCATTAGATTCCTGGTTGACATAGCCTGAATGGCAGGGCAGTTTGCACTGAAGACCAGAATTAGTACAGGGACTCACTGAAAACTGGAAATGCTATGAATCAACCTAAAATTGATATAAAGTAGTATTTATGAAGCAGTGTTTATGCTGCATATAACATTCAATGATCTTGCAAGAACTGTGCCTCTTTCTTAGTGGTAAAGAATATAAAGCAAAATAACGTGTATTTTACGTAATGGGAAGATACTCTAGCCTTCCCTAGTGTATTGAACTCAAAACCTAAATGATTTGGCAGAATTCTGAAAATATCTAAGGGTATTGCTAACCTTCTTGTATGTCATTTCCTACCCGCAGGTCTAATCAGAGCATGCCTTCAATGTGTGACTAATACGATGTTCTATAGATTATCATGACCATTAAGTTCCCTAAGGACTATATTATGACAGAGAGTAAATGAGTTTTAAAAAGCTGAACAAACTCTAAATGTTCAGAAAGTTATGGAGTAACAAATGTGAATTTTTAAGGGTGAGAACTCCATCACAAGATGAAGTTGAGTGGTTTTCTGCAACTTGTTGTTAACATGTTAGTAGTTGTATGATATCCTTCATGTACAGTATGAAGTTAAATCTATTGGAATTTCAATATATTGCAAATACAACATATAATGTGGCAAGGATCTTCTCCATGGAAAAGTATTTATGATGAAACATAAATTAGTTTAAAATGTAAAACACCTATGGTGAAATACTGGATCATGGCTCTGCTGACAGATCCATTCCACCCACACCCCACCTTTATGTTCCTCTAAAGACCACCCTGAAGTGCCTTTGCAATCACCTACTCTGTTTTTTCCTGGAGGGCTCTGTTACTCTGTGTTCCTGGAAAGTGTACCTCTGATACTTTCCTCCTTGTCCTGTGATTAACTTGACTTATACTATCGCCAGTTGTCTAGACTTAGTCAATGGAACTAAAGCTTCTTCATCTTTTATCCTGTTGGCATTTTGAGGTACTCTCTCCACCAACCATGACACTCTCTCTCTGTAAAGTCTGGAGTATCACATCAGCTCCTTCGAACACTTCTGAGCTGGGCATTGTCTGAAGGACTGTTCCTTGTCAGAAGGACTGCTCGTCAACTTAGTTCATAAGCATAGCAGAAGTAGCTCAAATTGTGAGATCTCAGGAAACAAATAAAAGTCTGCCTTGGGTTTGGTAGCATCCCTTCTTACTTTTTAAAATATCCAGATTATCAAAAGCAATTTAGGAATATATTCATCTACCATAGACAAATCCCCTAATATGGTATAGTTTGGCTTAGCCAGGGAGAAATATGTTAATTAACTCATGGTGTGAGTTATCATGAAGAGGGATCCATATAATACAGAGCCTGTGCAGACTAAAAAGTTTTTTTTTTCTTTTCTTTTCTTTATTCTAAGAGAAATACCTAAAAATTAAAAGACTGAAGAGATTGGTGACTTGATCAAAAGCTAAGTAATCTGTTCAAGGTCACAAAATAGTCATATAATCAATGTTCAAATCCCAGTTTTTGACAGCCAACTCAAGATACTTTACACTTTTTCAATTGACTAACGTTATTTCCACATTTACTGAAATGTTCACTTCTGCCATTTTATACAGTTAAAGGTATTTCTCTGTCAATTTGTACAGCAGTGCAGGGAAAGTCTATAGGATCTGTAAACCAGAAAGAAAAAACAAAGAATTTTTAATACTATCCTGTTACTTTGAAATGTGTGTATTAAATAGTTGATTACCAAGTTATATTAATAGTTGCTTTATTTTTTATATTTTAAACAAAATTTAAGGTGGGATTCTACAGCACATAATATCACAATCCTAACCGAAATGTAATGCTATGTGCCTTTAATAGTTTCCCTTAACTAGGAATTAATTAAATTAGAAATTCATTGCTATTAGCATTAGCAATGTCTCTGTTTTTATTGGAACTAGAGTAATTTGAAAATTTTGTGAAAATATGCTGCAATAAACATACATGTACATGTGTCTTTAGAATAGAATGATTTACATTCCTTTGGGTATATAACCAGTAATGGGTTTGCTGGGTCAAATGGTATTTCTGGTTCTAGATCCTTGAGGAATAGCCACACTGTCCTCCATAATAGTTGAACTAATTTACACTCCCAACAGTGTAAAAGCATTCCTATTTCTCCACAGTTTCACCAGCATCTAATGCAAATCAAAACCACAATGAGATACCATGTCACACCAGTCAGGATGGCGATTATTAAAAAGACGAGAAATAAATTTTAAACAGTGAGTTTACCAAATGATAGCATTCACTTTATAAATGCTATCTTTTTGTTTTGTTTTGTTTTGTTTTGCTCTTGTTGCCCAGGCTGGAGTGCAATGTTGCGATCTCGGCTCACTGCAAAGTCTGCCTCCCAGGTTCAAGCGATTCTCCTGCCTCAGCCTCCTGAGTAGCTGGGACTAAAGGCATGCGCCACCACACCCGGCTAGTTTTGTATTTTTAGTAGAGACGGGGTTACTCTATGTTAGTCAGACTGGTCTCGAACTCCCGACCTCAGGTTATCCGCCCACCTCGGCCTCCCAAAGTCCTGGGATTACAGGTGTGAGCCACCGTGCCCAACCCCACCATTTTTTATATTTTGAAGCAAGTCATAGATGAATTTCACTTTATTGCATAAATAGATGAAGCTACTGACATTTTTTATTCAACTAGTTCCTGATTTCTGTCATTATCGGGTGCACCATCCTCCCAACACCTTGAGGGGTCCTTTGGATTTTTTTTTATGGTGGTTCCATTATGTAGGCATGATTGATTACATCATTGGACCCTGGTGATTAAACTCAATCTCAAGCTTCTCTTCCCTCCCCAGAGGCCAGGAGGTGGGGATGAAAGTTCCACTTTTTTTTTTTTTTTTTTTTTTTGAGACGGAGTCTCGCTCCGTCGCCCAGGCTGGAGTGCCGTGACCAGATCTCAGCTCACTGCAAGCTCCGCCTCCCGGATTTATGCCATTCTCCTGCCTCAGCCTCCCGAGTAGCTGGGACTACAGGCGCCCGCCACATTGCCCGGCTAGTTTTTTTTTTTGTATTTTTTTTAGTAAAGACGGGGTTTCACTGCGTTAGCCAGGGTGGTCTCGATCTCCTGACCTTGTGATCTGCCCGTCTCGGCCTCCCAAAGTGCTGGGATTACAGGCTTGAGCCACCGCGCCCGGCCCTCTCATTATCATATTTGACGAGATGCTTTTGAATGCTTCTGATTTTTTGATATCTTCAAAATACTTTAAAATATCTGTATCTGGCAAAGTCTAGTCAGGAGACAGAACTGACATGAGTACCTTGAACAAAGAATACTTAATATAAAGAATTAGCAACTGTTAAAAGGAATTAGCTACTACAAGGAGAATAAAAAATAACTCTAAAAAAATACCCTAAGGGAGAATTGACATCTTTTACGATACTGTTTTTCTATTTATTAATATAGTGTCTATCTTCACTTATTTAAGTTTTATTTACTAATACACTCTTCATTACCACCTTTTGTTAAGTTTTATAATTTTCTCTAAATGCACATCTTTAAATTTGTACATAAGCTTAGAGTATTTGTTGTTTTGCAAGTTATGTTTTTTATGTAAATATTTGTAATTTTTTGTTAACATGTTTTTTCTTTTTCAACATTTATTTGTAAATGATGTCAATTCTCTACAAGTTAATAAATGTGTTGATAAACAATGAATATAATAAATATCTTTGTATGTTAATTAACACATGAATCCAATGCAATTACAACAAAATCCTGAAATAATATTTTAAGAAATCTGACAAACTGATTGTAAAATATTTACAGAACATAAAAGGGATAAAACTAACAAAGACACTGTGAAAAATAAGATGAAAGAACTTAATCTATCAGACATCAAGATTTATTTTAAAACTATAGTAAATTAAAACAGCGTAATATGGGTTCAGGGCTAAGCACATACATTAACGAAACAGAACAGAGTCTAGTAACAAATCCATACATACACTGAAGCTGAAAATATAAGAGAGGTAGTATTGCAAATTGAGGGAAATGATGAACTATTAAATAAATGATATCAAGTCTGATTTCTACATATTTACAAATATATAAAAATAGATTTCTATCTCCCAACATTTACAAAATGAATTACAAAGGGATGAAATTCTTAAGTATAAAAAGCAAAATATGTTTTAATTTACAGAAGAAAATCTAAATAATGTCATATGATCTTGACAGAGAGAAAGATTTCTTAAATCAGACACAGACACACACAAAAAAAGATATCAAAAATGATTCACAAATGCAATCACATTAAATTTTTAAAAAGTTATTACAAAAGGCCATTTGAATAGCTGATACATTTTACAATACTCTTGAAATGAAAAAATAAAATAGAGTGATGGGGACCAGATCACTGGTTGCCAGGGGTTAAGATCACAGGGAAGACAACACAGGAAAGTTTCTTGGAAGTGATGGAAGAGGACTATGTCCTTATTGTGGTTTGTAGTAGTCGTGGCTACATGAATCTATTTATGTAATAATATTTCATAATACTATAGAGCAATAGTAAAAACAAAAAAAAAAAGAATACATGTAAAAACTGGTTAAATCTGAATCTGAATAGTCTTTACTTTACTTTGGAAAAAAAAAAACCCTAGGCCTAAAGGGGAGAAACCAAGGAAGAAATAAATGTGGAAGGGTGATGCCCTGCCCAAGGATGAGTTTCAGAACACTTTGGAGAGAATATGAGTGAGGCCCCCTGGATGGAGAGAGGTTCTCTGGGTTGCGCTAGACCAGAGCTAGTTCACAGAGGGTGACTGAAAATGGGGCTCAGAGAATTTAAGGCCAAGGCTGGCAATAAAACTTGCTGGAGGATGAGTACCACTGGGTGCCTGAACATAAGCCACTGGCAGCTGCACTATAGGAACAAGAGAAGTGGCACAAATAAAAATCTTGGTGTTAAAATAGTTCAGCTTTCTAGATTCTCCTCTCTTTTCTACAACTCATAATCTAAAAGGAAATTGGAATTATCTAGCCAATCAGAGAAAGCCCTTTAAATGAAAGGTTTAAAATGGAAGCTTCTGAGTATATTTCATTCCATATTTTAAAGCATTGCTAGCTATTTGAAAACTATGGGATAGGCATAATTCATATGGGGAGAGGAGTCTCATAACCTAATTATCTCCACTTAAACTTAAGCACTTATGTTAAATCATAGATTGGCTATTCCCTAAAGCTGGCAAAATTCAGTTTCAGATTTTTAAATACTATTCATCCATATAGACGTTTTAGGCATGTCATTAAGAAAACTTATAAAACCTGACAAATGTTTGAATGTATGTCTACCAAAGAATTAGGTTGTCATTGCTTTTTTTGATCATATTTACATTTACCCGTAACAAAAGCAGTAAATGCATACATATTATCCATCTAGTACCCATATTTTTTTTCTGGAACCAGTAATCTAAACAGTGATTTTTCCATGTTTTTGATATTTAACTCTCGCTTGATACCTAGAAAAAGACTTGTTAATATTCATTAAATATTCTGTATAGTATCTTCTCCACTACTTTCCCCACAATTGAGATACACCACAAAAAAGGACTAAAATATTAAACAGGGTATTGACCTGAGGAATTTGAAGGAATTTTGTCTTAATGAAGGGAAGTTCTCACTACTAGTGACATTTCAGAAATTATCCTTGGCCTCAGGTAATAGTTCACAATTTTCCTTATGGCAGCCTTCATATCCCTATTCCTTAGTGTATAAATAATGGGGTTTAATATGGGGGTGAAAACAGTGTAAAATATGTCAAGTAATTTATCCACAGGATAGATGGTAAAGGGCCATACATAGATGAAGATGCAAGGTCCAAAGAATAATATTACTACTGCAATATGGGAAGCCAGCGTAGAAAATGCCTTTGCCATTGCAGCTGAAGACTTGAGCAAAACTGTGACAAGAATAATGATGTAGGAGCTGACCAAGAGAGAGAAAGTGCTTAGAGAAAGAACTCCACTATTGACCACAATTAGTATTTCAATGATGTTAGAGTCCAAGCAGGCAAGTTTGGTCACCCGAGGAAGATCACAAAAAAAGCTGTCTACTACATTAGGTCCACAGAAAGGCAAGTTCACAGTAAATGATAACTGGCTTAATGTGTGCACCAAGCCCACAGCCCAGGATATCGTTACCAAGACAGTGCATGTCCTTCGGCTCATGATGATCACATAGTATAAGGGTTTGCATATGGCTACATACCTGTCATAGGCCATCGAAACAAGTAGCACCATCTCCCCTCCAGTAAAAAGGTGAACGAAGAAAATTTGGGCTATGCAGCCACTGAAGGATATGGTCTTGTGTTCACTCAGAAAATCTGCAATCATCTTAGGGGTAGCAAAAGAAGCCTGACAAATGTCAATAAAGGAAAGGTTTCCCAAGAGAAAGTACATAGGGGAGTGCAAGCTGGTATCAAAAGTCACTGTGAGGATAATGAGAAGATTTCCCAGCACAATGACCATATACAACACAGAGAAGAAAACAAAATAGAAAAGCTGGAGTTTTTGAGAACTACAGAGTCCCAACAGTACAAACTCAGACACCACTGAAGAATTGGCCTTATCCATGGTTCCAGGCTGCAGACTTGTTCTGAAACAACTCTAAAGGAGGATAAATAGAAAGGAATCAGAACTTGAATTAAGAATACTTTTAAGGTGAGGGATTCTGAGATCTCAGATATAATGTACATTTGCTGAATGCAAAAATTTTAAAGAGGCCATAGCAGTATGTCTGGATAGGTAGATAATAGGAAAGAACTTATGTAAATGTCTAAATAATGCTTAATAATTTAATCAATAGAATTAGAACCCCTTGAGTTTTTGGATAGTCCTTGTCTGTTATATAGTAGGAAATGAGCTTACCCAGAAGCTGACTCATGACAACAAGACTAGAGGAGTGACCTAGAGTCCAGCTCCACGGGCCTTATAGGTTGACAAAAAGTGTTTACATCTACTTGTCTTGTGGTCATCTTACATCATCAATTATACAACATTCTTCTTAACTTTTGAAGAGATATTCGTAACTTGATTATTATTACATGATGTAAAGTCACACAGATTAACTTTTGGCTAATTATTTTGTCTGGACTTTAATTCCACACCTTAAAAAAGATGGGAGGTGTAAAAATACCTACTTTACAGAAAACTTTAGAGTTTAAGCAGGATAAGTCATGACAGTCTACTATCAAAGTAATTGCATTGCAACATAGGATCTCAATACGTTAAACACCGCTATATTAATAGAAATTTACCTTCGTGCTGCTGTAGGAGTCGTTTCCAATTTAGGCAATTCCTACTAAACAGATACTATTGAATGTATATTATACTGGCCTATAGTTCCAACTGAGTTTATCAATTAGTCATCCAATAATTTCTTAAAACACGTATTATGACTGACCTGAATTATCTAAATCCCATTTTCTGTTGATTATCCAAGAGCAGAACCTAAATTTTTCATTTTCTTTGCCTATCAGAATTTGATTTCAGCCCACTTACGTTCTCCCTGCTAGAGTTCTCCATGATCTTCTTAAAACATGTTTACAATTAATGCCAGAAAATTAAGTGTTTTTTTAAAAAAAAATTTTTTGGGATAGAGAAGTAAAAATGATTATAAACCTCTCATGCTCTTGAAAATATCTAAAAATTTGCATCTTATGTTTTTCACCCTGTAAAACCCTACTATATAAATCTAGTCCAGTCGAACTGGAATAGCTTTAAAGAAGTGCTGTTTTAGGAAACCATATTAGTTCTGACAATTAATTGTTGACAACAGTCATAGTAAGAGACCTGAGAGAGTGATGATCTAATTCTGGTCCCATGTGAGAACATGAGCATCTTTTTCTGCTAATTTATTTCAGACAAGAAGCCAGAGTCTTTACTTTGTCTCTAGGCTACAGACCTAGCCTCTCATTTAGATGAATGCAGTTGCAGTCCACACAGGGAAGCCCCACAGTAAACAATCATATTGTGTCCTCTATTGGAAGAATGTTCAGAGAAGCATTCCACTGGGCCACATTTTGGATATACGTTATTTTAAACTCTGGAACTATGACAAAAAAAAGACTCATTATAATTGTTTAAAGCTTTAGTAACAACAAATCAGTGTCTATAATATACAAAAAGGCAATAATTAAGAGGATTCTGAAACATAATGTAATCACTTTATCCCATGTGTGACTCATTTTGTTCCTCCATTTGTGAAATAAATGTGTCCTTGCTCAAGTTCATGTATTTATTACATAAAATGATCAACTCTACCTAATGAAAAAGTTTATTGTATGAATGTAATGTATTAAGCTAAAAATTGAGGCAGATTTAAATATAGTGAATGACGAATCATAATTTTAAAATTTACAAATGAAGGACAAAAAGAGCTTGCGTTTGTTCCGACACTGCTAGATAACATCTACTGTGTATACATGTTTTATCAAGTGATCTTTACAATAGACCTTTGGAAAAGGGGTTATTAAACTGCAGAAGAGAAAAACAAAGATTATACATGTTTAGTAATCTGGGGTCAGACAGCTAGTAAGGGTCAGAACATCTCAGTGAGGATTTGAAATCAGATAATATAAATAATATTTAATATTTACTATGCACCAAAGTGTCAGGCACTGTTCTGCGCTCTTAATATATAGTAATTGAATCTTCCCATAATGCTACATGGTAAATGCGCTTACTAATTCTGTCTTACAATAAGAAGTCAGAGATACAAAGATGATAAGCAGTTTCCCTGAAGTTCCATAGCTGGAGAGTCATTAAACTAGAATTTGAACCCTGGTATTTGACTCCAAGGCCAGCTATTGCCACACTACGACATACTGTTTCAGATCTGAATACAAAATCGATGCCATTGACACTGTGCTACAACTGGGAATTCCCTCAATATATGTTCATGATTCTAATCTTTTCACCTACTATGAGCCATTGGTCAGTCGGTTGAGCTAGAGTTTCCCAACTTTGGCATTATTGACATTTGGGGTTGAATTACTGTGTTGAAACAGACTGTCATGTGACTATTGTAGGGTATTCAGGAGCATCTCTGCCATCACCCATCAGATGCCAGTTACACTTTCCCCCCAGTTATGACAACCAAAAATGTCTCCAAACATTACAAAATGTCCAGCTGAGGAGGTGAAAAATGACTCCCAGTTGAGAACCACTGTGCCACTGGGTTAAGCTGTCTTTGGCTTGCATTTTTAGTCTCTTCCTGTTTCATTTCACTTTTCATTTAATCTTTTCATCTACTGACAACTGTTCAGATTCACTTATCAAAGAAATAAGAAAAAAACCTCTCCTAAACTCTTCTATTCTCTTTGTTTTTTCCTTAATTTTTCTTTTTTTAAGAAAAGAAATTTTGTGTAAGAGTGTCTACGTTTCCGTCCAAATCTTTTTTACTACTCAGACTTTTAACATGCTTAACTATACCTTTTGTTGCCATGGTCAGGAAAACTAGTTTATCAAATGGCCGCAAAGACCTGGTAATGATAGCTAACTCTTAAACAGAACGCCTCTTCATTTTCCTTTCAGAATTTTTAATATTAGCTTTCTTTATTCATGCTACTGCCCCTTAAAAGTAGATTCCAAGAGGTCCTAGCCTCTGGCATTCTAATTTTTTTTCTTTTTCCTTCTATATTTCTTGAACTCTTGTCTCTTTACGTCCTTATTAATCTCTTTCTCTTCCTTGTTATCTCCCTTTCTTCAGCATTCCATTCATCTCCCTAGCATCAGTCATCACCTCTGTATTATGACCGCTAATTTTGCGGTACTGTTTCCCCCTGCCCCCCACATTCCAATATTCCAATCTGTTTCTGATACTTTTTGAATGTGACTGTACACAGCCATCTCAAACCTTGGCTCTCACAATTTCCCAACTCAACTCTTTTCCTTCAAACTTTTCTGAATTAACTGTAAAGGAAAACCTACCTTTCTCCTGGACCTCACTCTTCCACTTGAAACATCTCATCATTCCTTAAGCTTATATAGAAATCTAATGTCCTTAGCATGAGAGCCAAGAATATATAACCTGTTTTTACCTATGCCATACCCTGCTCTCTAGCAAAAATTAATAAATAAATAATTTTTAAAAACAGGCTACTCAATATTTATTAAGCTGATAAACAATTCCTTATCCATTTTTTCATGTCCTTCACAGATGTCTATTCCAACACAGATGTTACCACCTCTAAAAGCCTTCCTAGAGGCTTAAGTCGAAATGTCTATGTTCTAATGTTTCTGTAGCACTTTGATTGCATATGCGTTATATCTTCTCCCAAGGTGTAGTGAATTATGTTGGCTTGGCATACATTTTGAATACAAATTCCACTTTCTCATACCAGAAGCAGGGCTCAGTTACCCTTGACACAGTTTCCAGTTCTACACTATATTCAAATGGTTCAAACTGGTGGCCAGAGATTAAAAACTAGAGGCATCTCTCCCACCTGGCAGACTGGGCTTCCCGCTTTCCTGTCACTTTCTTTAAATGGACCATTCAGTCATTTTCCGGTGAACTTAAAGTAACCCATACCCTTTTCCCTCAGGTATACTGCTAGATGACAGATTTTCTCGCCCTCCCTCTGCCTGACTCTTCATTCCTGCCCCACATGACCCTGGGATGAAGGACTGTCCTCCCAACTTATTGCACTCTCCCTGCCTGATCGCTAAATAAAAATCCTTGAATGTTTTTGCTATTTCAGGGATGTATTGAATTTGCACCATCCACCTGAAGAACCAGGGGCTGGCCCAGGCTGGGTTTTCCCTGGAATGCTTGGGAGAACACAAGATCAGACTCCCAACCTCCAGAGTGCTGGTCTAGTAGACATCAACTAGACATAGGTCAGACAAAAGCTGCAGGGGCATCTGCCAGTATAAAGTCTCCTGTGTGAGGAACTCCCTGGTCCTGACAATTAGGCATTAAGCCTTTCACCAGGTAAAAGAAATATCCCATAAAGACACACTGGAAACACCCACAACAAGTTCATTTTCGTTTCTCATTGGGACAGGATTGCTAGCCACTCTGGTATGGAACTCCAGTTTAGCTGGGACTCTCAAAACGTAAGTTAATACTCCCAGTGTGGAAGAGAAATATTATTATCATAGCTAACTCTATTATTTCTCTTCCATACTGAAACTTCTTGAATTCTTGTGCTTCTTATGAATCATTCACAGGATTTGGTAGAGAGATGTGCCAAAAGTACATTGTCGATAAACATGTTATAGTATTAATGGAAATATACTTCACCCTATATTTGTCATTCACTGAATAGTTTTACCTTCTTACTTTCCTGTGCATAGAATCCTTCCCAGTGAATGGCCTAGAACTCTGCAAACCATAAACCACCCACATAAACTCCATCTTTACATGGAGCAAAAACATTTCATCTACTTGGTAATACAATGTCCTAATTAAGTAATAAAAACCAGTACCAACAATCAACCAGCTAATGCAAAAATAATGACACGACCGGTTTGAGTTGAAGCATAGAGAAAATAGTTTGTCCATTACATTGGAAGTAAACCATACATTACCAATTTTTTTAAGTTATAGAAACAATAAGGGCCGGGCACGGTGGCTCAAGCCTGTAATCCCAGCACTTTGGGAGGCCGAGACGGGTGGATCACGAGGTCAGGAGATCGAGACCATCCTGGCTAACACGGTGAAACCCCATCTCTACTAAAAAAATACAAAAAAAACTAGCCGGGCCAGGTGACAGGCACCTGTAGTCCCAGCTACTCAGGAGGCTGAGGCAGGAGAATGGCATGAACCCGGGAGGCGGAGCTTGCAGTGAGCTGAGATCCAGCCACTGCACTCCAGCCTGGGCGACAGAGCAAGACTCCGTCACAAAAAAAAAGAAAAAAAGAAATAATAAGATGCTTTAAGAAAAATAAATTTGCATTTTACTTCTGTAGGGTTAAATAAATCGTGTTATATACTTTAAGTGCAAATAAAAATAAATTATTGATTATGCTATAACTACAGACCTATAACATGAGTTTGGTATTTAACATTCTCATTATTTTTTTTGTGTAGTTTTACTCTACAAAGCAATATATAGCCTTGATTTTCATGCCTATTTAATTTCTTTAGGTAATAGGTAAGAGTGTCATGATGGATTTTCCTAGGTGCAGTCAGAGTTTTTCACAATTTTCTCAAGTGTCTCCCCAAGTATACTTCATCTATTTACATAATTTCTCACAAGTCATCCCTGGCACACTAAGATACAGACACATGAACATCCTCATCTTTTTTTAATTAATCATTTATTTTTTCCATAAGTTATCGGGGTGCTGGTGGTTAGTGCCTTTTTCTTTTGTCAAATTGTAAGAGTACCATGAATTTATCTAAGTGACCGATTGCAGCTTTTAAGATTCAGTATTAAATTAGCCAAGGTTCATCTTCCAATGGGAATTAACATGTTTCACCAGATATTCTCAAGTGAACAAGGCAAGTAACATCCCACATTGCTGAAAACTATAATGAGGACGATAAGGCCATAGGAGAAAAAGTGAGAGTCATTCAGCCCTTGGGCACTATTGAAGTATCTTCTGCTAATTCTATACAAATGAACCTCCTACTCCAGAGAAAATGTGTGGGAAAGTACATTCTTTTGCCTAAGTGAGAAATACTTTGACTTAGGAATGGAAGGGCATACTGGGTCCTTGCATGTGTAATATGGAACAAAGGGTAATTAATTAGAACTTAAAGGATGTGGGTTCCTATTCTCAATTCTAACAATAACAAAGAATATGTTATTGGACAAATCACTGTAAACCTCTTAGCCTTAGTTTACCCTTGTACAAAATGATTTGTAATATTTCAAGGACACTAAAAATAAAGAGAACTATTAAATGATTTATTGGCATATTTATTTAATTTCATACAAGCAGTATCATCCTTCATGTATTATTTGACAATTTAATATTTTTCTATTCAATAATTGATTTTTAACAGTTATCAATAGTGACACACATGGTTTCAGTTTATACATTTTAATTCTGTAGGATCTCCATTATATAAATACAGTACATTGTATGTTTGTCATTTTTGGTGAATAGACATCTGGATTGTTTCTAGTTCTTGCTATTACAAACAACATTAAAATGAGCACTTGCATAAATAAATATGTGCTAGAAGTTCTCCAGAATGTACACTTGGAGAGTAATTGCTAAATTGTACAAAATTCAAATCTTCAGCATTACTATTAGACATTTCCAAATTATTCTATAAAGCTATTTAACAAATTTGTGCTTCTTTTCAGTTATCAGTTTATTGTCTCTCAGGTTTGAATGTACCCTTCAATATGGGCTAGGTGTTGAACAATGGAATTTCTTTAAGTATTTCTCCCTTTAAAGTGAGAACAATGTTTAGCTTTCTCAGAGAAAGGTGCTAGAAGCACATTGCAGGAGGAAGAAACCCTCTTACCAGTTCAGGCCTCTGCTGGGGTCAGCAACACAGGTGTAAGGAAAACCAATGGAGACTGCTCCAGTCCCAGGCCTGAAGCTTGATTTCCCTACAACTTCACAGCCATGGTCTTGTGATAACTTTTCAGGAGACTTTTCACACAGAAACCAGGGTCCCCCCCCCCACCACAATTTGGAAGAGTTCCTACCCATACCAGCACCTAGATTTCCTTTGCGCATCTAGTCCACTGGTTTCTGATCACCTCTTCCCCAGCTTGCATAAGAGGTGGGCTATTAGTTGCCCAGCAGTTGGGAGACCAGCTCTGACCTAGCCAAATCAGTGAGCTTTTTTACTCACCAATGAGATGAACCATTCATTTCCCAATGAAACTTAACCTCTGTTAAGATTGTGGTTCGTTGGGTACTTTCTCTTTGCTATAGGGCACCACCTAGAGTTTCCTTATATCTTATAGTTACTTTTCCATTATAGTTCATTCTTTATACCAAACTACTTAATCTGTTGTATGGTTTCTGTCTCCTGACTGTACACAGACTGCTACGTATTTCTACAAACAGTGAATGAAGATTTTAATGAAATCTTTAATGATGGTCATGAAGTTTCTCTCTTGTTCCTTGTAATTCTGCACCTTATACATTTTGAGGCTGACATTAGGATTATGCAAGTTTAGGAAGATAGTATAATCCTGGAAAACATTTCCTTTAGCAATATAGTCTCACTTAAATTATGTCTGATATGTTCAATATAATTAGTCATTAGGGAAATGTAAATTTAAAATACAATTAGCTGCAACTCCACACTTGTGAGGAAGCTAAAATTAAAATGAAAAATAACAAGTTTAGCAAACATGTAGAGGAAGTGAAATTTTCATGGGAATATAGGAACATAAAATAATGTAAGCACTTAAAACAGGGTCTGTCAGTTTCTTTTAAAAAGTTAAGCATACACCTACAACATGATTCAGACATTCCAATTTATTATTTGCCTAAAAATGGAAAAATAAAATATATATCCATACAAAGACTTATATGCAAATAAGCAACTATATTGGTAATAGACAAAACTGAGGCACAATAAAAATGTCTGTCGACAGTGAATTAATCAATAAAGTGTGGTATTCCCATACAATGAACTACTTCTAAGCAAGAAAAAGGGAACATAATATTGATACATGTATAAAAATAGATAAATTCAAATAAATATACTGAGTTAAAATAGGAAAAACAATAGAACAAGTAGTGGATTGGGGAGGGGTTGCGGAAAACTTTTGGGACCATGGATACATTCATTATTTTGATTGTAGAGACAGTTTTATGGGCATACGTCAAAACATCAAATTGTGCACTTTAATACATTCAATTTATTGCATATCAATTATACCTTAGTAAAGCCATCTTAAAAAAACATGACTACATGTGACTCAATCATCTCATTCCTAGCTATCTACTCACAAGAAATGAAAACCTAGGTTTACACAAAACCTTATATAGAGCTGTCTGTAGCAACTTCATTATTAATTTCCAAACCACCCATACATTCTTCATCAACAAATGGAATAAACCATAACCCTCAAAACAAAACTGATAAATTTCACATACATTTTGCTAAAGTGCCAGCAGGAAACCAGATTCCAAAAAGCTACACACTACAGGATTATATGAATATCTGAAAAAAAGCAAAACTACAGAGTAAAAAAGAAATCCGTGGTTTCCAGGGGTGTAGGAGGTGGTGAGAAGTTGTCTATATGGGAATAGCAATGGGAAAATTTGGGTGATGGAACTGTTCTGTGTGGAACTGTAGTGATGGACAGAGAACTCTATGCATTTGTCAAAATGCATAGAAATACACAAAACTAAAAGTGAATTTAACCCTAAAAGTTTTTTACAGGTAATCACAAATGTAGAAACAGCTGTACTCTTCTTCAACCCGGCAAAAGTACAAACGGTAATTAAAATAATAACTAAGCCTGTAACTGAGAATGAAGTGTTAGGGCAATTGACAAAATATATTTTTAAAGCTTCATTAGAAACTAAGGTAACACAAAATAAAACAATGGTTTTATTTACATTTATTTTCTCATTAAATTAGCAGATTAAAATTTTATGCTCAATGATACAAAATATGATGAATTATATGAAATATGTCTTCATTAAATTCATTAGGAATTTTTAGTATTTAAGAAAATATTTATGATGTGACATATAAAATACATGAGTATATTTACAATATGATATGCAAGCAACTGCAGTTGACTGAGTGTGTGCTGGAGAGATCAGGCGTCCTTGACCTGTTTCCCACTCTCAGCTGCTGTTGCCTGAGCAGGGCCATGGCCTCCACAGTCCTTGAAACCCCACCCCCCTGGGTCACTGCCTGTGAGCTGCTGCTGCCACCAGTCATCTCATTTTCCCCACACCCACTATAACAAAGAAGGAGAAATTCTTCAACCCAAATCAGGCTGAGTGGAAGTTCCTCTACATCCTGACCAGTGAAGAACATTTGGGGCAAATCACCAAGTGCCAGAGGGGCCCTGAGGTGGCGTTTTCTTAGAATCGCCTGTTCCCATTCTGGGTCATGGCTTAGTAAATGTTCTGGGAAATGAGACTTTCCATCTCACAGTGATTGTCCATAGAAGAGAAGGCTACAGATGAATGTTAGTGACACGTGTGTTGGTGGCAGCAGCAGAGGCACACTGACCTGTCACCCAGCAGGAGACTGCTTCCTGGACCACTAGTGAGAGAGAGGAAAGGAGGTTTACTCCTGCTCTTCTACCTAGTCTTGTGTGGGTTCCTAGCTGTATTCTTTTTGTTCACAATGTGGCCTATGCTTCAGACGCTGAAAGATAAGGTTCCAAAATACCAGCTTCCTAGTTCAGGACTTAAATTTTCTCCAGAACCAGTGAGGGCATTAAAATATGCATTCAGTATGTCTGATTCAGCTTCCTAGAATAGGTATTTTGTAGATTTAATACTTTTCTAAAGCTGTATTAGATGAACAGAAGAATCTCACAATCCATCCTGATGAAGTTCTTTTTGAAAGAAGAGACTAGTTTATAATGCATGTAAATTTCCTGCTACCTTAGTTTAAGCATGCAGTGGTATGGAGCATCCTGATATTTGTGCTTTCAAAGGAAACCCTTGTATTCTTGTAAAAATTAGCAGAGTAATTAGATTAAATCCTCAAGTGGAACCAAGGCTAATGAGTTTAAAAGAAGAACACTAGACAAGTCTGATAACCTCTCACCATGGATTTATAGACTTAAAATATTTAGCACATTGTGGAAAAAAATATGCATGTGTCATATCTATAGCAGTTGTTCTGTCTAAGTAATCTTTGATCATAATGGCTGATACTAGGAAAGAAGCAACACTACAGTGCAGGATTGATGAATCACCCAACGTATAAAACCAAGGTGTTTAAAAGCATAGTGAATGCATAACATGAATAGGATAGCTCCACAGGATAAATGTTATGTTGTTTGTTTTTATTTTGTGCCAAATGGACTGGACAGTATATAATAGAGTGAAATCACCTTGAAGGAAGTTGGGGTGGTACCTAACACTGGATGTCTTAGTTCATACTGGCTGTTATAACAAAATGCCACAAACTGAGTGGCTTATAAACAATAGGAATTCAGTTCTAGAGGCTAAGAAGTTCAAGATAAAGAAATTGGTAAATTAAGTGGCCTGTACCGACTTCCTAGATCATAGACAGCAGTTGCTCTAACTTCACGTGTCAAAAAGAAGGAATTCTCTGAGGCCACTAATGACGTTCATGAGAGCTCCATCCAAAAGACCTAATGACTTACCAAAGGTTTTACTTCCTCATACCATTAACTTGGTGGTAAGAATTTCAATACATGAATAGGACATAAAATGTTCAGACTATAGCACTACAGGGGGTGGGGGACATAAAAATTCAGCCCACAGCTCTGGGGCAGCATCATAATGTACTTTTAGATTACAGTGTTCATTGTTCTGAAGTAACTGCTTTTGCTTCTTGTTCTATTTTTATGTGGTTTTATTGCCAAGTGTCTAAAGCTTTATATGCTATGTTATGTAACTGTTTTATGGACTTAAAACTAGTTAACTGTCATATTTCGATGTTAACACCATTTTGGTGACAAAATGATAAGAATAAATGGTACCTTGGTAACATCAAGTGATTTTATATAGCTTCATAAAAGGTGATCTCTTGCATCTCTCAAGTTTTGTATGTGAGGAGGAAAAAATAAAATAAAAGTAGATTTGAAAAGTGTTATCTTAAATTCTTATAAAGTTAATTTTACATGCTTAATTAGTCTATGGATCTTTTTAATACAGAGCGTAAACTTTTTGATGTAAAATGTATGAAGAAAAGAATGTTAATGGAATGTTTTTACTGCTAACGGTAAATCTCACAAATTACTTAGTATATCTTAACCATAAAAGAAACAGCATTTTTAGTTTAGCAAGTATGAATATGCACGTAAATTTTTATCAAACAATTTCCTATTTTATCAAAATATTTTAAATTGTGCAATCATTTGTGAAACACTCTGTATTGATTTTAGTTAGCAAATATAAGAAAATTAACTACAAAACTATAGCAAGTATGACTGAAGAATGCATAATTGTGTATAGGCTTCTTTACAAGTATTTAACAAAGAACATGCATTTATAATTTCAAGCAAACAAATTAACTGTTAAAAACATTGACGGTTAGAAGAAAAAGACAAAGTCTGTGTCTCAAGTTCCCACTTGTCTACTCAATTCAACAAATCTAGTCTTATGAGAGAGAGCTGGGAAGACAGCCTGGAAGTTACATACTGGGTCTTCAGTTTATGAATTGCTGATTTTACCTCTTTGTTTCTCAATGTGTAAATAAGGGGGTTTAATATAGGTGTGAAAACTGTAGAGAATACAGACAGAATGTTATCCACTGGTAAGTTGCTGAAAGGCCAGGCATAGATGAAGATACAGGGCCCAAAGAACAGGGTCACCACAGTAATGTGGGCAGTCAGAGTGCTGCGAGCCTTGGCCATACCTGCTGAGGAATGTCGCCGCACAGTAATCAGAATGACCGTGTAGGAGATCAGCAAAAGAAAAAATGACGTTGCCCCCATAAGACCACTGTCCAAAAGCATCAACACTTCAGGGATATAAGTATCTGTACAGGCAAGTTTGATGACCAAAGTAAGGTCGCAATAATAACTGTCCACTATGTTTGGGCCACAGAAGGGCAAATTTACAGTGAAAGCTAACTGGCTCAGGGAGTGCATAACCCCAATGACCCAAGATCCTACCACTAGGCCTGTACATGTGCACAAGTTCATGATGGTTGCATAATGGAGAGGTTTGCAAATGGCTACATACCTGTCATAGGCCATGGCTACAAGGAGCACCATCTCACCACCAGCAAAGACATGGAGCAAGAATATCTGGGCCATGCAGCCCTCAAAGGAGATAGTCTTGGGTTCATGAAGGAAATCATGGATCATCTTAGGGGTTGCATAAGAGGCAAGAAAAATATCAAAAACAGAAAGGTTACTGAGCATGATGTACATGGGTGTATGCAGGGCAGGTTCTGAAATCACTGTAAAAACAATGAGAAGATTGCCCAGTATAATAGCAATGTACAACAAGTTAAAAAACACAAAGAAGAGATACTGGAGCTCCCAGGAACTGCAGAGTCCCAGCAAAACAAACTCCGGCACCCTAGAATAATTTCCCTTGTCCATGGTCTCAGCCTACAAGAGAAGTACCTACAAAGAGAAACATCAATGGGTTATTATCAAGATCTAGAAAAGTAGACTACAATCCAAAAGTGTTCTTCTCCACATTAATTTAAAATGCTCTAGAGTTATCCCACTAGGAAATGTCTTATCTGTAATTTTGACGTATATATATTCTTCTCTCAATTATCCTTATTAATGAAGAATGGCTATGAGGTACAACCATAGTAAGTCAACAACTCCATTTTATAAATTTGTGCGTTAAATCTGAGGCTAAGCAAATAACATATAAATACCACAAAAACCTCAATTAAGAAGAGATGCTAATATATCCAGATTATTTGTTCCACCTTCCTTTGCCCTGCTTCTTTTTATATCCACTCAGAATTATCTACAAGCAGCTTCAATTCATAGAGAATCCCCACAAGGCCACATTTACAAGGAAAATACCTATCTTTTCCCCCATGTTTTTTACTCTGGTTTTCTCTCCTGTTGCCTCTGTCTTTACTCTATAAGCAACACCTGCAACCTGCAGTGATTTTATGGATTAAACCATGAAAACTGCTTAATCCATATTATCTCTGAAGTTATGTGAACTGTTTGGGTTTGAGGTAAATTCCCTTGCAGTTAACCTTATACTGTATGAGAATATGTAAACTGAAATGTACATATGTCAGTACAGAATATCAGTAGATAAGGTGATAATAGCCATAAAATGAAGATTTGAAAAATGCCAGAAATCCTCATAGAGAATGGCACCATATCCTCTACTGAATGCCATTTTTGTCTAGATGTTGCACTGGGCAGGGTTGAACTGAGGTAAGTATAGAATGATATTAGTATGCTTCTGTAGAGTCTCCTCTATTCAATATTTCAGAAAAAGAACCCACAGAACTAAAAGAAACCTCAAATATTACAGACACGGATCTTTAAGTCATTTTCTATCATACCCAAAGTCAAATTTTATGCTCTAGACTAAAATTGATATAATTATTTTGTGGTAGAGTCAAAGGACTTTGCACAAAACTCTAAGTCCAAGTATCATAAGCCATTGCTCCACCTTTCATTCTCCAGTTAAAGGTCTTATTGCTATTTTCCAAAAAGAAAATCTCAAGCAATTGGATCAAGCAAGTTGTTGACATAAATTTTTTTTTTAATAAACGCATACCTCATTCAATTATCTACAGATTTTGAGAAAGTTGAAACAGGTTTTGGCTTCTTTCAGATCAAATGTTCTTGTAGGGGAGCCGCACCAAATGTGCACATACTTTTGAGTTAAGGTGTTATAACTATAATAAATATTGACTTAGGTAAACCTCCTCTTCTCAACACTCTATTTCACCCGTTTCCCGTTTTATCATTTACGTATTTCATTTAGGACTTGGGATTGAACAAGGACCATGGGAGTATGAATGTGTCCCATGATGATTCCTTACCATTAAATATTTGTTGGCTTATTGAATAGGGAAAAAGGCTCAAGTCCAGACAGCCAAACCACTTTCAGCTTTCTTTCAACTCCCAGAGCTCTTTCCCTTGTCTCACTACCAATTACATGCACTATGTCTCTAATAGATTTAGGAAGAGTTTTACATGGAGAAATTTCTGTAACACTACAGGAAGAACTGAGTTGAAATGAATCTTCAGTGATATTCCACACATCAGTGGGAAGAAACTCAGCAAAGAACAGCTGATGCACTGCAATATGAATGTTAAATGAATTCCTGTTGTAATTTTAAACGTTAAAAATTATTGATAGGATATCCCATACAAACATATTTGTATTCTTAGCATACACTCCACTTAATTATGGTGTGTTATATGGGAATATTATAACTTTGGTCTGATGTGCTAACACTTTACTGAGGATTTTTTCATATAGGTTTCCAATTACAGTAGTTTTAAGTTGTTGGGCGATCCACTTCCTATTTTGGTAGTAAGACAATGATAGGCTCACAAAATTAGTGGGGTTGCTCAGAAAAGTGTTTCTATATCCTAGCATTATCTGTCCTTTGACAGGTTTGGGAAAGGTTGTACATAAACATGCATGTAGCTTGTGAGTTTTATAGGATGATACTTTTGACTTCTTTTAATGTATTCCATGATGATTAGAGCTTTAATTTTCTCCTCCTCAGAAAATTTGACAACATACGATTTCTGAAAAAATTAAAAATTCATGTCAATGAATGTTGTCTTCTGCTTTTACATTATTTAAGTTGCTTAATTTCCTAAACATATAAATTTAGGAGCATTTTTCTAATCTATAATGATTAATTGTACAGTCTCTTTTTAACTTTAATTTTCATCAGTACGGATCTTTTCTCTTTTTTTCTTGTTGTTCTTTTATTTTTGCTTTTCCAAGAGCCATATATTTGGTTTCACAAGGAACTGCACTAGATTATTTGTTTTTTTATTTCAAGAACGTCCGTTATTCTTTAATTGACAAGTAAAAATCTATATATTTTTATTTTACAACGTGATGTTTTTGATGTTTTAATGTTTGTGTACACTGCATAATGACTAAATCAAGCTATTTATCATGGGCATTACCTCACATACTTCAGCATTTGTTTTTTGTGATGAGTACCACTTAAAATCTACTTTCTTAGAAATTTTCAAATATACAACATACTGTCATTAACTGTAGTCACCATGAAGTATAATGGATCTCTTGAACATAGTCCTTCTGTCTAGATAAAATTTTATGTTCTTTGACCAACATCTCCCCAATTGTCCCACCCCCAATCCTCTGGTGACTACCATTTTACTTCATGCTACTCTGAGTTCAAATTTTACAGTTCATATATAAGTGAAATCATGCAATGTTTGTCATTTTGTGCCTGCTTTATTTTACTTAACATAATGCCCTCCAGTTTCATCCATGTTTTTTCAAAAGACAATATTTTCTTCTTTTTTAAGGATGAATAGTATTTCATTGTATGTGAAGGGTCTTCAAAAGTTTCATGGAAAATAAATATAAAATGACTATGGATGTATTTCAAAATTTGCACTAAAATAAATTCAAACTAACTTTTTATAACATTTCTGAACAGGATCTAGTTTGAGGCACTAAGAAGGATAAGATATCAATTTGAAAAGAAGTCATATGAGAGCAACAAGAATTCTGCTAAAACTGAAGCAAGAACACACATCAAATTTATAGTGAAGGTGAAATGGAAGAATGGTGAAATAATTGAAACTTTACTAAAAACTTATAGGTACAACACCCCAAAGAAATCAAGTATTTACAAATGGATAACTTGTTTTAAGAAGGAATTAGATGGTGTTGAAGATGATGCACACAATGGCAGACCATCCACATCAATTTGTGAGCAAAAAATTCATCTTGTTCATGCCCCAATTTAAGAGGACTGATGAGAACTAACAATAGTCAACACTTGTAAACATCTCAACTCATTCAGCTTACACAATTCCGACTGAAAAATTAAAGTTGAGCAATCGTATTGTCCAATGGGTGTCAAAACCACTGTGCCCAGATCAACTGCAGATGAGAGCAGAGTTTTCAATGGTAATTTTAAACCAGTATATATCAGTAGGTTCCTGCATTACTGTAAAGCAATACCTGAGACTGGGTAATTAATTTTAAAAAGAGGTTTAATTGGCTCATGGTTCTACAGGCTGTACAAACATAGCATAAGCAACTGCTCAGCTTCTAGTAAGAACTTCAGGAAGCTTACAATCATGGCAAAAGGTAAAGGGGAAGCAGGCACATCACATTGTGAGAGCAGAAGCAAGGGGAGCAAGAAGATGCCACACGTGTTTAAACAACCAGTTCTCATGAGAACCGACTAATTACCAAAGGGATGGTGCTAAAGCTATGCATAAGGGATCTGCTCCCATGATCTAAACACCTCCCACCAAGACTACCTCCAACACTGGGGATTACATTTCAACATGAGATGTGGAGGGAAAAATATGTAAACCATATCATTCTACCCCTGGCCCTCCAAATCTCATATCTTTTTCACATCACAAAATAATCATCTCCTACTAACAGTCCCCCAAAGTCTTAACTCGTTCAAACATCAAATCCAAAGTCTTAAGTATCATCTGAGACTCATCTCCTTTCACCTATGAGCCTCTAAAATCAAAACAAGTTATTTACTCCCAAGCTCTAATAATAGTACAAGCATTAGGTAAACATTGCTATTCTGAAAGATAAAAATTGGCCAAAAGAAAAGGGTAATAGGTCCCATACAAATCTGAAAACCAGCAGGACAGTCATTAAATATGAAAGCTCCAAAATAATCTCCTTTGACTCTATTTCCCACATCCAGAACATATTGATGCAAAGGGTGGACTTTTAAGGCCTTGAGAAACTCTGCCTATATAGCTTTGCAGGGTGCAGACCCCATGGCTGCTCTCACAAGTTGGAGTTAAGTGCCTGTGGCTTTTCCAGGCACAGTGTGCAAGCTGCAGGTGAATCAACCATTCTGGGGTCTAGAGGGCAGTGTCCCCCCTCCCACAGCTCCACTAGGCAGTGCCCCAGTGGGGACTCTGTGTGGGGACTCCAACCCCACAGTGCCCCTGAGCATTTCCCCAGTAGAGGTTCCCTGTGAAGTCTCCTCCCTTGTGGCAAGCCTGGGTATAGAGGCTTCCTCATATACTCCATGAAACACAGGTAGAAGCTGCCAAGCCTTTTTCACCCTTGCCACAGTGTCCTTCTGTGTACATGCAGGATTGACACCACATGGAAGCCACCAAGGATTATGGCTTGCACCCTATGAAGCAGCAGCCCAAGCTGTACCTGGGGCCCATTTAATTGTGGTTGGAGCTGAAGCAGCCAGAATGTGGGAGCAGTGTCTTGAGGCTGAGCAGAGCAGCGCCATCTTGGGCCTGGCCCCTGAAATCGTTCTTTCCTCCTAAGCCTCTGGCCCTATGATAGGAGCAGCTGTCTCCAAGATCTCTGAAATAAATACATTTGGGGCCTTTTTCCCATTGTCTTGAGTATTGGCACTTGGCTGCCTTTCAGTCTTGCTAGTCTCTCTAGCAAGTGAATGCAGCCTGCTTGGATTGGATTCTTTCTCTGCCACATGTCCAGGCTACAAATATCTCAGAGTTTTACACTCTGCTTCCCTTTTAAATACATCTAAATTTAAGTTATTTCTTTTTTCTCATATCTGACCATAGGCTGTTATAAACAACCGGGCCACATCTTGAATGTTTTGCTGCTTAGAAATTTCTTCCATTAGATACCCTAAGTAATCACTCTTAAGTTAAAACTTCCACAGATACCTAGAACATGAACACAATGCAGACAAGTTCTTTGCTATGGTGTAACATGAGTGACCTTTACTCCAGTTCCCAAAAACTCTCATTTCTATCTGAGACCTGATCAGTGTGGTCTTCACTGTCCGTATTTCTATTAGTATCTTGGTCACAACCATTTAACCAGTCTCTAAGAAGTTCCAAACTTTCCCTCATCTTCCTATCTTCTTCAGAGCCCTCCAAACTTTGTCAACCTTTGCCCATTTCCAGTTCCAAAGCTACTTCCACATTTTCAAGTATCCTTATAGCAACATCCCACTCCTCATTATCAATTTTGTGTTACGTCATTCTTGAATTGCTATAAAGAAATACCTGAGACTGGGTAATTTATAAAGAAAAGGGGCTTAATTGATCACAGTTCCTTAACTGGCAGGAAGAATGGTTCCAGCATCTGCTTCTGATGAGGGCCTCAGGAAGCTTACAATCATGACAGAGGACAAGTGGGGAGAAAGTGCATCACATGATAAAAACAGGAGCAAGAAAGAGAAAGAGGAGTCCCAGACCCTTAAACATCCAGATCTCACATGAACTAACTGAGCTAAAATTCACTTATCATCAAGGGGATGCTGCTAAGACATTCATGAAGGACCAACCCCCTGATTCAATCACCTCCAGCCAAGCTCTACCTCCAACACCGGAAATCACATTTAGACATGAGATTTGGAGGGGACAAACATCCAAACTATATCAAGTGGGATCAATATCTGAAGTATTTCTTTGAAGAATTATAACAGAACATGAAACATGGCTTTACCAGTATGCTCCTGAAGACACAGCACAATCAAAGGAATGACTACCAAGAGATAGAATTGGTACAAAGTTGAGCAGTCAAAAACAAAAGTCATGGCAATAGTATTTTGGGATTCTCAAGGCATTTTGTTTGTTTACTTTCTGGGGGGCCAAGGAATGGTAGCATCTGTTTATTATAAGAGTGTTTTGAGAAAGTCAAACTTTGACAGTAAAATGCACAGGAAAGCCTCAACAGAGTCTTTCTTCACCATGCCAATCCTCTTGCTCATTCTTCTTATGAAACAAGAGCAATTTTGTGAGCATTTTGATGGGAAATTATTAGACACACACCTTACAGTCCTGATTTGGCTCCTTCTGACTATTTTTTGTTTTCCAATCTTAAAAAGCAATCTGTAAAGGGCACCCATTTTTCTCTAGCTAATGAAGAAAGACTGCATTGACATTGTTAAATTCCCAGGACATTCAGTTATTTAGGGAAAAATGGCTGGTATCACTGCTTACAAAACTGTCTTGAACTTGATGGAGCTTATCTTGAGAAATAAAGTTGTTTTTAAAAAATTTTATCTTTTAAGTCCATTTTTTTCATAAACTTTTTGAAGTACCCTCGTATATATGCCACATTTTCTTTCCCCTTCATCCATTCATGAACATTTGATTGATTCCATCTCTTGGCTGTTGTGAATAATGATGCAGTAAACACGGAAGTACAGATATCTCTTCAACGTACTGATTTCGATTCCTTTGGATATATATATACCCAGTAATGGAATTACTGGGTCATATGGCAGTCCTGTTTTTAATTCTTTAGGAACCTCTATACTGTTTTCCATAATGAATGTCCTAATTTACATTCCCACTAACAGGGTACAAGAGTTCCCTTTACTTTCTCGCCAACACTTGTTATCTTTCATCATTTTGATATACCTCTTCCAAGAGTTGTGAGTTAATATCTCATTACGGTTATTTGCATTTCCTTGATAATTAGTGATGTTGAGTATTTTTTCACTATCTGTTGGCCACTTGTATGTCTTCTTTTGGAGAAATGTATATTCAGGTCCTTTACCCACTTTATAACTGAGTTATTCATTTTAGTGGTATTGAGTTGTTTGAGTTCTTTATATGTATTGGATATAAACATTGTATCCCATGTGTGGTTTGCAAATATGTTCTCCCATTCCATGGGTTGATTTTCATTTTATTGGTTGTTTCTTTATACAAGGAAAAGATTGTGTAGAAGCTTTTTAGTTTTATGTAATCAAACTTGTCTATTTATGCTTTTTATCTTTTTTTTGGTCTATGCTTTAGTATCCAAAAAATGATTGGCCCAACTAACAGCATAGAAAATTGTTCCTATGTTTTCATCTAGTAATTTTACAATTAACTCTCATGTGTAACTCTTCAGCCATTTTTAGTTGAGTTTTTAAATATGGGGTGAGATAAGGGTCTAATTTTATTCTTCTGCTTGTGGATTTCCAGTTTCCCAACACCATTTATTGAAGAGACTGTCCTTTCAACATTATGTGTTCTGGGCACCTTTGTCAAAAATGAATTGACCATAAATGCGTGGATTCATTTTGGAGCTTCCCATTCAGTTTTGTTGGCCTATATGTCTGTTTCTATACCAATACCGTGCTTTTTTGGTTACTATAACTTTGTAGTAGATTTTTACATAAGGTAGTGTGATGCTTCCAGTTTTGTTCTGTTTTCTCAAGATTTATTTGGGTTTTCAGGGTTTTTTGTGGTTCCATACAAATTTTATGATTTTTTTCTATTTCTGTGAAAAATGTCATTAGAATTTTAAGAACTTCTGTTTTAAAAGTAGAACTACACTGAAATATAATTTCTTATATATTACATTGACAAAAATCTAAAATTTCAATGTACTCTCTTGAGAAGGCTATGAAGTACTCTCATATATTGCAAGTGAGAATGCAAAACAAAAAAAGGAAGTGTATTTAGCAACGTGTAGAAAATACGTGTGCAACTGACCCTTGTACTTAGCAATTTTACTTGAAACAATAGGAAAAAAGAAAAGGGTAGACATATGTTGATAACTATAAAAGCTGGGTATACATATGTAACAAACCTGCACGTTATGCACATGTACCCTAGAACTTAAAGTATAATAATAATTAAAAAAAAGAAAGCTGGGTATAAATGCACCGATGGGAGCATGTGAGTACATTCTCATTTTCTGTATAATTTTTAAACATCCAAATTAGGAAGTTTAAAAAATAACTTTTATTCTTAACTGCAATTATGCCTTCCGTCATGGCTTACTTGTCCTGTTACAAGCTTCTTGTGTTCAATGCCTGGTTAATTTGAAATCACTTTATAATAGCACATAACTGCATTTCTTCACTGAATGGTCATGGAACTCTGGTTTACATATACTAAACTAGGAGCTGGAAATTCATTGAGGTACAAGATAGCAGGTCCTAACTTTATAAAACTTATATTCTAAGGCACAAAGCACATACCTTGACAAGTAATTGAAGTAAAATTATACTTGTTTTTTTCATAGGGAAAGTAGAGAGTGGCATTGTGTCCGGAATTGGTGGGTTCTTGGTCTCACTGACTTCAAGAATAAAGCCACGTACCCTTGCGGTGAGTGTTACAGTTCTTAAAGATGGTGTGTCTGGAGTTTGTTCCTTCTGATGTTCGGACATATTCAGAGTTTTTTCCTTCTGGTGGGTTCGTGGTCTCGCTGGCTTCAGAAGTGAAGCTGCAGACCTTCACGGTGAGTGTTACAGCTCTTAAGGCAGCCCGTTTGGAGTTGTCGCCATCAGGGGTGTGCATAATTTATAGAAAGACAAGACCTAATTTTGAAATGAAAGAGTAAGGAATTCAATCAAGTCTTTCCTAACAAAAGTAATAATAAACTGGAAAAAAGTGATTGGAAACAACTATTTCAGAATCCTGGATATTGACTGTTAAGAACTGAATGTTTATGTCCCCCGACCCCCACTAACAATCCATATGTTGAAATCCTAACATCCAATGAGATGGTATTAGGAAGGGCAGACTTTTGGAGATAAATCAGGTCATGAGGGTGGACCCCTCATGGATGGGATCAGTGCCTTTGTAAAAAATACTTTAGAGAGATTTGTAGTTCTCTTTCTGCCATGTAAGGGTATAAGGAGAAGTTGATGGCCTGCAGCCTGAAAGAGGGCACTCACCAGAACCCAACCAGACTGGCAGTCTGATCTCAGGCTTCCAGCCTGCAAAACTATGAGAAATAAATTTCTGTTGCTTATAAACCACCTAGTCTATGGTACTTTGTGATGGCTGCCCAAACTGACATTAAGACAAAAAGAAAGAGAAACCTGTATTTGTGAAAACCTAATGAATATCACATAAGAACAGTAGAAGTATATGGTATTTTAGCCTACAGCTTCTTGCATTATCACTACCCCAACAAACTCCTTCAGCATAATAGTTCCAGCAGGGTGGGGGAAGTGGTGGAAGTCAGCCGCTTTTCTGCCAGAGGTGGCTGATATAATTTAGAGCTGGAAACAGAAAATCACATGCCTAAAATAATAATGACCTTGGTGTCAAAATGTCATGAAATTCAGCATTGGAGTTAGTCTAATATTGATATATTGGATCGAACAAGCAGGAAACTGGCACACTTTGGATGTATGTCTCCACCCAAATCTCATATTGAAATGTAATCCTCAGTGTTAGAGGTGAGGCCTGGCGGGAGGTGATTCGATCATGGAGGTGAATTTCTCATTAATGGCTTAGCACCATTCCTCTTGGTACGGTCCTCATAATAGTGAGTGAGTTTTCATGAGATCTGATTATTTAAAAGTGTGTGGCACCTCCCTTCTTTCTCTCTTGCTCCTGCTTTTGCCATGTGACATGCAAGCTCCCTTTTAGCCTTCTGCCATGATTGTAAGTTTCTTGAGGCCTCCCAAGAAGCTTAGCAGAAACCAGCATCATGCTATCTGTACAGCCTGCAGAATCTTGAGACAATTAAACCTCTTTTCTTTATAAATTACACAGTATCAGGTATTTCTTTATAGCAATGCAAGAACGAACTAATACATCACCTCTACACATAAAAAAAGAAATTAGCTGGGCATTGTGGTGTATGCCTACAGTTCTGGCTACTTGGGAGGCTGAGGTGGGAGAATTGTTTGAGCCCAGGAGGTAAGACTGCTATGAGCCATGATCATTCCACTATGCTCCAGCCTGGGCAACAAAGTAAGACTCTGTCTCAAAAATAAAATAAAATACTACTGGGGAGCTAGGTGCAGTGGCTTATGCGTGTAATCCCAGAAGTTTGGGAAGCTGAAGAGGGTGGATGACTTGAGGCCAAGAGTTCGATACCAGCCTGGTCAACATGGTGAAACCCCATCTCTAATAACAATACAAAAAACTAGCCAGGCATGGTGGTGTGCACCTGTAATCCCAGCTACTCAGTAGGCTGAGGCACACAGATCACTTGAACCCAGGAGGCAAAGGTTGTAGTGAGCCAAGATCACTCCTCTGCACTCAGCCTGGGTGACAGGGGGAGACTCTGTCTCAAAATAATAATAATAAATAATAATAATTATAGTGGGGGACTTCAATACCCCACTGAAATCACTAAATAGATTATTGAAGCAGAGAATCAACAAAGAAACTCTAGCCTTAAACTGAACAATATACCAAACGGACCTAATAGACATCTATAGAACATTTTACCCAACAACTGCAGAATATACATTTCTCTTATCTGCACACAGAATACCCTTCAAAATCAACCATGTGCTCAGGCATAATGCAAGTCTCAATAAATTTTTAAAAATTGAGATTATATCCAGTGCCTTCTGGACCACACTGGAATAAAATTAGAAATTAATACCAAAAGTACTCTGAAAACTACACCAGTACATGGAAACTAAAAACATGCTCATGAACAACTTTTGGATAAACAATGAAATTAGGAAAGAAATTATAAAAATTCTTTAAAATAAATGAAATAGAAATGCAATATACTAAAGTCTCTGGGATACAGCAAAGGCAGCACTAGAAGGAAATTTTACAGTGTTAAATGCTTACATCAAAAAGATGGAAAGATCTCAAGTTAACAATAAAATGTTGCACCTCAAGGAACTAGAAAAACAAGAACAAACCAAACCCAAAGTTAGTAGAAGAAAAGATATACCTGAAATCCAAGCAGAAATAAGTGAAATTGAGACAAAACACAATACAATGTAATCAATGAAACAAAAAATTGTTTATTTGAAAGAATAAACAAAATTGACAGACCACTAACTAGACTAAGAAAAAAAAGAGAAAATTCAAATAAGTACAATCAGAAATGATAAAAATGACATTACAACTGACACCAAAGAAATACAAAAAATAATAAGAGACTACGATGAACACCTCTATGCACACAAACTAGAAACCTAGAAGAAAGGAATTAATGCGTATAAACATACACTCTTATTCAACATAGCACTGGCAGTCCTCTCCAGAGCTATCAGGGAAGAAAAAGAAATAAACACATTCAAATTGGAAAAAAGGGAGTTAAATTGTCTCTGTTTGCTGACGACATGATTGTATAGTTACAAAACCATGAAGACTTCTCTAGAAAATTCCTAGACTTGATAACCAACTTCAGTAGAGTCTCAGGATACAAAATCAATGTACAAAAACTAGTACCACTTCTATACACCAATAATCTTCAAGCTGAAAACCAAATTAAAAACTCAATTACATTTACAATAGCCACAGGCAAAAATAAAATGCCTAGAAATATACTTAATCAAGGTGGTGAAATATCTCTACAAGGAGAACTACAAAACCCTGATGAAAGAAATTGAAGATGATACAAAAAAATGGAAAAACATTCCATGCTCATGAATTAGAAGAATAGTTATCATTAAAATGACCTCATTACCCAAAGCAATCTACATATTCAATGCAATTCCTATCAAACTACAATGGCATTTTTCACAGAATTAGAAAAAAAAAGTCCTAAAGTTCATATAGAACCACACACATATACACACACATATACACACACAAAAATAACCCCAAAGAGCCAAAGCAATCCTAAGCAAAAAGTTCTACTTTGGAGGTATTACAGTGTCTGACTTCAAATTATACTACAAGACTATAATAACTACAGAAGGATGGTACTGATACAAAAATAGATAATAGAACAGAATAGAAAACCCAGAAACAAAGTCACGTACCTGTAACCAGCTGTTCTTTAGTAAAGTCAACAAAGACAAACAATGGAGAAAGGACACTCTAGTCAATAAATACTCAATAAATGGTGCTTGGAAAACTAGCTAGCCATATGTGAAAGAACAAAACTAGACCCCTACTTCTCACCATATACAAAAATTATCCCAAGACGGATTAAAGACCTAAATGTAAGACCTGAAACTATACAATTCTTAGAAGAAAACCTGGAAAAACTCTTTTGGACATTGGTCTAAGCAAAGAGTTTGTGATGAAGACCCCAAAAGCAATTGCAATAAAGACAAAAATAAGCAAATGGGACTTAAACTAAAAAGCTTCTGCACAGCAAAAGAAATAATCAACAGAACAGACAGACAACCCACAGAATGGGAAAAAGATATTTATAAATTATGCCTCTAACTAGAGATTTATATCTAGAATCTACCAGGAACTCAAGTGCCTCAACAAGAAAAAAGCAAACAAGCTTATGAAAAACTGGGCAAAAGACAGGAATAAACAATTCTCAAAGAAGAAACACAAGTAGCAACAAACACATGAAAAAAATGCCCAACATGACTAATTATCAGAGAAATGCAAATTAAAGCCACAAGAGATACCGTCTTACACTAGTCAGAATAGCTTTCATTAAAAGTCATAAAACAGATGCTGGTGTGGATGCAGAGAAAAGGGAATGCTCATACACTGTTGGTGTGACTGTAATTTCAGTCTCTGTGGAACACAATATGGAGATATCTCAAAGAAATAAAAATAAAACTACCATTCAACCCCGCAATCCAACTACCAGCTGTCTACCCAAAAGAAAAGAAATCATTATATCAAAATATATTTGCATTCATATGTTTACCGAAGCACTGTTTACAACAACAAAGTCATAGAACCAGCCTAAGTGTCTACCAACAGCTGATGGGATAAAGAAAATGTGATATATATACACCATGGATTACTACATAGCCATAAAAAAAGAATAAAATGTCATTTGCAGTAACATGGATGAAGCTGGAGGCCATTATCCTAAGTAACACAGAAGCATAAAAAATATTGCATGTTCTCACTTTTAAGTTGGCACTGAAGAAAGAGTACACATGGACATAAAGATGGGGAAAACAGACTCTGAGAATTCCAAATGGGGAAATGCAGGGGGTAGGTTTGAAAATTACTTACTGGGTACAATATCCAATATTCAGGTGATGGGTACACTAGAAGCCCAAACCCCACCATTACAGATGTAATACCTATGTAACAAACAAGCACAGGTACCTCCTGAATCTATACTAAAAATATTTTTAAGATTAGAAAAAAAATAAAAAGAAGAGAGATATGACTGGATCAGAAAACAATAATTAAAGGAAAGAATAATAACAATAATTCACCAAATAGAGAATGAAAATAAAGAAATATAATTCATAAATAAACAATAGAAATTCTAAAGAGAAAAAATAAAATATGTGAAATGAAAATTCACTAGAGGGATTTGATACCAAATTTTAAGTGCCATAAGAAAGAATCAGCAAATCTGAAGATGGATCAATAGAAATTATCAAATCTGAAAAAAAAAAAAAACAAGAAAAAAAAGTATGAAGAATAATAAACAAAGCTTCACAGACTGGCAGGACACAATAAAATTATACCAAAATGACCAAAATGGAAGTCCCAGAAGGACCAAAGAGAAACGCACAGAAAAACATGTGATACCTGAAAAACATACCTCAAGACCTCCCAAAATTGATGAACATTAATTTACAGATCCCAAAACCTTAACAAACTTTAAAGAAGATAAACACAAAAAGATCCATGCCTATTATAGACTATCATCCTCAAACTGTTGAAAGACAAAGAGAAAACTGTGAAGTCAGTAAGAGAAAGCCAACACATCAGGGTAAAGAAACATCATTAAAATTAACAAGTGACTTGAGGAATCACTTGTTAATTTTAATGAGGTTTATTTATCCTGATGTGTTGGTTTTCTCTTACTGACTTCTAGACCAGAAGTACCATATGACCCAGCCATCCCATTACTGGGTATATACCCAAAGGATTATAAATCATGCTGCTATAAACACACATGCACATGTATGTTTATTGTGGCACTATTCACAATAGCAAAGACTTGGAACCAACCCAAATGTCCATCAGTGACAGACTGGATTAAGAAAATGTGGCACATATACACCATGGAATACTATGCAGCCATCAAAAAGGATGAGTTTATGTCCTTTGTAGGGACATGGATGCAGCTGGAAACCATCATTCTCAGCAAACTATGGCAAGAATAGAAAACCAAACACCGCATGTTCTCACTCATAGGTGGGAACTGAACAATGAGATCACCTGGACTCGAGAAGGGGAACATCACACACCGGGGCCTATCATGGGGAAGGGGGAAGGGGGAGGGATTGCACTGGGAGTTATACCTGATGTAAATGTCGAGGTGATGGGTGCTGACGAGTTGATGGGTGCAGCACACCAACATGGCACAAGTATACATATGTAACAAACCTGCACGTTATGCACATGTACCCTAGAACTTAAAGTATAATAATAATAATAATTAATTAATTAATTAATAAAAATAAAAAAAAATTAACAAGTGACTTTTCACTGGAAAATAATGGAGGTTAAAAAACAGTAAGATAGGCCGGGCGCGGTGGCTCAAGCCTGTAATCCCAGCACTTTGGGAGGCCGAGACGGGCGGATCATGAGGTCAGGAGATCGAGACCATCCTGGCTAACACGGTGAAACTCCGTCTCTACTAAAAAATACAAAAAAAAAAAAAAAAAAAAAAAAACTAGCCCTGCGAGGTGGCAAGCGCCTGTAGTCCCAGCTACTCGGGAGGCTGAGGCAGGAGAATGGCGTAAACCCAGGAGGCAGAGCTTGTAGTGAGCTGAGATTCGGCCACTGCACTCCAGCCTGGGCGACAGAGCGAGACTCTGTCTCAAAAAAAAAAAAAAAAAGAAAAAACAGTAAGATAGCATATTGAAATTAATGAAAGAAAAATATTAGCAATGAAAAAAATCCTTCAAAAATAAAGGTGAAATACAGATAGTCCTGGATTCAAACAAAGAGAATGATAATCAATTACTAGATCTTCTCTACAAGGAATACTAAAGGAAATTCTTCAAGCTGAAATTAAAAGACACCAGGGAGTAACCGCATTCAACATAAATAATTAAAGAACACGAGTAAAGCTAACTATGTAGGTAAATATTAAATCCTATATAAACAGGCTTTTTTCTTTTCTTCTATAACCTGATTTGAAAATCAATTGCATAAAATAATTATAAAGCTTTATTTTCTACGTATAAATATGAGATGTAATGTATGTGACAATATCAGCACAAAGAAGTGGGAGGAAATGAAGATATACTGAAGCAAAGTTTCTATATTTTACTGGAACTAAATTAGTATTAATCTGAAGTAAATTGTGATAAATCAGCATGCAGGTTGTGATCCCTAGAGCCACCACAAAACAAAATAACTCAAAAAATTATAGTTAAAAACCAAGAAAGAAATTAGAATTGTCACTAGAAAATATCAGCTAGATTGTTCATTAGAAAATATCAACTAGATAGACTTTAGATTTCATATCTAGTTTTTCTTTCAGCCACTACCTTACTAACCTATAAGCAATTTCAGGTGCATCACCAGCTTCAGAAGCAGCCGCCTTCCATAGGGTTCTCCAGTGATTCTTATTATTGTGTAATGTCTAATCCTTATAATCAATTCCTTATTACATGTCACTCTTAGTGATTCAGCTTTCCTAATCAAATCTTAACAGATACGTGTACTACATTAAAAAACAAAATTGTCTAAAAACTCTCCTTCTAGCATCTTCACAGGGTTTTGACATTAAGCTTAAGCTACGTCCATAAAGACAGCTGGAGAAAATGTGGTTATATTCTGCTGTTACATTTATGATTTTTCTCTTGAAGAACAATTTTATTTAGGTACATTTTAATATACTTAAAGGAAATTTAGAAATTTAAATGTTTTAAAAATCTCTTGAGTGCAATGGAATCCTATTTAATTACTTTAGTTTTTTTTTTCTAATTTTGTATATAGAACACTAAGCTTACTGTGTTTTATGTTTTAATTTGCACATTTATGAATAGACATTTTCTTCACAAGTGTTGATATTAAGTCTATTTGTATTACTCAGTTCAAAAATGTTAGTCTTAAATTTTATTTTTCCATAAGTTATTGGGGCACAGGTGGTATTTGGTTACATGACTAAGTTATTCAGTAGAGATTTGTGAGAGCCTGGTGCACCTATCACCTGAGCAACATGCACTGCACCATAATTTTTTTTCTTTGTTTTTTTGAGACGGAGTCTCGCTCTCCCGCCAGGCTGGAGTGCAGTGGCATGATCTCGGCTCACTGCAACCTCCGACTCCCTGGTTCAAGCGATTCTCCTGCCTCAGCCTCCTGAGTAGCTGGGATTACAGGCACACACCACCATGCACAACTAATTTTTGTATTTTTAGTAGAGACAGGGTTTCACAATGTTGGCTAGGATGATCTCGATCTCCTGACTTCGTGATCTGCCCACCTCGGCCTCCCAAAGTGCTGGGATTACAGGAGTGACATATTTTTTTTGAATTATCTTTTTGACTAATGGATAAAGCATTTTTTTTTATTTTCTAAAGGTATAGGGTTTATTTTGGTGGACAGTGGGTGGGTAAGGAAGGACTATTTATCATTTTATTATTTTTATTGCACTGTGATTAGATGTCTTCTGTAATTATCGATTTTCTGCTATTTATCAAGACATTATGGCCTACATGTTAATGTGTTTTTGTAAATGTCACATGAGTTTTAAGTGAAACAGACACACAGAAAGACCAGTCTCAATCTTATTTGAGCTACTTCACAATATATTCATAATTTGTTCTTTTCCTTTAAGATAAGAAGTCATTTCATTTTTTGTAGCATAATTGCTTTATAAGTGCAGAATTTTTTTCTCCATGTGTGAAATGTGAGGTGAGGAGGGCAGATCAAAAAGGTATCCAGGATACAAATAGGGATTCAAATTTATTTTATTAAAAAAGCAATTGAGCTGCAAGAGAGGTATCTTTCTTTAAAAAATTGGAAAAGTTAAATAAATATGTTGATGATTCAGTTACATGTTACTCTTGAAGAACAATTTTATTTAGGTACATTTTAATATACTTAAAGGAAATTTAGAAATTTTAATGTTTTAAAAAATCTCTTGAGTGCAATGGAATCCCATTTAATTACTTTAGAGAGACTACTAATATAAATATCAGAAGGGTTATTAATACCTCCCTCCAAAAATTAAAACATCAGTTCCAAACTTCTAATTGTATGGTATGCTAGGGTGAGTGAAGAAAAATACAGTCATTATTTCAATTTAAGATAGTCAAGAAAATAAAGGAATAGCCAATGAATTTACAGCAAAATTGACTTTGAAACATTTATGTTTCAAAGAAACTTGCTAACATGCTGAAATTCAGAGAATAGGGTCTTCAAGACTTCCTGAGGAATATAGTAGAGAACAAGCTTCAGCCAACAAAAATGGTTACAGATATCAACTATAGGCTGCAGCCTTGAGCAACAACAGTACTGTCATTCCCAAAAGAGATACAGCAAGATATCAAGATATTTTGGAAGAAAAAATATAACACCATCTGTCATTTGTCTTGCAAAAAGTATCAAACTACATATGATTATGCCACTGGATAGGCATTTTGCAGAAAATACAGGGACAGAAGTACATGTTGAACTGTACCATGAGCATGCAATCAGCATATTTCAGACTCTGGGAGACCCTACATGGTAAATAACTCAGGCTTTTCAAAAGATAAATTATACACAAATGGAAGAGAGAGTGATAGTGAGACTTGTGGGCTACAAGAAAAGGAAACAAAGTTGATGAGGCTAAGTTTGAGTGTGTATGGATGTATATTTGAGTGTGTGTATATATATGTATTTTTTTTTCATGAAACTGAAAAGAAATGCAAAGAATGTATTAAGTCAGGGTAATGGTTAATTTTGGAAGGAGAGAGTTGTCGTGGAGATGAACAAATATGAGGACTTCAGGAGTGGCTGACAAAGTTCTATTTTGTGACTTGAGATGTGATTATAATGGTGTTTGCCTTATAATATTTCATTAAGCTAAACATGTTTGTGTATTTTTCTTTACCTTGCTTTTACACTACAATAAAAGGGTTATAATTTAAAACAATTGAAGTAATGTATATTGATTGATTGATGGAGTCTCCCTCCAATCCACCCTTTATTAGCATGTTTTCTGTTGCATAAGAATCTTGAAATCTATAAATTGATTTTTAAGCCAAGTTTCTCTATGCAAAGTAGATTCCACCAATTAGATGCACCAAATGAGCTTTAGAAAGCACAAGTGAGGCAGAGACATCTACTGATATAATTGCTGCTGGTGAGCAAGATGATGATGAGATGTGAGGGAAAGCAACTGTGGCAGCCATAACTGTGTCCAGTGACTATTCACTACCTTCAAGAGTGTTGAGGGTGATGGAATGGCAATGACACCAAGGCTTTTTGCCTTTTACCCTTACGTCACATTACTGGGGTAATGTGCTCTGGAACACAATAGCTCCAGTAGCAGCCTCCAATGCATGTTCCTGTAAGTCTTTGAATTATTCAGAAGCATTTAATACATTGTATTAATTCTGCTTAATTTACCCAATGGTTTCTATTTTCTTAACTGTAGGACAATCAATGTAAGTATACTCAAACAAGAAGAAAAAATGTAGATATAATTATATTATATAAAATCAAATTACTAATTAAATTTCTATTTCTAGTCTCAAACTAAAAAAAAAAAAAAACTCTCCTTTAAATTTTCTTTAACAGGTGAGGAGTGAGCAAAAGGAGAAAAATCTAGCTTTTGTTGATGGCTTCAGATTCCTAGTACAGTTAAAACGTAAAGAAAAATAGATAGGCGAATTAACAATGGTCTTGCATTGAGTAGTCATAAAAAAGCTAACGGGGAAAAAAACCTGGAGCCTCCAGTCCGAGAACATTTTTTAATTTAAAAAATAGGTATAAATCTCCTTATATTGGCAGTGTAAATTATCAGAGTAAAAAATAAAAATGAAAGTATAATATCTTAGTACATACTAGATATTGGAATTTATTTGTTTGTTTTACAAAAATCAGACAGAAAAAATAAACATGTCAATTGAGTTATATTAGCAATAATACAGACAGAATACATCAATCAATGATCCCAGTCACATTTTCAATCTCATTTGAGTGTTGGTCCTACATACTCTGGAATAATTTGTGCATATTTACCTCATAGGTGTAACCAAGAGCACTAAAAATAATTCCAAACAACAAAGCATAACAGAAACTTATAAACTGAAAAACTATCAAGTTGCTTAGTGGATTTCATTGGCATCTGAGAGCACATGCATGAAGTTCACATGAATTAGATTTCCCTGGCTGTTTTCTTCTCACCGTTTTTAAATTGGCACACACATCCGAAAATCATGGAAAATAATATCAGGGAAATAATAGGGGGATAAGAGGATTACTCCAACTCTCTCAACAATTTACTTTAACTGAGTTGTTTAAAAACTCACGTGTAGAGAAGAGATTCACTGGTAGTTTTTTAAATTTGAAAATACTTTCCTAAAGAGTCTGGATATGCACAAATAATAGAATTTTACCAAGAACTTCTATATAGTAACATAATCCAGTGATCACATTATCCTAAGCCCTTATCAATGCAGAAAAATACTGCACATAAGACAATTCATATAATATGAAACTTTACCTATCTACTAATCTATCCATCTGCCTATCTCTTCACTTTAATAATATGAGTCAAACATCATTCTTATTCTGACAACAATTGTAATGTAAATTCATCCTCAAATCAATAAACCAATTTAATATTTATTCATTGTAAGGAAGCAGTAGCATAATGATTAAACAATAACTTGATACTTCTCTTGATTAATGACAATTGTGAATTGACAGAAAAACAAGTTTCCAGAAGCTTTAACTAATGTACGAACCAATGTAATTTTCTAGCGGAAGTTACTTTCAATTTTTTAAATTAATACTGACACACATATACAGACATGAACATTTACACACACATATACAGACATGAATATTTAAAACATATAAATAAAAATTTACCTTTTAAATTATACAAGTCAATTGTTAGCTCAAGAGACTATCACGTCCCATAAACAAAGATATCCAGAGGTTATCACCCAGAATGTTACAATAACTAACATTTTTTGACAACTATATGCTTTATATTATTTACTTCTTTTATGCCTCAAATAACTCTGTGGTGTAGAGACCACTATTACCTCCTTTAACAGATGTAGAAACTGAAGCTAAGAGGCATTAAGTATTTAGCTTAAGTTTACACCACTAGCAGTAGAAGTAGTATTAAACACTGGTTTAAAAAAAAAAAGAAAAAAGAAAGAAAGAAACCAGAGTCTAAGACTTTTAAAACTACACATTAGATACTTCAGAGCCTTTTAAAGCAGGGGTGTCTAATCTTTTGGCTTCTCTGGGCCACATTGGAAGAATTGTCTTGGACCATACATAAAATACACTGACACTAAGGATAGCTGATGAACTTTTTAAAAAATCACAAGAAAATCTCATAATGTTTTAAGAAAGGTTACAAATTTATGTTGGGCTGAATTTAAAGCCATCTCCAGGGCCGCATGAAACCTGAAGGCCATGGGGTTAGACAAGCTAGGCCTAAACCTTATACAGTTCGAGGACACCTGTTTCGGGGGAAAAAAAAAAAAAACATCAAAATAACTAATAAAAGGTTGTTAGGTTCCATTCTAGGGCCTTGGAGGAAATCCATGCAAAGGAGGAGTTCTAAAACTTAAGCTTTACTAGCTTTATGGTAAATCCACCGTCATTATACCACATAGTATTCTAAAGTTTTCTTAAGCATTTTTAGAAACAAACATAATTTGTAGTTTTTATTGCTATTACATATATCCCGTTCCTTCACATATTAAAATTTACACTTTATCTGTTTTTATCTATACCTGATGTTTAACAGTTTTTCCATCCTCATTCAATTATTGTCAAGCTTCATGGCTTCCTAAACACATAGAGGAAGATGAAGTTGCTTGTCAACATGGTCTTATTATAAATGCTCCAGAACTCCCTCCATTGTGTTATTGCAGATGGTGCAGATCACTTAAAATTATACTTGTCTGCTTATCTTGTATTCTCTGCAGAACATCACCTCTGTCTCTGGAAACTGGTGGCAGCTGGCACCATCCTTATTATTGCTTAACGAGTCCATGGCCATGTCACTAGTTATCCTTGGTAAAAGAGTGTCAGTATCGGCCGGGCGCGGGGGCTCACGCCTGTAATCCCAGCACTTTGGGAGGCCGAGGCAGGCGGATCATGAGGTCAGGAGATCAAGACCATACTGGCTAACATGGTGAAACCCTGTCTCTACCAAAAATACAAAAATTAACTGGGCGTGGTGGTGGGGGCCTGTAGTCCCAGCTACTTGGGAGGCTGAGACAGGAGACTGGCCTGAACCTGGGAGGCAGAGCTTGCAGTGAGTCTAGATCTTGCCACTGCACCCCAGCCTGGGTGACAGAGTGAGACTCCGGGGAAAAAAAAAAAAAAAAAGAGTGTCAGCATCTTGTCTAAGAGATATGTCGATAAAACCATCCACCATGAGTCCTAAAGTCCTAAGATTTTTAAGTGTTTGTATAACATGCAGAGGTACCATGAATATTGACTCCTCACACTAAGCCACCAAGAAATGTGGTAGATAGTTCCATGTACATATGGAAGTCCCCCAACGGCTTTCTGTAATCCTTTTTATTATCAGCTACAGAACTTTACTATCACTCCAACTTCTTAATCTCATTATTGACTTGCCTTATACAGTTGTCTGCTGATCAGCTACACGTTGGAGGGTATTTTGGCAAATGTTCTTGAGTTTTAGAATTCTCCACAAAAGCACCGAAAATCAATAGCATCTCTTCCAAAAGATTCCACAGTTTTATATGCAAAAAGCAACACAGCTTTGAAAATATTCCCTGGACAAATAAATATATCAAGTAAAAGAATTATTTCTAGCATTTTTAAACACCAGCTAAAACATTCTACATGAACAAAGTCCTTGAATCTGAACATATCTGTACATATAACTGCAACCAAGAGAAAGTTCACACTCCAAACCTAAACTGGCCTATTTGTATCCCTATTTAAAATAGAATTATGCTAATTTTATGCTTATATAAGCATGTTTTATCTTATGTTAATACTTTAGACATTATTATTTAATAATTTCAAAACTGCTTAGGCTTTGAACACACTATCACAGACCTTCAAGCTGTTAGTTTGTTCCTTATTTGGTTAGTACGTTAACGAAGAAATAAAACAAAAACTGATGAAGAAAAAATACATTCCTTTTATAACTTGGCTTAAAATGAACATCTAAGAATTTTCTGTTTTAATTATCTTTTGTAAATGATAATAAATGCATTTCATTTGTTTTCTCCATTTACTCAATCATACCAGAAAATAACAACTTGATATTATCAAATACTATGGTTGCAACATATCTTTCCTTTTGTGGATACATGTTGGATCATATATAAGACACTATATTTTATCAATATCATTTAGAAAATTCTAAATAACAGTTAACTCATGAATGTTTGCCATCATTTAAAGATGATTTGCAAAGCAGAGTATACAGAATTATTATTACTCTTTCAATACTTGCGATTCCAGTAAGTACCAGCAGGTGACAGTAATACTTTGTATACATTAAAGCTAATATTAACCCTACCAGGTTTATTTAAAATAGTAACAAAACCTATTTGTGTACTAAAACTTACTTATTACATTGACAATGTATTACTAAATGCAGATTCATTATTTTTACATCCAAATATTTCAAGAAAAAAACAACTAAAATGCAAAGTAATATCACACTTTAAAATGCAAGCGTGAACCCTCCATAAATTCAACTATTATAAGCTGTGTCTCTTAATTCTAGTTTTAACTCCTTAGTAATTAAGCAACCATAGTGTCTGTACAAAACAAAGTGTACTGATCTGCAACTCATTTCATATTTTCTGATTTGCAGAATTCTCCAGCCTCTCTACTCATTCTGCATTATCAGAAAGAAATATATGACTGTATTGCTTTGATGATTAACTAAAAGTGGTTGGTAAAGATTGCTACACTTACAGCATTTTTATGGACATCATTAACATTCGTAATAAAATATATCTAGAGTTTTCTTTAATAGAAGATATCACAAGTTGGTTTAAATGTTAAGTAGGAGTGGCTTGGGAAAGTATGTGGAAAATCATTGCTTCTCTGTCAGAGGCTAAGATCCTATAGCAGTATGGAGTTCCTAAGGATTATAGGAATCTTGCTACTTGTCATACTTTAGGAGCATCTCACTGAGTGACTCAGTTGCTAACTGTGTGTAATTGTCATGATCTCCTAGTTCTGCTTTAATCTGTATTTCTTCTCCTCATTCCTTGGTCTTCTTTTCCAGTTAATTGATTATTGATATTGAATATCCTAACTGGAACTATCACTCCTGACATTCTTATAGTCTTTGTTTCTAGAATAAATTGTTTTCATTAACTTGCTTTTCTGAAATTCCAAATGTGTTTTGAACACATTCACAATCATGAGAATAGTTTCAAAATGCACTGAACTTGAGCCCTCACAAATTCTTGGCAATTACAATTTGATAAGAACCCTCTAGAACGAAGAGCCTAACACAGCATTGTGACTAATGTTCTGTGTCAGAAAACTATGATGGCATTGCCTTATTAAAATTTAGAAACCTATTTTTCAGTTTCCTCATGGCTATCTTTACTTCTTGATTCCTCAAAGTATAAATTATTGGGTTCAGAATAGGAGTAAAGATGGTATAAAACACAGACAGGATCTTGTCTGTGAGAAAGCTGCTTAGTGGCCACATGTAGATGAAGATGCATGGCCCAAAGAACAAGGAGACAACGATGAAATGAGCTTTACAAGTAGAGAGGGCCTTAGATGATCCTCGGGAAGAATGATGCTTCACAGTAATCAGGACAATAACATATGAATGAAATAAAACAATAAAGCAGGACAACGCAATTATGCCACTTGTTGAGATCATAAAGAGGCCCAGAACATAAGTATCCACACAAGCCAATTGGAACACCACAGGAAGGTCACAGAAAAAGCTGTCTACCTCATTGGGACCACAGAATGGTAACGTGAGGGCAAATATGACCTGACTCATTGAATGCATGATTCCCACAATCCAGGAAGCCACCACGAGAGCAACACACACCTGGGGACTAATGATTGAAGCATAGTGCAGGGGCTTGCATATTGCAATATACCTATCGAAGGACATGGCCATGAGTAAGATGATCTCGGTGCCAGTGAAAAGGTGGAGAAAGAATATCTGGGTAAGGCAGCCATCGAAAGAGATGGTTTTGCGACCTGTTAGGTAATCTGTAATCATCTTCGGGGTGGCAAAAGAAGCAAGAGACATATCAATGATTGAAAGGTTGGTAAGCAGGAAATACATAGGGGAGTGTAGGTGAGGGTCCACTATAACTGTGATGACTATGAGGCTGTTACCCACCATTGTTGCCACATAAAACAATGAAAACACCATAAAGAAAAACATCTGTAGTTCCCAGGAATTACAGAGCCCCAGCAAAACAAATTCAAACATGGTAGACTTATTGGCCACATCCATTGCCTTGATTCATAGGTAGAAGCCTGTAACAAAAAGAGAGAGAGAGAGAGAAAAGTCAGATTCAATGGAAGCAAAAGATTCATTTCCAATAATCTACTTTCAGAAATTTTATCTTCCCTAAAAACCTTGACTATTCTATCCATCCTTCTCATTTGGTATATTGTTTTGAATGGAAATTATGGAATATTAGAGCTTATAGCAAAATATTCCTTAATTCATAGGAATTGAAAAGAACACTTTCTTTTCTGATACTAAATGGCAATCCAACCAAGATAATATCATTCTGAACAGACCTCCTACCTATTTGTCTATCTATTCATCTATGTAATCCTAACGATAACAGTAAGCATTTACTTTATGCTGATAATGTGTGAAATACACATACACATATATGTTTAGTCATTTGGAATTTGTCCATAAAGATATCCTTACTGACAAAAACATAATAATTATATCACACATAAGGGCTCCTAAGCACATTATAGTGAAGTTTCAACTGACAGTTGTAGAGCTTTTGTAAATTTCCAGATATTAACTATTAAAGTATTCCCAGATAAAGTTTCCTATTTGAAACTCAAAAGAAATACATTGAAAGTTAGTTTTGCTGATATTCATCCGAGAAAGAAGACTAATTCATTACAATACAGTCATATAGACAAAGGAAAGGCATTAACTTCTTCTGGTCCTTTCTTTTTAATTAAAATATGAATGTGTTCCTTACAAATATTTATAATTCTATTATTTAAAAGTTTATATCCTAAAGGATATATAACAACATTTTCATGGGAAAGTACTCAAAGATCAATTTCTTTCATTTCACCTCTGTATGAATTCTTCTTCTGTAAATGTCAACATACATAAACTGTTGTATTGATCCAAGCTTCACGGAATAGGGATTAGGAAATGGGAATGGGAAGGGCAAACGTTTAAAATATTTCAGCAGAACTCATTTTTAAGACACTTTTTCTTACCGGATCTATAGCAGAGCCAGGGCTTTAGATTACTCAGTGTTAAGTAGGCTTCTGATAGAGCATAGAAGGCAATTTTAAATCTAAATAAATGACCTAGTTGAATCATTAGTTGTGTACCAGCTGTGGATAAAATGGATGTTGTAGGGACTCGGGAATTGAACAAGAAATCATCTTGCAATGGGATTTATTAAACAACAAAGATGGCATTATCGAGTTCACGAAGGAAAGACATTTCAAGAATCTTGTGGGAATTTACAATGATTGTTTTCACCTGGACCTGAGAGATTCAGGGACTAGACGTTGGGAAAGTCCTAATTTCAAAAAGCAACAGGAAATATCAATTCAACTAATTCTGATAAGGACTCTTGGTTCTCTAATGCTATATTAGAAGCAATGGAGAACAAAATCTAAACATTTGCCTCTGCTTCAAGTAATTTAGAGTTATTTGGCAATATTAAGCACCTATAAATAAAACAATTGGTGAAAAATACCACCAAATAGACCTAGTGTTCAGTCAATTCTCAGAGACCATGGATGAACTAGATCTTAGTTAAAAAACAACAACAAAAAACAAACAAACAAACAAAACTGGTAATGTGCAGAATCAATCAAGCAAGTGTTCTTGCAGGAGACATGTCATGAACTTGACTTAGAATGAAAACTAAAATATTGATTGACAGAAGAAAATAAATGCATGTGGAGGGAAAACAGTGCAACTTATTTGCCATGAAACAGGAGATTTAGTTAACAGTTTAGAAGAATATGAATACCTTTCTAAAAATTTAACTTGATATAAAAGATAAGGGGTCATTTTTCTTTTTAATATCATGGGCAGAATTATAATTATTTGAAAGCAGTATTGTGTAAGGATTTACTTAGTTTGGAGAAGGGAGAAATTTAATACAGATCATTAAATGAAATGGATATAAGGAGATAATTTTGACTAAGTTACCAGCAATGTGAATGTGATTGTAACTAATTAAATGAGACGTCCAAGTAACTGTCATTATGAATATTTTTATTTATTGGATACTAATAATGTGATTATTCTCCTGTGCAGTCTATGTAGTAGAATAAATTTTTTTTTTTTTTTGAGACAGAGTTTCACTCTTGTCACTCAGCCTGGAGTGCAATGGCGCAATCTTGGCTCACTGCAACCTCCACCACCCGGTTCAGGTGACTCTCATGTCTCAGCCTCCAGAGTAGCTGAGATTACAGGCATGTGCCACCATGCCCTGCTAATTATATTTTCAGTAGAGGCGGGGTTTCACCGTGTTGGCCAGATTGGTTTTGAACTCCTGACCTCAAGTAATCAGCCCGCCTCCACCTCACAAAGTGCTGGGATGAACAGGTGTGAGCCACCGCGCCTGGCCGACTGAATTTTAGAAAATCAAAATTGGTTACCTTTTTGTATATGGCTCATCCCTTCAGGAACCTTCACATGCTATGGAAGGAGTGTAACCCTCCCTTTATTTACCAGAACCTTGGATATGTGACTTACTTTGTGCAATGTAATGCGACTAGAAGTATCATATGCCACACATGAGCAGAAGTTTTAAAAGTCAGTGTGTGACTCCAGCACTGTTAATATATTTTAATTTTTAACTCATCAGGGTCCTAGGATAAATAGAAGAAATACAAAGAAATATTGAGAGACAGACACACATGTGTACACACACACACACACACACACACACACGGGAGGAATACAGAATGATGAAGTATTATATGTAAACATAGAGCACTAGCCAGACCCCAGCCATTTTATACACTCCAGGTGAGGCACAAGATATGTCAGGAAAGCCATTCTGGAAGTTCCAGTACCAGCTGAGCTCCCAGGTACATAATGCAAGTGCATGAGTCTTTCCTATAGACCAGAGAGTGGCACGTTACATCTTTCTATTGTCAAAGTGGTTAAGCTGAGAACTACATTTCCCAGAATTCTTTTCTCCACGTCTTTCTGTATTGGAGTTGTCTAAAAATAAATTCGTTTGGAATTTGAAAACAGCCTAAAGCACCAGCCATGACTCTCTGATCTTTGTGGCTATACAGATGCAGAGGTGCCAACAGCTTCTAGCTTGTTTTGCTCTCAGCGACTTCACTCTATGTCCACCTTTTTCCCAACTTCTGAATTTGAGGATCAACAGTAGCCTCAGGCTGCCTGCCTGCAGATCCTCAGAAGTAACAACTTCACAAAAATTTTTCTATCAGCAAAATTTTCTAAATTTTGCTCCTTTCATGACCTCTACTTCGTTGGCTAGATGGGCTTGGTTTCTTGATTGACTGGCTATTGCTGCCTCTAATTCTGCAGCTCCCTGTTTCACGTCTTTGCTTTCCTAAGTCCTTCCACATTGTTTAAGGTCTAATTCCTATGGTAAATGCCTTATCCCACAATGCATGGTAGCTCTGCTTTCTAAGTTGAACTCTATTTCTTAACCTAAGTCAAAACTAACAAAGTAGATAAAATCAGAGATGTTTTGATTTTATCCCTGACATTTCAACACGTCAATTCTATTGTCCCCTATCATATCCCTCTCCTTAGAGGTAAATTTATATAGATATATAGATATATACATATACCTACTTAAATATATATGTATATATTTAATATATTTAAATATTCCTCCATGGAATTTTATTATTTTATATTCCTTCTGGCATTACCTCACTGTAGCATCATCTAGAGCAGAGTGTTCAATCTGCTAGAATTTTGCCGCCTGATAGAAATGTTTACCATATGTTTAATTAGATCCATTTGTCAATTTTGGCTTTTGTTGCCATTGCTTTTGGTGTTTTAGACATGAAGTCCTTGCCCATGCCTATGTCCTGAATGGCATTACCTAGGTTTTCTTCTAGGGTTTTTATGGTTTTAGGTCTAACATTTAAGTCTCTAATCCATCTTGAACTAATTTTCGTATAAGGAGTAAGGAAAGGATCCAGTTTCAGCTTTCTACTTATGGCTAGCCAATTTTCCCAGGACCATTTATTAAATAGGGAATCCTTTCCCCATTTCTTGTTTTTCTCAGGTTTGTCAAAGATCAGATGGCTGTAGATGTGTGGTGTTATTTCTGAGGACTCTGTTCTCTTCCATTGGTCTATATCTCTGTTTTGGTACCAGTACCATGCTGTTTTGGTTACTGTAGCCTTGTAGTATAGTTTGAAGTCAGGTAGCGTGATGCCTCTAGCTGTGTTCTTTTGACTTAGGATTGTCTTGGCAATGCGGGCTCTTTTTTGGTTCCATATGAACTTTAAAGCAGTTTTTTTCCAATTCTGTGAAGAAATTCAGTGGTAGCTTGATGGATGGCATTGAATCTATAAATTACCTTGGGCAGTATGGCCATTTTCACGATATTGATTCTTCCTATCCATGAGCATGGTATGTTCTTCCATTTGTTTGTGTCCTCTTTGATTTCACTGAGCAGTGGTTTGTAGTTCTCCTTGAAGAGGTCCTTTACATCCCTTGTAAGTTGGATTCCTAAGTATTTTATTCTCTTTGAAGCAATTGTGAATGGAAGTTCATTCATGATTTGGCTCTCTGTTTGTCTGTTACTGGTATATAAGAATGCTTGTGATTTTTGCATATTAATTTTGTATCCTGAGACTTTGCTGAAGTTGCTTATCAGCTTAAGGAGATTTTGGGCTGAGACAATGGGGTTTTCTAAAGAAACTACCATCAGAGTGAACAGGCAACCTACAGAATGGGAGAACATTTTTGCAATCTACTCATCAGACAAAGGGCTAATATCCAGAACCTACAAAGAACTCAAACAAATTTATAAGAAAAAAACAAACAACCCCATCAAAAAGTGGGCAAAGGATATGAACAGACATTTCTCAAAAGAAGACATTCATACAGCCAACAGACACATGAAAGAATGCTCATCATCACTCACCATCAGAGAAATGCAAATCAAAACCACAATGAGATACCATCTCACACCAGTTAGAATGGCGATCATTAAAAAGTCAGGAAACAACAGGTGCTGGAGAGGATGTGGAGAAATAGGAACACGTTTACACTGTTGGTGGGATTGTAAACTAGTTCAACCATTATGGAAAACAGTATGGCGATTCCTCAAGGATCTAGAGCTAGAAGTACCATATGACCCAGCCATCCCATTACTGGGTATATACCCAAAGGATTATAAATCATACTGCTATAAAGACACATGCACACATATGTTTATTGCGGCACTATTCACAATAGCAAAGACTTGGAATCAACCCAAATGTCCATCAATGACAGACTGGATTAAGAAAATGTGGCACATATACACCATGGAATACTATGCAGCCATCAAAAAGGATGAGTTTGTGTCCTTTGTAGGGACATGGATGCAGCTGGAAATCATCATTCTCAGCAAACTATCACAAGAACAGAAAACCAAACACCACATGTTCTCACTCATAGGTGGGAACTGAACAATGAGATCACTTGGACTCGGGAAGGGGAACATCACACACCGGGGCCTATCATGGGGATGGGGGAGGGGGGAGGGATTGCACTGGGAGTTATACCTGATGTAAACAACGAGTTGATGGGTGCCGACGAGTTCATGAGTGCAGCACACCAACATGGCACAAGTATACATACGTAACAAACCTGCACGTTATGCACATGTACCCTAGAACTTAAAGTATAATAATAATAAAAAAATAATAATAAATTCAAAAAAGAAAAAAAAAGAAATGTTTACCATATGATAGTTGATAAGTGGTATCTCAATGAATTTCAACATGTGTTCATATAAAAAGAGTTTGAGCATCTTTTATACAGATAACAGCTATTTGTACTTTTTTCCCATTTTATGCAGGGTTCTTGGTCTTTTTAATTCTCTAATTTAGTAGTTTTTTATGTGTTGATATACCAATGCTTTGTTTTTTATCTCTCAGTGCAAATGAGGAAATTGAGATTTATGATAATGTGGTGATGTACTCAGTATAATATAATAAAGTATTTTACTGTGATGTAAACTCAGGCCTCCAAATCTGAGATTCAATGTTCTTTTTATTATACTAGAGGCATATAATGCAGTTTCATCAAGCTATTTCTTTTCACCTTATGAATACAAGCTCTGTGAAATGTAAATATTCAAAACTATTTTGTTAATAGAGAAATATTTAAGTATGGATGGCATTTAAATTTTATTTTTATTCTGATTTTTAAGAGATATTAAAATTTTGATGATTACTTGACATTCTTTACATAGTTAGAATTTATAAACCAGAATTTTTTCACTTTTCAATTTTTTCTTCCATTACTCCATAATGACTCAAGTGAATAGTACAAATTTGAAATTCTTGAACATTCATTTTATTATTTTCTGTATCAGTTTTTTTCCAGATGGGGAGACAGAGGCCTTATACTCATTTATTAATGGAGGAACTGAGAGAGAATGTAGCAGGACCAGCCACAGACAAAACCTCTCAGACACCAAGTTGTAGAAGGAAGGGCTTTATTCAGCTGGGAGCATCGGCAAACTACTGCCTTAAAGTTCGAGCTCCCCAAGTGCACAGTTTCTGGTCCTTTTAAGGGCTCACGACACTAAAGATTTCACATGAAAGGGTAGTGATTGATTTGAGCAAGCAAGTGGTACAGGACAGGGGCTGCATGCACCAGTGGTCAGAGAGAAACAGAACAGGGCAGGGAGTTTCACAGTGTTCTTCTATACAATGTCTGGAATCTATGAATAACATCAGTTTCTAAGTTATGAGTTGATTTTTAACTATTGGGTTTAGGCCAGGCAGGCCCACGCCTGGTTTTGGGCCTGGCGCCGGGCTACCTGTCTTTGGTTTTACTTCTTTGTTTTTTCTTAAAACAGGTACTGAGTATAAAACAATATAAAACAATATGAGAGGGTCTCTCTCTTTCCTCAATAACACTTGTAGCCTCATAAGTCAAATAATAGATACTATTTGTCTTGTCTTTGCCGTGGTCCAAGATACACGTTATTCTTTATATTTTCCCAGCCAATCACATCCATAACCTGTACATTAAACATTTACCAGCAATCATGCATTCTGTAATTCACCTTTAAATATGGCCAAACGAACTTGAAAGTTTTAATAACTCCCACTGCAACTTGAACATTTGTATATTCCCCAAGCAGCAGCTGGTCTTTTTCTTGCCATGTAATTCACAAAATTATTTCGTATCAATACAGCTGTCATAAATACAAAGGTCTCAAGGACTGTGAGCCTCTTTTCCCCAGAAATTAGGCAAGGGATTCACCTAACTTCACTGTGAAGCAGTTGTCCCTGCTTTCAGGAGTTGGTTGAGTATTACATTACGTGTGTGGAAAGGATCTTAAAATTATCTAGATCAACGCCCCGATTTTACATATGAAGACTTGGAAGCATCGGTTGACTCAGTAAATTACTCGATCCCACACTCGAAGGACAAGATTTCAATTCCCATTTTCTGACTCTCAGGTCACTGTTATTTGTGGTACACCAATTTAAATGAGAGCTGTGCTAGAGACATCTGTTTGAATATCAGGTAGGTGAGTGAGAAAGAAATTTAAAAGTTTCTGGGATGGGTAAAGCTAGAAGAACAATGTGAAGGTTTTTTTGTTTATTTGTTTTCCAAAGGCCACAACATTTTTAATAGAAAGCCAAAGAACAGTAGGTAGTTGAATGAGTAAATTGGATTTGGTCTTAGAACAATTTGTTTAGACTATACAGTTACAACAGAGGTTTGAGAAGAAAAGAAAAACAAATGCTTGGATTAGTAGAAAGATGAAAAGGTTTTGTCATGAATTTTGAGTACACATCAACTCAATTGGCTTTCAGTGCATTTTGTAAATCTCAGATCTCAGTGTGAGAGAGATTTCCTTAATCAGGCAAGTTACAACTTTTGAGGTATGTTATATTGCATAACTTCTAAATTCATTACTATCTTCTGTCTGATGTAAATTTGTCTCAACATTTGCACCATGTAAACTCTGGAAACAAGAAGAGTTTATTTTTGTTTCAAACAGCTTCTGTGAAATCGATAATTTCCAGCATTTAAAAAATGTCTGGCTTCTGGTAGCATGGTATTTAACAGTCTTTCTATTTAAAATATACTTAGAAATGTATGAGTACTTCAGGCTTTAACCAGAACATTTTTTTAGCCTCTAAAAAAATGTATGGCATTGGTGACATACATCAAGTGTCATTCATAATAGCTGTATAACTGAAATAAAGAAGTAATAAATAGAGGCGATTTCACTTTTTTTTTTTTTTTGGAGGCGGAGTCTCACTCTGTCACCAGGCTGGAGTGCAGTGGCATGATCTTGGCTCACTGCAACCCCTGCCTCCCGGGTTCAAGCGATTCTCCTGCCTCAGCCTCCTGAGTATCTGGGATTACAGGCGCCAGCCACCATGCCCGGCTAATTTTTGTATTTTTAGTAGAGACAGGGTTTCACCACGTTGGTCAGACTTGTCTGGAACAACTGACCTCGTGATCTGCGCGCCTCAGCCTGCCAAAGCCCTGGGATTACAGGTGTGAGCCACTGCACCCGGACATTTCACTTTTATTCTAGACAATCTCCATTAGAAAATTGAAACAGATGATGTTTCTCTGTAGCCATTTTCCTTCCCTCACGTTTGATTCCTGTTTCCTAGCCACTGCAAGAGACCAGTGCCCACACCCTTCCCACCATTGTGTTCCCACTAATAGTAAGCTTTGATCCTCAAATATTCCTCGTCAGTCTTTCACCCTTCATGAGGTTTGAAAAAGGTCTTCACTCCCTTTTCTTACAAAAATCTGCTGTCAGCAAGCTGTGAAATTTAAAAAGTATTTCACAACTGAGGAGTAAATATTTGAAACCGTTAATTTTTATTTCTTTTATGAATATTTGTATTTTACTTGTAAAACAAATTGCTAAGTCATAAAAAATAATATTTAACTGAATCACTTGAAATATCTGGAAAAGCTACTGGGAAAAATATGTGGTCACTGTGAGTCCAGAAAAGAGACAATAGGGAACTATCCGATGGTGGGCTGCCACTAAATTAGTCTACACAAAAATCCCACTTTGAGTCTGATTGCTGTATTTTTTCCTAGTTCTCCTCCCAACTGGAAATGCTAGAGTCCTTCAAAAATCAGAGCAAATGGCCTGGAGTAATCAGTCTGTGGTAACCGAATTCATACTACGGGGTCTGTCCAGTTCTTTAGAACTCCAGATTTTCTACTTCCTGTTTTTCTCCGTAGTCTTTGCAGCCACTGTGCTGGGGAACCTTCTTATTGTGGTCACCATTGCATCAGAGCCACACCTTCATTCTCCCATGTACTTTCTGCTGGGCAATCTCTCCTTCATTGACATGTCCCTGGCCTCATTTGCCACCCCCAAAATGATTGCAGACTTCCTCAGTGAACACAAAGGCATCTCTTTTGAAGGCTGCATGACCCAGATATTCTTCCTACATCTCTTAGGAGGTGCTGAGATTGTACTGCTGATCTCCATGGCCTTTGATAGGTATGTGGCTATCTGTAAGCCTCTACGTTACCTATCTATCATGAGCCGGAGAATGTGTGTTGGGCTTGTGATACTTTCCTGGATCGTCGGCATCTTCCATGCTCTGAGTCAGTTAGCATTTACAGTGAATCTGCCCTTCTGTGGACCCAATGAAGTAGACAGTTTCTTTTGTGACCTCCCTTTGGTGATTAAACTCGCTTGTGTTGACACATATATTCTGGGGGTGTTCATGATCTCAACCAGTGGCATGATTGCCCTGCTGTGCTTCATCCTCTTGGTGATCTCCTACACTATCATCTTGGTCACTGTTCGGCAGTATTCCTCTGGTGGATCCTCCAAAGCGCTCTCCACTTGCAGTGCCCACTTTACTGTTGTGACCCTTTTCTTTGGTCCATGCATTTTCATCTACGTGTGGCCTTTCACAAATTTCCCGATAGACAAAGTACTCTCAGTGTTTTATACCATATTCACTCCCCTCTTGAATCCAGTGATCTATACCCTTAGGAATAAAGATGTCAAGTATTCCATGAGGAAACTAAGCAGCCATATCTTTAAATCTAGGAAGACCGATCATACTCCTTAATTTTCCTCAGAGGAAAGTTAAATACTTTTTCAGCATTTATCTCCCTCATTTAATTGGTCAACATATTGATGCTATCGCAAGAAATCGATTAGTTCATGGTAGAACTGTTTCTGTAATCAACCTCAGCTGTCATGAAGTTCTGGTCATATTAATTGTTTCTTACACAACATAACATTTACTAACGAGCATTACAAAATGTATACTTAACGTTTTAGTGTGAAAGGACCCACAATGTCGAATTTTTCTTTCAGATCTATTTGAATATAATTTCCTTTCAGACTTTCACACGTTTTAAGAAAGAGGAGATTTCCTCTCCATCTCTAGCAATAGTCTCTAAGAAAAAAGACAAGTATAAAAGCACCAGCACCTAGTATAGTACCCTATACACTAAAGTAGCAGTAGAATGTTTATTGCTGATGAGATGCTAATGCATGTGGGGTTTTTGTAGCTCAAAATTCAGAAGGCAATAGAGGGTTTTTAGTAAGTAAAAATATTTGCCATTTAATACGTTTGTAACCCATTGTGGATAAGAATAGGAATGTATCTTACTTTTCTTTAGTCCCTACGTTCCCTAGAGTGGACTTCATAGTTTTAAAACAGTATAGGAAACTCCATGCAAATTCTCATAGTCATATCTGTATCTCTATCTATCATATCTATCTATCTATCTAAAAGATTGAAAGGAACCTAGAGTACTGTGCAACAAATCTCATCCACAGCCCTGTTCTACAAAAGATAAAATTAAGACCCAATGATACACTAGGTTTTTCAAAATCATGCTAATTAGGGACAAAATCTACATCATTCACCTACAAATACAGATATTTGTTTATTTCCTAAGCAGTAACAAATTGTTTTGGTATCATGATGTTTACTGTACCATTTTTTAATCCAAAGCCACATTGTAAATAGTGGGGTTCAAAGGATCTGAGCCATTCTCCCTATGGTTAAACACAGTATTTGACATAAGGACTTCATTAAATAGAGGTTCTTCAACATATATAATATATCTAATAAGTGGAGATTTTAGAAAATATAAATTATCTAGTCAAATCTATTTATTTTACAGATGATGAAATTCAGAACCAGGGAATAATGTTACTTTCCCAAGTAAGCTATTCAATGAAATAATCTAGCATAAAAGATGCTCTTTCTCTCTCTCTCTCTCTCTCTCTCTTTCTCTCCCCCCACCCCCCGCCCCTTCTCTCCCTCTCCGTCTTTCTCTTTATATTGAACTAGGGCCAGATTATCTGCAAGAGCATTTTGGTCATTGTCATTCTGAGAGCTACATGTAGAAGAAATATTTAATGTATAAAACTGAACTATTGTAATCACTAATAATGGCTAATTAGTGGCATTGTCAAAGTTTACATAATATTCTGAGTAATATTTCCTTAGCCTGAGTATAAATAAATACAAAAAGATATTTAGATGACTAATGGATAGATTTTAAGGAGTCAAATAGATAAAATAGCCAACAGGTAAGTATATGGGCAGATATATTAATAAGTTGATGGACGGGTGGATACATACATATACATATGGCAATATAGGTGGATAGATAATTTATCTATGATAAAGAAATGAATATACAGCTTACTATACTTACTCAATGGTTTCTATGGGTTTATGTTGAGCCTGTACCAACTGTAAATTGCCTTACTTGTTTAAAATTGCTGTAAAAGTTAATGAAATTGGCATAGTTAAAAAGACGTGGCCGGGCGCGGTGGCTCAAGCCTGTAATCCCAGCACTTTGGGAGGCCGAGACGGGCGGATCACGAGGTCAGGAGATCGAGACCATCCTGGCGAACACGGTGAAACCCCGTCTCTACTAAAAAAATACAAAAAACTAGCCGGGCGAGGTGGCGGGCGCCTGTAGTCCCAGCTACACAGGAGGCTGAGGCAGGAGAATGGCGTAAACCCGGGAGGCGGAGCTTGCAGTGAGCTGAGATCCGGCCACTGCGCTCCAGCCCCGGCGACAGAGCGAGACTCCGTCTCAAAAAAAAAAAAAAAAAAAAAAAAAAAAAAAAAAAAAAAAAGACGTAATATTAAATGTGTTTCTTGTGATGAAGTACAGCCAATTCAATTTACGAATGTGTTTAATGATTACTGGAGAGATCTAATAATGAATAAAGGTTAAACAAAAAATAGTAATAATGTTCTTTATTTATATGACTCTCAGAACATTATAAACCCGTCCTCCCACCTTCTCAGTCCTTGTAATAAGACCGAATTTCTTAAGTTGGGTTGTTCATATTTTGTTTTAGTCAATAGTCAATGGTCAGCTGATTGAGGTCGAGAATATAGTATAGTTGTTTCTATATCAGGCTATGAATTTTGTGTGCCTGTTTAGCATCTTAACATATACACGACCAGAATTCTAACCAAATAAATGCCAGGGGTTCCATTATATTAAAGTTTGCATGTGCTCTAAAATAAAGCCATCAGTTCTAAGCCTTAGGAAAGCAACATAGGAAATTAACCCTAAAGAAAAAATACAGATAGGTGATATAATCACCAACTTAAGAAAATTTGAGTAAAGGAATATTCCAGTCCCCATTCTAATCCATCCATTGATGGAGTCCTCTCTTTCCCTGCCTCATATTATCTATTGACAATCGATTATCTGAGCATGTTCTTTAATCTTTGATCATCGTAGTCACAGAAAAGCCTAACACTGAATGCCCACAGTTCATTGTTAAAGATGTACCTAGCAAACACTCTAAGGGACTATTGAGTCTAATTTCAAGATGCTATGTCTTAGGAGATTAATACTTTTTGCCTCTTATCATTTAAAATGAGTATTTGTTTTACATATCTGAACTTATTTTTTTTGTTTACTTAATAGTATGGAAGAGAGCTTTTAATATCAGTACATAGAGTTCTAATTATTTTTATCATTTCATATTATTTCACTCAATGGATAATTTATTTAATTTGTATCTTATCGATAGGTAATGAAGTTTTCTCCTATTTATTTTATTATAGTGCCACATTAAGTAATAGTGAACATATACCATTTCTTAAGTATCCAGATGTATTCATAGAATAAATCCTCAGTAATAAGATTTTATATCAAAAGGTATACACATTTGTAAATAGAAAATTGCCTTTGTAAGTAGTTTAATGTCTATCCAAATGCCTAAATCTTTAGCTTCATATCTTACCAGTCTCCTAACCAGCATCTTTTTCTTCTAAATTGATGGACGAGTTCCACTTCTCAGAACACATGTTGTTTCACCCTCCACATTTTGCCTATGCTCTTCCTTTTGCCTAGAAGGCTCTCCCCTCAACCCTGCTGTCCTAAGATCCTATTTTAAGATTCTACTAGACTATCACCACATTCTATTAAATCAATTAACCTTCCTTTATACCTGTCATAATTGGCCAATCCCTCCTCTATCCTCCAAAACTAACCTGCAGATACTTCTATCATTGCAGCTCATTTAATATTTCAGTAAGTGCAGGAGTATCTGCGTGTGCCAGGCATTCTGCTACTTGTTGGCAATAGAGAGTAAATATGATGTATTTTGCTCTACCCTCAAGGAATTCCAGTCTAGAGGGGGGAAATAAAGGTATTCAATAAATAATAGCATAATCATTTCTAATTATAATTATGCTGTGCACTATTAGGAACATGTATAGAATAGAGAAAGAACATGTAATGCTGGAACCTTCTCCAGTTGCTGTGGTCATCGGAAGACTTCTTGGAGAAATTCCATCAAGGTTTAGTCCTGAGGGTACATGTACAGGACAAGGGCAGGGTGAACAAGTGGAGAAGGAAGACGTCATTACATAGATATAATAGCATTTGGAAAAGGCCCCAACAGCATGGAGCCTGGCACACTAGAAGACAAGGGAAGTTAGTGTTCAAGGGAGAGAAAAATACAAAATAGGACTGAGGAGGTAGGCAGAATCCTGCATTGTAGGAATTTGTTGCTTTCTATTTCCCAGCCTCACTGCCATTTTTTCTTTAATCCATAAAATAATGCCCATCACATTATAAACTTTTAGTAATATTTGAGAATAAATAAATACATGATATTCCATAGTAGATGAAAATTGTGAAAACTAGTATCAAGTCAGATTACTTCATGCCTAGAAAAACAAGTGCTGAGCAGTGCCTCCCTCATGAGGGATATCTAGATCTCTTCGGCAATCCTTCCTGCTCCCCTCCGGGTGTTCTATCGTCTAGCCTTCCACCAACTACCACATCAGTGAAAATGCAAAAATTGCAATGCAGAGGAACAGATTTCTATAAACCAATAAAGTCATTTCAGAGTATGGGAGGTAGAGAGACTCTGAGAAGTTGCTTCAAGATGGAAGGCGATGAGGAAAGAAGGTAATAAGAGGGAAAAGAGAGACTTCGGTCTGGAAATTACAAGGCTAATAGTCCACCCAACTCCACATAACCCAAATCTCAGTATGTTGGTCAAACAAGCAAATTCAAAGTTTTACAGGAGGGGTGGAAAGAGACAAGAAGAACAAGGATAACTTTTCTTCTGTAGCTCCAACATAGTCTTCAAGTGCAGACTATATGTTTAGCACCCTTTTACCCACTACTGAGAAAAATAAGATAAAACTTCCTCAGCAAATCACCTGAGAAGTCTGTAAAAAGTTCTCACAGCAGAAACTGGATAAAAGTTGAGCAGCTGCTGGTAGTCTGCCCCCACTTAATCAATGCTTCCCCATTACGCTTACAATATGCCTAGTGTCTTTATTATAGTAGCATCCAAGGCTCTGACCACCTCCTATCAGCACAGATTCCCTTGCCACTACTACTAACTTAATACCTTGTGCTCCAGAAAAGTAAACCAAACGTAGCTCCTCAATTCATTGGGCATTTCATGCTCCTCTGCCTTTGTCCATGCTCTTCCCTTCCTGGCTTATTTTACTCCAACCTGTCATCCATCAAATTCAGCACTACCTCTGATCTCCAAGCTTACACTGACTTTGCCAGGGACATTTAGACTTGCCTTTTCCTAGCTTCCCGTATCACTACATGCAAATTTACACCATGGCAATTATCTTTCCCCTTATTAGAATATAATCTCTTCAAGGATAGGAAAGTTGTATTATCATTTCTGTTTCCTCAGTACATCTCACAGATTCTGATATGTAAAAAGGGCCAAAAAACATTTCTTGGATTATCTTTACTGAAAGGAGCCTAAAAGGCAGAAAACCCAACTTATGACAGTCATCTCCTCCCTACTAACTAATTCTGAGATACTTCATGTAGAGAAAAATCCTATCCTCTTATAATTAGACATATCTTTGGAAGAGCTAGCATAGCTCTTCAGTGTATAATGAAATGCCAATGACTGAAAACAGATTTCTGCTAGAGTACAAACAGAAAACGAATCAGGACACAAGGGGAGACAGGTATAAAACAAGAAGAGGATAGAACTATAACAGATTCTATAACCCTACTTGACCTAAAGTCTCATATAGGAATAATTTGTAAGAACATTATATTCCTGGTGATTCAACAAATGCTATGTTTGTTGGGAGTAAGGCATGAAAGGCTAGGAACAAGGATGGATTACAGTAAAGTGAGAGTTAGAGATGCAAAAAAAAGCTGTAGGCATGGTGGTAGAAAGGGCATGCTCTGTTTTGCACCAGGCTGCTCTATTCATGTAGGCAGAACTGCTGGTATAATATATATGAATGGAGTGGCCTGATGGAAAACAAAACAGAGAGATGAGGTCTCTTGTAATTCCATCTAAAAGCTCAGCTCCAACTTGGAATTCTGGTCAAATATTAGCAGGCTTACATTTGTTTCATTTTTTCATGAAAATAAATAAGTCTGTATTTGTTTATGAAACTTTCCACTATCTAATCTTGGTAATTAATTTGATTTCTTTAGAAATATTTGAGGGAACACAAAACATGTTGGGAATAGAGGACAGTCGTAGCTTGCAGCCTGCTAATTTACAAACTCTGCTTAGAAGATGATGAGAAAATTAGAATAGAGAAACTAATTAACATTCCCCAAGCCACGAACCTGGTAAATGGTGAAAAGCTGGATTGAAATCAGGCAATCCAGTTTCAATTATGGTGCTCTCGATCCCTACTCCAGGGGTTCTTAACTGTGTGTGTGTGTTTGTGTGTTTGTGTGCATATACAAATGCATCATAGACTCCTTTGGAAGTCTAGTGAAATCTGAACCCTTCTCAGAATAATATCTTGCACACATAAAATATACAGGGAATTAAAAATGGCCAATAAATATATAGAAAAAATGCTCAACATCACTTATCATCAGCAAAGTGCAAATCAAAACCACAATGATAGATTGTCTCACCCCAGTTAGGATGACTATTATCAAAAAGACAAAATAATAAATTCCAGTGAGGATGTGGAGAAAAGAGAACTCTTATACACTATTGGTGGGAATATAAACTAGCACAACCACTGTGAAGAACAACACAGAGTTTCCTTAAAAAAAAAAAAAAAAATATATATATATATATATATATATATATAAATAGAACTACCATATGATCCATCCATCCCACTACTGGGCATTTATCCAAATGAAAGAAAATCAATATATCAAAGAGACAGCTGTACCCTCATATTTATTGCAGCACTATTCACAATAACCAAGACATGGAATCTTCCTGTGTCTCGCAGCAGATGAAGAGATTTTTTTAATGCAGTACATATATACAATGGAATATTACTCGGCTATAAAAATAACGAAATCATGTTATTTGCAACAACATGTGTGGGACTGGGGTACATTATGTTAAGTGAAATAAAGTAGGAACAAAAAGCTGTTCATCACATGTTCTTATTCTTATGTGGAAATTTTAAAAAGTTAATCATGGCCAGGCACGGTGGCTCACGCCTGTAATCCCAGCACTTTGGGAAGCCGAAGAGGGCAGATCACCTGTCAGGAGTTTGAGACCAGCCTGGCCAAGATGGCGAAACCCTGCCTCTACTAAAAATACAAAAATTAGCCGGGCATGGTTGCAGGCCCCTGTATTCCCAGCTACTCGGGGAGCTGAGGCAGGAGAATCGCTTGAACCCGGGAGGCGGAGGTTGCAGTGAGCAGAGATATTACCATTGCACTCCAGCCTAGGCAACATAGCTAGACTCTGTCTCAAAAAAAAAGTTAATCTTCCAGAAGGAAAAAGCAGAATAGAGGTTACTAGAGGCTGAAAAATGTAAGAAAAAAGGAGAAAGGGAGATATTTGTTAAAGGATACAAAATTACAGCTAGATAGGAGACACAAGTTCTTATGTTTTATAGCACTATAGGATGACTATAGCCAAAAATGATATTTTTTATATTTTCAAATAGCTAGAAGAGAAGATATCAAATATTCCCAACAAAAAAAAAGATACTTGTTTGAAATGATGAGTATGCCAACTACCCTGATCTGATCTCTACATGTTGTATGTATCTCATCACTATGTACCCCATAAATATGTATAATTATTGTCAATTTAAAATAAATTTAAGAATATAAGAACACAAAGAAAGTCAATTATACTAAACTGTAGTTTTCAAATATTTTTTCAATTGTGATATAGTAATACAAGTGCTTTCTGAACACACTGAATAAAAGATCTAGTGAGAATCTAATAGCTAAACCAATTTTAAAATAGTGATGATCCGTAAACAGAACTAAAAACAAAAAACCACATGATTATCTCAATAGATGCAGAACAGGATTTCAATAAAAGTCAGCATTCCCTCATGATAAAAAACACTCAACAGACTAGACTTTGAAGGAACCTACCTCAAAATATTAAGAGCCATATATGACAAACCTATAGCCAACATCATACTGAGTGGGCAAAAGCTGGAAGCATTCCACTTGAAAACTGGCACAAGATAACCACGCCCTCTCTTACCACTCCTATTCATCATAGTATTGGAAGTTCTGGCGAGGGCAATCAGGCAAGAGAAAGAAATACAGGGCATTCAAATAGGAAAAGAGGAAGTCACACAATCCCTATTTGCAGACGACATGATCCTGTATCTGGAAAACCCCATAGTCTCAGCCCAAAAGCTTCTTAAGCTGATAAACAACTTCAGCAAAGTCTTGAGATACAAAATCAATGTTCAAAAATCACTAGTATTCCTATACATGAACAACAGTCAAGCTGAGAACCAAATCAGGAATGAAATTCCATTCACAATTGCCACAAAAAGAATCAAATACCTAGGAATAAAGCTAAATAGGGAAGTGAAAGATTTCTATAAGGAGAAGTACAAACCACTGCTCAAAGAAACCAGAGATGTCACAAACAAATGGAAAAATATTCCACGCTCATGGATAGGAAGAATCAATATCGTTAAAAGCGCCATACTGCCCAACACAATTTATAGACACAGTGCTATTTCCATCAAACTACCATTGACATTCTTCACAGAACTAGAGAAAACTATTTTAAAATTCATATAGAATTTTAAAAAAAGAGCCTGAATAGTCAAGGCAATCCTAAGCAAAACTAATAAAGGTGAAGGCATCACACTCCCTGAATTCAAACTATATTGCAGGGCTACAGTAACCAAAACAGTTTGGTACTGATACAAAAATAGACACATAGGCTAATGAAACAGAATGGAGAACCCAGAAATAAGACCACACACCTGCAACTATCTGATCTTTGACAAACCTGGCAAAAACAAGCAATGGAAAATGAATTCTCTATTCAATAAATGGTGTTGGGATAACTGACTAGCCATATGCAGTGGATTGAAACTGAACTGTTTCCATACACCATATACAAAAATTAACTCAAGATGGCTAAAAGACTTAAATGTAAAATCCAAAACTATAAAATCCCTGGTAGACAACCTAGGCAATACCATTCAAGGCATAGGCATGGGAAAAGATTTCATGATGAAAATGCCAAAAGAAATTGCAACAAAAGCAAAAATTGACAAATTAGATCTAATTAAACCAAAGATCTTCTGCACGCAAAAGAAACTATCAACAGAGTAAACACACAACCTACAGAATAGGAGAAAATTTCTTCAAATAATGCATCTCACAAAGGTCTAATATCCATCATTTATAAGGAACTTAGACAAATTTACAAGAGGAAAACAACCTATTAAAAAGTGAGCAAAGGACATGAACAGTTTTCAAAAGAAAACATACGTGCAGCCAATAATCATATTTTAAAAACTCAACATCACTAATTATTAGAGAAATGCAAGTAAAAACCACAATGAGATACCATCTCACACCAGTTAGAATGACTGTTACTAAAGAGTCAAAAAATAACAGATATTGGTGAGGTTATAGAGAAAAGGGAATGCTTACACACTGTTGGAGGGGGTGTACATTAGTTCAGCCATTGTGGAAGACAGTGTGGCAATTCCTCAAAAAGACCTAAAGACAGAAATACCATTTAACCCAGCAATCCCATTACTGGGTGTATACCTAAAGGAATATAAATTATTCTATTATGAAGACCTATGCATGTATATGTTCATTGCAGCACTATTCACAATAACAAAGACATGGAATCAACCTAAATGCCCATCACTGATAGTCTGGATAAAGGAAATGTAGTACATATACACCATGGAATACTATGCAACCATAAAAAGAATGAGATCACGTCCTTTGCCAGGACATGGATGGAGGTGGAAGTCATTATCCTTAGCAAACTAACACAGAAACAGAAGACCAAATACTGCATGTTTTCATGTATAAGTAGGAGCTAAATATTAAGTACACATGGACACAAAGAAGAGAACAATAGACACTGGGGCCTTTCAGAGACAGAAGGGTAGGAGGAGGGAGAGGATCAGGAAAAATAACTAATGATTACTAGGCTTAATACCTGGGTGATGAAATAATCTGTGCAGCAAACCCTCATGATTGAAGTTTACCTGTGTAACAAACCTGCACTTGTACCCCTGAACTTAAAATAAAAGTTAAAAAATAAAATGAAATAGTGATCTTTCATAATATTGTGAGATTTCTGCAACAGTTTTTTATGACATAAATGTATTTGTGATGACATTATCACAAGTACTGATAATACTGATTACATTCGTAATTGAAAGAAATGTTACATGTCAATTAGATATTAGTAAAAAATAAATGTGTAATTTTTTCACCTAGGTTCCCAGACCTCCTGGATTCTATTCATAGACCTCTTGAGAGTATATGATATACAGATGAAGAACCCAACTTGTGCTCCACTATTCCTCCTGCTCATTTATGTTTTGGAAATACTTCTTGCTCTTCTGTGGAGAATGAAGATGGGAAACCATGAGGAGAAAGGTAGAGAGGCCAACTCGCAGTTCGTTGCAATAGTATTGACTAAGCAGTGCTCTATGTACTACCCTATAATAGTATACTGTGAGGTGGTACTACTGTGCAGTAGAGACTGCCTTATCTAGGGAGATGGCAGCAGAGATGAAGAGACATAAATGAAGTCAATATATATTATTAAAATAGGAGGACTATTTAGTGGATTGTATAGGGTAGTAGATGAGAAAAAAGGAATCAAAATTGTGAATATATTAATAGCTAATTATTTATTTGACTACATCCATTTTCCCTTTCCTTCTACTCTCCAGTTTATTCTCTTTGTACCTCTGACTCATCTTCCTTCTTTGAAGACAAGAGCTCTCGAGTGAGTCACCTAAAGTGCAGTCTGAGGAGTCAAGGGTACTGCAAATGTGAGAGCCATATTCAGATACTGGCATGTGTAACATGTCGAAGAATGGCTAATCTGACATCCTGTATTTATGCAGAAATGTTAACTAGGATCCATGAGTAAGGCTTTGAGGGCACAGTCACAGTTCAGGGCTTAACTGTTTCCCCAGAATGTGTTCTAATACCATAAATTCTCTAGTAGAGATTAGATATTTATTCTCCAGCTTTAGGGCTTCACTAGTCAGATGAAATGTCTTACTTCATGCTTTAATTTTATGGTTCTATTTTTAACAACTTCCTGAACAGTACATTCTACCATGTCTCAAAATAAGCAATTTCTTATATTTTTATAAATCTGGACAAAGTCTGCCTTGTACATTAATGTGTTTTTTAAAAATTCAATAGATAACTATTAAGTCATTTATTTCTCAATTGATATATATAAGAACTTAAAGCATTTCCATGACTATTTTTTGAATGGGTAAAAGATGAGGGACAAAATACTGCAGGTTTTTTTAACCATGTTTATTTTATTTAAAATCATTGTTGTAGAAAAAAACAAGACATTGACCTATAAAACATAGTGTATTTATTATTTTTCCCTTTTATGCAATCTTGGAATATACTTCAATTCAAAATAAGAAACCCTAAAAGTATAGTACTTCTTTGGAAACATATACAAAGGCCAATGCATACAAAGGACAATGCTAACTACAGAAGTGCATCAAAGACTAATAATAATTGATAAAAATCCAGCATTTTAACAATAATTAATACTAGGTAAATTGATACATCCTATTACAGTATGAAATTCTGCCATTGAATTTCAAGTAAGAACCCTTATTTCCATTCCAGTACCTGCTATTTTACGCATGTTTAAAGCAACAGCAACAATAACAATAATATTATTAGTTAGTATTTATTAAAGCATTAATGAACACCAAGCATCGTTAAATATATTACAGATATTTTTGCTTAATTTTCACATTACTAATGGTTAAATATTACTACCACATTTTGTAGGTAAAAAAACTGAGGCTTAGAAACATTGAAAAAAACTTGCTCAACGTTGCAAAACAAGAAATCTGTGACCCTGGAATTGATACCTACAACACAGTGATCTAACTAATTGCTGGATACATGTCCCTCAACGACAAGAGAAACAGATCTTGTATTTTAGTGGATCTCCGGCATCCAGCAAGGACCTGAAACAGAGTAGATGTTCAACAAATACTTATTGAACTAAAGATTGACATTTCAGGAGCAGAGATTTATATTCAAAAACAAAGATGAGAATTTGGGCAGGAAAGTGGGAATGAGGCAAAAGTACATTTCCATTTTAACCTTTTTTTTTTTTCATATGCCTAACTGACTCAAGGCAAGAAGGAAGAGTTCATGATTTGGTTAAAATGAACTGGTGTTTCAAATTTAAAATGTGGTTTTATATCTAGCTCCAACACTACGTTTCTTCATAAGCTTCTGCACATTATTTAATGTTAAATATTTGGCTTGGAGATTGTGTTGAAGCATGTTTTACAATTATCTTGGACTTTTAAGTGGCAAAACTATTAATGCCATTTCTTTCTTTGCAAGGCAAAGTCTTGTGTTTTGCTCATGCTACTCACTGTTCAAATCTATGATAACAGATTGCTTCCAGAATTCTTTTTATATACGTCAGTTATTTTAAGTAGACACATTTTTATCCGTATATCAAGATACCATGCAATCTAACCTAGTTTTGTCACCCCACCCAACCATACTACTAATGAAAAACTGGAAAATGTTCTATTAGTTTTTCCGTCATATGTCTTTAACAAGCTGCAGTCTTAAAGACATCCTAAAACTAGAATATCTAATTTAACCTGCTAGTGACTTTTTTTGAAAGAAGTTATTCTTCAAAGGCATACTACTTTAATATAAGATGTATTTTGTGTAGAAGTCATAGGGAAATAGAAATGACATTTTTAGAATCCATTCTGTATACTTTCCATAAAAAAGTTATGATAAATATTTAATTTACCTTTTACAGTCTTTTTAGAGATGAAAAAGGGACAGAAGTAAAGTGAATCCCCAAGGATAATACAACTAGGAAATGACAGAATCAAGATTTAATTCCAGGGTCCATGTGTGTCTAGAGAAATGTCTTTGCCCCTTACAGTGATTCAGCCTTCAACCAGTTCTGTGAATTCTCCGGACCTTCAGTACTTCAGCTGTTAGAAAATTGGACTGGCTGACTGATTTCAAAGACTCTCTTGTCATAAAAAAAAATCGATTTAACATGATCAATAATATACCAAATTAGGGAGAATCATGCTATATATTTCTTAAATTCTTTTTTCCTTTCTTTCCACAGGTTATATTATGTTGAAAATTAGACACAAAGCTTCTTCTAAGACTAATAATATGCTGCAAAATTTTATTTTGGAAATGAAAAAGTTATCATTAATTTAATAGCTAATATTTTTCCCAAACATTGTAAATAAATTCATCATATCTATAATTTTCAGCCAGGTTTTGAAAACCAGTCAGATTTGGGTAGTTTGCTATGATTTAAACTTTACAAATTATTATTTGATTATTTGCTATATTAATTATGAAGTGTGATAGTGATACAAACACCTGTTAAGAAACTGTATTGCTAAATTTCTGATTCTTCGAACTGTTCTCTTATTTTCAAAGTTGACACAGAACTCAAATAACTGAACCCCTTAAATCGAGATTGTTGAACATTACCTAAAAGAATCTCTTCACAGTATAAATTTTCCCATAAAACTATTCCCAGTGTTTTTTTTTAAAAAACCTGTTTTGTCCTACACTGCTAATTATAGTTCTAAATTAATCTAAACACCATCAGAGTACCACAAGGCTGTGCAGAATACGAATGTTCTGGATTAGAAAACAGGAGAATCATATTTTATCTCATGCTTCTCTAAGTTGTCTTAATCTGAGGTATGTTTGTAGGACCCAGAGGTCTATGAAGTCCTGAATTTATATTCACAATTTTGATGATATGTTCATTTTTCTACGAAGATAACCTTTACATTTCACCAGATTATCAAGTAGACCTATAACTCAAAAGCCTTGTAAACACTGCGCTAACTTTTCATCAAGATGTCACACATTTCTTATCCCTGACTTCTTTTCATAAATTTAAACTAAATAATTTGAAAGGTAAATTCTAACTTTAATTTTTTGATTGCTCTAAGAACATAACTGTTAATATATCTCACAAAGGAGATCTCTATTCACTGTACGTAGTATCATGGAACAGTTTTCCCAAGACTGAAATATTGGGTATTCAGTTTCTTCTTCATCGCTGTCTTCACTTCCTGGTTTCTCAAAGTATAGATAAGTGGATTCAGAAAGGGAGTGAAGATGGTATAGAAAACAGAGAGAATTTTGTCTACCAGGAAGTTTGTGGAAGGCCACACATAAATGAAAATACAGGGCCCAAAGAACATTAACACAACAATAAAATGTGCTGTACAAGTAGAAAGAGCTTTGGCGGATCCTGTGGACGAGTAGTCCCTGACAGTAATAAGAACAATGATGTAGGAGGTGAGCAAAAGCAGAAAACTTATAAGAGCAATCACACCACTGGTTGAAATCATGAAGATCCCAAGAACATAAATATCTATACAAGCTAGCTGGATGACCAAAGGAAGATCACAGAAAAAACTGTCTACAACGTTGGGACCACAGAAGGGCAAATAGAGGGTAAAAGCTAATTGGCTCATTGTATGCAGAAAGCCCACTGTCCAAGAAACTAGCACAAGCTCAACACACACTCTTCGGCTCATAATTGTCGAATAATGGAGAGGTTTACATATGGCAATATACCTGTCAAAAGACATGGAGATCAGCAGCACAATCTCAGTCCCGGTGAAGAGGTGCAAAAAAAAGATCTGAGAAATGCAGCCTTCGAAAGAGATGGTCTTACGCTGAGCAAAAAAGTCCATAATCATCTTTGGTGTGGCAAAGGAGGACAGGCACATGTCAATGAGAGACAGGTTGCTGAGCAGGAAGTACATGGGAGAGTGAAGGTGTGAGGTGGATAGGACAGTGAGCAAAATCAGGCAGTTGCCCAACGTGGTCATTAAATAGAAGACAGAAAACACCACAAAGAAGAGTATCTGGAGTTCAGGTGAATCAGTAAGTCCAAGTAACACGAATTCAGATACTCTGGAATAGTTGAACCCCTCCATTCATCTGCAGACTCGGCTGCAGACAAAATTACAGAGTTTGAAAATGTGATATTTCTACAACCACATATTAACTTATCATTCGCTAAAAGATTGATTACCTAGAATCCAACTAAAAATCCTCAGGGTGAAGATATTTGGGGGGAACCACTTAACAATTGCTACCAGATATAATCTGAAAAGTTTAACCCTTTGGTTTTGACCAGCATCAGTACACATTGAGTTGTAGTCATCACATGCCCACAAAATTATATACCTATCTGAATACAACTTAACGAATTACATAATACACATTTACTGAGGCAGATTACATTACATTTGTGTGCTTTACTGAATAAGGCATATAAATAAAACTAAAAATAAAATGAGTGTTGAATTCTTAAAGGTTTCTCTTACACACAAAAATGTGAATATTTTGAATCAACTATTGTTAAACAGTAGACTTAACTAAGACTTTACTATAATGATTTCAGAAGATCCATTTAATATCTTATGAGGGTGATAAATTATTTAATTTTTAATTACTTAATTCCATAAGACAACTGATAATCAAAAGGCATACTTGTAACCTGCAAGAGTTATTCTCCACTTTGGGTAATTTATTATTTCATAAAAACATGTTTTAAAAAGAGAATCTCCTTCCTTTAATTCTCTTCATTCTACCCAAAGCTATATTTTAAAATACAAAAACAAACAAAACAGATACATTAAGAACTCAGAATTTTTTCAGAATTAATGTTTTCATTTACAGTGCTTCCCAAGTTCTAGAAATTTTATTTCCTATGGAATATCAATGTCTTTACCAAAGAGTCAAATGTGTGGTACAAAGCAAATGAAACTTAGTCCTAGTAAATGAAAGCTAATTTTGTGACCAGGTAGGGTTTACTTTGCCAACCACCTAATGAAATTTAAGCCTTTGACTACAGAAATTTTAGCTGGGTAACTGTAAAGTTGTCTAGGTTACTGGAAAATTTGATGAGACTGAAATTAATTATGTAAAAAAATATAGTGTTAGATCAGGCATTTATAAGTCTATATGCATCTAAACCATTTTTCTTTAAATTGCTTTTTCCACATGTAAAACTGTATGAATTCCCTTGTTATATTACACATTTGAGTATTTCACTTTACACATTTGAATATTTATCTAGTTTTGATCATAATTTAATGATAATAGATAATGCAGTTTTATCTAATCCTGTATTATAACTTATCCATCTTTGAAAATGCAATATTTCATTCCTTCTTCAATAAAAGTTTTCAAGGTACACTAAAAAAGATTTCATTATGTCAGTGAAACATGGTGGACCAATGTCAAAAATTTAAAATATCAACATACTAATATTTAAGTTATAGTCAATATTAATATGCTTAGAAAAGAATAAAATCATTGTTATGAATTTGAAGAATGAACAAATGGAAAAAGAGTCAATCAATGGGCCGGGCACAGTGGCTCATGCCTGTAATGCTAGCACTTTGGGAGGCTGAGGCAGGCGGATGGATGGCTTGAGCTCAGGAGTTTGAGACCAGCCTGGCCACCATGGCGAAACCCTGTCTCTACTGAAAATACAAAACTTTGCCAAGCATAGTGGCACACACCTGTAATCCCAGCTTCTCGGGTGGTTAAGGCAGGAGAATACTTTGAACCTGGGAGGTGGAAGCAGAGGCTCCAGTGAGCCCAGAACATGCCACTGCACTCCAGCCTGAGCACTAAGTGAGAATCTGTCTCAAAAAAAAAAAAAGAAGAACTATTTGACTTTTATTTTCTTCAATCTCTTCCATTAATTTATTCCCAATGATCCTTCCAAAAATTCTTGAAAATACATAATAAAAAAGAAAATCTTGTATTATGGAAGCCTGAGACTACTGACTATTGAAATTTTAGATTGTAGATCAATACACATATAGATTTAACTGTCTGACAGTGCCAATGTATCAATTCAGTGAAAAAATAAGTTTTATGATTATGTGCCACCTTTTTTCTGAATTAACTGATTGGCTGATTACATTTGCAGATATTATCTGGTTGTTTTCAGTTAAAAGTAATGGCATAGTTTCTAGTCTAAAGAAAAAGTCTTACCTGATTTGTAGTAAAAACTGAAACAAATGTTCCAAAACAATTTTGGCTTCTTTTTTGGATAACTATCAGAAATTTTACATTGACTACATATTCTGACTTTAGAGTAAAAGGATTATAGCGATTGTTCTGTTGCAGCAACTTTCAGAGTCCAGTTAGAAGTGGAAAAATAATAATGGGAAAAAATCTGATTCATTTAAAAAAAATTTTAATTTGTTTTTAATTGTTGCTGTGCAGAAGCAAATGTACTGAAAATGAATTATACTTTGTTAATTACAATTTACCTTATTATTCCATCCTTAACTCATTCTGCGATTGAACACTAAATATCAGAATTTTAAATATTATCTTCACGGCCGGGTGCAATGGCTCATGCCTGTAATCCCAGCACTTTGGGAGACCGCGATGCCTGGCCAACAATGTGAAACGCTGTCTCTACTAAAAATGCAAAAATTAGCCATGTGTGGTGATGGGCACCTGTAATCCCAGCTACTCGGGAGGCTGAGGCAGGAGAATTGCTTGAACCCAGGAGACGGAGATTGCAGTGAGCCGAGATCATCCCACTCACTCCAACCTGGGAGACTGCATCCCAAAAATAAAAATACAAATAAATGTTACCTTCAGCAATATTTTTCCTTTAGATGACCTCATGTTTTCCCATGTGGAGGAAAATCTGGTTACATCTCCATTTATTTGCACATATTTAAATTGTTTTGTCAATATTGAAAAATTATTTTGGCCAGGTGCAGTGGCTCATGCCTATAATCCCAGCACTTTGAGAGAGCGGTGGGTGAATCATGAGGTCAGGAGTTCAAGACCAGCCTGGCCAACATGGTGAAATCCCATCTCTACTAAAAACTTAAAAATTAGCTGGGCGTGGTGGTATGTGCCTGTATTCCCAGCTACTCAGGAGGCTGAGGCAGGAGAGTTGTTTGAACCTGGGAGGCAGAGGTTACAGTGAGCCGAGATGGCACCATTGCACTCCAGCCTGGATGGCAGAGCTAGACTCCAACTCAAAAAGAAAAAAAAGAAAAATTATTTTTAAATTTTGTCATAGAATGATATTCTAGAATTCTTAAAAGGAGTCTATTGCCCAGTGGTTAAGAGTAGTTACGGTATTCTTGACTTCACTTATGTCTCAGTAGCCTAAGATTTGACCTCTACTTGTGATAATTATATTACATGGTCTATGTAAAGCTTGAAGCATATTTTCTGGGCAAAATTTAAGGAATTTTCTAGGTTTCAAAATCCAGATTTAATATTGCTGTTTGGAAATAATCAGCTTGTGTTATTATTAATAACATATGCAATAAAAATTCTAATCTAAGTTCAGGGATTTAGAAAAAGACCATATGCTACCAAAATAATTTCATATGTTTGAAATTGCATTTTTCATATGAAAATAGCACAAGTTCCTTTTACATTAAATGCATTGAAAATCCTCAGCTTCACACATTTGAATATTTCTATTTTACTGACAATTTATTTACTAATGGGAACTATTTTTATATTGATTTAAACATATACATAAATTTATATTTATATTTTTTCTCCTTTTCATCACCAGAAAGAATGCTTTAAGCCCTATTTAATGGAACCATCTATTTTTAAGTCTTTAAGTCATATATACTTTTTCTTTACTATTCCTCCATTATTTCTCTTTTATATAATTATTAAATAAACGTTAATTGTTTTGCTACCTGAAGAATGCAAACCACAACTGCTTCTGAAGATCCTTACTATCATATCTAGCTTTTAACCTACCAGTTATGCACGTAGCATCAAAAACACCATTTGCTCCGAGATTCACAAGCCTACTGAAATCACCATAGTTCTTTAGTAAGCATCAGAAGCCTGGAGTATGGATGCATATTTTCTCCTGTCTTGATATAAAACCCCTTAGAAAGCAGTGACGTTTACTAGATCAGGGATTAAACACTGTAATCTACTTGCAGTGGGAGTCATTAAAATGTTGACCCAACTTTTCACAGAGTTGCAACAAGAACTGTGAAGTGTGTCTTTGCTATTTAAAGTGGGAATGCACACCTGTGATGTAGCAATGTTCACTGGAGAAAAGCACAACTGGAACCGGCCTGGGAGAAGAAAACATCTAAGCAGTCATTTACAGAGCATATGGGGAACAAAAAATTACTCCTTTAGTTATGGAAATATTCCCATATTTATGCCCCAGTGTTCAAAATCCCATAATTGGAAAATTATTCTTTTAGGCTAAGGCAATTTGTCTCCAACAAATACTTGCTTACTGGAAGTTGCATATTAAAGGAAGAATCATGCATTACAGTTTCTGACAATACATTTAAAAATTAGCACAAACTAATACCAATAGCTATTTCGAGGGATAGGTAAATCCTAGAAAGGGGGATATTGGAAAGTCCAACATAACCAGGGGAAGTGAAGAGAGGTACTATGGAGTACCTTAGAGGAATAGTGTAAAAATTAAATTATAGAAATAAATTTTAAACATTCAGTTCAATGCTTACTACAAGGAAAGTACTTAATAAAATGTAGTAGAAATAATAGCAGGGATGTTTATAATAATTGTCATTACTTTTGAAGTGTTCATAATAGATCATCCAAGAAGACGGTAGATGTGGATTCACAACCTAAAACCATAAGCCAAGGGTCTTGCCATATTTGCCTGCAGGTCAATCGTTTATCTGTGGCTTACTGTCTAAGCACAACTTTTTTCCCAAATACCTCAAAGACTGAACTCTTCACAACTGTCCTACATTCCCCATCAATATATCCTACATTCCCCACAGGTCTGGCAATAGAGCCCAAGAAAATCTTCCTTAGCTGACCACATTTCTAGCACTCTTTGAAATAAGAAAACAAGTTTAGTTTTAAGATGTTTATCCTTCTACGAAGAAAAAGGAAACAACTTTTGAAAAAATTAACAAAACTGGTATAAAGATTTAATAGTTTTCTAGTTGTCCCTTGATATCCACAGAAGATTAGTTCCAGGACCCCTACTGATACCAAAATCCATGGATGCTCAAATCCCTGGGTTAAAATGGCATGATATTTGTGTACAATCTAAACACATCCTCCCATATACTTTAAATCATCTTAGATCACTTGTGATGCCTAATACAATATAAATGCTATGTAACTAGTTGCTATACGGTATTGCTTTCTAAATTTGTATTATTTTATTGTTTTTTATTAATATTTTGGATCCACTATTGAATCCAAGAACATGAAACCCACAGAAAGAGAGGGCTAGCTGTAAATTTAAAATATTTGTCCTATTGTAAAACAAAAATAAGGATATATAATAATTATTAGAGTAATCCTGGAAAACTGTATAAATCCTGGAAAACAGGTATAATTATTATTAGAGTAATACTGGAAAAGGCAAGAGAATAAACAGAAAAAGAATAGAAATAAAAAATAATTCAGAAAGAGAGAGCATGAAGGAGTTTTTTGGTATTAGTAACCTGTTCTATATCTTGGTTGTGGTGCTGATTACATAATCTATATATGTGCTAAAATCAATGGATTGTATACCAAAACAAAGAAAAAGTCCATTTAACTTTAAGATCATTTATAAAGTAGAATTTTAAAAAGTAAACCCAGATCATTCAGTACAAGGGCAAATTTCAAAATGAGCAAATAAATTCAATAACCTTCTTATAAATTATTCAACAATTAAATATATTTAACTTATTTAATTGAAATATATTGTTAAATAAATATATTTAACATTATATTAAATTTGTATTAAATATATTTAACTTGTTTAATTTAAATATATTTAATTGTTGAATAAATATATTTAACATTATATTACAGATGTATTATATTAAAATATAAAAGTTAAAATGCAACCAAAAATAACCTATTCAGATGAACGATAGACTATATAAAGTAAATAGAAATAATCTTAAACAGAAACGTGTTGTTCATAAATGACAAAAGCTATACTATTCTAAAAAAGAAAAAAGTTGACAAATAAATTTAAATACTTATTGTGGTATCGGAGAAAAACACAACATTGTCCAACGCATACATTTTCCCTCCCATAAAACAAAATTCAATAAACCATGAGATATTTTTGAGTTCACAAAATAATTTTCAAAATTTGTCTGAAGCAAATCAGATTAAAGTAGTCAATAATTAGAAATATTATTTCATTTTGTTTGTTTATGTTTTCTTTTTTAGATAACTTAAACAATTTTTTATTCGTACAAATTTATGGGATACGTGTGAAATTTTGTTACATGTAAGTAATGCATAATGATTAAGTCAGGATCTTTAGGGTGCTCGTCATTCCAGTACAATACTTTTTACAGTATAATTATCCTCCTCTGCTATCAAACATTGAGTTTATTCCTCCTATCTTATGCTTTAATGCACTTCGCTTTATACTTTCCCCTGCCCTTTCTGCTCACTTTTCCCAGTGTCTGTTATCTATTTTTCCACTCTCTACCTCCACGTGATCAAAATTTTAGCTCCTGCATGTAAGTAAGAACATGGGGTATTTATCATTTTGTTCCTGGTTTATTTCACACCAGTTTTATCCATGTTGCTGCAAATGACATTATTTCATTCTTTTTTATGGCTGAATAATATTCCATGGTGTATATATACCACAATTTTTGTTGTTTTGTTTTGTTTTTTGGTCTATTTTTTCATGATTTTTATTGCAGGATATCATCATGAAATATTCTGTATTTTGTTTGTGACTGGCATGATAATAGATCATGCTCGGAAATTATTTCAGAGCTTCATCACCTTTTCCAAGCACCACTTGGGAACTGAGTACCCCAAACATTTTTGGGAACACCTGCACATCATGCCACTGCCCCTGCCCACCAGCACATCCCTGGCTGCTGAGCTGTCCACCTTGCCATCCTTACTCGTCAACAGCTTTGCATGCAGTTTGAAGAGTTTTGCCAAATCCCTCACCAACTTCACAAACCCTGAGTTTTTACTATCATAAGCCCAAAACCCCACTTAGGTTGGTTTCATATATTTGCATTGTGAATAGTACTGCAATAAACATGTGAAAAGTTCAGGTATCCCCTTGATATATTGATTTTTTTCCCCCTTTGAGTAAATACCCAGTGGTAAAATTGCTGGATCCAATGGTAATTCTATTTTTAGTTTTGTGAGAAATCTCTATACTGTTTTCTGCAGTCGCTGTACTGGTTTACATTCCCACCAACAGTGTAGAAGAGTTCCCTTTTCAATCTGTTATATTTTGTTTTGTTTTTGTTTTTAGTAATAGTCATTATGACTAGGGGAAAATAATATCTCATTTTGGTTTTGATTTGCATTTCTATAATGATTAGTGATGTTGAGCATTTTTTCGTATATCTTTTGGCCTTTTGTACGTCTTCTTTTGAGAAATGTCTATTTATATCCTTTGGCCACTTTCCAGTGGTATTGTTTTTTTTCCTGTTGTTTGGGGGTTTTTTTGTTTTTTGTTTGTTTGTTTGTTTGTTTGCGTATTTTAGGTATTAGCCCACTATCAGATAAATAGTTTGCAAATATTTTCTTCCATTCAGGAGGTTGTCTCTTCACTCTACTGATTATTTCGTCTGCTGCTCAGAAGCTTTCTAATTTAATTAAGTTCCATTTGTCTATTTTAATTTGTGGTGCTTGTGGCTTTTGAGGTGTTAGTCATAAATTCTTTCCCTAGACCAAAGTCCAGGAATTTTTTCCCTAGGTTTTCTTCAAGTATCTTTATAGTTCCAGGTCTTATGTTTAAGCCTTTAATCTATTTTGAGTTGATTCTTGTATATAGTGAGATAGTGGTCCAGTTTCATTCTTCTCGATGTGGCTATCCATTTTTCCCAGCACCATTTATTGAAGAGTGTATCCTTTCCCCAGTGTCAGCTTTGTCGAAGATCAAATCTGCAAAAAATTATAAAACCGTAATATCTAAGTAATATTGGAGAAACACAGAAAACAACTGACAATTAATATAAGGGAATTGAGAACAACAAATTATATATAGACCAAGTATATACAAGACCTTACAATATTATAATGTGAATATGTTACCTGAATTGCCAAAAGGGACTTTGTAGATGGGTTTAAGGTTGCCAATCAGCTTGCCTTACAATAGAGAGATTACCCAGTATTAGCAGAATGAGCTCAATAAAATCACAGAAGTCATTAAAAGTAGAAAAGAGGTTTTGTAGATACCAACTAACTCAAAAGTTTCATGGAAAGGGACAAGACTTAAAATAGATAATACAATACCAAAGAAAAAGAACAAATTTTGAGGATTCACACTGCCTGACGTCAAGACTTACTATAAAATTACTCTAATTAAGACATCATGGACCAGACATGGTGGCTGATGCCTGTAATTCCAGAACTTTAGAAGGACAAGGCAGGAGGATCACATGAGCCCAGGAGTTCAAGACCAGCCTGGGAAACATAGTGGGATACCCAATCTCTATAAAAAAAATAAAAATTACTTGGGCATGGTGGTGCACACTTGTAGTACTAACTACTTAGGAAGCTGAAGCAGGAGGATCACTTGAGAAAGGAGGTTGAGATTGCAGTGAGCCATGATCACACCACTGCACCCTGCCAAAGAGACAGAGAAACACTGTCTCAAAAAAATTAAAAGAAAAATAAAATAAAATAAAATAGCAGCACTGTATTGGTGAAAGAATAGACATGTAGATCAGTGGAACAGAAACAGAGCCTAAAAATAGACCCACAGAAATAGGGTCAATTATTTTCAACAAAGGAGAAAGGGCAATTTAATAGAGAAAAGATAGTTTGGGAACAAATGAATCATAGACTTATTCTATTCCATTGTTATATGTGTCTGTCTTGGTTACTGTAGCCCTGTAATATAGTTTGAAGTTGAGTAACATGTTGCTTCCAGCTTTGTTCCTTTGCTTAGGAGTTGGCAGCTTGGACTCTTTTTTGGTTCTATATGACTTTTAAAATAGTTTTTCCTAGTTCTGTGAAGAATGTCATTGTTTGTTTGATAGGAATAGCACTGAATCTATAAATTGCTTTGGACTGAATCTATAAATTGCTTTGGACAGCATGGCCATTTTACTAATATTGATTCTTCCTATCCATGAAACCTCAGTTTCATAAAACAGTTTCAGTAGGAATGGTATCAACTCTTGTTTGCACATCTGGTAGAATTTAGAGGTGAATCTGTCTGGCTCTAGGATTTTTTAGGTCAGTAGGCTATTTATTACTGATTCAATTTCAGAGTTCATTATTGGTCTCTTCAGAGATTCAATTTCTTCCTGGTTCAGTCTTGGGAGGGTGTATGTTTCCAGGAATTTATCCATTTCTTCTAGATTTTCTTGTTTGTGTGCATAGAAATGTTCAAAATATTCTCCAATAGTTATTTGTATTTCTGTGGGGTCAGTGATATCCCCTTTGTCATTTCTAATTGTGTTTATTTGGATATTATCTCTTTTCTTTTTTATTAGTCTAGCTAGTGGTCTATCTATTTTATTAATTTTTTCAAACAATTAATTCCTGGATAGGTTGATATTTGGAATGTTCTTTATGTGTCTCAGTCTCCTTTAGTTCAACTCTGATTTTGGTGAGTTTTTGTCTTCTGCTAGCTTTTAGGTTGGTTTGCCCTTGGTTCTTTAGTTCTTTAAGTTGTGATACTTAGTTGTTAGCTTGAGATCTTTCTAACTTCTTGATGTGGGTGGTTAGTGCTATAAATTTCCCTCTTAACATTGCCTTACCTGTGGCCCAGAGATTCTGGTATGTTGTATCTTTCTCATTAGTTTCAAAGAACTTCTTGATTTCTGTTTTAATTTCATTATTTACCCAAAAGTCATCCAGGAGCAGGTTATTCGATTTCCATATAATTTTATGGTTATGAGCAATTTTCTTAGTCTTAATTTCTAATTTTATTGTGCTGTGGTCCAAGAGAATGGTAGTTATAATTTCAGTTCTTTTGCATTTGCCAAGGAGTGTTTTATGTTCAATTACACGGCTGACTTCAGAATATGTGCCATGTGGTGATGAGAAGAATGTATATTATGTTGCTTTTTGGTGGAGAGTTCTGTAAACATCTATCAGGTCCATTTGATCCAGTGCTGAGTTAAGGTCCTAAATATCTTTATTAATTTTCTGCCTCAGTGATCTGTCTAATACTGTCAGTAGGGTATTGAAGTCTCTCATTATTATTGTGTGTGAGTCTAAGTTTCTTTGTAGGTTTCTAAGAACTTGTTTGAATCAGGGTGCTCCTGTGTTGGGTGCACATATATTTAGGATAGTTAGCACTACTCGTTGAATTGAACTCTTTGCCATTATGTAATCCCCTTTTTTGTCTTTTTTTATTTTTGTTGGTCTAAAGTCTGTTTTGTCTGAAATTAGGATTACAATCTCTGTATTTTTTATGTTTTCTATTTACTTAGTGGATTTTCCTCCCTCCTTTTATTTTGAGCCTATGGGTGTCATTGCATGTGAGCATATGGGTGTCATTGAATGTCTCTTGAAGACAGCATACCATTGGGTCTTGCTTTTTTTTCCAGCTTATCACTCTGTGCCTTTTAATTGGGGCATTTAGCCCATTTACATTCAAGGTTAGTATTGATACATGTGGATTTGATCCTGTCATCATGCTGTTAGTTAGTTACCATACATACTTGTTTGTGTGGTTGCTTCATAGTGTCATTGGTCTGTGTACTTCAGCATATTTTTGAAGTGGTTGGTAATGATCTTTCCTTTTCTTATTTAGTGCTTCCTTCAGGAGCTCTTGCAAGGCAGGTCAGTCTGGTAGTAACAAATTCTCTCAGAATTTGCCTGTCTGAAAAGGATATTATTTCTCTTCCACTTATGAAGCATAGTTTGGCCAGATGTAAAATTCTGGGTTGGAATTTCTTTTCTTTAAGAATCTTGAATATTGGCCCCCAACCTCTTCTGGTTTGTAGAGTTTTTGTTGAGAGGTCTGCTGTTAGTCTGATGGGCTTCCCTTTGTAGGTGACCTGACCTTTCTCTCTAGCTGCCTTTTGTATTTTTTTCTTTCGTTTCAACCTTGGAAAATCTGATAATTATGTGTCCTGGAGATGATCTTCCTGTGAAGTGTCTTACATGGGTTTTCTGTATTTTCTGAATTTGAATGTTAGCCTCTCTAGCTAGGTTGAGAAAGTTCTCATCGATGATATCCTGAAATATGTTTTCCAAGTTGCTGCCATTCTCCCCATGTCTTTCAGGGACACCAATGAATCACAGATCTGTTCTCTTTACATAAACTCGTATTTCTCAGAGGTTTCATTTCTTCCTTTTCATTCTTTTTTCTCTATTCTTGTCTGCCTGTGTTGTTTCAGAAAGCCAGTCTTAAAGCACTAATATCATTTCTTCTGCTTGGTCTATTCTGCTGTTAATAGTTGTGATTGCATTATGAAATTTTTGTAGCGTGTTTTTCAGTTCTATCAGGTCAGTTATGTTCTTTTCTATACCGTCTATTTTGTCTGTCAGCTCCTGCATTGTTTTATTGTGGTTCTTAGCTTCCTTGGATTGGGTTTCAACGTACTCCTGCACCTTGATGCTCGTAATTTCTATCCATACTCTAAATTCTATTTGTGTCATCTCAGCCATCCCAGCTCAGTTAAAAACTTTTGTTGGAGAGCTGGTGGAGGCATTTGAAGGAAAGAAAGCACGCTGGCTTTTTGACTTATCAGAGTTCTTGCACTGGTTTTTTCCTCATTTTTGTGGGCTAATGTTTTTTCAATCTTTGAAGTTCCTGTCCTTTGGATGTTTTTTCTTTTATCCTGTTGGATGACTTTGAGAGTTTGATTGTGTTATAAGGTGGAGTCAGTCAACTGGCTTCATTTCTGGAAGATTTTTGGGGACCAAGGTTCAGCTGTCATCTCCCCAACTGCATGTTTTAATTCTGGTGGACTTGTATCCTACCCTACTTTGTTCTCTGACTTCTCAAGGTTATGAACAGACTCTGATGGGGGGTGGCTAAGGTGCTCCTGGACTGCTGGTCACTACACATTGATGGATGGTGCCAAAGTGTTTTGTAGGGTAGTGGTAGTGGGATCTGTCCTTGTTCACAGGTGCCCTCAGCAGCACCAGCAGTATTAAATAAGCATGCATGCTTGTCAGCTGCAGTAGATTGCTAGCAGGTGCTGAGATGCCTGGCTCCATGAAAGCATTGACAGCAGGAGTAGAGTCAGCATAACTCGGGAGGTCAGCAGGCCCCATTGGTGACTGTGTGCATTGTTGCACTGATGGTGGTGCTAGTATGGGGGCAGGACACTGGTGGGTGCAGGTGTGTGTGCACCCTCTGTGGCTGCTCAGGGCAGGGGAGGGTTCATTGTTTTCAGTGCCTAGTTTCATTCTGGTGGCAGTGTTGGCACAGGGGCAGGTCACTGACAGAGGCAGGACTGGTGGGCTCTGTGCCCAGTACAGCTTTGACTGTAACGGCAGTATGGCAGGGGAAGGAGAGCAGAGTGCACTCCTGCTGGCAGCAGAGGCAGGACAGGTGCATGTGCTTACACAAGCTGGTGAGGCAGGGAAGAGAAAATCCACCTGCACACATACAAGCCAGCCAAATGATATCAGTGGGCAGGGGCGGTTAGCCATGGGCTTGGAAGAAGCCACACAGAGGGAGGGAGCAGGCAAGCAGGTACATGGCCCTAGGGGCCACCCCACCAGAGCTCTCCACCAATCAGATATGGTCTGCCAGTGCAGAAACTAAGATGTGGGTCCCCAGGGAAGCTGAGTCTGCACTGCAAGCAGAAAAAAGCCCGGCTGGAGCACTGGGAGGGGTCAGCAGATTAGCGGGTACTAAGGTTGGATCTGCCCCATCTGATGAGCAAGACTGCCCTGCAGAATTCATGTCCAACAGTCCCCTAGGGCTAGGGCTAAAGTCTCCTATGGAAGCAAGTCAAGCCTGGAGGGATGGGCATCCCTGGCTGTGCTCTGCTATAGATATTGCTGCAACAAACCCTCTGGGCTCCATATCGGCTAGCATGCTGCTCCTACCACTCCTCTAAGAAGCTCTCCCTGCCAACTCTGTGTCTCTGATGGTTGAGGGGTCTCCTCCTGGTGGGATTCCAGAGGCTTGTAGCAAGAGTGGGTTGCTTCTTGCCAGTTCAACTCATCCATTCCCCCAAAGTTCTTGGGGGCCAGGAATGAGTCCCATTGCACAGTAGCCCCACCCAGAGTTCCCAGCTTCCTCTCTCTTCTGCCCAGTTTTTGTGTCTTTAGGACCTGTTAGGAGTGTGCCAGTCATCCTAGTCCCACAGTGACAGCTATTCTACCTGGCTGCATCTAGTCAGACATCTTGACCAAATTGGAAGTTTCTTACCAAGCTAAGCATAGCCTTACCATATGATCATACTCCTAGGCATTTACCCAACTGATTTGAAACATGTGTACACAAAAACTCAGTCATGAATGTTTACAGCAACTTCATTCCCTAACAGACAAAAATTGGAGAAAACCACAATGTTATTCAACGAGTGTATGAATAAACTAACTGTGCTATATTTACAATAGAATGTTATTCAGCAATAAAAAGGGCATTAACTACCAAGCCATATAAAGGCATGAATGAATCTTACATGCATAATGCCAGCTGAAAGAAGCCAGTTTTGAAAGGTTATATACTGTATGACTCCAAATATATGACATTTTGGAAAAATTAAAACTATAGAGACAGTAAAAGACTGGTGGTTACCAAGAGTAAAAGGAGAAGAAAGAAGAGTAGAATAATTTAAGTTGAAGAACAATTTAAGGTGGAGAAATTATTCTTTGTAATACTGTAGAAATTAATACATGACATTATAAATATGTCAAAAACTATATAAAAAACTTACTTCGTGTAAGTTTTAACAACTATGCTATAATAAATTGAATAATCTTGAAGAAATAGATAAATTTCTGGACACAACTTATCAAAATTAAATGAAGAAAAAATAAAAAATCTTAACAGATCAGTAAGGAATAAAATTGAATCCAGCAAAGAAAAGCCCAGGACCTAATGGATTCTTTTTTAAATTTTACCAAACATGTGAAAAAGAGCTAATATCAATTTACTCCAAACTCTTCCAAAAATTGAAGAGGTGGGAACACTTCCATACTCATTTTATAAGGCCTGTATTACTCTGATATCTAAGCCACAGATGGATACTAAAAGAAAGGTTCAATCCAGTATCTCTGATGAACATAAATGCCAAAATACCAACACACTAAATCTGACAGCATATTAAAAGGATCATTCACTGTTATCAAGCACAATGGTATTTGAACATATGCAAATCAATAAATGTGATATACCCACATTGGCAAAATGAAAGGCAAAAACCGTATGATCACCTCAATAGAAGCAGAAAAGGCACTGACAAAATTCAACATCCTTCATGATAAAAACTTCCAATAAATTACACTTAGAAGGAACTTACCTTAGCGATAAATGCCACATATGACAAGCCCACAGCTAACATTACATTCAATGGTGAAAAACTGAAAACTTTCCTTCTAAGATCAGAAAGAAAATAAGGATGCTCACTCTTACTACATCTACTCAATATATTACTGAAAGGACTAGTAGAGTAAGTAGGTAAGAAATAAAAGGCAACCAAATTGGAAAAGAAGAAGTAAAATTGTCTGTTTGCAGATGACGTGATCTTATATAGAGAAAATCCTAAAGACGTCATCAAAAAAAATTTAGAATGAATGATTTCAGTAAAGCTGCAGATTAAAAAATGAACATACAAAAACTAGTGGTATCTCTATACACTAACAATGAATTATCTGAAAAGGAAGTCAAGAAAACCATCCCATTTATAACTACAAAAATTAAAACAAAATACTTAGGAATAAATTTAACCAAGGAGGTGAAAGCTCTGTACACTGAAAACTATAATACATTGACAAAATAAATGGAAAAAGAGAATTAAAAGTAAACATATATGTACATGAATTTAAAAAATTAATATCGTTAAAATACCCAAAATAATTAGATTACCTACAGATTCAATGCAGTCCCTATCGAAATTTCAATGGCATTCATCACAGAAATGGAAAAACAAAACCAAATTTGTATGTATTCATAAAAGACTCCAAATAGCCAAAGTAATTTTAAGAAAAAGGAACAAACCTGGAAGCATCACACTCACTGTTTCAAACTCTATTACAAAGCCATATTAATTAAAACAGTGTGGTGCCATAAAAATATGACACATACCAATGGAACAGAGTAGGGAGCCCAAAAAATAAATTCACACATATACGGCCAACTAAGATTTGACAAGGGTGCCAATAATACGCAATGGAAAAAGGAAAGTCTATTTAATAAATGGTGTTGGAAAAGCTAAATATCCACATGCAAAACAAAGAAACTGAAGTCTTGTCTTATAACATATGCTAAAACTAACTGGAAATGAATTAAAGATTTAAATGTAAAACCTGAAACTGAAAACTACCAGAAGAAAACATCAGGAAAAAACTCCCTGACAACAGTCTTGGCTATCACTTTTCGGATATGACCACAAAAGCACTGGCAACAAAAAAATAAACAAGTGGGACTATATCAAACTAAAAATTCCACTGCACCACAAAAGAAACAATTGACCAAATTAAAAGGCAACCTACCAAATGGGAGAAAATGTTAGTAAACCATATGTATGATAAGGGGTTAATATTCATAATAGGAAGTACACAAGTCAACAGCAAAACAACAAACAACCTAATTTTTACAACTGGAAAAGATTTTAACAGACATATTCCCAAAACAGACATAGAAATAGCCAACATGTATATGAAAAGGTGCTCAACATCATTAACCACTGGGAAAATGCAAATTAAAACCACAATGAGACATCACCTCATACCTACTGAAATGGCTACTATGAGAAGACACATGATAACAAGTGTTGGTGAGGATGTGGAGAAAAGGGAACCTTTTTACACTATTGATGGGAATGTAAATTGGCACAGGCATTATGGAAAACAATATAGAAGTTCCTCAAAAAAATAAAAATTAAAACTTCCATATGTTCCAGCAATCTCACATCTAGATATATACCCAAAGGAAATGAAATCAGTATCTCTACAAGATAACTCTACTGCTATGTTCACTGCTGCATTATTCACAATAGCCAAAATATGGAAACAGCCCAAGTGTACATCAATTGATGAATGAGTATAAAAATTGTGGTACATGTATGTGATAGACTGTCATTCAGCCACAGAAAGAAGGAAGTTTTGTTCATTTGCAGCAATATAGATAAACCTAATTGACATTATGGTAGGTGAAATAAGCCAGACACAGAAAGAGATACTATATAATCTCACTTACATGTAGAATCTGAAAAAGAAAAAGCTCATACAAGGAGAGAGTAGAACAGTGGTTGTCAGAGGTTTTGAAGTGAGAGAAAAGGGGAATATGTTCGTCAAAGGGTACAAATTTTCATCCATAAGATGAACACATTCTGGGTAACTAATGTACAATATGAATGGTGATTAATGTGTTAATTTGATTGTGGTAATCATTATACAATGTATATGTGTATCAAATTATCATTTCATATGCTTTGAATATATTTGATCTTTGTCAATTAAATATTTATAAATTTAAAAATCTACCAAAGAAATAAATCATTTCAATTTCTGTACAACAACAAAGAACTATCTAAAATGGAAATTAAGAAATTTATCTCATTTCCATTAGAACCAAAATATAAAATATTTAGGAGTAAACTTAACCAAGGACGTGAAAGACTTGTACACTTAAACTATAAAACATTGATGAAAGAAATTAAAGCAGATGCAAATAAATGGAAAGACTTTCTATGTTAATGGAATAGAACAATTAATATTGTTCAAATATCCACACTACCTGAAGCAATCTATAGATTCAATGCAATGTCTGTGAAAATCCCAACATCATTTTTTTAAAGAAATTTTCAAAAATCCTAAAATTCATGAAATGACATGGAGAGGGAAAAAGGTGGCAAGAAGGTTTTATTTAGGAGCGAAGAAATGTGGTTACATGCTAAAGGTTACACCCAATAGGGAGGACAAAGTTCATGTTATAGATGAGAGAAAGGAGAGTTACCAGAGTAATTGCCTTTAGTAGAGAGGAGGGGATGGAATCTGGGGCACAAGTGGAAGAGTTTACTTCTGTAGGAGCAGGAGCAGGTCACCCAGTCTCAGGAGAAGTTAAAGGAAACTTAATCACAGATGCAGGTCATATAGTGGTAGTGATGGGAGATTAAGGAATTCTCACCTGCTACCTTTCTCAGTAAAACAGGAAGCAACACAATAAACAGAGTGAGAATGGAGAAGGATTATTTGAAGATTCAGACCACTTTTTCTATATTCTATGAATATTTTTACCATGTACATAATTTATATTCATAAGTATAAACTTTGGTTATTATCAAAAATAAAATATTTTAAAACTCAGTTTTAGACCTCCTTGCATTTGGGGTTCCAGATTTTTCTGATGCTGCCCATTTAATGTACTCATATGAGATTTGAATTTGTAGTAAGCTAGTTAGGCAGGGAGGTAGTAGGAGAGTCTTCTGTTGTACTAGGGGTGATTTGATAGGTCCAGAGTGATTCTGGATCATTAACTTGATCCCAGGCACATGGCTAAAGTGGTAATGTTTTACAGACAACAGATGGCTAAGATTGTAGCAAGAACAACTTCCCTGACGACATAGGTCACCTGTGTTAGTCTGTAAGGCGTCTCTGGATGTCCAGCCGATAGTCTACTCTTTTAGACTTTCCAGAGATTTTGTGAACACCTAACTCTCGATATTAAATGATGTTTTGTTTAAAATAGCTAGAATGGTTTCTTCTCTCTGACACAAAATCCTGATTGGTCTACCAAAGGACTATCATTATTAAACTTAGAGTGAAATCCATTGGCGATAAGGTCAAACATACAGCTAAAAGTCATAAAAATTTGCTAGGATTAATAATGAAGCTCTAGAAAAAAAAAAAGTAAAATATTTTTGTGACCTTTTTCAATAAAAGTAATCAACTTTCTTTTGCCACTCTCCGCTTATTTATGGAAGAAAAATTGGTAGTTTAATATCTTTCAAAGTGCACTTACAAATATAATATTTTCCTCATAATGATATTTTTAAACTCTTTGATATCTGCATAGAATCTTGAGTTTACAGCCCTAAGTCATTTATGAACCTTCAGTAGAGGAATCACTCTTTTGCTTAAAGCCACAGAATGGCTTCTTATTGTAATAAAATTAAAACTCATATTTACTATGTAGACCATATGTTTTTGACACTACCAGTATCTCCAACTTTAAATCTAATCATTTTCACGTTAAATTACTATATTCTGGGTAACATGGACTTAATCATATTCCTCAAATATACCAAGTTCATCATCATCTTTGAGTTTTTGCACTACCTGTGCCCTCTGTCTAGAATACTATAGCCCCAAATGTTTGCATGTTTGGCTTCTTCAGTTTATCTAGATATGATCCAAAACGTCAGCTCCTCAAGGCCTTTTTTGATTATTAAACACAAATTGGTTACTCCCAATCCAGAGTCACAATTTATCATTTCACTTTTCTTTTTAGTTTTTACAGAGCAATATCTCTTCCTGAAACTATGCTGTTTATTTTCTACCTTAATGGTGGTCTATTTTTACTAGGTTATATCTCTTGTTATATCTCTTAGAGAGCAGATAGACCTTATCTGCCTCATTAATTTCTTTCTTCAGATCCTAGAATAGTCCTGACAAATGGGAGGTATTCAAGGATTGCAGTGCTTGGAAATAAACAAATCAATTTCAGATACAATTCTACACTCTATTTCCCCCCCCCCTTTTTCAGGCTATGTGCTTATTAAACACCCTTTTCATGGAAGCTTTCACTTCCTGGTTGCGAAGAGTGTAAATGACAGGATTCAACAAAGGAAAAATCACTGTATGGAAGAGAGAAACCACCTTGTCAGCTGGGAAAGCCCTGAAGGGGCGCGTGTAGATGAAGATGCCAGGTCCAAACATGAAGAATATAACAATGATATGGGTGGTGCATGTGGACATGGCCTTGTTTTTCGCCTCAGAAGAAGACCCTCGTATGCGACAAAGAATGACTGCATAGGAGGCCAGAAGCCCCAGAAAGCACAGAAGTGTCCTCAGGCCGCTGTTGAAGACCATCAGAAGCTCTACCACAAACGTGTTGGTGCAGGCCAGCTTGATGACCTGTGGGACATCACAGAAGAAGTTATCCAGTTGATTTGGGCCACAAAAAGGCAAGCGGAGGATGAAGACCACCTGGATAATGGAGTGAACAAAACCCCCAAGCCACAGAGCCAACAACATTGCATAGCAGGCTCTAGGGTTCATGACAGCTGAATAGTGCAGAGGCCGGCAGATGGCGATGTAGCGGTCAAAGGCCATCACAACAAGGAGTAATCCCTCCCCGCCTCCAAGGAAGTGTAAGAAAAAGAGCTGAGTGATGCAGCCTCTGTAGGAGATTACCTTCTTCTCAGAGAGGAAGTCCACCAACATCCTGGGAGCCACAATGAAGGAGTAGGATGCATCCAGGAAGGCCAAGTTGCCCAGAAAGAAATAGAGGGGGGCTGTGAGTCCAGGGTCTGACCTTATGGTGAAAATAATGAGAAAATTTCCAGGGAGGATGATGAAGTAGAAAATTAAAACTAGCACAAAGACCAGGAGCTGAATATCTCGAGACTGGGTCAGACCAAGGAGGATGAATTCTGTTATCACTGTTCCGTTCTCGCTTTCCATTTCCCTGGCCTGCAGTACATTAACAAGCAGAATTAATTGTTATTACTATGTCTCTGTGTCTTCCAACTAGATACTAGTTCTACTGCTAAAAAATATTTGGCACATACAGTACTTCAGCTAAAAACAACACTTCCCATCCCTCTCCTATTCTGGGTAATTACCTTAATTTCTCCAAATTTAAAATGAAAACAAAATACAGTTCTCAAAGCTACAGTTTTATTCCCATTCAACCACGTGCTTCTACAGAATCATTTTCCATGTCAGGAGTCTGGCATCCTCCACGCTGGGATTCCTGCATCCTCCACGCTGGGATTCCTGCATCCTCCACGCTGGGATTCCTACATTCTTAAATCATTCAAGTTTCCTAATGGAAACACAACCTAACTTCAAATCTGAAGGTCTTTGAGTTGTTGTGGATATACTGTGCTTGAGGCTTCGCTCTTTTCTTGGGATTAGACCCTTTTTCTCCTTGTCCACACCACCCCAAAATTTTCCTAGACATTTTCTTCCCTCAATTCCTGTGTAATTTCCAGTTCCTAGCTGGTAACTCTCTTCCTTGCCCTCTGACTAATCATCTAATGTACTTCTTATTATACTCCTTCTGGTCTGATATCCTTGTATACTCTTTTCCCAGACTGTTCACCAGAATCCCAAGCTGTAGCTCCACTTTTGACCTAACACAGACATAGTGCTCCAGCCATACTCTGTTTGAGCACCACTCCTGTGGCCACTCCACACATGCATGCAGCTTATTTAGCACTTTTGAGTTTCAAACACTAATAAACTCAACGCATTTCTTTCTCTCTTCCCAGTATGACACCCAAGACAGAGCCTTTTAACAAACAATATGCTACAATATAAAATTTGCAAATATAAAACATCAAAATGTCATTATCTCAACTCATAAAATCATAGCATAGATACACTGTAAGTACCCATAAAGATACTGTAGTCTTATTCTTCCATTTCAAAGATGAGAAAACAAAAGCTCCTGTGGTTATATTACTTAAGTTTAGAGTGAGTTTTATTTTTTGCTCTGCTTGATAAGTAATAGGATAAGGCAAGTGTATACTATTCAGTTTAAATAGATAAAGAATTTTTTAATCACAGCTTTAATGAATGAATGTTCTTTTTTTGCATTTGAATAACTAAAAATAATATTGCTAGTCTAAAATCACTCCCATATTGCTTTGATTTGTAAGTTCAACCTTGTTTAAATAAAAAGAAAACAATGTGCCTTGTGAATAAAATTCATATTTAAAATTCAGATTGTTTCATGGTGTATACTCATTCCAGAAGGTGCACATAATAATCCACTGAAGTACAGGAAGAGCATAGTAATTTATCTATATTTAGTAGATGTATAATATTTTATACATATCACAATATTTTATTCTTTTCTAAATTCACTTTTTAACATTTATAATGGATAACATATTAGTACAATGGTTGATATATACTTTATAAATAAATATGCATACATTTAAGGTTATATAGTCAAAAATGTCTTACGGGAATAAATTTTTTAAGTTTGAAAATTGCTGGCCTACAACAAAATACAAACTATAATATGAAAGGATATTCTTCACATGATTTAACTAAGCAGTGTATTGTTTTAAATAAGTGCTTCAGCGGCAGGGCACGGTGGCTCATGCCTGTAATCCCAGTACTTTGGGAGGCCGAGGCAGGTAGATCACAAGGTCAGGATATTGAGACCATCCTGGCTAACACGGTGAAACCCCCTCTCTCTAAAAAAATACAAAAAAATTAGCCGGGCATGGTGGTGGGCGCCTGTAGTCCCAGCTACTCAGGAGTCTGAGGCAGGAGAATGGCGTGAACCCAGGAGGCAGAGCTTGCAGTGAGCTGAGATCGAGCCACTGCACTCTAGCCTGGGAGACAGAGCGAGACTCCATCTCAAAATAAATAAATAAGTAAATAAATAAATAAGTGCTCTAGCACATGGGGTGCAGAAGGAAGGGAAAATCTTTGACGGAAAATGCTACTGTGACAGTACCTAGAAAAGAAAGACTGGAAGATAGAGTATGAGGGAAGAAAGAAGAAAGAAATAGAAAATCAAAACAAACAAGCAAGCAAACACCAAAAGACAGTGCATCTATATAGTGTCATCTTAAGGTACATATTTTAAGAAGCATTAAAACTATCTGCTTTATGTATCCCTAGAGCAGAATAGAGTGGTTAATACAGAAATTTCTGGGTGTTACTGACAGCCACAGGTGGAATTTATGAAAGTCATCCTTTAACACATCATCATATATACATATGCAAATACCACATGAATACACACATATGCACACAAATACGTACAAACACACACTAATTGTAATAGGAAAAAATATTTTGTGGGTCCTTCAAATGAGCTTTTCTTCTCCTGTCTTAACCTTTCCCCCCTTTGCCAGCCATTTGTCTCAACATTTATTCTACTATCTGCCTATATAAATATTTCCTTAAATCAAGAGCCCCTTCTACAGTCGACCCTTAAACAATGCAGGAGTTAAGGGGGCAGAACCCCTGTGCAATAAAAAATTAACATATACTTTGACTCCCTAAAAACTTAGCTTCTAATGATTCCTGTTGATCAGAAGCTTTGCTGGTAACATAAACAGTTGAATAACAAATATTTTTATGTTTTATGTATTATATACTATATTCCTACAATAAAATAAGCTACAGAAAATAAAATATAACAAAATCATAAGGAAAGGAATATATAAATACTGTTCACTAAGTGGAAGTGGATCATCATAAAGTTCTTATCCTTGTCATCTTCCCACTGAGCAGACTGAGGAGGGGAAGGAAGAGGAAGGGTTCGTTTTGTTGTCTCAGGGGTGGCAGAGGTGGAAGAAAATTCACATGAAAGTGGACCCATGTGGTTCAAACCCATGTTTTTCTGGGGTCAACTGTACTTACTCTTATGTTTTATGCATCCCACATGCTCACATAGAGTGGGGTATTTCTTGATGTGTTAGCATTTAACAATATCCCTGAGACTTTTGAGGATTTCTGAAGGACTTTGAAATTGAAGGTTATAAACTCCTCCATTCTGTGTGTGTCCCAGCCTCACTGTTATTTTTCTACCGTTTCTTAACAGATGGGATTCTGTACTACTTGACATCTTGATCAACTTTCTGCCCTGTCCCATTTCCATCTTTGAATCAGCTCTACCTTCTCTAAATGGTGGTTGGAATAGACACAGAGACTAATCAGATGAGCATTCCTCTAAGCAAAATAAAATAAGTGTCTACCAAAAAAAATCCATAAATGACGGCATCATCAGAGTAAAGTATTTTATTTTAGCCAAATTAGTAGAGAAAGTTCTGTCAAAAGTCTGTACCATACCCTCCTCACTGTATCTCTAATCCGTCTTGCCATTTCAGCTAATTCACAGATTCATCAGTTTCTGGCCATGATGACACACTACAGAAACAGGAAGATGAAGGAGAAGGGTTCACCACATTTGCAGGGTAGAGACAGAGAAACATCTCCAGGCAACTCTATGTGTGCATAGCTGGAGTCCGAACTGTGGTCAGATGGGCTCCTGGAGCCAGGTGTTTAGAGATCCTATGTGCTTACTCCATCTCCTTTCTTATTTTTCTTTTTCTCTCTTTCTTTATTCATCAATAAGCAATTCATTTTCATTTTTTTTTTTCTGGTTGTGCTTTCTTTTCCCTGTTAACTTGTTGCCTGCTCTTTTTCCCCTCTCTGTATCTTTCTGGTTTTATTTATTTTATTCTCTTTAAATATTGTGCTTTATTATTTTTTCTTTCTTCTCCTTTAAATGTATCTATGTTTTTTCACTCCAAAATGTTTTCACTCTCTCCACTTTTCCTCTATGTTCATGGCTACTCCATTCTACCCCACGCCTGTCTTGCTAATACATCTAAAAACAAAACAAAACAAAACAGAAAATCTCATTGTCATTGTCATTTTCTTTCCCAACAAGACTGAGAAATGTGTGTGCTTCCTACCATCTTCCATTTTAAATATTAAGTCTACAAAATGAAAATGTATAATTCACTCTTCAGTAATAACCATTTACTTTTAAGTGGTATTCTTGCAATTGGCCAACTCTGAGTCACTTATCAATTACTTCATATATATGTATATATACACACACACATATATGTTGATATATACACACACACATATATATTGCTTGTAAATGAAACTGATAAAAATGAGATAATTCTTTTTTTAAAAAAAGAAGTTAATTTCATGAGTAGCATCCTAATGAAATAAATATATTGAATAAAAATTTCAAAACTAGGGATGTAATATTAGTAGTTAGTAATAACTTACTAACTACACAAGGTTAGTAAATTATTTAAGTATGAAATAATAAGTTTTGCATTTTCTAAAAAGTGTGAATCAGGCTGAGGATATAACAGAAAATTTAATTTATACTGATGCTGATGATGAGTATATAAAGCACTAAACAAATGTATAGATTCTTAGCCAGAAAATTTATTCATCAATCAAATGAGATGGCCAGATTAAATGACCTCTAAATTCCATTTGAATGCCAGCTTTTTAGGCAATATAATAACATAAAAGGATCCCTGGTTTGGGAATCAAATATCTGACTCTCATGCCTTGACTTAGCAATTAACTTATTGTGTGATTCTTGGAAAGTTACCTAGCTTTCAGAAGCCTGAGTTTTCATCTAGCAAATAGATTAATATATTGACTCTTTGGGTCTGATGTGGGTAACATGATGACCAAATGAGGTGATGATGAGGATCAAATGAGGAATTCATTCAAGTATGCTTCAACCAAAGTTAATCCTGAAAATATTTAGATGTTAAAAGTAGTTATATTGAATGGACAGAATGCTGCTAGATCTCCTGTCAATATCTTTGAGTAACCCCTGGGATAATGGTAGTTGCATAAATCTGAATAGTTAATAGAGACAAATTGTGGAGGATCAGTAACGTAAAATTGCCAGTGCAGCTAGTGGTTTGTATATCAAGCTTTTTTCAGTTCTACAACTTTCTGTCAAAATTCTGTGAATGAATGATAGAACCATATGCAATAAGAGAAACTTTCGTACCTGCTGAATGTGAAAATGAAGAGGTCAAGGACTTACCTCCTGCAAAATCATAAAATCTGTTAAGTTTTTCTCTGGAGCTTTTAGCCTACCATTTCTGCATCCTCCTCCCTTTTCTTCCATATTCAATAAGGAAAATGATACATATCAGTCACTTGTATGATCTTTGGTTTTTAACACCAGATGTCAATTCTCTCGAGTCTATGGAAAATTATAATAGAATTAAAAGTTTTGTTACCAGTAAAGCAATCCCAAGCATTAAATGCAGATGGAGATCTATTAGGAGAGAGAATACATAGTGCCCCACTGCTGAATTTAGACCTTAGCCTGTGGCTATTCCTGCTATTACTCTGACCTGTCTATTCAACTGCAATCTAAGATACCAGGTAAACAAGTAAAATAGTTGCAATATTTTTTCTATTGTCCCTTTCTTCTTGTTTCTTATATATATATGAAGAGCTCCAGAAATTTAAGCCTTCAGGGATCCTATGTTACTCTCACAAAGTAGCCATCCTCCCCCTCCAAGTAAGACTAACCAATTCTGCCATTGTTCATAAATGTTGGTTGCCACATGAGGAACCTTAGATTTTAAAATCTCTCTATTGTAATGGAGAAAGTGCTTTTGAGATTTGAGACTACCATGACCCACTGAATGCTTCCAAAGGGAGTTATTAGGCAAACTATATTAGTTATCAACTAAATAAGGCAAAGAAAAATACCAGAGCCTTGCAAGAACTAAATTTTTTTAAATGTGCTGCATAATGCCAAGCTGACTTACTTTCTAGTTCTAAAACAAAAATCCTATTGTGAAAAAGACAGAACCCTATTCAGAAGCATGTTTATTAGTCCAGAAGTAAATAGAAGTTTGAGAGAAGTAAATTTACACATTAAAATTAAAATTCAAAAGGAGAAAAATATTAAATAAATGATGAGAGATTATTGCTTTGTACCACAAAAACAAGCAGAGGTAGGATGAGACAAAAAATACGTGTGTGTGTGTGTGTGTGTGTGTGTGTATACAGACTCCAGACTCAAATTTTTCAATTAAAGTCTTCACCAAACTGTAGAGGGTGGCCGGCAAGATGGCCAAATAAGAGCAACTCTAGTCTGCAGCTCCCAGCAAGACCAACGCAGAAGGTGGGTGACTTCTGCATTTCCAACTGAGGCACCCAGCTCATCTCATTGGGACTGGTTAGACAGTGACTGCAGCCCACTGAGGGTGAGCCAAAGCAGGGTAGGGGGCATCACCTCACCCGGGAAGTGGAAGGGTTCAGGGAACTCCCTCCCCTAGCCAAGGGAAGCCATGAGAGACTGTGCCGAGAAGAACAGTGCATTCCAACCCAAATACTAGGCTTTTCCCAAGGTTTTCCAACCTGCAGACCAGGAGTTTCCCTCGGGTGCCTACACCACCAGGGCCCTGGGTATCAAGCACAAAACTAGGCAGCCATTTGGGCAGACACTGAGGTAGATGCAGGAGTTTTTTTTTTTTTTTTTTTTTTTTCATACCCCAGCGGCACCTGGAATGCCAGCAAGACAGAAATATTCACTCCCCTGGAAACGGGGCTGAAGCCAGGGTGTCAAGTGGTCTATCTCAGGGGATCCCACCCCCATGGAGCCCAGGAAGCTAAGATCCACTGGCTTGAAATTCTCACTGTCAGCACAGCACTCTGAAGTCGACCTGGGACACTCGAGCTTGGTGGGGGTAGGGGAATCTGCCACTATTGAGGCTTGAGTAGGCACTTTTCCCTTCACAGTGTAAATAAAGCCACCAGGAAGTTTGAACTGGGCAGAGCCCATCACAACCCAGCAAAGCAGCTATAGCCAGACTGCTTCTCTAGATTCCTCCTCGCTGGGCAGGGCATCTCTGAAAGAATGGCAGCATCCCCAGTCAGGTGCTTTTAGATAAAACTCCCATCTCCCTGGGACAGAGCACCTGGGGGAAAGGGCGGTTGTGGGCACAGCTTCAGCAGGCTTAAATGTTCCTGCCTGCTGGCTCTGAAGAGAGCAGCAGATCTCCCAGCAAAGCACTTGAATTCTGCTAAGGGACAGACTGCCTCCTAAAGTGGCTCCCTGATGTCTGTGCCTCCTGACTGGGAGACACCTCCCAGCAGGGGTCGACAGATACCTCATACAGGAGAGCTCCAGCTGGCACCTGGCTGTTGCCCCTCTGGGACAAAGCTTCCAGAAGAAAGAACAGGCAGTAATCTTTGCTGTTCTGCAGCATCTACTGATGATACTCAGGCAAACAGGGTCTGGAGTGGACCTCCAGCAAACTCCAGCACATCTGCAGCTGAGGGTCCTGACTGTTAGAAGGAAAACTAACAAACAGAAAGAAGTAGCATCAACATCAACAAAAAGGACATCCACCCAAAAACCCCATCTGAAGGTCACCAATATCAAAGAACAAAATTAGATAGGTCCACAAAGGTGAGGAAAAACCAGAGCAAAAAGGCTGAAAATTCCAAAAACCAGAACATTTCTTCTCCTTCAAAGGATTACAACTCCCTGCCAGCAAGGGAACAAAACCGGATGGAGAATGAGTTTGATGAGTTGACAGAAGTAGGCTTCCAAAGATGGGTAGTAACAAACACCTCTGAGCTAAAGGAGCATGTTCTAACACAACACAGGGAAGCTAAGAACCTTGAAAAAGGTTAGAGGAATTGATAACTAGAATAACCACTTTAGAAAAGAACATAAATAACCTGATGGAGCTGAAAAACACAGCACAAGAACTTCATGAAGCATACACAAGTATTAATAGCCAAATCGATTGAGCAGAAGAAAGGATATTAGAGATTGAAGATCAACTTAATGAAATAAAGCATGAAGACAAGATTGGAGAAAAAAGATTGAAAAGGAATGAACAAATCCTCCAAGAAATATGGGACTATGTGAAAAGACCAAACCTACATTTTATTGATGTACCTGAAAGTGACAGGAAGAATGGAACCAAGTCAAAAAAAACACTCTTCAGGATATTATCCAGGGGAACTTCCCCACCCTAGTAAGACAGGCCAACATTCAAATTCAGGAAATACAGAGACCACCACAAAGATACTCCTCGAAAGAACAACCTCAAGACACATAATCATCAGATTCACCAAGGTTGAAATGAAGGAAAAAATGTTAAGAACAGCCAGAAAGAAAGGTCAAGTAATTACCCACAAAGGGAAGCCCATCAGACTGACACTGGATCTCTCTGCAGAAACCCTACAAACCAGAAAGAAGTGGGGGCCAATATTCAACATTCTTAAAGAAAAGAATTTTCAAACCAGAATTTAATATCCAGCCAAACTAAGCTCCAAAAGCGAAGGAGAAATAAAATCCTTTACAGATAAGAAAATGCTAAGAGATTTTTGTCACCACCAGACCTGCCTTACAAGAGCTCTAGAAGGAAGCACTAAATACGGAAAGAAAAACTGGTACCAGCCACTGCAAAAACATACCAAATTGTAAACACCATCGACACTATGAAGAAACTGCATCAACTAACGGGCAAAATAACCAGCTAACATCATAATGACAGGATCAAATTCACACATAACAATGTTAACCTTAAATGTAAATGGGTTAAGTCCCCAATTAGAATACACAGACTGGCAAATTGGATAGTGACTCAAGACCCATTGGTGTGCTGTATTCAGGAGACCCATCTCACATGCAAAGACACACATAGGCTCAAAATGAAGGGATGGCAGAAGATTTACCAAGCAAATTGAAAGCCAAAAAAAAGCAGGGGTTGCAATCCTAGTCTCTGATAAAACAGGCTTTAAACCAACAAAGATTAAAAAAGACAAAGAAGGGCATTACATAATGGTAAAGGGTTCAATGCAACGAGATAAGCTAACTATCCAAAATACATGTGCACCTACTACAGAAGCATCTATATTCATAAAGCAAGTCCTTAGAGACATGCAAAGAGACTTACATTCCCACACAATAATAGTGGGAGACTTTAACACCTCACTGTCAATATTAGACAGATCAATGAGACAGAAAATTAACAAGGATATTCAGGACTTGAACTCAGCTCTGGACAAAGTGAACCTAATAGACTTCTACAAAACTCCCCACCCCAAATCAACAGAATATACATTCTTCTCAGCACCACATCACACTTATTATAAAATTGACCACATAATTGAAAGTAAAACAGTCCTCAGCAAATGCAAAAGAACAGAAATCATAACAGATAGTCTCTCAGACCACAGTGCAATCAAATTAGAACTCAGGATTAAGAAACTCACTCAAAACCACAAAACTACATGGAAACTGAACAACCTGCTCCTGAATGACTACAGGTTAAATAACAAAATTTAGGCAGAAATAAATAAGTTCTTTGAAACCAATGACAACAAAGATACAATGTACCAGAATCTCTGGGACACAGCTAATGCAGTGTTTAGAGGAAAATTTATAGCACTAAATGCCAACAGCTTAAAGCAGGAAAGATCTAAAATCGACACCCTGACATTACAATTAAAAAAAACTAGAGAAGGAAGAGCAGATAAATTCAAAAACTAGCAGAAGACAAGAAATAACTAAGATCAGAGCAGAACTGAAGGAGATAGCAACACAAAAAAACCCTTCAAAAAATCAATGAATCCAGGAGGTGGGTTTTTGAAAACATTAACAAATAAATAGACCACTAGCCAGACTAATAAAGAAGAAAAGAGAGAAGAATTGAATAGACACAATAAAAAATGATAAAGGGGATATCACCACTGATCCTACAGAAATACAAACTACCATCAGAGAATACTACAAACACCTCTACACAAATAAACTAGAAAATCTACAAGAAATGGACAAATCCCTGGGTACATATACCCTCCCAGGACTGAACCAAGAAGAAGTTGAATCCCTGAATAGACAAATAACAAGTTCTGAAATTGAGGCAGTAATTAATAGCCTACCAACCAAAAACAGTCCAGGACCAGACAGATTCACAGTCAAATTCTACCAGAGGTACAAAGAGGAGCTGGTACCATTCCTTCTGAAACTATTCCCAACAATAGAGAAAGAGGAACTCCTTCCTAACTCATTTTACTAGACCAGCACATCCTGATACCAAAACTGGCAGAGACACACACACAAAAAGGAAACTTTCAGGCCAATATCCCTGATGAACATCGATGCAAAAATCCTCAATAAAATACTGGCAAACCGAATCCAGCAGCACATCAAAAAGCTTATCCACCACAATCAAGCTGGCTTCATCCCTGGGATGCAAGGCTGGTTCAACATACCCAATCCATCACATAAACAGAACCAATGACAAACACCACATGATTATCTCAATAGATGCAGAAAGGCCTTCAATAAAGTTCACTCCTTCATGCTAAAAACTCTCAATAAACTAGGTATTGATGGAATTTATCTCAAAATAATAAGAGCTATTTATGACACACCCACAGCCAATATCATATCGAATGGGTGAAAGCTGGAAGCATTCTCTTTGAAAACCAGCACAAGACAATGATTCGCTTTCTTACCACTCTTATTCAACACAGTAATGGAAGTTCTGGCCAGGGCAATCAGGGAAGGGAAAAAAATAAAGGTATTCAAATAGGAAGAGAGGGAGGTAAATTGTCAAAGTTTACAGATGACATGATTATTATTTAGAAAACCCCATCATCTTAGCCCAAAATCTCCTTAAGCTGATAAGCAACTTCAGCAAAGTCTCGGGATACAAAATCAATGTGCAAAAATTACAAACATTCCTATACACCATTAATAGACAAACAGCCAAATCATGAGTGAACTCCCATTCACAATTGCTTTAAAGAGAATAAAATACCTAGGAATACAACTAACGAGGGATATGAATGACCTCTTCAAGGAGAATTACAAACCACTGCTCAAGGAAAAAAGAGAGAACACAAACAAATGGAAAAACATTCCGTGCTCATGGACAGGAAGAATCAATATCATGAAAATGGCCATACTGCCCAAAGTAATTTATAGATTCAATGCTATCCCCATCAAGCTACCATTGACTTTCTTCACAGAATTAGAAAAAACTACTTTAAATTTCATATGGAACCAAAACAGAGCCTGTATAGCCAAGACAATCCTAAGCAAAAAGAACAAAGCTGGAGGCATCACATTATCTGACTTCAAACTATACTACAAGGCCACAGTAACCAAAACAGCATGGTACTGGTACCAAAACAGATATATAGACGAATGAAACAGAAAAGAGGCCTTAGAAATAATGCCACACATCTACAACCATCTGAACTTTAACAAGCCTGACAAAAACAAGGAATGGTAAAAGGATTCCCTATTTAATAAATGGTGTTGTGAAAACTGGCTAAACATATGTAGAAAACTGAAACTGAAACCCTTTCTTACACCTTACAGAAAAATTAACTCAAGATGGATTAAAGGCTTAAACATGAAACCTAAAACCATAAAAACCCTAGAAGAAAACCTAGGCAATACCATTCAGGACATAGGCATAGGAAAAGACTTCATGACTAAAACACCAAAAGCAATGGCAACAAAAGCCAAAATTGACAAATGGGATCTAATTAAACTAAAGAGCTTCTGCACAGAAAAAAAAGAAAAGAAAAGAAAACCTCTCATCAGAGTGAACAGTCAATCTACAGAATGAGAGGAAATTTTTGCAATCTATCCATCTGACAAAGGGTGACAAAGGGCTAATATCTAGCTTCTACAAGGAACTTAAACAAATTTTCAAGAAAAAATAACAAACAACCCCATCAAAAAGTGAACAAAGGACATGAACAGACACTTCTCAAAAGAAGACATTTATGTGGCCAACAAACATATGAAAAAAGAGCTCATCATCACTGGTCATTAGAGAAATGCAAATCAAAACCACAATGAGATACCATCTCTTGCCAGTTAGAATGGTGATCATTAAAAGGTAAGGAAACAACAGATGCTGGAGATGATGTAGAGAAATAGGAATGCTTTTACACTGTTGGTGGGAGTGTAAATCAGTTCAACCATTGTGGAAGACAGTGTGGCGATTCCTCAAGGATGTAGAACCAGAAATACCATTTGACCCAGCGATCCCATTACTGGGTATATACCCAAAGAATCATAAATCATTCTACTATAAAGACACATGCACATGTATTTTTATTGTGGCACTGTTGACAATAGCAAAGACTTGGAACCAACCCGAATGCCCACCAATCATAGAACTGGATAAAGAAAATGTGTCACATATACATTATGGAATACTATGCAGCCATAAAAAAGGATGAGTGCATGTCATTTGCAGGGACATGTATGAAACTGGAAACCATAATTCTCAGCAAACTAACACAGGAACTGAAAACCAAACACCACATGTTCTCACTCATAAGTGGGAGCTGAACAATGAGAACACAGGGACACAGGGAGGGGAACACCCCATACAGGGGCCTGTCACGGAGTGGAGGGCTAGGGGGAGGATAGCATTAGGAGAAATACCTAATGTAGGTGACAGGTTGATGGGTGCAGCAAACCACCATGCCACATGTATACCTATGTAACAAACCTGCACATTCTACACATGTATCCCAGAATTGAAAGTATAATTTTTAAAAAAGGCTTCACCAATATTATTTATTTTTCCTGTTGCCTCAGGTACCAACATAGCTCAACATGGCAGTTGCTGATCCTGCCTTTGCTTAAAATTTGGTATTTTGTTTATCACAAATTTTAAAATTAATTTTGATTTCTCAAAATATTGATTTCTACTACTGAGTTTTTGGGCATGCCTTTAAATTTTGCATGCAAGATAAGCACCTTACTCAGTTGTAGGATGTTGCCAGTGATAAGGATATTAGCAAAGGAAATATTAAAGAACTCATGAATACTGTTACATAATTCTTCTTAGAGAAAATAGTTTCTTGGATTGGATAGAACAATTGCTAAAGGGAAGGTGACCTCCTAAAAAAGGATGAAAAGATGTGTCATGATCTTTGTATTTGTCATTTGTTCCCTATGCTCAACTAAAACAAGGATGAAAAACATTTTTCCATTAAAGATTATTAATTTTAAAAATTAATTGAGTCAGAAAAATTAAATGCAAGTTAATTTTATTAATTTTATTTTTAAAATATTTTAATCTTTTATTTTGCTTTAAAGAAAACACTGAGTTTATGTTCACTTTACAAGCGAAATAACACAGATTTGGGGGTAATAAACATAATTTATCACCAAATATATTTGTTCTAATTTATTTCACAGTTCAAAAACAAAGTGTGAGAGTATAAAAAGGAAAGAAAGAAGAAAGGAGAGAGAGAAGTACAGAAAAAGTTACAATAATCAAAATAAAGAACAAGAGAAAAGGGAAAAGAAAGACTAGCAAAGACATAAATGAAAAGACAGTCGTATTGACAGGTGACAACATAATAGCAGCCCTCCATTTCGGCACCTCCTCCACCTCCGTCCACTCTGGCAGCACTTGAGGAGCCCTTCAGTCTGCCACTGCACTGTGGGAGCCCCTCTCTGGGCTAGCCAAGGCCAGAGCTGGCTCCCTCTGCTTGCGGGGAGGTGTGGAGGGAGAGGTGTGGGCGGGAACCGGGATTGCACGCTGTGCTCACGGGCCAGGGCCAGTTCTGGGTGGGTGCGGGCTTGGCACGCCCCACACTCGGAGTGGCTGGCAGGCTCTGCCGGCCCTGGGCAGTGAGGAGCTTAGCACCCAGGCCAGCAGATGCCAAGGGTGTGCCAGATCCCCCAGCACTGCCGGCCTGCCCGTCGCATGCTCCAATTCTCACCAGGTCTCAGCCACCTCTCTGCGGGACAGGGCTTGGGACCTGCAGCCTGCCATGCCCAAGCCCCACCCACCCATGGGCTCCCACGCAGCCCAAGCTTCCCCTACAGGTGCTGCCCCCTGCTCCACCAGGCACGGTCCTATCCAATGCCCGAGGGCTGAGGCGTGTGGGCGTGTGGCGTGGGACTGATGGGCAGCTCTTTCCCAGCCCCAGCATGGCATCCACTAGGCAAAGCCAGATGCAATACTGAGTCCGGTGGGGATTTGGAGAACTTTTATGTCTAACTGGAGGACTGTGAATGCACCAATCAGCATTCTGTGTCTAGCTCAGGGTTTGTAAAGGCACCAGTGGGCACTCTGTGTCTAGCTAATCTAGTGGGGACTTGTAGAACTTTTCTGTCTAGCACTCTGTGTCTAGCTAAAGGATTGTAAATGCACCAATCAGCACTCTGTGTGTAGCTCAGGGTTTGTAAACGCACCAATCAGTGCTCTGTGTCTAGCTAATCTAGCGGGGACTTGGAGAACATTTGTGTCTAGCTAAAGGATTGTAAATGCACCCATCAGCACCCTGTCAAAATGGACCAATCAGCTCTCTGTAAAATGGACCAATAAGTGCTCTGTAAAATGGCCCAATCAGCTCTCTGTAAAATGGACCAATCAGCTCTCTGTAAAATGGACTAATCAGCAGGATGTGGGTGGGATCAGATAAGGGAATAAAAGCAGGCTGCCCTAGTTAGCAGTAGCAACCTGGTGGGTTCCCTTTCAACACTGTGGAAGTGTTATTCTTTCTATCTTTGCTATGAATTTTGCTGTTGCTCACTCTTTGGGTCCACACTGCCTTTATAAGCTGTAACACTCACCCGCGAAGGTCTGCAGCTTCACTCCTGATGCCAGCAAGACCACAAAGCCACCAGGAAGAATGAACAACTTCAGATGCACTGCCTTTAAGAGCTCTAACACTCACCCGAAGGTCTGCAGCTTCACTCCTGTCAGCGAGACCATGAACCCACTAGAAGGAAGAAACTCTAGACACATCTGAACATCTGAAGGAACAAACTCCGCACACATCATCTTTAAGAACTGTAACACTTACCGCGAGGGTCCGCAGATTCATTCTTGAAGTCAGTGAGACCAAGAACCTACTAATTCTGGACACAGTATGATTGGAAAAAAAAAAAAAAAAAAAAAAGGTGAAGAGACAGAGATACTAGCCCATGAGGAGAGCAAGACCGTTCAGAGGCAAAACTCCTTATCAGATGAATTCAGAATTTATTAGACATCCCTATTGTGTAAAGCCAGCATCTGGTATCAGATTTCTTTTCCAAAAATACTTGTGAATAAGTAGAATTTCTATACATCGCCGGAATGCATGTATTCTCAACTCATTGTGCAACCCTTGCTGACATCAAGGCACCAAAATGTCTGTAAATGTAATCGTTTACCATGAACTATGTGGCCAATATGGCTCAAATTACCCTTAAGCTCCCACTTTAAGGTCCATAAATACTCTAAGGAAAAATCTGCAGTGGTGTACTCTCTTGCTGAGGCGCCCTGCTGCACTGCTCTGCAGCATTCTTTCCATCTAATACAACTTTTTCAAATCTATACAGTTGTTGGTAAATTCTTCTTAATATCCATAAGCCAATCACACTCCACTATCTGGGCTCTGACAGCTCACATGGCAGTCCATATAAATGGCACAGTCTACGAATCCATATAACCACAAAAAGAAAACAATGATAAAGAGAGTTACATAGAGGAAAATAGAGAAAGAAAAAATGCATGAGGTTAGATACGTTTTTAAGTGGAATAACAACCCCTTCTTGGAGTGGTTTAGTCCTGCCACCAAAACTTTTAAAAAAATGATTTTTCTCATAATTGTGAATATAACCCAGGATCTTACTCACCTATTATTCACTCTAATACATAAGATAAAATTAACCTGAAGACCTAAAATAGTCCTCAAAATGGAGACTTTTTAACCCTTCTAGGAAAGTTTTATCACCTTGGATAGATTTTTTCTTTCAGATAATCTTGAATTAATTTTACAATGAAAAGTATTACTGGTACTTTATTAAATTGCATTCAATTTATGCATTGATATGTATATATTCAATAACATTTTTATCCAACAAAAGAGTTTGTCTCTGAATTTATTCATTTTTTTCTCAAAAAATATTACTTTTCCAAGTTTATTCTCTGTCCTCTCTCAGTAATGGCAATAAGTTGTAGATTTTGTCCCTTTATGTAATCTTTCTCAGAAGTTTTGTTCACTTTTTAAAATTGTTTTTTCTTTATTTTTGTCACACAGTGTTAATTAAAAGAACCAGTCTTTGAGCTCAGACATATCTTCCTTAGCTTGGTCTATTCTGCTGTTAATACTTCCAACTGTATTATGAAGTTCTTCTAGTGAATTTTTAACTCTAGAGTTTCAGTTTGATTCTTTCTTAAGGTGGCTAATTTGTCTTTCAACCCTTCTATCATTTTACTGGATTCCATAATTGGATTTCAAATATGTCCTGAATCTGTGAGCTTCCATGACATCCAGATCCTGAGTTCTATGTCTGTCATTTCAGTAATTTCCTATGGGTTAGGAATCATTGCTGGGAAATACACAATCAAACCTTGAGTGACCTTGAATGTAAATGGGTTAAATGCTTCAATTAAAAGGCATAAAGTGGCAAGTTGGATAAAGAAGCAAGACCCAACTGTATTCTCTCTACAAGAGACCCATCTCACATGCAGTGACATCCAGGGGTTCAAAATAAAGGGATGGAGAAAAATAGACCAAGCAAAAAGAAGCAAGTGATCTGATTCTAATTTCAGACAAAAGAGTGTAAACCATTAACAATCGAAAAAGACAAAGAAAGGACAAAGAGTTAAACTCAACAAGAAGACCTAACAATCCTAAGAATACATACATACAACACAGAAGTGCCCAGACTTATAAAGGAAGTTCTTAGAGACCTTTGAAGAGACTGTGATAACGACACAATACTACTGGGAGACTTCAACACCCCACTGACAGTATTAGAGCACTGAGACAGAAAATGAACAAAGAGATTCAGGACTGAGCTCAACATTTGACAAAACAGTCCTAACAAACATTTACAGTACTCTCCACCCAAAAACATTAGAATATATGTTCTTCTCATCTGCATATGGCATGTACTCTAAAGTCAACCACACTATTGATCATAAAACAATTTTCAGCAAATTCAAAAAATCCAAAATCATACAAACTACACTTTCTCAGATCACAATGCAATAAACATTGAAATCAATATAATAAAATACATCAAAAGCATACGTGAAAATGAACCAACCTTCTCCTGAATGACTTTTGGGTGAACAACGAAATTCAGGCAGAAGTCAATAAAATCTTTGAAACTAATGAGAACAAACATACTACATATCAAAATCTCTGGCACACAGGTAAAGTAGTATTAAGAGAAAAGTTTATATCACTAAAAAAAAAAATCGGCCGGGCGCGGTGGCTCAAGCCTGTAATCCCAGCACTTTGGGAGGCCGAGACAGGCGGATCACGACGTCAGGAGTTCGAGACCATCCTGGCTAACACGGTGAAACCCCGTCTCTACTAAAAAATACAAAAAACTAGCCGGGCAAGGTGGTGGGCGCCTGTAGTCCCAGCTACTCGGGAGGCTGAGGCAGGAGAATGGCGTAAAAACCCGGGAGGCGGAGCTTGCAATGAGCTGAGATCCGGCCACTGCACTCCAGCCTGGGCGACACAGCAAGACTCCGTCTCAAAAAAAAAAAAAAAAAAAAAAATCTACATCAAAGGTTAGAAAGTTTTCAAATTAACATCCTAACTTCACACCAAGAGGAACTAGAGAAACAAAAGCAAATCAGTCCCAAAGCTAGCAAGAGAAAGGAAATAACTGAAATCAGAGCTGAACTGAGAGAAATTGAGATGCAAAAACCCATACAAAAGATTAACAAATCCGGGTTTTGTTTCTTCAAAATAACAAACCAGATTGATTGAGCACTAGCTAGACTAATAAAGCAAAAAAGAGAGGAGATAAAAATAAATACAGTCAGAAATGACAAAGGGAACATTACCACCAATCCCAAATAAATTTAAAAAAAAAAAACCCTCAGAGACTACGAACAACTCTATGCACACAAACTAGAAGAAATGAATAAATTATTGGAAACATACAACCTCCTAAGATTGAACTAGGAAGAAATTGAAACCCTGAACAGACTAATAACAAGTTTCAAGATTGTGTTAGTAATAAAAAGCCTACCAACTGAAAAAGTCCAGGACCAGAAGGATTCACAGCTGAGTTCTACCAGATGCATAAAGAAGAGCTGGTACCTTTCCTACAGAAACTATTCTGAAAATTTAAGGAGGAAGGACTCCTCCCTAATTTATTCTATGAGGTCAACATCATTCTGATACCAAAACCTGGCAGAGACACAACAAAAAAAGAAAACTAGCAAAAAAAGAAAATACTAGCAAATTGAATCCAACAGCACATTAAAACTCTAATCCACCACAATCAAGTAGGCTTTATCCCTGGAACACAAGGTTGGTTCAACATATGCAAATTAGTAAATGTGATTCACTACATAAGCAGAACTAAAAACAAAAACCATCTAATCTTCAACAAGGCTGACAAAAACAAGCAATGGGAAAAGCATTCCCTATTCAATAAATGGTGCTGAGATAACTAGGTAGCCATATGCAAAAAATTGAAACTGAACCCCTCCCTTATACCACATATGAAAATCAATCCAACGTGGATTAAAGACTTAAATATGAAACCCAAAACTATAAAAACCCTGGAAGATAACCTAGGAAATTCCATTCTCAGCATAGCCCCTGACAAAGATTTCATGACAAAGGTGACAAAAGCAAAAATTAATAAATGTGACCTAATTAACCTAAAAAGCTTCTGCACAGCAAAATAAACTATCAATACAGTAAACAGACAACCTATAGAATAGGATAAAATATTTGCAAATGCATGCCTGTAGTCCCAGCTACTCAGGACACTGAGGCAGAAGAATTGCTTGAACCTGGGAGGCAAAGTTTGCAGTGAGCCGAGCCCACACCACTGCCCTCCAGCCTGGTGACAGAGTGAGACTCCGTCAAAAAAAAAAAAAAGTAGTCAAGGCTGGGCACAGTAGCTCATGCCTGTAATCCCAACACTTTGGGAAGCCGAGGCGGGTGGATCACCTAAGGTCAGGAGTTCGAGACCACCTTGGCCAACATTGGGAAACCCCGTCTCTACTAAAAATACAAAAATTAGCCAGGCATGGTGGTGGGCGCCTGTAATCCCAGCTACTGGGGAGACTGAGGCAGGAGAATCTCTTGAACCCAGGAGGTGGAGGTTGCAGTGAGCCGAGATCGCACCACTGCACTCCAGCCTGGGTGACAAGAGTGAAACTCCATCTCAAAAAAGAAAAAGAAGACATACACATGGCCAAGAAGCATATGAAAAAAATGCTCAACATCACTAATCATTAGAGAAATGCACATCAAAACCACAATGAGATACCATCTCACACAAGTTAGATGGGCTATTATTGAAAAATCAAAAAATAATAGATCATGCTGGTGAGGTTGCAGAGAAAAGGGAATGCTTATGCATTGCTGGTGGGAATATAAATTAGTTCAGCCATTATGGGAAACAGTGTGGCGATTTCACAAAGTACTTAAAACCAAGTAGCATTCAACCCAGCAATCCCATTGTTGGGTATATACTCAAAGAAATATAAATCATTCTACCACAAAGACACAGGCACACGTATGTTCATCGTAGCAGTATTCACAATAGCAATGTCATGGAATCAACCTGGATGCCCAACAATGGTGAACATGATAAAGAAGATGTGGTACAAATATACTATGGAATACTATGCAGTCATAAAAAAGAATGAGAACATATCCTTTGCAGCAACATGCATGGAGCTGGAGGCCATTTTCCTGAGTGAACTAACATAGGAACAAAAACTAAATACTACATGTTCTTATAAATTGGAGATAAACGTTGAATACACATGAACACGAAGAAGGGAACAACAAATACTTGGGCATTGTTGAGAATGGATGGTGGGAAAAGGGTGAGGATCAGAAAACTGCCTATCAGGCACTATGCGTATTACCTGGGTGATAAATCCGTTCACTAAACCCCCATGACAAGCAATTTACCTATATAACAAATCCGCACATGTATACCTGAACCTAAAATAAAAGTTAAAAAATTAAAATACAAAAAGTAAAAGTTATCCCAAAACAAGCAAATAAATAAGGAAAGCAACAAAAAACAAACAAACAAAAAATCATTGCTTGGGGTCTGGTGGACTCATTTGAAAGTAAGGGGACACTGGCTTTTTGAATTGTCAGAGTTCTTGCACTGATTCTTTCTCATCTGGAAACACCTGCGTTCCTTTACCTGTGGTATAATTTGAGTATAGTCAGTTGGCTTGGTTTCTGAATGTTTTCAGATAGCCAAGGCTTGGTGCAGGGTCTTTATTTGTGGCTGGATTCTTGCCTTTGATTTCACTGAGGGATATTAGCAAACTATTTTTGGTGTTGTAGCAGTTTTGGCTTCAATCCAGTAGATGTCGCTTAAGAGTAATGGACTGTAGATAAGCTCTTGCTCAGGCCTGTGGTTCCTTTGTGCTTCCTCACATCTACAGCCTGGTATCCGGGACAGTGGGGAAAGAAGTGACTCCCTCACCAGGTCCGCTCCTGAGCCTTGGGGGAACCCCCTCTGGTCACTAGCACTGCACCCTCATTTCTTTTGCTAGGTGTTCCAGGCTGCGGGACTCGCTCAGGCAGAGGCCACCGCAGGGAGAGAGGCCACACCTTTTCGAGGCTCGTCCTGCCGAGGGAGGCCTACCCTGCTCCCACAGCAGCCCGGGAACCCACGCGGTTACCCCTCTCAGTGCTCTGAGAGTGTGGGTTTCTCTTCTCGCTCTGGTGTTGGACCTGGGGCGAACTCGGGCTTTGTATTCCCTCCCCAGCTTGGGGGAGTAGGGGTTGGGACCTTGGCGGTGGCAATGGCAGAGGACTTGTCAGTCGTCTTTGGGAACTCCACCCCAAAGAAATTCAGAGCCGCTGCCAGGCAGAATGATCAGCCCGGGATGGGACGTTTGTGCTGTGGGCCCAAGCCCGGGGCCATCCCTGGTGAAGAGCAGAGGGATCGGGGGGCTTGTTGGGGGGGACTGTCGGGCCTCCTCTCCATAGGGCAGCTGTGGCGTGCTGGATATGCAAGCTGAGCAAGCAGGCTGTTTGTTCCCTTCCTAGCCTGAGGGTGGCAGCAGTGGCAGAGGGCCTGCCAGCTGCCTCTGGCAACTCCACCCAGAGAAACGCAGAGCTACTGCCCAGGGGAAGGATCCAGGGGCGACGCGGTTGTTCTGTGGGCCCAAGGCGGGCCCTGTCTGGTGAAGAGCAGCGGGGGTCAGGGGCCCGCAAGGAAGACAATCTGGCCTTCTCTCCCTAGGACAGCTGCAGTCAGGCTCTTTGTTCCCTACCTAGCCTGCGAGGAGCAAGGAAGGGCCTTACGCTCAGCTGGTGATGGCACAGAGCCTGCCGGTTGTCTCTGGAAGCTCCACCCCAGAGAAACTCAGGGCCACCGCCAAATGAAAGATCAGGTGGGGGTGGGGCAGTTGTGCTGGGACCCCAGGCAGAAGGCCTTGCCCAGTGAGGAGTAGCTGGGACGGGGAACCACGTGGAAAATAATCTGGCCGCTTTTCCGTATGACAGCTGTTTGTTTGACAGCTGCCTTGCTGAAGGTTTAGGATAGCTCCTGTGCTCTTGATCCCTCCCCAGCCTGAGGGCAGCACGTGGCAGACCACAGTACCAGACATCTCAGGCCTATTGGTTACCTCTGGGAGTTCCTTCCCAAAGAAATGGAGAGCCCTGACTGGCCTGAGTGCTCAGGTGGGACTCGGGTGGCTGCGTGGGCGACCCAGGGCGGTGGGCTTTGCCTGGCATGATGAAGCAAGTGGGGCCCGCAGTCAGTCTGCTCTTCAGCACCATGGATGCAGTCCCTATTCTAGGGGCATGCAAGAGAGCTGGCCTCCCTCGTTGGTGGGGCTATGGCAGCTGGCACCAGGGTGCTCAGGTCCCCAGGGCTCATGGGGCTCCGGGTGAGCTTAGCTGCAGCTCTGCCCAGACTCCAGTAATCTCTCTGTGTTGGTCTGGAGGCCCCCTGGGGTCACCGGAGATCTCCTGTGCCAGGACTGCAATGGCCCATGGCAGAAGTGTGGGTCCCAGGAGGTTCTTATTCACACTTTCCCCATGGTAGGGAGCCTCCCCTGGCTCTATGCCAATCCTGGGTGGCCTGCTTTCCTGCCTGGCCCCTTTCTGCTGTCAGTGGATTGCAGTTGCTTCCTTGATGAATCCTAACATGGCCTCATGGAGGAGCCACTTGAAGAGCTAGTGTTTACTCACCACCTTGTCTCCCTCTCCATGAGTGGCACATGATAGCTCCTTCTGGCACCTCTCCCTATTCTGTACTTTTTGATTGATAATACATGAGCAACATTCTAATGGCAATCAAAATCAGTGGTTTTTATTTCTGTGGTTGATTTTTAACGGTAAGCTTACTTTCATGTTTATAAGCCTTTTCGTTTTTTCCTTTGTTCATTGCCCACATTTCCTTCTATGTACCTATTTCATATTCATTTAAGCAAATTATGTATTAGATCAATTTTTATCATTTATATCAATTTTTAATAATTTTTATTTTAATTTGTAGGCATGGATGCTCTCTTATACAATCTTGGAGTAGGGAGAAAATATTCAATTTACATGCAAACCCTATAATCGTGCAGAAAATAATCTTCACATCTATATGTGATAGAAATATTTTCAGCATTTTTCTGCCTTTTGCCCATATAAACTTTTTCATTTTTACGTATCAAAATATGTAGAAGATATCAAGATTTAATATATCTTTTTATTTTCATTTTCTTTGTCAAACTGCAATGGCCTTTCTCACCTCCAAGATTGCAAACTTTTTATCCTATATTTTACCACCATTTTTGTTTGTTTTCTGAAGAAGCTGTCAACATATAGACAGGTTTGTCGAAAACTTTTGCCACTAGCATTACAGATTCTATCAAATATACGAAATTTAATTTAGAAAAAATAATTAGAGAGAGAGAGACAATACCATGAGAGGTGCTCTCTACAATTCTCTTCGTGCCAGACCATGGCTGATTGATGTGTTCCTTGAGCCAAGAGCTGGGAAAGTGGCTTCTTGTCCTCTTGGTCTCCTGGTTATTGCAGGGATAGATCACTTAGCAGGTTAGTTCTACGGTGTTTTTCTGGCAACAATTTCTATAATAGATGCCCAGCATAAATAATGGTCTTCTACACTTGAACAATTGTATAAGTACCTAATTTCGCACATTAGACCCCACTATTAATACAGGACTTATTAAGAAATTACTTTTAGGCAGCTAGAAAGGGTAAAAGAGTCCTCAGAAAGGCTTTTCCTTTTAATAAAAAAGCAGCCTCCAAACCATTTTTCTAACAGAAAGCGGCCTGAAAAGCCATGCTACAAGCATAGATATGTAAATTGCAGGCTTGCAGAAGTAAATGCAGGTGGCTAAGAGCCAGGTCCACTCAATATGACTGTTCCCGCTTGCTTTCCTTTGTTGCCACATGTGCCGGTGTCATGGCACCAGCCCAGTAAAGCCACGTGTACAGGCATCATGGCGACAGCCAGGTAGAGGCCGCATTTGCAGAATAAAAGATTAGGGTGGGAGGGCCAGTCTTTTCATGGGTTGTGTGAATGACAGACACACCTGGTCAAATGAATCCCCTGGGCCCTATGCAAATCAGACACCACCTCTCTGAGCCTCCCAATATAACTGACCGCTTTCCCCACAAGTGGGGCTATTCCATTCAAAGCCCTTCTCCCTCTGTATGGGGGAGCTCTTCTCTTCTTTCTTGCCTATTAAACTTTCTGCTCCATAACCCACTCCGTGTGTGAGTCCGTGTCGTTAATCTGCACAGCACAAGACAAAGAACTGCAGGTATTTCCCCAGACAACGAAGCTGCTTCACTATGTTGGAAATACCTGGAGTGATTTATGTAATCTACAATATAATCTGTAGTACTAAGTATCTAATAATGTCTAATAATCATTGTGAAGCTCTAAAGAAAAAATAAGTGAAATAATTTCATGACATTTTACCATGAAACAAATTGGCTTCCTTTCTTCTCTCTCTACCAAATTTGGGGGGCAAATATATATTTATTTATATATTGATTAAATATATATAAAATATATATTTATAAATATATAAAAATATATTACATATTTTATATATGTATATGTAAATATCGGGAGAACCCACTCCCGATGGTTACGTGGGTTCTCTTCTATTTCCTAAGTGTCTTAGCTGGTTTGAGAAATTAAGGGAAAGAGCACAAGAGAGAGAAATTTAAAGCTGGGTGTCTGGGGGAGACATCACATGTCGGCAGGATCTGTGATGTTCCCTGAGTAAAACCAGCAAATTTTTATTAGCAATTTTCAAAAGGGGAGGGAGTGCATGAATAGGGTGTGGGTCACAGAGATAACATGCTTCACAAGGTAATAAAATATCACAAAGCAAATGGAGGCAGGTCGAGATCACAGGACCACCGGATGAGGTGAAATTAAAATTGTTAATGAAGTTTCGGGCACACATTGTCATTGATAACATCTTATCAGGAAACACAGTTTGAGAGCAGACAACCTGTCTGACCAAAATTTATTAGGCAGGAATTTTCCTCCCTCTAATAAGCCTGGGAGCACTACAGGAGACGGGGGCTTATTTCATCCCATCAGCTTCGACCATATAAGACGGCACGCCTTAAAGGGGCTGTGTATAAGCCTACCTTCAGGGCGCATTCTCTTTCTCAGGGATGTTCCTTGCTGAGAAAAAGAATTCAGTGATATTTCTCCTATTTGCTTTTGAAAGAGGAGAAATACAGCTCTGTTCCGAGCGGCTCACCGGCAGCCAGTTCAAAGTTATGGCTCTCGTTCCCTGAACATCGCTATTATCCTGTTCTTTTTTTAGATGCCCAGATTTCATATTGTTCAAACACACATCCTCTACAAACAATTTGTGCTGTTGACACAATCATCACAGGGTCCTGAGGTGACATTCATCCTCCTCAGTTTATGAAGAAGATGATGGGATTAAGAGATTAAAGTAAAGACGGGCATAGGAAATTACACGAGTATTAATTTGGGGAACTAATAGATCCATGAAATCTTCACAATTTATGTTCAGAGATTGCAGTAAATACAGGCATAAGAAATTATAAAAGTATTAATCTGGGGAACTAATAAATGTCCACGAAATCTTCACAATTTATGTTCTGCCACGGCTTCAGCCGGTCCCTCCGTTCAGGGTCCCTGACTTCCCACACATGTAAATATAGATATTTATAAAATATATATAAACATTAAAATTATATAATTTTTAATTATATTATATATATATAAGACTACATATATAGTCTTTTGCACAACATACTTGCAACATACATTTGGTTTTTGATATTTTACAGCTTATTAATCTCGGCCTAAAATCTTGCTGATGTTGCTCTAACCAATAGAGGAAAGCATTGTAGATGAGCTGCTCCTTTGCTTAAAACATTAAAATGGATTCTTACCACAATTAAAATACGAAAAATTTCTTACCTCAGACTAAAAGACCCTTGCAGTCACATAAAACTTAACCCCTAAATTTCTCACACTTACTCATTATACTTCAACAACTCTGGGGTTTCCTTTATATTCTTTAAACATAATAAGTTTATTCTCTCATTATGCATAACTCTCCCCCATTGCCTACAATAGTACCTGGCAAATGGGAGGTACTCAGTGAAAAACAGGACTTGTTAAATGAGTGATATGAATTCCAGCCAGAAGTCCTCCTTCTCAGTTTCTTATTATAAAGTCCACTTAACAGACTACATGCCGACTCAATAACCTCTTCATGGAAGTTTTCACTTCCTGGTTGCGAAGGGTATAAATCATAGGATTCATCAATGGAAAGATCACTGTGTGAAAGAAAGAAACCACCTTGTCAGCTGGTAAGGCCCTGAAGGGGCGAGTGTAGATGAAGATAGCAGGTCCAAACATAAGAAGTATAATAATGACATGAGTGATGCATGTGGACATGGCCTTGTTCTTCCCTTCAGCAGCTGTCCTACGAACATGGCAGAGGATGACTGCATAGGAAGCCAGAAGCCCCAGAAAGCACAGAAGTGTCATCAGGCCACTGTTGAAAACCATCAGAAGCTCTACCACAAACGTGTTGGTGCAGGCCAGCTTGATGACCTGTGGGACATCACAGAAGAAGTTGTCCAGCTGGTTTGGGCCACAAAAAGGCAAGCGGAGGATGAGGACCACCTGGATAATGGAGTGGACAAAACCCCCAAGCCACAGAGCCAACAACATTGCATAGCAGGCTCTAGGGTTCATGACAGTTAAATAGTGCAGAGGCTGGCAGATGGCGATGTAGCGGTCAAAGGCCATCACAACAAGGAGTAATCCCTCCCCTCCTCCAAGGAAGTGTAAGAAAAAGAGCTGAGTGATGCAGCCTCTGTAGGAGATTACCTTCTTCTCAGAGAGGAAGTCCACCAACATCCTGGGAGCCACAGTAAAGGAGTAGGATGCATCCAGGAAGGCCAAGTTGCCCAGAAAGAAAGAGAGGGGGGCTGTGAGACCAGGATCTGACTTTATGGTGAAAATGATGAGGAAATTTCCAGGGAGAATGATAAGGTAGAAAATTAAGATCAGCACAAAGACCAAGAGCTGAACATCTTGAGACTGAGTCAGACCAAGGAGGATAAATTCTGTCACTACTGTATTGTTTGCTATCTTCATTTCTTCTGCCTATGGAATATCAAAGAGTTTATTTTCATGTGTTACATCTAGATTATAGTTCTTGAACTAAACACAAGGTATGCCACATTTATATTATTCTATCTGTCTTAACAACCCAAGAAATCACTTCTACTGTTTATGCTTCCTCGTGTCATGATGGCTAACACCCTGGTCCTGAAGCCACATTCTTCCTTCTGTTTCAGTCCTGAGCTTCTGTTTAAGTGTTCACTCATGTGCGACTTGGATGCTACTGCTCTGAATGTGTTCCTGATTTGTATGAGGCACAGGAAAATTTTTCTTACTGAGAAAAAATTTAACCCCAGTTATCGAGGTCTTCATGTTTTGCTTTGAATGGAAGATGAGCTGGGATTGACAGCAAAGAAGAATGACAGAGCTTTTCAAGGGGACAGAAATGTTTCATTTTTAATTATAATGGTTATATGTATCTATTTTTGTCAAAACTTATTGAGTATTGCACTATATAGCAATTAGTACAATTTATTTTATATAAATGATGCCTTAGGAATGTTAATCTAAAAACTTTTATAAAAGCAACTGTACTTACCAGAAATAATTCCCTTTTCTCTATAGAACATCAACCGAACAAACTGGTCTAAATATAAAGACTCTTGGTCACTCTGGAGCAAACAAGATCTGAGACTTCTCTGTACAGTGGCCTCCAAATTGAGACTGTGCTCCCGTTTGGGGATGTGTGTGATAATTTATTGGTATGAAAGCAATAATAGGAGAATTTCTACACTTACATTATTATATCCTATGGTTTGAAGTTTTATTTTTGAACATTTTACAGTTTATATAGAATCATGGTATAATTGAATATGAAATGCATAAAGAAGATACGTATGTTTTTGGTGCATGCTGAAAAATGGTTTGTGGTTGAAATAAAAAAAAATAAAAGCTAAAGATCTTGAGCTAGAACAAAACACTACAATGTGATACGGAAAAATATTTCATATGCTTCTGTTACATGGCACATTTGTTTTAAAATAATGTGGAATATGAAGTGTAGAGTAGAGGGAAAGAGGTTCATTAACTAACTGAATGAGGAGACAGCATGTAAAAGGAGAGGGAAAGAAACAAAAACAATAAAGTTCCAAATTAAGAAATCAAAGAAAACATTTATAATGGCACATCTATTTGAAACATCAAAAGACATGCTTTCTAAAATGTATCTAACCCTGATATATTAGTTAATAGCAGAGGTTTTCGGTTATGGTCAAAATTGGGAATTATGAAAGAAGTACCTAGGCCAGGCACTGTGGCTCACACCTGCAATCCCACCCTTTTGGGAGGCCAAGCTACGTGGATCACTTGAGGTCAAGAGTTCGAGACCAGCCTGCGAAACCCTGTCTCTACTAAAAATATAAAAATTAGCTGGACGTGGTGACAGGAGCCTGTAGTCAAATCTACTTCAGAGGCTGAAGTATGAGAGTCGCTTGAACATGGGAGGTGGCAGTTGCAGTGAGTCCATATGCACCACTGCACTCCAGCCTGGGTGACAGAGCAAGACTCTCTCTCCAAAAAAAAATGTATCTTACATCACATGTATGTACATCACACAGACACACATACACATGTATTGTATCCTAACCAAAACAGAAGCATAGACTTTTACATATGGTACCCTTCTTCTTTTCTTATTTCCTTTTTTTTTTTTTTTTTTTTTTTTTGGTACTTGGCCATTTATTGACCTTAATATTTATCAGTCTTTCTGTGCATATAAAACCTGCTAATAGAAAAGTCAGGAATCCCTCTCTGCTTACTCTTAAGTTGTGTGCATCTTGCACATTATTATGCAGTTTGTTATTTCACACTTACAAAATTTGAGGATATATTTGAGTCACAGGAGCAACTTTTAAGTATCTCTCAGATTGGGAGTTATAGGTTCTTGCACTATACCTTGCATTTTATTCCCTATCATCCACTTCTGTTCTCCTGTTGACTCTGTAATATCTGGAACCCACTACCATCAAATATCTGTTATTCACTGTGTTCCCTTTGTGTACTTCCCTCTAAGCTCTTTTGTTATACCGATAGTGCTCACATTATGCTCATTATGGATCCAGAGACCAAATATATATATTCATAAGGACATTCCTCTAGGTAAAATGAATTAAGTCCTAGCAAAATAAAAGTACAGAAATCCCTGCAAAGACAAGCTTGGTCTTGTCTAACTATATTAGAAAAACATAACTATATTAGAAGGATCCTCAGTGGAAGCTGATATAGAAATCTGAATGACTGCCACTCCCTCTATCCTCTATTTCAGTTTCAACAGAAACAAAATTTCATCTGTTTCTGACAATGCTGGAGCAGCACAGAAGAGGAAACAGTGATGGCTGGGGGCACACACACGTTCCAGCTAAAGGCTGCCCTATGCACTGTTCATGTTTAGAGTCCAGGATCTTGTTAGAAAGTTCATGGAGCAGGTGTTTCGAGACTTGATTCCCATCCTCAGGCACTAATTCATTCATTCATTTTTCTTTATATTTCCTCATGCCTCCTTTTAAAATATTTCTTTTATTATCTTCCACTCCCATCTTGTCAAATATTTCTACACTTCATTTTTTAAGTTATACTTTTCCTTAAGTTGGTTTCTCTTTCTCTATTTTATCTTCTCTCTTTTTCTCTCTCATATTTGTTCTCTAATGATTCCCCTTGCTTTTATCTCTGTCTTTTATTTTTTCTCCTTTGTTGCTTTTATTTCTCAATGTTCTTGCAGTTTCCAGTATTTTTCCACTCTCTTCTTGTCTTCTCTATTCATTTCTCCTTTATTAGATCTGTTTGCCTTCCCATTAATTCTGAGAAGCATCACTATTGTTTTCTTCTGAAACAATAGTAAGGACAGCACATGAAGTTCCTTCACTCCAATTTTTCTAAGGATTAAAAATACCTAACCCCCCTTTTGTACTAAATTACTTTCCTTGAATAGTATCCTCCTTAAAATACACTGTGTGAACACTTTTAAATTATTTCCCATTACCTCAAATATTTTATTTGTTTGTAACTGATCTTAATAAAAGTGGCACTACTCACCTTTATACTTGAAAGAAATTGCTCATTAATCCACCCTACCAGCAAAAATACATTTAATAAATGTCCCCAAAATAAGAATGTGATGTCTATTAATATGTGCTATCTAGTTTGTAACCCATAACCTATTTAATTACTAATTTTTTGTGTATTCTGAGAAATGTGAATAAAGTTAAAGAGTATCATCAAATCATTAACTGATACCAATGTTTATAAGGCCATGATTTCTAGGCAAAGTAATGGATGTCATTTTAAAAGCCCTAATTTGGGCATCTGCCTATCTGGGTTTAAGTTCTTCGTCCTGCAATTTTTTTAACCCTGAGATCTTGGGAAGGTCATCTTCCTTAGCCTGAGTTATTTTATCTCACTGTGTTGATTTATGAATATCATGAGAATGATAGCAATAAGTAGCGTATTGAAGTCTGACTAAACCAAAACTAAACCAGGAAAAAATGTACATATCAAGAGGAGCTTTAGTTTCTAAGAAGTAAATATATTATATAGATCTTCTGTCCCTGCCTTTGAAATGAGTCGCTGGGGTAAAGGTGTAAATTTAAGAGCTTACAAGAAAAGAATTTATGGAGGCCCCACTTCAGCCAGCTGTCAAAGCCCCGATTGGTATATGGTAAGACTATTTATGAAAGAACCTCTCATCCCAGCAGGTGTGGGAGCTAGTCAGAGCAAGTGTCCTCCAAAATCGTGAAGTTGGTGAAGATTTTCTCTGCAGTCTAGCATTTCTGCATTGGTTACGATTTCTGTTCCCTCACGTCTTTCAGTTAATAGATATAGGTTCAGGACCAAGTATAAACATTCCCAAGGCAATGTTAATAAAGGCTTTGTATATTCCCAATAAATTAATTCTAAATATTAGGAGAACAGGTTATTATATATCCTGTTCTTATATAATATCTTATATTATTAAGAACAGGTAAAAGGTGCTACTGTATTATTGAATTCAGATTCAACATATTAATCTATTTCTGTTATAATTCTGATCTTTGCATTTCAAGGCAGCAGATGTCCCACCTGAGGTGTTACAATATCCGTTTCCATTTCTTCCTTCTTTATGTTCCTTATAAACATGGAGAATGGCAAAAACATTTACCTCTCTAGTAATCTAATGTTCTTCTCAGACAGCAGATATCACCTCCTTATAATAGAAGGAACAATAATCGATTTTTCCTGACTTCATTCTTAAATATCTCTTCTCACTGGGGAATCTCTTACACTTTGAAATATGCAACCAATCTGTGATGCAATGGAGAATGTACTTTGGGAATTTGAAGGCTAAGAAAGCTGCAAAACACTTTCGATGGGAATTGTTGAAATGCCAACAAAATATAGTCAAAGAATGAGACTAGAAACATGTTATATATAAACAGTCAAGTAATATGATTTAAAAGTCACTATGTCACTGCTAAGTTTCAAAATCAACATTCTATCAGTGACAGAGATTACAGAATAGCCAGCATGTTTATTAGGTCCATGTGGGCAGAAAGCCAAAAGAGGTTATTTTATTTCTTACATTACTATTTTTTTAAAAGTATATAATAGGAAATCATTGCTATATCAAGAAAGGAAGTAATGTGGTCAGGTAGGTAGTATATTAAATTCAATATATTTGTGGTGACAAAGAAACAGGCAAAGAAAACTAAATGATATTCACAAAGACTCTTGGGAATAGTCCTTCTTGGAGAAGAGAACTGCACTTTGAAGGACTAATTCCTCACAAAGAGAGGTACTCTTAAATACACCCTGTTGTGGTCTTGGCATTTGTTGTTTTCATTTTAGGAATAAGTGTCTCCTATGTTCCACTAAGCATTGACAACTATTTTTTTAATTAAATATTACTAAACAGAAGAAAAGTACTTAAGAATCATATAGTAGAACACAATATAATTAAATTTCAGTAGATTTATTTTTATTTAAAAAGATTTTCTTGTTTTAAAAATTAAAACACTAAACAATTTTTCAACAAATATAATGCATAATCAAAAATGTTTTGTCCTAATTTATGTCCAATTCAGAAAAAAAAAAGTGGGAAAAATGGAAAATGGGAAAAAGAGAAAAAGGGAGAAAGAGATACACAAAATCATAAAGGTCAAAAAAGGGTGGGGAGAAATGCAACAACAGGAATAAATGCAAAGAGAGTAATGGAATAATAGGAACTAAAAAGACAGAGAGGCACAAAAATGCATATTTTGCAAAATTATATGTACCAAATAAACTAAAAAACACAGTGTTTACTTTCTTAAAAGAAACAGAAAACAAGTGATATAAGTAAAGAAACGTGGGAAAACATTCCCATTTTAGAGTATATTACAGTCTTTCTTGAGCCAAAGACTTTTTAAAATATGATTTTTTCATAATTATAGACATAATTAGGGACTTTGCTTCCTAGTGTTTTCCACAATACTTAAAATGAAGGTAGCCCGATGATCTAAATTAATCCTTAGAATGAAGGCTTGTTATTCCTACCAGGAAAGATCTGTCTCTTTAGACTATCTTAGAAGCTAAAACCATGAACCAGGTTGTATCGTACTGTCTGCAATGCAGCACCAAACAAGACAGAAAGTGTCCCTGTTCCTGGGGATTTTACATCCTAATGCATGGAAACAGACAATAAACAAACATACCAGAGAGAAAACAACTGATTGTAATGAGTGCTATGCTAAAAATACAAGAGATGGGGGAAGAGACTACTATTCCAAGTGAGCTAGCCAGGGAGGGCCTTTCTGACAAGGTGACAACATTTCAACTAAGATCTGAATGACAAAACTACACCATCTCTGTGAAGAAGATAGACTTGTTGAAAGCTCATGAAGGGAGAGACTGGTGCATTGAGAAGCAGAAAGGAGGCTAGTGTGGCAAGACAGTAGTGAGCAAATGGAAAAAAGTGTAAGGGAAGATAGAGAGGTAGAGCCGATATAGGCCAAGTGGCAATCAGTTAACATACTATGTGTGAGATGTAACAGGCAGAGGAGTGTTCCTATCTGATTTACATGTTTAAAACGTTATGCCGGCTACTGAGTGAAAAACGGGCTACAGAATGCAAGAGGTGGAGGCAAGGGGAACAGGAGGGAGCATCTGAAGTACTATTAATATAAATAAGAGATGATGGTAGGTTAGGTTAAGAGGTAAAAAAGAAGACAGAAGAAAGAATTTATACCAAAGATAAACTTTGGAGAGATAATCAATGGGACTTATTGAAGGACTGCATATGAGAGGTATGGAAGCAAGAATAACTCAGAATTTTTAATGGCATTACCATAAGGTTGGAAATCAGGAGGTGTGCTTTAAACATACTTGACTTTAAAAATGTATTTAATTTTTGAATAGGTAATATATCCACATTTTTAAACAAAAAATAATACATATGGTGAGAAATTTCCTTCTTATATCTGTCCCCTATATGCCCATTTCACCCCATACCTCAAAATTGGAAGCTAATATTAATTTTTGTGTCCTTCAAGAAATTGACATGTATTTACAAGCAAGCATGAAAATAAATTCTTGGTTGTATTTCTTAGAATATAATTTACATACATTAAAATACACATATCTAAGTGTTCAACTTGGTAACTTTTCTGTTAAATATATGCACTTTAGAAACTACTATTCCAAACAAGATAAAGAATATTTCCATCACTCCAGAAAGGTTTCTTGTGATCTTTGACATCCACCCCACCCATCTATCATCATAATGAGCTTTCATCTTCTAATTCCTAATAGCATAGATTAGTTTTGCCTTTTCTAGGATTTTATAAAAACAGAAGTATATGACCTGTGCTATTTTGTATCTGGCTTTTAAACCCAGCATTATGATTTAGAGATGCATGTGTGTTGTTGCATTTTCTGTAGTTGTTCCTTTTTACTGCTGACTAATGTTTCACTATATACTTAACCCTAAGTTTGTTTATTATCATTTTATCCTTTTATCGACATTTGGGTTGTTTCAAATCTTAGGCCATCAATAAGGTTTTCATTAACATGCCAATTTAAATCATTTCATAGACATGTCTTGGCTAAACACAAATGGGATTGTCCGGTCATAAGGTAGCTGTTTGTTTACATCTACCTGAAATTACCTGAAGTTTCTATTCAGTTTTTCAGAGTGGTTAGCCATTGTAAATTCCCAACATCAATGTATGAGAGTTCGAGTTACTCCACCAATTAATTCATCAATATTTGGTGTTGTGTTTTACTTATGCCATTATATTTCCTGCATTTCTAATACCTTGTGCCTTCCTAACACTGAAGGAACTGTCCCTCCTATGGCTAGCCAATTCCTAGAGATTGTAAAAGTCTCACTTGCAACCAATCCAGAACCCATACTCCAGCTACTTCTTTTATCAGGTGCCCATAGAGCTATTACACTCCAGGCCACTATTTCCCTTCCCTAATCACCCCAGGGCCAAGTAACACACTTAGAGACAGTGCCTATCCTCCAGAGCCCACTGGAATTATTCAATTTAGCCAATCCTAAACCCGCTTATCCTGTCCCATCTATTTCTTTCCACAGAAACCATGATAAAGGCTCTTACCCAAGTTTTTCCCATTTCCCCACTCACCTAACCAGCCTCCTGTTTCTAGGAATTTGTGAGTCTAAAAACTTCTTCCTTCATGACAGTCATTTCCATGACTGTGTGTCTTACCATTCCTGATTAAAATAAATACCGGGCACCTTTAAAACAATTGGTGCAGCAGACAAGGCCTACGCCTTGATGGCGGCTGCATTGTTTTTGTCAGTAGTTGCCACAGGTTCCCGACATAAAACTGTGGAGTTCGGAAAGCTGAGTTCTCCCAGCACTGCTGCATAGTCTAGAGTGTCAAGTGCCTGGGACAGAGCACCTAGAGGCACTCAACATATTTCTCCAGGTTGGTACAGCATCGGGGTCCAGGAGAGAGCATGTGAGGGTGAGGGTGTATTGGTAATTGGCTATATCAGCTTCTAGAAAGATTCCTCCAAAGAGGATGAGAACTGATGGCCTTGCTAGTGCCATGGGATGAATCTGGTCCACTGACCAGGCAGCACTAACAAGCAATGGGGAAACTGAGTCATTTTTATGAAAGTGTCTCATCTCCAACATGTTATATGTTCCTTAGGCACTTCATAAACCTCTTCCTCTTTTCTTTCTAAGCTATTTTGTCCTGTTCCTCAGAGTAGTGGGAGCGTGCTCTGCCTGAACACTTGATCCTGTGTTCTGGACCATTCCCTGCTGAGTAATGATGTGCATCTTTTCGTGAACTTGCTAATCACTTGTATATCTTCTTTTCTGGAGTGTCTGTTCAAATTTTTTGCTGATTTTTCTTTACTTGAAGAGAGAGAGAAACAGGGAGATTAAGAGAGACCAAATTTTCTTCCCAGTGTATGATTTGCTTATTAATTTGATGATAGTGTATTTTGATGAGCAGTGATTTTTAATTTTTTGAGGTTCATTTGATCAGTTTTAATGATTACAGCTGCTGTTATGCTGCTTATGAAATCATTACTTATTCTAATTTTGTAAGCAAATATATTCTTCTATGTTTTCTTCTAGATACTTTATATTTCTAGTTACTACATTTAGGAGTATAATCCAGCTTAAATCAGTTTTTGTGTAGGCAGTGAAGTAGAGGTCCAAGTTCATTACTTTCCATACATGAATTCAGTTATTCTAGCCTCATTTATTTAAAACTTCTCTTTCTTAAGTAATGGCATCAGTGTCTTCATCAAAAATCAATTTACTACTTCTGTGAATCTGTTTTTGTACATTCTACTTTTGTTACATCGATCTTCATCAAAAATCAATTTACTACTTCTGTGTGTCTGTTTTTGTACATTCTATTTTTGTTCCATCAATTTGTCTATCATTGCACCAGCGCTACATAATCTTGGTTACTGTAGCTTCACAGCAAGCCTTAAAATCAGGTAGTAGAAGTTCTCTTTTTTTCTTTTTGCTAACCAATATCAGATAAAAGCAGTCTTATTGTTATCAAAAAATAAATACTTTAAAACATAAATATTGATTTTTTTAAGTAAAATGAATACATGAGAAAAATTGACTTAGAATCAACTCTGAGACATGTTATAGTAAAACTATAGGACTTAAAATATAAAGAAAAAATCCTATGGGCCTCTATGCAAAAAAAAAAAAAGAAAAAATGACCTAAAAAAAGATTTCTCCCTTATAAGTTAACATTAGATTTCCTTCAACCAAGAGAAGACTTGAGGAAAGGATAAAATCAGGATCTCTTTGAGTGGGAAAGAAAAAAAATGGGATGAAGGGGTACAAAGCATGCTCCAGAGTTAATGATAACATTCCTTTTTAATAAATGTGATAGGATGCCTGGGTTTATAATTTATATGCCTATTGTATCTCCTTAATAGAAAAGTCTGTACAAATAAGAAAAGTAGTATTATAATTAACAAACTTTAGGTGGGAAACAGGTGGGAGAAAGTGCATAGTATTTGCTTCAACTTCATTTCTAGAAGTCAGAGCATATTATTATAAAAATTTATGTATAAACATGTTTAACATAATGGAAAGGTAAAATTAAGAAAGATAATTTTTAATGATGATAATCTGAGTTGGAGGAAAGGAAGTATATACTAATTTTATCATTGCTCATAGTATAAACCTAGTAGATATTATCTCAATATTCCAGAAATTATTTTATAATATGAGGCACAAATGTAAACCCTAGAAATGTGCTGCCCACTTGGTAGCCATTAGCCACATGTGACTATTTGCACACTTGAAATGGGACTGGTACAACTGAGGAACTGAGTTTGAAAGATTGTATATTGGTTAATTTAAACTAACATAGCCATATGTAGCTATATTATATACCAGTGGTCCCCAACCTTTTTGGCACCAGGGAACAGTTTTGTGGAAGACCATTTTTCTGTGGACGGGGTCTGGGGGTGTTTTCAGGATGAAACTGTTCCACCTCAGATCATTAGGCATTATATTCTCATAAGGAGCATGCAACCTAGATCCTTTGCATGCACTGTTCACATTAGGGTTTGCTCTCCTACGAGAATCCAATGCCGCGGCTGATCTGACAGGAAGTGGAGCTGACAGGTGGTAATGTTTGCTCACCCGCTGCTCACCTCCTACTGTGCTGCCTGGTTCCTAAGAAGCCACAGAGCTGTCCATGGTCTGGGGGTTGGGGACCCCTACATAGTATAAATATATAGGACAGGTCTAGCATAATACAAGGACCTTAATCCATTAACTTTCATAATATTCTTTCTCATTTATTTCTTATTTTTTCTCTTGGATTTTTTTTTTAAGTGTTCTAGAGATTTACTCAGGCTTTGCATAAGAGAAAAATACTTTTTTTCAACTTTTATTTTAAGTTCAGGGGTACAAGTGCAGGTTTGTTACATAGGTAAACTTGTGTCGTGAGGGTTTGTTGCATAGATTATTTCATCACCAAGGTATTAAGCTTCATATCCATTAATTATCTTTCCTGATCCAAAACACCATGGTACTGATACAAAAACACACACACAGACCAATGGAACAGAACAGAGAACCCAGAAATAAGACCACACACCTATAACTATCTGATCTTTGACAAACCTAACAAAATAAACTTTTGATGGATAAAATTAATGAGACTGTGGTGTTGTTTCTGTGGCATAACCTATGAAAACTAAAAACTAACCAAAGCACAAGGTAAATTTTTACCTTATTTCACAGAATATCTATTACAAACGTGAGAGAAAAAAATAAACATCTGTGTGTAAATATATATATCTATATGTATAGAATATTACATCAAAAGGATAGCTATCATTGTTTCTGGGTGAATTTCATATTTTTTCATTTCCTGAATTAGCTGTAATAAACACATCATTTTATAATAAGAATAAAAGTAAATCTGTGTCCTCACCATCTTCTAGAAAAACATAAAGACTAGTACATTTAACTCCAACTGTCCCAAATCTTAGTTTATATAAATGTTATTTTCATATACTTCAGTTCTTTCTTTTTCTAAACATGTTTGTTTGTTGTTGCTGCTATCTTATACAGTAGATGTTTGTTTAGATTTATTCACGTACTTGCCAATCATTTTCTGACGTCTCTGATCTCCTATCTGCAATCATGTTCTTTTTTCAACCACATCACTTTAAATTTCTTTCAGTGATTGTGTGCCTGTGGCAAATTCTCTGTTCCTATTTTTCCGAAGATGCTTTTATTTGATTATATTTTCACAGAGATGAAAACTATTTTCTCTTGTCATAATATAAATCTTCACTGGTTTACATTTTTGTTGTTAAAGAAGTGTGATCAGCCGGGCACAGTGGCTCATGCCTGTAATCCCAGCACTTTGGGAGACCAAGGGAGGTGGATCATTTGAGGCCAATCATTCAAGACCAGCCTGGCCAACATAGTGAAACCCCTTCTCTACTAAAAATACAAAAATTACTCGAGTATGTTGGCACGGGCCTGTAATCCCAGCTACTCAGGAGGCTGAGGCAGGAGAACTGCTTGAACCTGGGAGGCGTAGGCTTTAGCGAACCAAGATCAAGCCACTGCCCCGGAGCCTGGGCTACAGAGTAAGACTCTGTTTCAAAAAAAAAAAAAAGGAAGAAGAAGAAAGAAAATGAAAGAAGGAAGGAAGGGGAAGAAGAAGAGGAAGAAGAAGAGGAAGTAGAAGAAGAAGAAGGAGGAGGAGAAGGAAGAGGAATCAGAAAGGAAGAGAAGAAAGGAAGGAAGGAAGGAGGAAGGAAGGAAGGAAGGAAGGAAGGAAGGAAGGAAGGAAGGAAGGAAGGAAGGAAGGAGAGAGAGAAGGGAGGGAGGAAGGAAGGAAAAGAAGAAGAAAAGAAAAGAAAAGAAGGAAGGAAGGAAACCAGTGAAATATTATCCTGACTGCCTTTCCCTTGAAGATGAGCTCTGCTTTCCACATCTGCTTAGTTGTCTTTATTGATCTGCAGTTCTACTATGATGTGCCCAAATGTGCATCTTTTTGTTTTTTTCTTTATTCTGTTGTTGTTGTTGTTGTTGTTGTTGTTGCCAGGTCTGGCTCTGTCGCTTAGGCTGACACGCAGTGCATTGTTGCGATCATAGCTCACAGCAGCCTCAAACTCTCAGGCTCCATTGCTCTCTCACCTCAGCCTCCAGAGTAGCTGGGACTACAATTAGCCTTCAACACCCCAGCTAATTTTTTTCATTTTTTTGTAGAGACTGAGTTTTGTCGTGTTGTTCGGTTGCTCTCAAACTCCTGGGTTCAAGCGATCTGCCCGCCTTGGCCTCCCAAAGTGCTGGGATTACAGGTATGAGTCACCACAACTGCTCCCTAAATGTGTATTTTAAAACATTTATCCTGTTAATATTTTGGTGGGATTCCTGATTTTGAAGTTTGGTGTCTTTTATTAGGTTTAGGAAAATGTCAGCAGTATTTCTTCAATACAGCCTCCACTACATTTTATCTATTCTTTCCTTTGAAATTGATGAGATATATTTAGATCATTTTGTTCTGTTTTCAATGTCTCCTAGTCTCTTCATACCAGTATGTCTCCTCCATGCGTAATTCAGTTCCTTAGCTGTGTGTGCTAAGTTACTGATTCTATCTAATTTACGACTACATACATTTGTTGAATTTTTAATCTGAATCTGAATTTCTCTTTTTCTTAAGATTTTCTGTTTATTTTTACAGCATCTTTATCCCTCTTCATATTTTCATTCTTTTGTTTTTTTAAACATACCAAATCTACTTACTTTACATTCTGTATCTTTTTTGTGGTTTTGATCTTTCACTGTGTTGTTCTTCTGATTCTCCCTCAAAGAGGCTTGCTTTATTGCATATTCACTCATGTCTGACTATAAGCTCTTCTTTCTTTTTTTTTTTTTGAGATGGAGTCTCGCTCTGTCGCCCAGGCTGGAGGGCAGAGGCATGATCTCTGCTTATTGCAAGCTCCGCCGCCTGGGTTCACACCATTGTCCTGCCTCAGCCTCCTGAGTAGTTGGGACTGCAGGCGCCTGCCACCACGATCGGCTAAATTTTTTTTATTTTTTAGTGGAGACACGGTTTCACCGTGTTAGCCAGGATTGTCTTGATCTCCTGACCTCCTGATCCGCCGGCCTCGGCCTCCCAAAGTGCTTGGATTACAGGCGTGAGCCACTGCGCCCGGCCAGCTCTTACTTCTTGAAAGTCTATTTATAGAATATTTTGAGTCCTGGAATAAACATAAGAACCTCCAGAAGATATTGGTGTTTCCTTATGTAAAGAGGCATTACAAGTCTGAAACCAGAAACGTTTAACAAAATTATTTAGTATGCAGTGAACAAAATTATCAACTTGCAATGAATTTCAAACTCAGAAAATATATGTGATCCCACTTGTGTTTCATTAATTTTTCTTTTTTCTCTTTTGCATTTTTGAGGTAGTGAAATTTTTTAAAAAGTTATTTTATACTACCCTAACAATATATCCTTTGGGACGTTAGGTAGTTTTTGAATATATCATTGGTGAATATACCATGGTGTGAACTCTGGGCTCTGTCTGCTATCCATCTGCAGCCCCACCACCAGGCTTGAAAACAGAACGTAAGTCTTCCCAGTAAAAGCTGATTTCTGTTCATTTATTTCTCTGGCTTCCTAATTTTATAACATTTAAAAAGATGTTTATCCAAAACATGTATTTTTTTCTTTTTTTAGTGAGAGATCCACAGGTTGGAAATGGAGTACAGTTCTATGATTTCTGCATTGTCACAGCAGAATAGATAGCATTTATACAGTTATGACCTCTTTTGATGAAATTATCAGAACAAATTTCAGTCAAACATGTGACTAGGACAAAAGGTTGGTATACACACAGATAGCAGATAGCATTTCATATAGTTCTACCTTGCTTACCTTAGTTTTAGTCTTAGGTTTACAGTTTAATAAGCCTAATATTAGATTAAATACAGTAGCCCCCTCTTATCATAGTGTTGCTTTCTGTAGTTTCTGTTGTCCATGGTCAACTTCCGTCCAAAAAATGTTAAATGGAAAATTCCAGCAACAAACAATTCATAAGTTTTAAATTATGCCCCATTCTAAGTAGTATGATGAAATCTCAAGCTGTCCTTCTCCATCCTTCCAGGGACATGAGTCATCCCTTTGTCCAGTGTATCCATGTTGTACATGCCACCTGCACTTTAGTCACTTAGTAGCCACCTTGGTTATCAGTTAGACACAGCATCACAGTGCTTCTGTTCAAGTAATCCTTTTCCTATTTAATAATGGCTCCAAAGTGCAAAAGTAGTAATGCCGGCATATTGTTATAATTGTTCTATTTTATTAGTTGTTATAAATCTGTTACTGTGCCTAATTTATAAATTTTATCATAGACATGTATGTATAGGAAAAAAATAGTATATATAGGGTTTGGTACTATCCACTGTCTCAGGCATCCACAGGTGTCTCGGAACATATCTCCTATGGATAAAAGAAGACTACTGTATAATTATATATATATGTGTGTGTGTGTGTGTGTGTATACCCAACCTTTTGTCCTAGTCACATGTTTGACTGAAATTTGTTCTCTGATAATTATATCCTCCATGAATCAGGCTCAGTTATTAGAGTTTGCCAAATGTTCCCCTTTTCTTCATTGACATTAGTTTCTAATTTCAGATAATATTCCTAAGTAAGCAATTAGTTATCACACTATTTGTATGCCTTTTTCCTTTGTATTACCAGCTTCAATGTTTTCAGTAAATATCCTCCTATAGTACAGTGTGCTGGTATTCGAAGAGCATAGCAAATCAGTGGTCCCTTCGTGTCTGGAATGTGTGAGTTCTTGGTCTCGCTGACTTCAAGAATAAAGCCGCGGACCCTAGCAGTGAGGGTTACAGTTCTTAGAGATGGTGTGTCCCGAGTTTGTTCCTTCAGATGTTCAGATGTGTCCACAGTGTCTTCCTTCTGGTGGGTTTGTGGTCTTGCTGACTTCAGGAGTGAAGTTGCAGACCTTCAAGGTGAATATTACAGCTCATTAAGGGCACGTGGACCCAAAAAGTGAACAGCAGCAAGATTGATCCTAAAGAGCAAAAGAACAAAGTTGCCACACTGTAGAAGGGAATCTTAGTGGGTGGCCGAGGCTAGCTTGGCAGCCTGCTTTTGTTCCCTTAGCTAACTCCACCCACATCCTGCTGATTGGTCCATTTTACAGAGAGCTGATTGGTCCGTTTTACAGAGAGCTGATTGGTCCATTTTGACAGAGTGTTGATTGGTACATTTACAATCCCTGAGCTAGACGCAGAGTGCTAGATAGAAAAGTTCTCCAAGTCCCCACTAGGTTAGTTAGATACAGAGTACTGATTGGTGTATTTACAAACCTGAGCTAGACACAGAGTACTGATTGGTGTGTTTACAATCCTTTTGCTAGACACAGAGTGCCAATTGGTGCATTCACAATCCCTCAGGTAGACATAAAGGCTCTCCAAGTCCCCACTAGACCCAGGAGCCCAGCTGGCTTCCCCTAGTGGATACCGCCCCAGGGCCGCAGGCGGAGCTGCCTGCCCGCCAGTCCCTCACTGTGCGCCCTCAGCCGGCACTCCTCAGCCCTTGGGCGATTGATGGCACCAGGTGCTGCCGGGCAGGGGGTAGCACCTGTCAGGGAGGCTCCAGCTCTGCAGGAGCCCATGGCAGAGGGGAGGCTCGGGCATGGCGGTCTGTGGGTCCTGAGCCCTGGGAGGCAGCTGAGGCCCAGCAAGAATTCGAGCGCAGCGCTGGCTGGCCGGCACTGCTGGGGTACCCGGCACACCCTCTGTAGCTGCTGGCCCAGGTGCTAAGCCTCTCACTGCCTAGGGCCCGGCCCAGCCGCTCCAAGTGCAGGGGCCGCGGAGCCCGTGCCTGCCCGGAACTCACACTGGCTGGCGAGCACCTTGCAGCCTTGGTTCCCGCGGGTGCCTCTCCCTCTACACCTCCCCACAAGCAGAGGGAGCAGGCTCTGGCCTCCGTCAGCCCAGAGAGGGGCTCCCACAGTTCAGCTGCGGGCTGAAGGGCTCCTCAAGTGCGGCTAGAGTGGGTGCCCAGGCCGAGGAGGTGCTGAGAGCGAGTGAGGGCTGCCAGCACGTTGTCACCTCTCACCTTTCCCAAGAACATCAGTCCTAATTTGATGGAAGATAAGTGACAAAAGGAATAGAAGTCTGGCTAGATCAAATACAGAGAAAGGATATAAGGATATAATAAGATGATACAAGATTTAGAAACATAACATCATTTTATTGTGTGTGTATATATATATCTTTTGTACTTCATATTTTTTCGTGCTATGTTACAAAACATTAGAGAAGTCTACTGTTTTATTCACTTCCAGGTGATGAGAAGTCAACTCAAAATCAGGACTCATAATGTCAGTCCGTGCCTTTCCGTTCCTAGAAGAGAAGTAAGGTAGCATTGAAGATGGAAGAAGGTCACCATAAGGAAAAATTCCCAAAGCAGGAAACAAGCTTTGTGTACCACCATTCCATCCTATGCATCCGAGGTACACTGGGTCTGGCACAAATTACCTCCTCAATTAATAAATAAAATCTCTAAATAAATAGTAAGTCTAGGAATAGTTATTTATTTTTATATATTCATTCCTAATGTTGACAAGGATCTAATTCACTTAAAGTTTAGTCCATATTACATTATCAAATTCAAAAAAGAAGACTAAAGCTTAATACACCCAATGCATTCTTGCCCTTCAATGAAAAGATTCCCTAGCTTTGAAATTAAAAACTAATAAATTTAAGTAAAACAACATAACCTATAAAATCAAATGTTCTAATCTACCTTTTACATTCTGAAACTTGGAGAGTAACTGAGTTTTTAGTGCCTGAGAATAGGAAATCAATCCCTAACAATTTTCTAAGGGATCATGGGAACCAATACATCTAGGTCTCTCAATGGGAAAGAACTCTGAATTAAGTGCTAACAAAAGCAGCACCTTACCAATTTAACATGGGAGGCAGAATTAGCAATCATGGAAAACATACAAAAGTGGCAGATGAGATGATAGTTTAGAAAAAAAAATTTACACAGCTAGATGTCTACCAATCCCAGTCAACCTGGAAGCTTTCTCCCCAAGCCTACTTTCACTCTGAAGGATGTAAGTAGGGACTGGCTATAAAAATTGCTAGTTGCCTGGAGGCTTCATCTGGAATGACATGAATCTCATGTATCAGCCAAATTACACTCTGCTTTGAATTCATAAAAAATGTTTTCATAATGTGATAAAATTTTGAGTTGTGTCTCCAAACTGTTGAGTGGACACCACCTGAAATATAAACTGAAATACCTTGTATAAATGAATCCTCATTTTCCATCAACTCTGGAAACAAGAGGAGATAAAGGACAAATAATCTGTTTTTCCAGACCCAGCAAGATGTTTACCAGATACCATTCCACTGAGCCAACACTGAAACATGAAAACAATATTTATTTGCTAACTTGAAGTTAGCTACATTCATATGCTTGCCGTTTACTTCATATTTTTAATGGACACGTCTCCATGTCTTATTTATTTTTCTCAACACGTTCTCCTCAAAGTCAGAGCCTCTGCAGAATAGTTACTCAATTAACAATTAGTTAAAATGTACTTTAGCAGATTATTATTATATCTCAAAATTCTAATAATGATCTGCCAGGAATTTCAGGGTGGGTGTGAGTAAATTTATGTTCATCTTAATTCCTCTATTTTTTCAATATAAAGAGGAATTAATAGAGAAAAATTATAGTAAAATTTAAAGAACACAAATGAAAGGAGGAAGTGAATGCAGCATTATTACTGCAAATACTTCCTGCTTTAGGACAACGATCCTCAGGAGGACTATAAAATGTATAATTTATCTTTCACTTCTCTTTACACAAGATATATTTGGTGACCAACTTCCTCATGGCTACCTTTACTTCCTTGTTTCTCAGTGTGTAAATAATGGGATTAAGTAAAGGGAATATTACAGTATGAAACACAGATATCACTTTATCTAGGGAAAAAGAGTCAAATGGGCGAGCATAAATGTAGATGGATGGCCCAAACATTAGCACCACAATGGTAATGTGGGAATAGCAGGTGGACATGGCCCTGTTGGTATTCTCACCTGAGCCTGAATGTTTCTTGAGCATGGCCAGAAGGAAGGCATAGGACATTAACAGAGCAATGAAACACACCACAGAGATCAGACCACTGCTACAGATCATCACTAACTCCTCTGGGAAGGTGTTGGCACAGGCGATCCGGACAACCTGTGTGATGTCACAGAAGTAACTGTCTAACTCATTGGGCCCACAGAAAGGAAGTCGAACAATGAGAGCCACCTGTATTATAGAATGAATGAAGCCGCCCATCCAGGAGAGAGCCACCAGGATACAGCAGAGACGTCGATTCATGATGGTAGCATAGTGGAGGGGTCGGCAGATAGCAGCATAGCGGTCAAAGGCCATCACTGTGAGCAAGAACATCTCCGAAGCCCCAACAAAGTGTAAGAAGAACAGCTGTGCAATGCATCCACCAAAGGAAATTATCTTCCTCTCCACAAAGAAGTCTATGAGCATTTTAGGGGCTGTAATGGAAGAGTACCAAATATCAAGGAAGGCCAGATTAGCCAACAGGAAATACATAGGAGAAGCCAGATGAGGGTCAAGCCTGATGGCGCAAATGATAAGGATATTTCCCGGTAGGATGAACAAATAGAAGGATAGAAATATAACAAATAGGACTAGTTGGACCTCCCGAGTCTGGGATAGGCCAGTGAGAACAAATTCTGTCACCTTGGTGTAATTTGCAGTTTCCATTTCTTCAACTTACTTTTTTCATAATATAGCTATGAAAATTAAAGAAACTATAATTAGTCCACATAGTATTTAACTAGAGTTATATCACCGCTTTCAAAATTGTCATATGTTCCCTGTCATTAACAGATTACATGAGGATACATTTGGTTTCCCATTTTATATTTGATAAACCAAGAGGGAGAGAGTATATGATGAACTTATAAATTGGAAACATTAAAACTATATGAAGTGTGGCATGTATTTGAAATTCAAATCTCAGCTTGTTAATGTTAACAATCTTACTTTTTGTGAAATTCGGCAATGCACTACTTCTTCCCCCAAACATCTGCGTTAGTAAGAAATATGTGAAGCTACTTCTGAGTGTAGCCAAATTTTAGACTGGCAATCAGAGATGTGGCCTCTTTTTTCTAGATCTTTTTTTATTGTGAAATCTTGCCAACCTGCACACTTAGGCTTGCATTCTAATAGTACACATATAGATCTAGCAGTATTTTAGTTGTAATACAGAAAAGAGGTCCCAAGGCTTCATGAGTAGTGAATGGACATATTTTTCCATAACTGAAACCTGTACAGCTCGATCCTTGGTAACAGGCAACCAGCCACAATCTACAGCTATGCAAAGCCCTATATAAAAATTCTTCTAGCTGTGACCAGATTTATCAATACTGGATACTACACTGACTATAAAATTTTCTCAACATTGCAGGAATGTAAGTGGGTGTAGTGATCTGAGAAATGGGTATGCTTGCTACCCAATTTGATACTGAGCTGATCTGCTCTGCTGTTTCAAGGTGACAATGGGAATAATATTATTTTTAAAATTTTGCTTACTGCCCTGTATTGAACCTGACACCACTAAGTAGAGCAAAACTTGTCAAATAAAAATGAAATAACAATTCACATTACCAAACATGCTTTTCTTTAAGTAAGGTTACAAACTGCCCCACCAAAGTAAGTTTTGTTGTAACCAACAGCCAATATAAGAGAGTTGTTTCTTTTCTGCTTTTCTGCTGATGTGATATTTTTTGGTATTGCCTCTCTTATTAGTTTTTTTTTGCTTTGTTTTGTTGGGTTTTTTTTTTTTTTTTTTTTTTTTTTTTGAGATGGAGTCTCACTCTGTGGCCCAGGCTGGAGTGCAATGGCGTAATCTTGGCTCACTACAAGCTCCGCCTCCCAGGTTCACGCCATTCTCCTGCCTCAGCCTCCCGAGTAGCTGGGACTACAGGTGCCCACTACCACACCCAGCTAATTTTTTGTATTTTTAGTAGAGATGGTGTTTCACTGTGTTAGCCAGGATGGTCTCTATCTCCTGACCTCGTGATCCACCTGCCTCGGCCTCCCAAAGTGCTGGGATTACAGGCATGAGCCACTACACCCAGCCTAACCTCTCTTATTACTTAAAAAGTTAAACATAAAAAAGAATATTTAAAAAGTTAAGGTTCTGTAATACCAAACAATGTGGCTGTGTCCAAACACTTATTGGCACTATGTATACTACTGAGTAAAGAAATTAAGTGTGCCATTTTCAGAACCTACTGACTCAATTTGTACATAATTTTAACATAGATAAATGACCTTCAGTATCTTATAGAAGCATTGCATTTTGAAGAAGGGATGGCTTACTACAAGCAGACACAAAGAAAAAAAGACCAGTGTTTTCCAGGAATCTGGTAGCAAGAGGAAGAAAGGTAAAAATATTCAGAAAGTGAGTAGTGTGGGACTATTTAGAAAAGGGATCAATTTCCCCATGTCCATAAATTGCCCAGAGTGGACCTCACTGAGTTAATTAAGCATATTTAGTAAGATAGAAACATTTTAAATTTGACTTAGGAAGATTTTAATCAAAAGAAAGATAATAAGTTTATCCAGGATGACATATTTCCTGAGATTCCACAAAACAATGATTTTACTGTACTTACCTGGAGGAGGCAGCTCATAGCCCCCATAACTAATAACACAACAGGTATAGCTTATAATTATATACTTGTTGTGTTATTAGTTATGAGGGTTATGAGCTAGTTATATACTAACTCATTTACATTCACTGATAAGTCAACTATGAGGTTCCAACAATCAAATAAATTTCTACCAAAGGCATCTGAAATAATACAATTACTCAGCTCATTTACATATTTTGCTATTATGCTATGTAGTTTTTGACCAGATGGAAGTGATTATTTGTTCTTAAGTAAATAATTGCCCCTTTATTATTGAAAGGAGATGAATATTTTAAAGCAGTAAATACCATTACAAGACCATATGCTTTTTTTTATTATTATGGGGACATGATACAGTGATTCTGAGTGTCGTCATACAAATCACCCCTTCCTCCTCTGCTCTGCTCCGTACCCATTCCACCAAAACACAAGTAGAAAATGGCACTGATCTAGAAAGAATTGAGGTGAATGAGTGTTGATGTCTTGAAAAGACAAACATACATCAGGTATTATGGAATAGAAAGGGTGATTTTACCAGAAAAAGTGTCAAAGATTTTCTTTTGTACCTCAGTGTTCAAGATATGACATAAAATTAGAAACCAATGATGTATACTTTGCATTAAGAACCAAAATCAACCACATTTATTCCTTAGGACAAAAATACAAAGGATTCATCCCTCCACACTCCTTGATGAATGTCTCTCTCCTCTACCCTTCACAAGTGTGAAGTGGAAAAGAAATATTTTGCTGGAGCATCTCAATCCGATAGTCAGGCAGCCAGTCAAACCCTCTACTCCCAAAGCTAGTAATGCTCAGCCACTACTCATAACACACACACACACACACACACACACACACACACACACACCACTACACCATTTCACTTCCTCAAGGAAGAACAAACACCTAGTTTCCCTACATTAACATAACCATGACCTAAAATACCATAAAAGACGCAACAATTCTTATTCTGTCCAGCACTTGTCATTTAACGCATGTCAAAACAAAGCTATCTACATGTGATAGTAAAAAGTATATTCCTAAATATAGAGCCTCTGTGTCACTTCTATAAACTATTCGTTTATTCCACAAACATTTAGAGAGGATCTACTATATGCTACCTGCTGAGACACAACAATGAACAAGGAAGATTCAATATCTGCCTCATCAAACTTCCATTCTGAAAATATAGACAGACAATAAATAAGTAAACAAATAAAAATAAAATATAAATAAGTAAAATAAAATAATTGCTACTAGTGCTAAAAGACAAGCAGGAAATAAAAAGGGGGTGACGGTAGAGTAAATGACGATGGTGTGTGTGATGGAGTATTTTAGAAAAGGTTCTGAGTTGGTGACCTTTTGCTAGCTTTGAAAGTTTGAAGAAAAGCATTTTAAGAAGAGAGAATAGTAATTGAAAAGGCCTTGTGGCATGAAAGAGTTTCTAAGAACTGTAGAAGACCCGCAACTGGTAGAAGAAGAACAGAATAAAGAGTTAGTTAAAGACCAAGTAATGTAACCCACAATAATAAAATTGGATTTCCAATTTTCTTTCAATATGTTTTACAATAAAACTTGGGAGAATAGCTTAATACAATTTGCAATTTAGAAATATCACCCTGGCTGCTATGTGAATAAATTGGAGTAAGACAACATTGCAGGAAAAAAATACATGGCTTAAACTAACAATACAGCAATAACTATTTGGAGAAAGGAATAATTTGTTTAGAAAATATTTAGGAGATGCAACAGGCAGGATTTATCAGTGGATCATATGTTGCTATTGTCATACTACCAAAGGCAGCTGGAATTTAAACTCCACAATGGCAATTTAAAAATATTGTCTTTCTATCTTCTGTGTCTAAAATGAGTCTCATCTAGCACACTCCAGGTCCTTAATAAAATTGGGCTAAATAAACTATACATACTTGGGTATGCACGGCAACACCCCAAGAAAGGCTGGGAATTGTGCCAAGAAAACCCAAAGCAAGCAATTATGTTTGTGGGAAATTCTTGGGGGAGATAAGCCACTCATGAAGACTGACTTAGGGCATTTTTTTCCAAGGTTGCCATTTAGGAGGGGATGTCTATTCCAAATTAGTGCTTATTCTTAGAGCAGTGGTTGCATAAGTTGCTTAAGAAGATTTACTTCATCTTACATCCACCCACCTACTCCTCCTAAGCTTCTGCTCCTCTTTTAACAACATCTAGAAAATTCCCATTCTTAATCTGCAGGGACATAGTACCTAGAGGATGACTATGAAAATACCAGGGAGTACAGGCGCATTCCCTGTAGGTGAGTAAACTGTGAAATCTCCTCAAGAAAACCAATGCTTTGGGGGAAAACAAGAATCTGGGTGATGCTGAGGTCATGAAATCTTCCTCTATGATAGTTTCTTCATAGCAACAGAAGGGATTTTAACTAGAATTTTAAGAAATGCTCTACCTCTAAAATCCTATGATTCCATTAAAGTAAAAGTAGGTTGAGAGTAAAATTATCAGAAAGGTAAATTAAGAATGATTTGGGTAGCAATAGGGAGAAACAGTGATGTAATCACCATTGTGGGTATATACAACACTTAGAAATAATGTGAATTAATTTTCCTATTTTTAGGATATTGAGCTCACTTATTCTTTAGGATGGCGAGGAAGGAGTATACAGAAGCATCTTCACCATATAGATAGGCATATGGACGCCCAAGGACCTCGAATATCATAAATAAATCAGTAGCAGAAAATATCAATATGTAGTAATTACATTGATTTTCTGTATGCATTGTTGTGCACAGTAAACTAGGCAAGAAGAAACCATTAGGATCAGAGGAGGGCTGATCTCAATATTAGAATATTTTGAAGATCATTTGCTGCTTATTTCTGTCTTAATATACTTTAATATATTATTATTATATTTAATAATATACTTTAATGTTATTAACATGTTAAAATTAATATATAGTAATATACATTAATATATTATTAAAGTATATTAAAAATATTTTTATATACAACTAATATATATTTTAATATATTCTTTTAATTTACTTTAATATATTAAAGTATATTAAAATATATTTTATATATAATATAAATTACATATAAATATATATTATAATTATATATTTACATGTATTACACATTTATGTTATAATATATATTATATATATTTGCTGCTTATTTCTCTTTTAATATACTTAGATATGGGATGTTAGTGGTGTCAACTGAAGAATGATGAGGTTCATAAATTTGGAAAGGAGGACCTTTATTTCTCTTAGAGTTGCAGCCTGCAGGGTGGCTATTATGACAGGCAGGGAAATATAGCCTCTGGCCAGGAGCCAGAAACAAATATTTCGAGGGAATGTCAAAAGGAGTATGTACTGAGTGAGATGGCCAAATATATAGGCTCAATAAGCTATAGGAGGAGTCATGAATATTTATGAAAGGAGAACCATGTACATGCACAATTGTGCTTCATGCCCCTTCATGAGTAACACAAAGTTGGTCTCTTGTCAGGAAGGAATGCTGGTTAATTGTTGTGTTAAAACCACAAAAAAGAGGGACAGCTTCAGTGGTTGGTTGATATCAGCAGTGGAGTCTTTCAAAAGAGCAGGTTTGTATTTAGCACTTAGGTAGGAAAGTCTAATGGCAGGTCAGTGAGGGCGGGGATGTAAGAAGGCACGTCTGACTGCCCATCTTGTCATGGCTGAAAACTCAGCTTTTAAGGTTATTCTAGTGTCCCCTTGGCCAAGAGAGGGTCCATTCAGTAGCTTGGGGAGCTAAGGGTTTCATTTTTATTTCTCAGTGCCTTCGTTCTAACCATAGCTGAACCACTTACTAGCTGTGTAAACCTGGGCAACTCACTTACCTCTCTCTGCCTCAATGTGCCTGATTAGTGCAATGGAAATAATGACAGTACCTACTTCATAGGTATTGTAGTGATTAATGCATATAATGCTCCCCGTATTTTTCCCAGACCCACAGTCCTGTTACATTGTTGATGTATCACTATTTTTAAATCCTTCAGCTATTCTCAGAAGGCTGTTTTCTAAAATGCCTGAAATTTTGAATGAATTTTGTATACATAAGTTCCACAGTAATGCCCTATTTCTATGGCTCCCATAATAGTACTCTGTTTACACCTCCATAAAAATTTTAACTCATTACATTGTAATTTTTCAGTTTGTATTTTGCAAAATATAACAGAAACTCTGAGCTTCTTGAGGTCATGAAGTATGTCTTATTTACATATCTAGTGCCTAAGGTAGTTCCTAGCACGCTATGGTCTTCAATACGTGTTTGTTAAATGGATGGATGGATGGATGGATGGATGGATGGATGGATGGGATGATTATATGGATTTTTATTGAATAAATAAATCATTAGACTTTGAAAAAAATTAAATACCACAACATCTAATTGTTTTTATTAATTCATTTAGTCTTTCCCTACTCTGCTACATAATTCCTAATTTTGCTTTATAGAATCCTTTTATTTAAAATACATATTTCACCCACATTTATTTCAAGTAAGAGTCTCGTTGCTTTTAAGTTTCTTTTTTGCTTTTCTATTTATTTTCAAAGTTTTTACTACTACTAACACTAATCCGTTTGAAATGAAACATTTGAAGCCTCACCTTTCCCATCCCCTTCACAGAGATCATCCTGAAGAACTATAATAAGAAGTAACTGGTTTTCCTGACTTTCTTTCAGGAGTAAAGGGATTCAAAATTTTGGAAGTTTATTTTAATAATTTGTCACTCTCTGAAGACCCATAAATCAAAACAGCCTTCTCTGAGCTTGTTTACAAATGGTTCATCCTATGAGTATAAAATGACCAAGCTGTCTCCTCAATGCCCTGTTCAACCCTGACTTTAAAATGCTTTAATTATTGAGATCAAGGCACAGAAGAAACAATTTGTCCATCCACTGCACAGCTAAGACCCACAGTTCCCTAAGACATTTCCTTACATGCTGCTTTCTGTTTCTTACTACTGATCTCTGCGCATTTTACATAGTTATTCCCATAATTATATCTATCCTACTGTCTCAAAAATAGGATGGTTTATGTAAACTTTATAACAACATTCCACCTACCAATTACTGTGACAGTCTTGGTGCATTCAGGAACTATGGGGAGGAGGTAGAAGAAGCGTCTTCCACCATCCACTGTGGAGGACTTTATCCTCTATATGTTGGTATGTATCAGTTTCTGCCCTGATGTAACAGTAGACTAACTAGCAGCATGGGGTGTAACTACAAAATATCAATCCTCTGGAGGCCAGGGGAAGCCAGGTAGGAACATAAGCCCTGAGGGAATAATTTTAAAGTTGATCTGTGCTTCATCCAAAGAGCATAGAAACACAACTTTTAAGTTTCACAGAAGAAAAATGGCGAATCCTTACAGGATTAGGGGTGGAAAATGCTACGATGTACAATATGTGTTCTCTAGAGTATGATGTGCATTTTCAATTCTATTGTCCCAGAGGACACAATAAGTTGTGTTGGAACAGCTAGTTAACCAGATTTTTTAAAAGATTTATATTTTATAACTTATACTTAACATAAATTGCAAAGGAGTAATTTTTTAATTACTATAAATATAGACTATTTAAATTATTTTGGAATGAATAAAAACTTCTAAGTATATCCTGCCCCTATGAAGGAAAAACAATAGGAAAAGAGTTATAGCATATTTGATAATGAAATTTAAAACTTATCAATGGCAGACACAAATATAGGGGAAAATGTTAGAAATTAAAACAATTTAAAATTATTAGAAAATAAAGACAAGTTTAACAGGAAAATAATAAATAGAAAAAAGTAAATTTAAATAACTCCAATTTATAAGAAGCACTTAAAAATCAGTCCTACTATGGCAAAAATAATAATGATAATATGCAGTTTCCCAGTGGGCGAAAAACTTGAAGACATTTCTCTAAAGAAAATATACAAATGGCCAACAGGTATATGCAAATATGTTCAGCATCACTAGTCATCAAGGAAATGCATATCCAAACACCAATGAGATATTGCCTCATGCCTATTAGCATGCCTATTATCAAAAAACAAAAGAAGCGTTGGCTAGAATTTAGGGAATTGAAACTCCTGTACACTGTTAGTGGAAACAGAAAATGGTGCAGTCACTATGAAAAATAATATGTCAGTTCCTCAAAACATTAAAAACAGAGTTATTATATGATTCAGCAGTCCCACTTTTAGGAATATGTCCAAAAGAAATGAAATCAGAACCTCAAAGAGTTACCTTCACACCCATGTTTACTGCAGCATTATTCACAAAAGCCAAGATATGGAAACAGCCTAAATGTCCATAGTCAGATGAACAAAGAAAATGTGTTAGACATCAGCTAGAATGGCAGAGTAGGTGATCTCAGTCTTTATTCCTCCTACAAGGAACAACAATTGGGCAAATATCCACAAATGAAAATAACTAGAAGAGATCAGGAATCCACTTAAGAAGTTTAAACAATAGAGCAGACCAAAAAAACCACAAGAATAACCACAAAAAAAAAATGGTAGAAAAAAACTGTTTCATTTTGCCTGCATCATCTCCTTCAGGCTGGCAGTGCTCAGCATGGAGAGGGCACTGCTCAGCTTGCAAGTTCCCCTTGCAGAGAAAAGGAGAGTGGGGTGAACCATCTTACACAGCCTACTGGAGCATTGCCCAAACAACCAGCTTAAGTTTCACCCATCCCAGATTGCTAGGGAGACCAACATAGCTGAGAAATCTGTAGACTGCTGGTAACAAAGAGAAATGATGAGGTCTATCAGTATCAGTCATGTGGTAGGAATCAATGCAGTCCCCAATAGCCTGATCTGAGCAGAATTCTGGTAGCCTTCTATACTGAGAACCTCAACAGTCCTCATGGATGTGACACAGGATTCTTTCAGTGACACTTTGCCAAGTGGAAATCTCCGTGGCCAGCAGAGCCTCTGCTGAGGCTTCACTGAGGCCCCCTGAACTCGTTCCACTCACTTGGCCTGGCAGGCTATGCTCCACTTATGCTTACTCACCGAGATCCCATGACACCCACCATAGCTCAGTGCTCAGCCCATGGCTGGTCTGGGTGTGCTGTGACTGACTTCCACCTTGAGTACTGGTATCTGGATGAGGGGGGTGCAGCAGTGCCCAAAAACTCAAGAGATGCCAGCAACCATGGAGCCCAAAGAGATGTTACAGCTTTCGCTCTGGGAGTCAAGGTCTGAGCCCCCAGGAAGTGTTACAGTTCTTGTTCGTTCTCACTACCAGCAGCTTCAGCAAATGGGGGTGTGTCACAGCTCATTCAGTCCTACTGCCCACAGCTCAACAACTGGGGGTGTGTGGCACCCAGCAATTTTTTTTCACTCCTGTAGCTTAGTGAACAGGAGCGTGTGTTACAGCTCTTTTCACACCCACTGTTCAGCGGGTTGTGGATTCTTGTCCCACAACCAAGAGGAATGAAGCATGAAGACACCACAGAGTGAGCAAGGCTGATGAGGTTTTTATTGAGCGGCAGAAAAACTCGTAACAACAAGGGAGTAGCCAAAGTGGGTAGCCCTCTGTGTGAGAGTGGGGCTGAAAGCAGAGAGCCATCTGTGAGGCCGAGTCTGGGGTTTTTATGGGCTCAGAATGGAGGAATCTGTGCTGTCCATGGGCAGGCCTGGAAAAAACACCATTCGATTCAGTAAAAGGCATTGAGGAACTTCTCAGTTCGGTTGTGGACTCCACCTGCAACTGGCAGCTCGGTTTTCAGGCTTCAGGTTGTCTTTGGCTTGAAGGTTGGGATTCACCACGGACTCATCCCTGTCTGCCTAGAATCTGTCTGTCTCCTGCCTTTATCAGCTGCACATACTACACTGCTTTCACTACCAGGGAACCCACAATGATAATTGCACAAACTACAGTACTTAACTCCACAGAGGACTCCAGCAGGTTTAGTCACTGACAAAATCAACATCCAAAGATCACAAAGAAGCAGGAAAACATGACATCGCCAAAGGAACAAAATTAATTTCTAGTCACCAACCCCAAAGAATTGGAGATCTATAAATTGCCTGGAAAAAATCAAAATAATTACCTAAGGAATCTTGGGGAACTACAAGAGAACACAAATAAATAGTTTAATGAAATCAGGAAGACAATCCAAGAACAAAATGAGAAGCTCAATAAAGAGACAGAAAATATTTTTAAAGAACCAAACAGAAATGTTGGAGCTGAAAAATACAACAGCTAAACTAAAAAAAAAAAAATGTAATAGAGGCTTGAACATCAGACTAAATGAAGCAGAATAAAAAAATAAGTGAACTCAAGACAGAGTATTTTAAATCATCCAGTAAGTGGAGATAAAATTTTAAAAAATGAATAAAACCTACAAAAGCCATGGAATACCATCAAGAGAGCTAACATTAGAATTATAGTAGGTTCAGAAGAAAAATAGAGAGAGCATTAGATAGAAAGCTTATTTAAGGGAATAATCATGGGAAACTTAGCAAGTATCAGGAAAGAAATGATCATCCAGTTGCATGAAGCCTAAAGTTCTCCAGTCAATTCAACCAAAAAAAAAAAAAAAAATCCACAAACATACATTATCATCAAACTGGCAAAAATTAAAAACAAAGAGAGAAGCTTGTAAGCAGCAAGAGAAAAGAAGCATGTCATATACAAAAGGACCTAAATAAAGCTATCAGTGGATTTATCAGCAAGAACCTTGAGGATCAGGAGAGAATGAAATAATATATTCAAAGTGATGGAAGAAAAATAAAACTGCCATCCGGCAATATTTTTCCAGCAAAGCTGTCCTTCAGAAATGAAGAAGATAAATACTTCTTTAGGAAAAAAAAATAAAAGTTGAGTGAATCTTCACTATTGCCTGCCTTACAAGAAATTCTAAAGGGGGATTTTTAAGATTAAATAAAAGGCAGATAATTAGTAACTTTAAATATAAAACTAACTGGGAAAGTATATATATGGTTAAATTTAGAATATTCAAATACTATAATGGTGGTGGTGTAAATCACACCATCATTATAAAGTTATAAGGTGAAAGTATGAAAAATGACTATAGCTATAACAAATTCTTAAGACATATAAAAAATGTAAACTGTAACATCAAAAGCAAAATGTAAGAGAAGGGAAGTAAAAGTACAGAGCTTCTTTAGCAATCAAAGTTAAGATGTTATCATCTTTAAATTAATGGTAAAACAAGACGAATACTTATGTAAGCCTCATGGCAACCACATATTAAAAACCTATAGTAAATACACAAAAGATAAACAGAAAGGAATCAAAGCACACCACTGGAAAAAAAAAGGATCAAATCAAAAAGGAAAACAACAAAGGAGTAATAAAGGAATAAAGGATCTACAAAACAACCAGAAAACAATAAATTGACAATAGTAAATCTTTACTTACCAACTATAAATAAACAAATTTTGCCAATCAAAAGACAAAGAGTGGCTGAATTGATTTATAAAAATAAGATCCAACTAAATGCTGCCTACAAGAAACTCACTTCACCTTTAATAACACACATAGACTAAAAGTAAAGGGACAAAAAACAAAAATATTCCATGAAAATGAAAACCAAAAAGGAGCAGTAGCAGTTACATGTATATCAGACAAAATAGACTTTAAACACTGTCACAAGAGACAAAGAAGGTCATTAGATATTGATAAGTCAGTTCCTCAAAATAATATAACAGTTATAAATACAAATACATCCAACATCAGAGCACCGAAATATATAAATCAAATACTAACAAATCTAAAGCAAGAGATAAACAGCAAGGCAACAATAATGGAGAGCTTTAATATCCTATTTTCAACAATGGATAAATCATCCAGAAAGAATGTTATTAAGAAAACACTGTCTTGAACAACTTCAGCCTAAATGAATCTAACAGACATTCACAGAATATTCAATCCAACAGCAGAACACACATTCTTCTCAAGCTCACATAGAATATTCTCCAGGACAGATTGTATGTTAAGCCACAAACAAGTCTTAACAAATTTCAGAAGACTAAAATCATATCAAATATATTTTCTGACCATAGTGGTATGAGACTAAAATCAATAATAAGAGGAAAACTGGAAAATTCATGTACATATAGAAATTAAACAACCATCAATGGGCCAAATGGACATGACATACAAAAAGGTTTGGGATGCAGCAAAAGTAGTTTTAAGGGAGAAATGTATAGTAATAAATGTTTACAAAAATAAAAGAGGAAAGTCCTCAAATTAACAACCAAACATTACAGCTCAATGAACTAAAAAAAGAACAAAGCCAAAGTTAGTAGAAAAAAAGGAAATAACAAAGATTAGAAAAGAAATCAATGAAATTGAGACTAGAGAAACAGTAGAAAAGATCATGAAACTAAGATTGATTTTTGGAAATATAAATAAAATCAATAATACTTGATCTACACTGAGAAAAAATAAAATAGGAGATTTAAATAAATAAAAGCCAAAATGAAAAAGGAGACATTACAACTAATGCTACAAAAAATATAAAAAATCATAAGATAATGCTATGAACCATTACTAGTCAAAAGATTGGATAACCTAAAAGAAATGGATAAATTCCTAGACACATACAGCCTACAAGACTGAATCATGAAGAAATAGAAAATCTTAACAGTAATGAGTAAGGAGATTGAATCAATAATAAAATCTCCTATCAAAGAAAATCCTAGGACCTGATGGCTTCATAATTGAATTCCACCAAATATTTTGAAAAGAACTAATACCAATCCTTCTAAAATCCTTCAAAAAAATTGAAGAGGAGGGGATATTTTAAACTCATTTTACAATGCCATCATTGCCCTCATACCAAAGCCAGATAAGGACACCAACAAGAAAAATAAATTATAGGCCAATATCCCTTATTAACAAAGGTCCAAAAATCCTCAACAAACTACTGGCAAACCAAATATGCCAGGACATTAAAAAGATATTGCATCATGACAAAGTAGGATTTATTCCTGGGATGTAAGAATTATCCAACATACACAATCAACAAATGTGCTACACCACATTAACAGAATAAGAAATAAAAACCATGAGATCATCTAAACAAATGCAGAAAAAGCATTTGACAAAATTCAACATTCTTTCACAATACAAAATTTTCAACAAATAAATTATAGGAATGTACCTCAACACAATAAAGCCTGTATATCACAAGCCTATGATAAACATTAAACTCAATGATGAAAAATTGAAATGTTTATCTCTAAGATCAAGAACAAGACCACTCTCCCTACTTCCATTCAACATAGTACTGGGAGTCATAACCAAAGTAATTAGGAAAAGAAAGAAAATGCATCCAAATAAAAAAGTTAGTGTCTCTGTTAGATGACATGATCCTGTGTAGAAAGAATCCGGAAGACTCTACTAAAAAACAGTTAGAACTAATAAGCAAATTCAGAAATTTTGCAGACTAACAAAATCAACAGAAAAATTCAGTTGCATTTCTTTACACTAATAATGATCTATAGAAAAAATCAAGAAAAAGTTATGAGCACATCAAAAACAATAAAACACTTAGGAATAAATTTAACTAAAGAGGTAGAATATCTGTACACTGAAAAGTATAAAACATTAATGAAATAAATTGTGGAAGACACAAATAAGTGAAACATATCCCATATTCATGAACTGAAAGAATTAGTATTGTTAAAAAATCCATACTACTCAAAATGATCTGTAGATTCAATGCAATCCCTATCAAAATGGAATGAACATTTTTCACAGCAATAGAAAAAATAATTCTGATATTCATATGCAATCACAAAAGAACATGAAAAGCTAAAGCAATCTTGAGTGTAACTACAAAGCTAAAGGTATTAAACGTCCTGATTTCAACTCCATTACAAAACTGTAATAATCAAAACAGATGTTGCTGGCATAAAAACACACAGACCAATAAAACAGAATAGAAAGCGTGGAAATAAACTCACATACATACAGTCAACTAATTATTTCAACAAAGGCACCAAGAATATACAATGTAAATGACAGACTTCTATAAATGATGTTGGGAAGTTTGATATCCATATGCAAAGAATCCATGCCTCTCTTATTCCAATCACAAAAGTTAATTCAAAGTGGATTGTAGACTTAACATAGGACCTGGCCCCATAAACTCCTAGGAGGAAGCATGGGGATAAGTTCCTGGACATTGGTCTCATCTTTATTTGTTCGATGAAAGGGAAATCTACAGAATGGGAGAAAATATTTGTATACTATACATCCAATAAGGAGTTAATACCAAAAATATATAAAGAACTTATACAACCAAATAGCAAATAAACAAGCTTCTAAATAGGCAAAAGATATTTTAAAAATGATTTCATAAAATGGGCAAAGGATCTGAATAGACATTTTTCCCAAGAAGATACACAAATGGCCAACAGGTATATGGAAAAAAATGCTCAAAATCAGAAATAATCAAGGCAAATCAAAACCTCACTGAGATATCACCTACCACCTGTTAGATTGCCTTTTATCAAAAAATCCAGTGATAACATGTGTTGGCAAGGATGTAACGGAAACCTGATATGGTTTGGCTGTGTCCCCACCCAAATCCCATCTTGAATTGTAGTTACCGTAGTCCTCACATGTCATAGGAGAGACCCACTGAAAGGTAATTGAATCATGGGGGCAGTTTTCTCGTGCTATTCTTCTGATGGTGAGTAAGTTCTCACAAGATCTGATGACTTTATATGGGGCTTTATCCTTCACTCAGTTCTCAATCTTCTCTCTCTTGCCACCACATGAAGAAAGACATGTTTGCTTCCTCTTCCACCATGACTGTGACTGTAAGTTTCCTGAGGCCTTCCCAGCCATGCTGAAATGTAGGTCAATTAAACCTCTTTCCTTTATAAATTTCCCAGTCTCAGATATGTCTTTATTAGCACTGTGAGAACAGACTAATACAAAGCCCTTGTAAACTTTTGGTGGAGATATAAATTAGTACAACCATTATTGAAGGCAGTATGTAGGCTCCTCAAAAAAAATAATAATAAACCTCCCATATGATACAGCAATCCCACTTCTGGGTGTGTATGCAAAAGAAATAAAACCACTATCTTAAATACATATCTGCACTCTCAAATTTTCTGCAGTATTATAACACTAGCCAAGATATAAAAACAACTTAAGTGTTCATCTACAGATGCATAGATTTTTTAAATGTGGTACAAATACACATAATGGATTATTCAGCCTTAAAAAGAAGGAAATCCTGCCATTTGCTACAACATGGATAAACCTGGAGGACATTATGCTAAGTGCAATAAGCCAGACGCATAACGACAAATACTACTATATGATATCGCATATAGGTGGAATCTTTAAAAAAATCAAACTCATAGCAATGAAGAGTAGAGTGGTGGTTAGCAGGGGTTAGGAAATGCCAGGAAAAAGAAGATGTTGGTCAAAGGGTACACACCTTCAGCTGCAAGATGAGTAAGTACTGGAGACCCAGTGTACAGTAGCTTCAAATTTGCTAAGAAAGTAGATCTCCGCCGAGCACGGTGGTTCACACATGTAATCCCAGCACTTTAGGAGGCCGAGGCGGGTGGATCACAAGGTCAGGAAATCGAGACCATCCTGGCTAACATGGTGAAACCCCGTCTCTACTAAAAATACAAAAAAAAAAATTAGCCGGGCATGGTGGTGGGCGCCTGTAGTCCCAGCTACTCGGGAGGCTGAGGCAGGAGAATGATGTGAACCCGGGAGGTGGAGCTTGCAGTGAGCCGAGATGGTGCCACTGCCCTCCAGCCTGGGCGACAGAGCGAGACTCCGTCTCAAAAAAAAAAAAAAAAGTAGATTTCAAGTGTTAACACACATACATACACACATTATACACAAATGATAATCATGTAACATGATGAATATGTTAATTAATTTGGTTGTGGTAATCATTTCATAAGTATGCATATGCCCTAAATACATGCAAATTTTATTTGTAAATCATACCTCAATGAAGCCTGAAAAAATTGTAGTATATATATGCAATGGATATTATTCAGCCTTTAAAAAGCAAGATACAGAAGGACAAATACTGCATGATCTCACTTATATGTGGAATCTAAAATACTCAAACTGGAGGTGTAATGGTGGTTGCCATGGGGTGGAAAGGAAAGGGAGAAATGAGGAAATATTGATTAAAGTTTACAAAGTCTCAGTTATGCAAAATGAATTTCATTGTTTCTTTTAATGGAGAGTTAATGCACAACATGGTGTCTGTATTACAATGCAATACTGTATTGGACAACTGAAATGTACTAAGGGAGTAGATCTTAAGGGTTCACACCATACACACAAAAAGGTAACCCTGTGAGGTAAGGGATGTGTTAACTATCTTTAATGTGATCATCACTTCACAGTGTATACATATTTCAAAACATCAAGTTGCACACTTAAATATGTACAATTCTTATTTGTCAATTATACTTCAATAAAACTGGGAAAGGGGTATGAAGGAGAATAAGCTAGATCATGTGGCCACATGCTGGTTGACCTCCCACTAAAGGTCATTCCTCCTTTCAAATGGCTATCATAAATCTCTCTTCTGGGGGTTTCTGTATTTCCTCCCTCTCTCAGTCCCTTCAGGCACAATGGTTTAAACAGCTCCATCGCATCTTACCTCTGATGATAGCACTGGCCTGTGTGGTACTCTATGCCTATAAACTCACAGACAGCATCTCTTTAAATAAATCTTTATTATCCTATATTAAGTGTGTCATTAACTTCCTGATGGAACTCTAAATGATACAATTTTCCACAAATGTATCCTTCCTTGAGTGTATAAACTTGTTTCAAACTACTGACTGTACCTTTACAACTAAGATGCTTCAATATATTAGATAATATAAATTTTCACCCTCTCCTTTCTGTTTTAAGAACCTGGGGGGCTTCCATCTTCTGCTTTCATCCATTTATGTTGCCTCCTATGCCTACTGTACAGCTGTCATCTTAAGAGTGCCTTTGATCCCTTTGTGGTTCATAAGCATGATGACTGAGTTTTTGCACTCCTGCATGAGATGTATCTCCCTCAAACCTTATGACGTGCACATTACCTGACTCACATGAAGAAAAATAAAGGAAAAAGAAAAGAGATTGGGATCTTTTTAAAAATAGCTTTAGCCACCCTGCATTGCATATATTAATTTATTGATCTCATTTCTTCCTCTTGTTTTGCTGGGACACATTATCCCATACTTTCAGAAACAAAGAATACTTGTGAAGTAAACTTTATAAATTTTTGCGTGACTAAAGCTTTATTCTCTCTTCCTGATAGATTTATTCTATATAGAATTCTAGGATGAAAATCAGTTTGACGAACTTTTCCACTGTATCCTAAGGATGAGTTTGCTACAGAGCATACTCATGCCATTTTAATTTCTGCTCATTTGTGAGCTATGTGGTTTTTTCTTAATAATTTTACAGTATTTTCAATCATTAAGATGATAAAATTTCATAGTAATGTGCCTTGGGATTTTTTTAAATCTTGTGCTGGGCATTCAGTAAATCTTTCGTATTGAGAAAATTAAGCTTTTTCTGTTCTCAGAAATTCATTTTCATTGTTTCTTTTAAATCCATCCTTCTGTTTGTCCTCCTGGAATATGTGTGAGTTGAATGGTTTGCCCCCAACTTGACTTCTTATGTTTCTTGTTTTTATCTTTCCTATTTTCTATTTCTTTGACATTTTTACTCTACTTTCATAGAGACTGTACTTTTATGACTTCTTTGACTACTTGTTTTCTTATAATGCCGTACTAATTTATTTTAATTTTGTTTATTGTTCTTTTTGATTTTATTTACTTTCCAAAAATAAGTTTTTCAATATTTTTTCAATGCATCGTATTCTTATTTAAAGATTACAAATATTTTCTTTCATTGATGAGAAGATACAGCTTTTTAAAGTTTTTTTTTCCCTGAATTACCTCTAATTCTACCAGTTTCCTTTTGGTTTTTTTTAAGACTGACTTTTTTCTTTTTTCAAAACCCTTATGTAAATGTTTAATTTATTGGTAGGCTTCTGGTTAGGGTTCCAGTAGAAAGGTAGCCATTTCTTTTGCAATCTCCAAAGGCAGATGTGACATTAACATTCATTTTCTTAAGCAAAGGTGCCAATATTCTGTCTGTGACTCATATGCCACCGATGGCATCTGGGAGCAGAAAGAGAGGATGGAAGATTGAACTGTTCCTTTCTCTTAACCTTCATTAGCAGCCCTGAACCTCATCTCCCCCGACCTGGCATCCTGGCATCCCAATCATCATAGGGATTCCAGGAAGAGAATCTCTGCCCTTTTCCTCACTATTCCTCTGTTGGTAATTTAGACTTAGCCTTCCTGATGCTGTCAAATCAGTTACTACTTTTTTGTCTTACATTTTCCAAACTTTTGTTGAAATGTCTTGGCATCTAACTCCTGTCCTGTTTTGTTCCTGTGGGTCTAAGCCATTTTTTTCTCACTGCAAGTGTTGTTGTTGTCATTGTTATTGTTATTATAATACTTCGCTCTTAGGAGGAAAAAGGAAACCTAATGTATTCTATCATTTTAAATATAATTTGTGTGTTTGTTGTTTATCTTAAAAAATCAGGAGTTAAAAAAAGGATAGAATTACCCTTTTGCAAAGGGAAAGTAATATGAAAATAACTATAAGGCAATGCAGTAACTATAAGGAAATTTTAATCATCAAAATGTTCATGGTGATCATGTATGAGACGGCTGGAGTAGACAAACCATTTTAAAGACTTTTCAAAAGTGCCACCAACCAACTACTATTAATATCAGATTGTCCACACTGGGCTTCAAAAGGAATATCTTTTTCTTATAAGGTCATTCTAAATTATTGAATTGAAGTTTAAAAGAATCTGAGGCAAGTCAATGCAATATTTTAATTGGACCACCATAAATAATGTCAGGTCCCCATTACTAAGGAAAAAAATTAGAAATTAGAGTTATAATCAACAGATTCTGACAAGTACCTACTGTGCAAGCCCCTCTGTTCCATACATGGAGAGTAGAAAAGAATATACATCACTTATATTCTTCATAAGTGGTGGATACCAGCTAAAAATCCATTAAAAAAGAGAAAAAAGTAAGTGATATTTTATAAATTATATACAGGATTGCTTAAGGCATATAGAAAATAAATGTTGAATAAAAATAATCAGGGCAGAATTCTTGAACAATATGAGTCATGAGATAAGAACTAAGAAAATTTCTCAGGAGAAAAATGCCTTTCCCGGAATACTGAGAATACTTATCTGTTTTTCAACTTTACTAAGAATACCACAAAAAAGAAGATGTGTTTATTCCATTTTGTTCTTTTAAAGAACTGAAGACAAGTTCAACTAAAAATTTATAACAGAATTACATCTCCTTAGTCATTTCAATAGTACAAATATCAACTCATTTTAGTTGCTTTAATCTAGTCTGTGTATTTATTGCCAAAAAAGAGTAAGATTTCTTTCAGTAAAAATAGTATTATAGTAATGTAGTAGAAGAGTATTCAGATTTTCCAAGAGGGTCTTTAAAGAAATTGCTGTCCACCTCAAAATATGTAAAGTTATATTTTCTTTCCTGTACAGAAACCATCCTTCAGGCAATTTATTGATTGTAGGAAGTATATATTTCTATGTCTGCATTTGTTGTATTGCATTATAATTACCTCCTTGCAAATCTGTTTCCCCAACTAGATTTTGCAATATTTATAGGAAAATACTAGAAAAGGAAGAAAAAGAAAATGAAGTAAGGAAGGAAAGAAGGAGGGAACAACAGTGCAGCTTCTGGTAAATTAGACTTCTTTTTCGAAGAGACATGATCTGGTGTGAAGATATGACCAGGAATATCTTTCTCTTATAACCCCGTTCTAAATTATTGATTTGTAGCTTAAGAGAGTTTGATGTGGATAGAAGGGATCTAACGAGGTTAAATGAGCTATTGAGTAGCAGCGTTAATTCTTTTACTCTAGAAGTAAGAGAGGATAAACCTTGCCAAGCATGGAAAGGTTTAAGTTTAGCCTGTCTAAAATAGCCTCAAATTATTTCCTGTTAGACAAAACATAAAAGCTGCATTTAGGAACAATTTTTTTTAATTATTAATAAATTAGGGATCATTGAAGGTATCCACTAATTCTCTGATTTTGCAATTCTGACAAACTATCCTCTCTGCTTTTCCTTCAAGGAGATCTTGCTACTCCATAGCCGCCTCATGGCATTCTTTACATCCTCATTCCGCAGCGTATAGATGAGTGGGTTCAGCATTGGGGTGATGGTAGTATAGAACACAGACACAGCTTTATCCAATGGGAAAGTAGTGGATGGACGGAGATAAATAAAGATACATGGAACAAAGAAGAAAGTTACTACAGTCAGATGAGATCCACAGGTAGAGAGAGCTTTACGTCGGCTCTCTGCAGACTGTTTTCGAAGACTAAACAGAATGACTGTGTAGGAGGCCAAAAGAATGAGGAAACACCCCAGGGAGATGAGACCACTGTTGGCAACTACCAACATATTTACCAGAGTTGTATCAGCACAGGCAAGTTTTAGGACTGGGTGGACATCACAAAAGTAATGGTCTATAACCTGAGCATTACAGAAGGGCAGCTGGAAGGTCAGGAGGGTCTGAACAAAGGAATGACCCAGGGCCCCCAACCAGGACAGTGATGCCAGCACAGTACAAGCATTAGCACTCATGATGACAGTGTAACGGAGGGGTTGGCAGATAGCAGCATAACGATCAAAAGCCATGACGGTCAAAACAAAAATCTCAGCACAACCAAAAAAGTGGAAGGTAAACATCTGAGTTATACAGCCCCAGTAGGAAATAGTCTTTTTCTCAGAAATAAAGTCTGCAATCATCTTGGGTGCTGTGGCTGAGGAATAGGCAATATCCACAAAAGACAGGTTACTGAGGAAGAAATACATGGGTGTGTGCAGTCGGGAGTCAGAAAAGACCATAAGCAAAATGAGCAAATTTCCCACCACGATCACAACGTAGAAGAGGAAAAATAAAACAAAGAACATCAATTGCATTCCAGAATCTTGGGAAAGTCCCAGGAATATAAACTCAGTGACATTGTTGGCCACTTTCATGGGGCCCCAGGCAGGACTGGTGGAGTGACTCTGGTTCTCTGCAAAAATAAATATATGTTATAAATCATTGTAAGCGTGGTAAAGCCTAACAGTAAGAGTCTTGTGAAAATACCTACACGATGTTAAATATGGTAGAGAAAGTTCTTCATATTTCTTGAGCATAGTTCATGAATATTTTTCTTATTATTAGCTTTATTTCCACAGTATTGACTCACATTTGAATTTCTTCCATAATTAGTCTTATAGTTCCTTTTCTCCATACAAGAACCTAGAGAATCTGAGACTTTTTTATTGAGTTTAATGTTTTTCCCTAATCAGTGCTCTCTCTCCCCACCTCCAACTTCTCTTGTCAGAAATTTGCTTTGGAGTGAAAACTTTATTTAATTAAGTAATTAATTTTTTGAGGCAAAATAAAAGCATGAAGTCAGAGTATAAGATCTGATGTATAAAATTTCAGAATCCTTCAAAGATAATATATACTACTCACCTATAGAAAAGTAACATTTTATTTAATCAAGAGAGGAAGACTCAGATTCCAATTTCTCAATTAGATTGAAAGTCTCATCAATTAAAAATTAAGTCATTTTTGGTGCTTATAAATCAACATTGAGGAAGTCTGAATCATAAACTTGATCTGCAGGTTGAAAATTCCATTTTGCTTGCCAATAAGGAATACATGAGAAGTGATCAACTTATACAGAGAAATACTTTTTTCTATGTTGCTCTGAAGAGTTGAAACATTTAAAAGTTATTGAGTTCTGTATCATCCTCAATCCCTTTGCAGGTCCCTGTCATGCTCAATCCCTTTGCCTTGAAAAAAACCCAGATAACTCTCTGTCCTTGTTATCATAGATAAAAATTAGGAATGAAATTTATCATACAGATAATGTTATAAATGATAGTTTAAAAATAAGTGTCTGAAGCCATTTTATAAACTGTAAAAGGAATGCTTACATCATACAGAGAAAATAATGCTTAAAAATAATCAGGAAAAAATTCTTAAAGGAGATTAATATTAGACAAGATCCAAAGTTTCTTGAAATAAAAATGGCTTTTATGAAATATGAAAATTACAAGCTATTTTCCGTCTTTACTCAGAATACCTCTTTTCTGCATGGACAGCAGAAAGAGCACTGCCCAGAAGCTGAATGGTATAAGTTTGAGTGCCCTCATCAGCTTTATAACTTTGGATAAATCTATTTATCTTCCCTGAATCTCAGCTTTCTCATCTATAGAAGATGAATGATAAAATTTTTTACCTCACAAAACTGTTTCAGAATTCAAATGAGATCTATAGAACACGTTTTGAATTTATGAGGTGTTTCCTTTTAATTTGAATCTATCAAGTGGAATCTCTCCAGTAAGCACAATTTATAATTTGGTCTATTTTGTTATTATTTAAAAGCTATATAATGTAACTACTAGAAAATATTAAAAACATATATGATTTTATTTCTGAGATAATAGCTATAATATCTGCCCATATCCATTAAAGAAATATCATTAATAGTTGCTAACATTTACTGAGCATTTTACCATGTGCAGAATCGTGTGCTAAACTCTTTGCGTATGTTACTTCATTCCATCCTCACAATAATATCATAATTTTTATTATCTCCATTTTACAGAGCAGAGCACTAAAGATTAAAGAAGCAAATTGCCCAATATAATTTTTAGTGAAAGGGCTGGTATAATTGTAGTATTCTTATTCCAGAACACACCTAACTTACAAATCCTTAAATAAATGATAGGTAGATAGAAAGATTAGATAGACAGACAGATAGATAGATAGATAGATAGATAGATAGATACATACATACATACATACATACATACATACATACATAGATACATAGAAACATAGATACATAGATAAATTTCTTATAAAAGAACTGAATTTATTATTTATTTTATTTTATTGTTATTATTATTTTTTGGAAAGGAAGTCTCACTCTGTCGCCCAGGCTGGAGTGCAGTGGTGCAATCTTGGCCCACTACAAGCTCCACCTCCCGGGTTCAAGTGATTCTTCTGCCTCGGCCTCCCGAGTAGCTGGGATTACAGGCACTTGCCACCACAAAAAGAACTGAATTTAAACAATTGCTTTCTTATCGTGCAAAGTCCTTCAATTGGAGAATATGTTTCACATTCCTAAAATCATTGAATAGTTTGTGCCCCTTACCAACAAAGCCAAATTGTGCTCAGTCATCACCAGTTGGCAAAATCATTAGGGTTGAAAAAATGCTTAGGTAAATAGAAAACACTTATAATGTACTTACTATATACCAACTTTGATTCTAGATGTTTTACATATTATAGCTCATTTAATGCCCATAATGATCTTATAAAGTAGTATCTCACTCCTATTCCCACTTCAGAAATGAGGAAACTGAAGTACAGAAAGAGTAACTAACTTGCCCAAGGTCATAGAGCTAGTGACTGGCAGAGTTGGTATTTGAACCTAGGCAATGGGAGTTCATGATTTATTTTCCTAACTACTACGCATATCCTAGGTCTGATGGCATCAAAGCCACCAAATATGTTTCTCATTTGAAAGCCTTCAACCTTCTACAATAATCAAAAGACTCTTTTTCTTCTAATCATGAAAAGGTTTTTTTTTAATTATATATGCTATTTAGAGACAAAGACTATAGCTACAACTGGCAAGATCATCACAGCATAGAGTCTGTGCCCAACTCTTCTCACATTAAATTTACAGTGGGGATGTAATAACAAGTGATGGGATACTGATCATTAATTCAGTCATTATTTGATTTGGCAAGTATTGTCAATCAAGTGGAGGAGGTCCACATGTGAACTGTGACAGTTCTCTGGGAAAGGGCTCAAGAAGGAAGCCCAGGAGAGATAGGATTGCCTTTTCAAATGCTGTCACTGGGTGGAATTCTGATAGATGAGTTAGAGTTAACCTGATGAGGAGGAGGATTGCAGGGTGTGGGCACAAAAGAGTAGACAGGGCAGGAAGAACTTTGCAGGCCTAGCAAATAGAATATGTGAAGGTAAAAATCATCACACCATCCTCTTTGGGGAGTGCCAGCAAGTTGAGTATGATTCAGCACAGAATCCACATAGAAAAGTGGCAGAAGATGAGGCTGAAAAGAAGGCAAGCCTAGATTACAGAGTCTTGTGTGTTAAGCTTAAAAGTTAGCAATTGATCTTGAATTAATTGGGGTGCCATAAAGAAAGATCATGGCCACAGGAGGAAAGTAGCTGCGATGGAAGCTGGGGAAGAGAAGTTGTAAAAAAGAAGATGCCTGGAACCCCCAACTTGTCTAGGTTCAAATTTCTGCTTCACCATTTACTAACTTTATGACTTTAGGCAAGTTACTTCACTTCCCTTTGCCTCAGTATTCTCAAGTGTAAAATGTGGATAAGAATAGTACATTTATATAGAGTGTTGTACATATTAAATAGATATTACATATAAAGCACTTATGTGCATAACATACTTTAAGTGAATATATAATTATCATTATCCATCTTAGCTATCAGAGAAAATGCTGATTGGAAGGAGAGACAGACACCTAGATAGGAGTCATCTTAGAACACTAACCTCCTTACTATATTAGCCTCTTGATTCTCATCTATATGCATGCTCATGCTTGTCCAACTCTTAGACTGTGTATCTACTGCTCACACTCACCCTCTCAAATATATTCCTTTCACTGGAGCAGCAACGGAGTACATTCTATATCCTTGCACAGATGTATTCAAGAGTTCAAGCATGGATGCCCAAAGATGTTTGGACCGCTGCTGTATTCACCCTGAGTGGTGACAACTCAACTTTATCTAGACTCCTTCTGAGGAGTTTATCAAATTAATCAAAGTCTAGGACTTAAGATCTTTTTGCTATCTTTGCTGGGAGAAACAGCACAGGATTTAAAGATAGAACAACTCACAGCTCTGCTTCTTCAGGCTATGTAACATTAACATAATTTTTCTAACATCTATTAACCTCCCCTGTGACATAATGCTACCCATGGTAAGACTCAAATTAGACAATGGACAAAAAAATCTATAAACAATCTGCCAGACTAACTCTTGATCATTTTTGTGGTAGAATTTCAGGAACACCGGTATCAGACATCTGAACTCTATGAACCAGAGCCTCTATGGGATGGATTGTTTCTACTGGTCTACCCAGGTTCTTAGGTTAAACTTGATCTCTTTAAGACAATGCTAAAGAATATATATTAGTTAAAATGGGATTTGTGTAATTAAAGAAAAAAGTTTCCTCGTTTATTTAACTCCATGAGCCTATACAAATTATTTCCAATAGAACAACTTCAAAGAATGCAACTCTTGGAATCTTCTGGGAAAGAGATTGTCTTAGTCCCTCTCCTGAGAGATTTACAAAGGGCAGCCATATACTATTCTGGATCTCTTTCCTAACAGCAAGTTCTATCTCATGGAAAACTTTTCATACAATAGTGTTCTTGACTTCAATATCCCTCATAGAGACATTATGACACATGTGCATGCTTTTATGTCTCTTGTTACCTGACATTATTTTATTACTTATTAATCCTATCCTGTTCCTCTAATCGGCCCCAATTGAGGAAACAATTTACTAATCTTTGTGGAGCTGAAAGATAAGGAAAAATATTGAAAAAATCTGCAAATGAGTTAGCATAGCACAATGTATAGATTGTTTAAGGTATCATTGATTTGATTTATATTTCATAAGTACCAATATTAATGCATCCTTTCACTTAATAAATATTTACTAAACTTAATGCAACCCAATTCCTGACATAAAACCATTTATATTAGAGCAGCAGTTTTAAATGACCTCCCTAAATCATCTGAGACTGAAGCATAATTTATGTTAAGTCCTATACTTATCTATGTATAAAGGATTTTAGAGATTGTTTGATTTTATCACACTCATCTAACCATTGGGAAAAAAATAAGGTACAGAGAGGGGAATTAAATTATCTAAGTTTACTGATGATGATAAACCTAGTAAACCTAGAACTGAATTCCAATTGAAATTATATTGACACACACTTTAAATTGTAATATACTATTTCTTAAATTAATTACTAGAACAGACGTTATAAAGCAGGTGAAGAATTTATAGAAGTAAAGAATTTATCTTCGAATGTAATTTGAATCAATGACAACTGACCTTGCCTCTTTCACTGGTGGTTAAGGTATCATTCTAGATGGAAAGCTTACCCTGGACTTTTTCTTGAGTGTGGTCCCACCGCATGGATTTGAACAATCCAAGATCTTGGATCAGAAAAGCCTTTGAAATAAAAATGTGATCGATACCAAGATACGCACACTAAAAGACTGAGATTTATATAATGATGCTTCTCTTATATACGTGCCACATTTCCTCTTGTACAGCCTAAAAAGCGGTCTTGAGTTTGTTTTCTCTTTCTCTCTCTTCTTTCTCTCGCTGTCTCTCCCTCAGAAAGATAGTATTTTGTGAGTTTACAGCCATGCCATAGCTTCTGATCTTGGTATGCAAAAGATTTCTACGTTCCTGGATGCCAAAGGGAAGAAACTCTCAGGAATCTTTATGCATCATCAAAACCCTGAGGGAAATGATGGACAAGTGATTGGGTAAGCAGCTGGAGAATATGGTTAGGCAGAGAAAGTGCAAGTGTAGTCTCTACTAAATAACTCCTTGTAAAACCATGCTGAAAGCTGGCTGAAAATAAGGCTTTTAATTAGGGTATTGAAGATGAAGAGTTGGTCAATATTTCCAGCAGAAGCAGCAGCATGTTCAGAGGCATAGAAATATGAGGAAACTGCACATAGTTCAGAGGTTCAAACAGTGGAACAGGACTGGGCAAAAATTGGAATTAGGATTGATAATTGATCTTGGAACAAGTTTTTCTACTAGAACAAGGCCTAAGGTGTAGAGTGGTGGTGTAGTATGAGAAATATTATTATCCTAGATTTTCTTATCACCATGCAGAACCTATACCCCGATAGAATCTCATAATATGTGTACCAGAATCTGAGGTAGGATAGAACACGGAAACAAGAAAGTATAGGTTTGATGAAATAAGAGGGAGAGACTGGTAGGGCTAGGATGTATATGTTAATTGACTCAACTGAGCCATTTTACTATGTAGACATATTTCAAAACATCATGTTGTACATGACAAATATATACATGTTTTACATGTCAAGTAAATAAATAAGAAACCATGCACAGATGTGGGCAGAGTGGAGGGGGAGTCAAATGTTCACTTAAAGAGATAAAAACTAGAACTGCACTGTATTTATGTTATAGATTTCACCATTTCCTCTAAGTAATGGAAGCTCATCAAGTATTTTCAAGTATTTATTTACAGAATAATTTCAAAAAGCTTTTTGGGAACATAAAGAACATAAGGACAATAAATTAAATAACTGCCATGATAAATAAAAAGTGGACAACATGAGTAAGCCATTTCCTTAAGGAAGAACAAAAGAAATCTGAATAAAAGGTACAATGTAATTAATAATAATGCATCAATATTGGTTTATTTGTTTGACAAATGTACCATAGTAATATAACAATAAGAAAAATAGCATGAGGTGTAATTATATTCTGTGATATCCAACATTTATGTAAATCTGTAACTATTCCAAATTTTAAAAATTATTAAATTTAAAAATGATTTTATAAAATCTTCGAAAGCATGTTGTAAGCCAGAAATTTGGGAGGGCCTATAAACATCTGCTTTATTCATTCCCTTTCATTCCTTTTTTAATTTCAACTTTTATTTTAGATACAGAGGGTACATGTGCAGGTTTGTTATGTGGATTTGTTGCACCAAGGTAGTAAGTATAGTATTCAACAGGTAGTTTCCCAACCCATCCCCCACCCTTCCTCACACCTCTTGTAGTCCGCAGTGTCTATTGTTCCCATGTATATGTCCATGTGTGCTTAATGTTTAGCTCCCACTGGTAAGTGAGAACATGTAGTATTTGACTTTCTGTTCCCGAATTAATTTGCTTAGGATTATTGCCTGTAGCTCCATTCATGTTGCTGCAAAAGACATGATTCCATTCTTTTTTGTGGTTGTATAGTATCTAATAATGTATAAACCATATTTTCTTTATCTAGTCTACCATTTATGGGCACCTAGGTTGATTCTGTCTTTACTGAATAGTGCTGAGAAGAACATACAAGTGTATGTGTCTTTTTGGTCTTTTTGGCATAATCTATTTGTCATAATCTATTTATATATATATATATGTATATATGTAATAGAGAGAGAGAGAGAAATAGGATTGCTGGATCAAATAGTAGCTTTGTTCTAAGTGATTTGAGAAGTCTCCAAAATTCTGCCCGCGGGGCGAACTAATTTACATTCCCAACAACACTGCATAAGCACTCCTTTTTTTTCTATAGGCTCACAAGCATCTGTTGTTTTTGACTTTTTAATAATGGCCATTCTGATTGGCATGAGATGGTATCTCATTGTGTTTTTGATATGAATTTCTCTGACAATTAGTGATGATAAGCATTTTTTCATATGTGTGTTGGCTGCTTGTATGCTTGTATGTCTTTTTATTGAGAATGATCTATTCATGTCTTTTTCCCATTATTAATAGGGCTATTTGTTTTTTGTCCATTGTATTGTTTAAGTTCTATTTACATTTGGGATATTAGACCTTTGTCAGATGCATAGTTTGCAAATATTTTCTCCCATTCTGTAAGTTGTCTGTTTCCCTTCTTGATAGTTTCTCTTTCTGTATAGAAGCACTTTAGTTCACCTAAGTCCCACTTGTCAATTTTTGGTTTTGTTGCAATTTCTTTGGGGGACTTAGCTAATTTTTTTCCCAAGGTCAATGTCAAGAAGAATATCTCCTAGGTTTTGGTCTAGGATTTTTATAGTTTGTGGTCTTACATTTAAATCTTTAATCCATCCTGTTAGTTTTCTTATATGGTGAAAAGCAAGGGTCTAGCTTCATCCTCTTGCACTTTTCACCTCAAGGAATTAGAAAATAAAGGACAAACCAACTCCCTAGCTAGCAGAAGAAAAGAAATAACTAAAATTAGAGAACAGCTTAATGAAATTGAGGTGCAAAAATCTATACAAAAGGTCAATGAAACCAAGAGTTAGTCTTTTGAAAAAATAAGACTGATAGACTGCTAGTTAGATTAAAAATAATAAAAAAGAAGATCCAAATGATTATAGTCAAAAAGGACAAAAATGACATTACAACTGATCCCACAGAAATAAAAAAGATCCTCAGAGAATACTGTGAACAACTCCATGCACATAAATTAGAAAATCTGGAAGAAACTGATAAATTCCTGAAACCTCACAATCTCCTAAGATTGAATTAGGAAGAGATTGTAATCCTTAATAGACAAATATCAAGCTCTGAAATTGAATCAGTAATTAAAAAAAGAAACTCTACTAACCAAAAAAAGCCCAGGACCAGAGGGATTCGCAGTTGAATTCTACCAGACATATAAAGAAGAAATGGTATCAATCCTACTGAAACTATTCCCAAAAAAAAATCAAAAAGGAAGGGTTCCTCCCTAACTCATTCTATAAAGCTAACATCAGCCTATTGCCAAAATCTGGCAGAGACGAAACAAAGAAAGAAAACATCAGGCCAATATCCTGATGGACGTGGATGCAAAAATCCTCAACAAATACTAGCAAACCGAATTCAGCAGCACATCAATAAGTTAAGTCACTATGATCAAGTAGGCTTTGTTCCTGGGATGCAAGGTTGACTTGACATATACAAATCAATTTGATTCACTACATAAACTGAATAAAAAATAAAAACGATATGATCACCTTAATGGATGCAGGAAAAGCTTTTGATAACACTCAACATCCCTTCATGATAAAAATCCTGAACAGACTTGGTATCAAAAGACCATATCTCAAAATAATAGCCATCTATGACAAACCCATAGCTAACATGATATTGAATGGGCAAAAGCTGAGACCATTCCTCTTGGGACCTGGAACAAGACAAGGATGTCCACTCTCACAACTCCTATTCAATATAGTACTGGAAGTCCTATTTACAGCAATCAGGAAAAAAAGAAAAAAGAAAAGTCATATAAATAGGAAAGGAAGAAGTCAAACTATGTATTTTCACTGATAATGATTCTATAGTTTAAAAACTCAAAAGACTTTACCAAAAGGCCACTAGAACTGATAAACAATTTTAGCAAGGTTTCAGGATACAAAATCAATGTACAAAAATCAGTAAACATTTCTATATGCGAATAATGCCCAGGCTGAGAGTCCAATCAAGAGCATAATTGCATATACAATAGCCACAAAGAAAATGAAATACCTAGGAAAACATTTCAGCAAGATGAAAGATCTCAACAAGCATAACTACAAAACACTGATCAGAGAAATCAGAGACAACACAAATTAACGGAAAAACATTTTGTGCCCATGAATTGAAAGACTTAATGTCATTACAATGGCCATATTGCCCAAAGCAATATACAAATTCAATGCTATTCCTATCAAACTATCAACGTCATTCTTCACAGAATTAGAAAAACCTCTTCTAAAATTCATATGGAACCAAAAAAAGAGCTCAAATAGCGAAAGCAATCCTAAGCAAAAACAACAAAGCCAGAGGTATTACATTACCTGACTTCAAACTATAAGTCTACAGTAACCAAAACAGCATGGTACTGGCACAATAAAAAGACACATAGGCCAATGAAACAGAATAGAGAATAGGTGTGTGGGACAAAGCCACACACTTACAGCCCTATAATCCTCAACAAAGTAGACAAAAACAGGCAATCTTCATTGAATAGGATAGCCCCCTATTCAATGAAGAGTGCTTAGATAACCAGCTAGCCATAAATAGGAAAAAAAAGACCTAAAATATAAATATTTTACATAATTTTGAGGGCATATACATCACCTAACATAAAAGTTATTATGCCAAGGCCAGTTTCAATATGAATAAGGCAGTTATTAGGAATTTTGCTGTCACCTGATAATGGTCTGGAGTCAGGTTCATCTTTCTGTTCTTTGATTCTCTAAGATTAAACAATTGTACAATATTCTTTCAGTCTTGTTCCCCTTTCAATTTACGAGAACAACTAGTAATAATAATAACATAATCAATCAATATATAATGAGTTCTGACCATATGTAGACATTCTTACTAGAGCTTTGTAAGTATTATTTTGTTTAGTTTTTCCAAAAACCCTGTGAGTTGGGTTCTTTTATTGTCCTTATTGTACAGACAAAGAGGTATTGAGGTTGTCATTTGCCCTCTAGTATATGGTGGAGCTGAGCCATGATAAGACCATTTGACTACAGAGTCCACAGTTTGGACCTCTCCATTCTACTCTCCTCAATCGTCTGGGCTCACACATTGCCTTAAAATGCTATTCACCTCCCACTAGTAGACATTGAGAGACGTAGAGTCTCAATTAGATATTTGGGTGATCTATTGATGCTTAGTGGAAGGCCCAAATGGGAAGATATCTACATTTCCAGGCACATAATAGCACACAGCAAATAATTGTTGAATTAATAAGTGGATAATAACAATAAATGAAGAAATACTAAAAGATCCAAAAATCACTAGCAGTTTTTTATTAGAGGAACATCTTGCAGGAGATGTTTTCTCTAAATCTGGTGTAAATATTATGATGGCATGTTGGTGTCTCTCTAATAATACCTTCTAGTTTCTAGGGCTTTTAGAGGCAGAAATTTGGCAATGGGTGGGTAGGGTTTCCTGGCTTATATTGGCCCAGTTACAATGTCTACTTTAGAGTTAGGCTATAAATGTGCTTATCTTTAGTTCCCATGATGTGTCTTGGAAACATGAAGTAAATAATTCTCCCATGATTTCATGAATCAGGCTTGTCTTTGTCTCCTATGAGTTATTTCAGTACCTGAGAGGGCCATAAGAGCTGTACAGAACAAGAAAATCCATCCCAAATGTCTATGAGACCCAAGGCAAGAGTACAAATGAAGCCCATGTAACATATGACTAAAAGCTACACAGCAAGCTAACAAAATGTAAATAAAATATCTTCTCATAGCCTCATAACTACTAGAAGGCCAGTTTCCAATCCAAAATCCCCAGGCTCCTTAAATTTCTGCACCAGAATGTCAGCATGAACAGAGCAGGCCTTTGACTGTGAGACCTTCAGTCCACCTCTTCTCTAGTTCCAAACCCCACCATAAGGGGTCTCTCATGTATGAATGTGGACCCTGCTGCCCACATGTGGAGGCTTTGTCCACACGTTTTGCATACAGGGCCCCTCAATACCTCTGCAGTCTAGGGATGCACACATGATATGGTCCACTCTTAGGAGGAAAGACCCAGAGAAGAGGCTCAGGCAAGCTGTGAAAGTGGGCTCATGGTATCTGAACAGGAAATTCTGGAGGACCAGGTACCTAGATAATAACAGTCATGTGCAGTCTCAAGAAAGAGAAATTTTATCATTATTAATAAAAAGAATTTTAATATATATAATTGGTTAAACAAAGAGAGACTTGAAAATGTAGAAGGGAATACAAAAAGCTCTTGCTTTTCTTAAAATAATGCTACCAATTCCAGCTATCAACAGGACATTTAAAATGATTTGCCAAGACTATACATTTTGCTATGAAAGAAGAACATCAGAAAAAGGGGATGTTGCAGCCGGCTTATACTAAGAGAACGCCTGGAGCTCTATGTCCTTGAAACATGCCTGGTAATCCCTAGCACCACTCAAACCTTTCTGTTAACTCACACACTACTCTCGGGCAGTTTCCAGCTCTTCAGGATGTTCAAAATACTATCTTTGGGATATCATACTGCTTTTCGGGATATTCATTGTATGCAAAAAACTCTGAAAATGTTGAGTGAAGCGAAAGAGGAGAACATGATGTTCCAGGTGTTTCATTCTCACCCTCACCCATGCTATTTAGAAATCTCCCAAATGGCAGCCTAGTTCCTAGTCTGTGAGGAGTCCTTCTGTAGCAATATATACATATACACATACATACATATGGCTTCTTAAATATAAAGTCATTAACTCCCAACACAAAAATAAAAATACATTTTTTGTCCCTATATCAAGAAAGCTCTTACAAGGCTAGGGGTATTGCAATTTTCCAGTATATCCTAGGATTAGATGGAGTTTCAGACATTTTTTTCAGAGGTGTATTTTTCAGCTAAGTAATCATAAAAACCTCTCTATGTCAATTAATTAGGAGATAAAGTGACAAAATGTAAAAACATTGTTAAAAGTTTGTTACTATCTTATACAGTAAATAGAATAAAGACATTTTCACAGCCATAAAATATTGCAAGGATCCTACATCAGAGATAGATAATCTTAAACATAAATGTTTAAGTTAACCTTTTTAGGGATCTTCCAGCTCTGAAGCTCCTACACAGGTATTATAGAAATTAAGTAATCTGGCCGGGTGTGGTGGCTCACGCCTGTAATCCCAGCATTTTGGGAGGCCGAGGCAGGCAGATCACCTGAGGTCAGGAGTTCAAGAACAGCCTGACCAACATGGAGAAACCCCGTCTCTACTAAAAACACAAAAATCAGCCAGGCATGGCTGATTGTAATCTCAGCCATGTGGCCGGTGCCTGTAATCTCAGCTACTTGGGAGGCTGAAGTAGGAGGATCAGTTGAACCTGGGAGGCGGAGGTTGTAGTGAGCCAAGATCGTGCCACTGCACTCCAACCTGGGAGACAAGAGTGAGATTCTGTCTTAAAAAAAGAAAAAAAAAAAAAAAAAAGACATGAGAGAAAGAAAGAAAGAAAAGAAGAGAAAGAAAAAAGAAAGAAAGAAAGACAGACAGAAATAAAGAAAGAAAGAAAAAGAGAAATCTGTATAATTGGGATAAATACTCTTTCTGAGGAGAAGTAAAATATTAACTTCATTATGTAATTATAACCTTTCTTTTTCTTTTTCTTTGAGACAGAGTTTTGCTCTTGTTGCCCAGGCTGGAGTGCAGTGGTGTGATCTCAGCTCACTACAACTTCTGCCTCCCGGGTTCAAGTGATTCTCCTGCCTCAGCCTTCCTGAGTAGCTGGGATTACAGGCACGTGCCACCATACCCAGTTAATTTTGTATTTTTAGTAGAGATGGAGTTTCTCCATGTTGGTCAAGCTGGTCTCGAACTCCCAACTTTAGACGATCTGCCCACCTCGGCCTCCCAAAGTGCTGGGATTACAAGCAGCTTTATTGATTGATTACGTTTTTTCTAGGTGGTCATTGGCAAGTCACTTAACTCTGAGTTCATTCTCAAAAATGAAGTTAGGTAACATTATTTATTCCTCAAAGCATGTTTGAGACTCAGGTAATAACTGTGAGCATCTCAAGAATAAGTGCTTTCAACCACAGTTCATTTCTTCCTCCTTTCCTTTAGAGGTTAAAATTCTTAAACATTATGGTCAGTTGAAGAGCCAGCTTACCTATTCATCCCCACTGTAATTCCACTCAAAGAGAAACTCAATGTGAAATTGGGTACCTCTTCTTGAGAAGCCTCTACAACAGAATACTGACAGCTTCCATCACCCCAGCACTCCTGGACTTCCTTTCTCTCACACATAAACTTTGTTAAGAGCCTATGTTCATTAGAGTGATGCCTGACTGCATTTCTAAAATTTGGGACACTATGGAACATAGTTCCAAGGTAAATACTACTACATAGGGTGGTTGTTACTGTTCTCAAGCTTTGTTAATAACAGAACAAAGAAATTCACACTACTTCAGAAGAGGATCTGATGAGACCTCAGAAGGAACTTCCTAACACTAGGAATCATTAAACGCTGGAGGAACGGAACACAAAAAGAGATATATCTTCTTTCATTTGAATAGATTTAAAAAGTGGAACAAATTGAATAAATGAAGAGTATTTAGAGACATAAAGATAGAAAAGTTGATCTTTCAAGGTGTCCTCTAATCCTAGGACTCAATTAATGCTTGTTATCATTTGTGGCCAGTAAATTCTCCTGAGTTCTCGAGTTCTCTTGATTATGGTCAAAAGGCATAGGTGGCGTTCTAGAGTGCCACCTGTGCTTTTAAATCGTAATCAAGAGTGATCCATTATAATCTGTATACTGTCTTCTCTTTTATACCAAAGTCATCAAAATGGTTTTTACACATGTACAAGATGAGTTAAGAGTCTTCCAAGAAAGAGTATGTTTTTCAAATCACCTCTTCTGCTCATTCTTTAACAAAGCAATGGAATGCCACATGGTTTTATTCTCAGCTTCTTCATAGCTGTCTTCATATCAGCATTTCTGAGTGTGTAGATGAGGGGGTTCAACATAGGTGTAATCACTGTGTAAAACACGGAGAATATCTTATCCACAGAGAAGCTGCAGAAAGGCCTCAAATAGATGAATATACATGGCATGAAGATCAGGCTGACCACTGTCAGGTGAGAGGCACAGGTAGAGAGGACCTTGTTCTGGCCCTGGCGGAAGTGTTTTCTCAGGGTGATCAGGATGATAGCATAAGAGAATAGTAAGACCAAGAAGCAGACAAGAGACAGCAGACCACTATTGGCTATCATGAGCACCTCTACCACATAGGTGTCCATGCAGGCCAGCTTGATGACCTGTGGGACATCACAGTAGAAGTTGTCCAGTTCATTGGGGCCACAGAAAGGCAGCTGGATGACTAGTATGATCTGCATGATAGAGTGGATAAAACCCCCACACCAGCAGGCAAGAACCAACCAAAGGCATAGCTGGGGATTCATGATTGTAAGGTAGTGCAAAGGATTACAGATGGCAACATACCTGTCATAGGCCATGACTGTCAGCAGAAACATCTCACTGGCTCCTAGAAAGTGGAGGAAGTAGATCTGGGTCAGACATCCTGAAAAAGAGATGCTCTTGCTCTGCTGTAGGAAATCCCCTAACATCTTTGGCACAGTAACACAGCTCAGGCATAGGTCAATGAAAGAGAGATGACCTAAAAAATAATACATAGGAGATTGGAGCAGGTGAGCATGGACTTGCACTGTTACCACTATCAAGAGGTTTCCCAGGACAATAGCAATGTAAAAAAACAAAAATAGTAAGAAGAAAAATAGCTGCAGCTCCCAAGAAGATGATAGGCCCAGAAGAACAAATTCTGTCACGTTGGAATCTTGTTCTTTTTTCATCAAGCCAAGAATATCAAGTGACCTAGAGAAAGAAGAATTAAATCAGAACAAGGGAGATTTAAGGTAGATACAGATAGATAGATAGATAGATAGATAGATAGATAGATAGATAGATAGATAGATAGATGGATAGTATATAAATTATATAAAAATTATTTACGCAAGATCTATGAGGTAGTATAGGCAGTACACTCTTACATTGATAGAACAAGGAATTTTGTTCGTTTCTTCCAACTCTTTATTTCTGTAATACTTTTAAATTGCATTAACAGTAAACTAGAAAGAAACACAATGACCTGGACATGAGGTGATAAGTGCATGTTAATCTTTCCATTTCTTTTAATAGACAGAATAATGTCCTCTAAGGACAAAAGTTCTGGAATGGAATATCTAGATCCAATGCCCAGCTCCACCATTACCAATGGAGTACTCTCAGGCAAGGAAATAAACCTCTCTGAGTTTTATTATTTGGTCATTCAGTTTAATGCAGAGTTAGTAATATCTCCCAAGATTGTTTTGAGAACCAAATGTAATGCCTTTGAGCACCATAAAAAAATAACTAGATCTCTCAAGATGAGGAAATATCTCTTACTCATCTTTGTAACCACAGCACAATACTTACTGCATAGCAGAAGCTCAATAGTTTATCAAATCAAAGGAAGAATGTTTTGTAAACAACAAATTGCTATGTTGTTCAAAGGTTAGTAGTTACTACGAATAAACGTATTAGGAAACAAACCATTTAGGAAGGATTGAAAAAGAGCTCATATTTTTTTGTCTTTACTATCCCAGGTCACAGAAATTGGGAAGTTTGTAAAAATGAGGTAAGAAGAAATAGTCTCAGTCTTTAAGATATAGGAAAGCATCAGACTCAGAATGAGTAGGACAATGATTAAAAGACACTAATCACCAAGAGAAGAGACCAGGGGCCATGACCCACATCATGGGGGCATGCACAAAAGCCCACCATGACCCTTTTATAAAACAGAGTAACAAGAGAAATCAGAGTTGTATTGCTTCTGGACTTTTCAACAACCATAGATCCATAAGAAAATAAAGGATTTGCTAAGATATTGTTAGATCCATTTTCCCCTGCTCTACACTCATACTCATCCCCAACGTTTGGTGAGAGTACCTTGGATTACAAACAGAAAATCAGAGAACGTTGATACATTTCTTCCATTGAAGTAGTAGATGCTTCTCTGTCTAGAATATTTTTTATCTAGAACCAGCTATAAGCAAAATATGAAGTAAGACAAGATTTTATTTTGTGTCCCAAGCTTCGTAATCCATGTTGCACTTGGTTCTATCGAGTCATTCAGAGAATGTTACCCAATAAAATCCTTCATACTAGATATCAGGTATTTACAAAGATAATGCAGAAAAGTACTTAAATTCTAAAAATAAAAGCCCCTAATGACAAGAAAACTTTCTCTAGGATATTGTTCCAAGATAAGCCAGTAAGAGAGAGATTCAGGGCTCAAGCCACCTTTGGATGCCTCTGTCACACTATGTTTGTGACCATCCTCCAACTGCCTATATAACCAGGTGCACAGGTGCATCTAAATCTATAATCTCATAACTAATAGAAGGAATCACCTCACTTTCTATAATCAATTGGAAAATAAAACAAAGCAAGAAATACAAGTTAGGGAACGATTTGCTGTTATAGGTACAGCCCTACTTGAGCTCTGCTATATTGAAAATTCTCCAATCTTTTTTGCATGCACCAAGGATTGCAAATTTCCGTAAGAAAACATCATTTTGATGTTCTTTTCAGTTATCTAAAATGCATAATTAACAGGGGTCAAGTCTCATTAAAATTATGGGTCTAATTTTTAAAAATAATCTTGGGAAAACTGGAAAAGTCTGAGAAAGAGAAACCAAAGTTATTTTTTTAATTAAAAAAGGTTTCTAGAAGCCAGAAAACAATGGGAACACATAGTCTAAAGTACTGTTATAATTTAGTCTCAGAATACGGCTGAGAAACAATGTCATTATTTCCTAATGTAAAGGCATAGTATACCCAGGGTGTATGGTACACTTGTTATTTCCACCAAACATGTTGAGAAAGAAACGATTATATTAAAACAGACAATATTAAAACTAAATAAATCAGAAGGATAGATTAAATAAGAGAAGAATATGTAAAACATGTTTTAACCCAAATTACTACAGTACATTTATAAACCTGAGTTTACGGCCTACTTGTTTAAAGTAAGATTTAATATTAGGAAATTTCAGTACTATAAATATTCTGGACAGTCCCTAGGTGATTATTCTGATAAGATTTTGATTAATAACATCAAAATCTTTACAATTACTTAAGATAAAAATAGGCAACTCTGTATGTTAGTTATTTGAGGTTTAATCAAGGTAAGGGCTGGATTCTGGTTATTCTTGGATTTTTTTTACTGACAATAAATTTGCAATCTTCAGCCCATATGAAACATAACACTAAACAACACAGAAAGCTTCCTTTTAGGTTGAATAACATTTCCACATTTGGTAGTCACCTCCCAGCTTCTGTGTTTCTGAAGTCTCATCACAGTAAGAAACTAAGCCTGTGACTGTTCTGTGAAGAATGAAAAGAACACGACACCTATCAACATGAAGGAATGTCTACACCCCAAAACTACCCCCAATCACAACATAATTTCCCTTGCCAAAGCCCTGCAGAGCATGGAAAGCCACATTCAAAAATACCAGCTCCATTACCCCATTAGCAGTAAGATCAGGCCCTATCAAGCATTTCATGTTTCAGAGCCTAAAAATAACCTAAGAATGTGAAAAAGTCAATAAAAATTTTAAGTACACAAAATGAGCCAAAATAATTGAGAATGCTTAATGCAAAATGAAAGTCTTTATGGAAGGACCCTGCTTTGAGAGAAGAGGACAAACTAAAGCTCCTTAAATAATCAAAGGCTACTTGTGTGCAGCTGAGCAGCTGGTCGCTCGTCTTTCTAAACAGGGAACCAGAGATGTTTATGAGGAAAATATGAAGAAAAGGAGTAAAATTTTTCTCCTGGTACTTGTGCATGTGTGTGCTTTAAGCATAATAGCATACTATATTTTGCTATTATGTTTGTCTTGTATTTATTTTGGTCTGTGTGGAACTAAATGCATTATTAGAGGAGGAAATTTGACTAGCTCAACAATAGAAAATGATTTGCTAGCTGGAGTTTCAATTCCATATGAATTCCTTCTGGAGGCATTTGATGCATTTTTAAATTTCTCCTGAAAACCAAGAAGTGGACACCATTGTTGAAGATGGTACCTACAGTGGTATTGTCTATTGAGAAAGAAACAATCTTTCTGCTGTAAACTTCTTTGGCCTTGTTTGAAACATTGCATTCTATATTGCACCTGTGGAAAGTAAAGAAGATTTTAGTAAAAAGAAACTTTAATAATTAAAGAAATGGAAAACGGAATCTAGAAGGGACTATAGCAGAATTAGGTAGTCTTAAGACAATATTGCCATGAAACCCGTGCCTTCAGTTATGTGAATTTGGTCCTATCTTATCCAAATCTTGCAACTACCTTCTAAGATGCCACTAGCCCTAGAATTCCTTGATGCTATAGGAATTTCACTGTTCCGTGAATGTTTCTAAGAGTAAATTTAAAACAACAAAACTCAAATGATCTCTTAAATGTAAAAATGATCAATGCCAGAGTATATAGAGAAAAAGAGTGAGGACAACAGTAAACATAAAAATAGCATCAGAGTCAGACAGAGGAGCAGGAAGGGGAGGGGAGCTTTGAATAAATATATCTGAGAAACCTACATCTTTGCTTGTCAGAAGCTATGTGGTTTCAAGGAAGGAAGATGTTTTCCTGCCATTCATCCTACCAACCCTGTCTTCAGCTTCAGGCCAGCAAAATGGGCAATCTTCAGATGACCATCGCAGCTGCCCAGTGCATGTCTTAACTGCTTCCTTATAAGCCAAGCCCTAGTTGAGGGCTGGCTGTATGAACTGGAAATATCTCCTATCCCTAGGACTCTAGCTGTATCTGAGGTTTTTATGGTTCTTACAACACTGCTTAGCTTAATGAGCCCTGGGATTCCCTAGGCTGCTGCTGTTTGAGTTGTATTAAATTTAGTTCTTGCTAGGAAGCTGACCTTGGGACCTGCAGGCTCTGAAGCAATTAGAACTGCTTCATAACAGAACCCACTTATTTTACTTACTTTGGATTGATTAATTTGTAATTTGTCATTGATTTATTTGTATATGCCATCCATTTTCCATGCCTCAGTCTGTATCTGAAGAAGATTCTCACTGGTTTTTCTCTCAACCATGCTCCTTGAAGTAGCAGAAGCTAAAGGATAAATACCATGCTAAGGTATTTATCTCTGGGATAATTCCAGGGATAGCTTAGTATTTATCCTTTAAGGTAATATAGAGTCTTGATACAACACCTGATCTCTTGAAACCTCGAGCAGCTTACCTACTGGCATTTATTCATGGAGTGTATCCAGAAAACACAGCTGTTGTCATTAGTAATTTAATTTTTTATAGACTGACTGTCAAATCTAATTTTTTAAATATCATAAAACATAATTCTCAAACAAATACATAATGAACACATCAAAACCTGTATTTAACTAATTAATGAAGGATAGCAGGATAACAAAACCTGTTCAAAAAAGAATATGAAAAGTGTGATTTTACATAATCAGAGCAAAAAATGAACACTAAAATAAAATTGTTAAATTAGACGTAATCCAGTTAATGTCTCATGACACAGATTTACCTATATAACAAACCTGCACGTGTACCTCTGAACTTAAAAGTTAAAAAATATCAACATGACAAAAATATTCATTTTATTTCATACAGCTCTAAAAAGGGGTAATAAGACCTTAATCTTTGGGATTATCTTTTCTACCACACTAAAAAGATACAATTTAGCAGTTTTCTATAACATCTAGCTATATGTAATTATACAATGTCTGAGATTCCATAATTCATATATAATAAGTTAAACAAAATCACATTTGCTAGAGAGTCAGATGACTCTTAGCTGGGCTTGCTAAACAATGATTTTTGTTTTGTTATTTTTTATTTCTGTTGGTACATAGTAGGTGTATATATTTATGGAGTATGAGATATTTGGGTACAGGCAAATAATACATAATAATCACATCGTGGTAAATGGGGTATTTATCCACTCAAGCATTTATCCTTCGTGTTACAAACAATCCAATTATATTATTTTTGTTATTTTAAAATGTACAATTAAATCATTATTTACTATATTCACCCTGTTGTGCTATCAAATACTAGATACTATTTGTTCTTTATATTTTTTATCCCTAACTATTCCCATTTTTCCCCATCCCACACTTCCACCATCCGTCTCAGTTTTTGGTAATCATCATTCTACTCTTTATCTGCATGATTCAATCGTTTTAATTTTTAGTTCCCACAGATAAGTGAGAATATGGGAAGTTTGTCTATCTGTGCCTGGCTTATTTCACTTAACACAATAATCCCCATTTCCATCTGTGTTGTTGCAAATGATCTCATTCTTTTTATGGCTGAATAGTACTCTATTGTATATATATGTACCACATTTTCTTTCTTCATTCATCTATTGATGGAAATTTAGGTTGCTTCCACATCTTGGCTATTGTGAACAAAGCTAAAACAAACATGAGAATGCAGATAACTCTTTGATATACTGTTATTTTTTCTTTTGGGTCTACATCTAGCAATGAGGTTGCAAGATCATAAAGTAGCTCTATATTTTGGGGAGAATCTCCAAACTGTTTTCCATAGTGGTTGTACTAATTCACATTCCTACCGACAGAGTATGACAGTTCCCTTTTCTCCTCATCCTCATCAGCATTTGTTATTGCCTGTCTTTGGATAAAAGCCATTTTAAATGGGGTGAGATGGTATCTCATTGTAGCTTTGAGGTTCATTTCTCTGATGATCAATGGTGTTGAGCACCTTTTTATATATCTGTTTGCTATTTGTATTGTCTTTTGAGAAATCTCTATTCAGATCCTTTGCCTAGTTTTAAATTAGATTATTAGGTTTTTTTCCTATAAAGTTGTTTCCTGGTTATTAATCCCTTGTCAGATGGGTAGTTTGCAAATATTTTCTCCCATTCTGTGGGTTGACTCTCCACATTGTTGATTGCTTTTCCTTGGATGTGCAGAAGCTTTTTAACTGGATGTGATCCCACTTGTCCATTTTTGCTTTGGTGGCCCGTGTTCATGGACTATTTCTCAAGAAATCTTTGTCCAGACCAATATCTAAGAGAGTTTCCCCCAATGTTTTCTTTTAGTAGTTTAATTTTTTAAGGTCTTAGATTTAAGCCTTTAATCCATTTTAATTTGATTTTTGTATATGCCAAGAGATAGGGGTCTTGTTTCATTCTTCTGCATATGGATATCCAGTTTTCCCAGCACCATTTATTGAAAAGACTGTTCTTTCCCCAATGTATGTTCTTGGCACTTTTGTAGAAAATGAGTTCACTGTTGATGTACAGATTTGCTTCTGGGTTCTCTATTCTGTTCCATTGACCTATGGGTCTGTTTTTTATGCCAGTACCATGGTGTTTTGGTTACCATAGCTCTATAGTGTAGTTTAAAGTCAGGTAATGTGATTCATCCAGTTTTGGTTTATTTGTTCAGGATAGCTCTGGGTATTCTGGATCATTTGGGCTTCCATATCAATTTTAGGATTGTTTTTTCTATTTCTGTGAAGAGTGGCATTGGTATTTTGATAGAGATTCAATCTGTAGATTGCTTTTGGTAGTATAACATTTTGACAATAACTGTTTCAATTCGTGAACAAGGAATATCTTTCCATTTCTTTGTGTCTTCTTTAGTTTCTTTCATCAATGTTTTATAGTTTCATTGTAGAGATTTTTACTTTTTTGGTTAATTCCTAGGTATTTAATTTTATTTGTAGCTATTGCAAATGGGATTACTTTCTTGGTTTGTTTTTCAGACAGTTCACTGTTGACATATAGAAATGCTACTGACTATTATATGTTGATTTTGTATCCTGCAACTTTACTAAATTTATCAGTTCTAATAGTGTTTTTGTTGAGTTTTTAGGTCTTTTCAAATATAAGACCACATCATCTGCAAACAAGGATAATTTGACTTCTTCCTTTCCAATTTGGATGCCTTTTATTTCTTTCTCTTGTCTGACTGCTTTAGCTAGGACTTCTAGTACTATAGTAAATAAAGTGGTAAAAGTTGGCATTCTTGTTGTGTTCCAGATATTAAAGGCTTTCAGTTTCTCTCCATTCAGCATAATTCTGTCTGTGGGTCTGTCATATATGGCTTTTATTATGTTGCAGTTTGTTCCTTCTATACCCAGTTTTTTGGATTTTTATGATGAATGGATGTTGAACTTTATCAAATTTTTCAGCATCAGTTGAAATGATGAGATGGTTATTCTCCTTCACACTGTTGACTGTGTATCATATTGATTGATTTTCACCTACTGAACCATTCTTGCATCCCTGGGATCAATCCTACTTTGTATGTTGTCATTTACTTGTGGAAGCTAAAAATTAAAACAATTGAACTCATGGAGATATAAAGTGGAAGGTTACCAGAAACTGAGAAAGATAGTGGCTGGGGGAATGGGAAGGCAGGTAGGGATAGTTAATGGGCACAAAAGGTAGTTAGAAAGAATGAATAAAATCTAGTATTTAATAGCACAAGAGGGTGACTATCATCAATCATAATTTAATTGTACATTTCAAAGTAACTAAAAGAGTGTAATTGAATTGTTTGTAACCCAAAGGATAAAAATGCTTGAGGGGGATGGATACCTCATTTACCATTATGTGATTATTATGCATTGCATGCCTGTATCTAAGTATCTCATGTACTCAATAAATATATGCACCTCCCACGTACATACCAAAGTTTAAAATAAATTTTAAAAAAGAAAAGAAAAGGCCAGGCACAGTGGCTCACACCTGTAATCCCAGCACTTTGGGAGGCCAAGGCAGGTGGATCAACTGAGGTCAGGAGTTCAAGACCAGCCTGGCCAACATGATGAAACCCCGTCTCTAATAAAAAATACAAAAAAAAAAAAAAAAAAAAAATTAGCTGGGCCGTGGTAGTGGGCACTTGTAATCCCAGCTACTCAGGAGGCTAAGGCAGAAGAATTACTTGAACCCAGGAGGCGCAGGTTGCAGTGAGCCCAGATGGTGTCATTGCACTCTAGCCTGAGCAACAACAGCAAAACTCTGTCAAGAAAGAAGGAAGGAAGGAAGGAAGGAAGGAAGGAAGGAAGGAAGGAAGGAAGGAAGGAAGGAAGGAAGGAAGGAAGGAAGGAAGGAAGGAAGGAAGGAGAAACTACAAGGCAATAACTTGACCATAGATGCAAAAATTCTCAACAAAATACCAGCAAACTGAATCCAACAACACATTAAAAAGACAGTTCACCACAACCAAGTGGGTTTTATTCCAGGAATGCAAGAGTGAGTCAGTACAAGTGAATCAAAAAGTTTGATACATTACACTAATAGAATAAAAGACAAAAACTATACAATCATTTCAATAGATGCAAAAAAAAGCATCTGATAAAATTTATCCTTGCTTCATGATAAAAATTCAACAAATTTAGGCATAGAAGGAGCATACTTCAACATAATAAAGGCCATATATCAGAAACTCACAGTGAAAATCATACTGACATAGGAAAAACAGAAAGTCCTTCTTCTAAGAACAGAAAAAAGACAAGGATGCTCACTTTCACCACACCTATTGAATGTAGTACTGGAAGTTTTGGCCAGAGAATCAGCAAGAGAAAGAAATAAAAGGCATTCGAATTGGAAAAGAAGAAGTTAAATTGTTTCTCATTGCAGATGACATGATCTTATATAGACAAAAAACATAAAAACGTTATCAAGACAACTCTTAGAAGTGATAAATGAATTCAGTAAGGTTGCAGAATACCAAATCAACATACAAAAATAAGTAGCATTTTTATGTGGTAATAATTGTCTGAAAAGAATTCAAGATAACAATCTTATTTATAATATCTACAAAATAAAAAAATATAACTCTTAGGAATTAATTTAACCAAGGATGTGAAAGATATCTACAATGAAGCCATAAAATGTTTATGAAAAAATTTGAAGACAGAAATAAATGGAAAGATAATCCTGCATTCATGGATTCAAATAATTAATATTGTTAAAATGTTCACACTACCCAAAACAATCTATGGATTTATCGAAATACCAATGACATTCTTCACAGAAATAGAAACAACAATCCTAAAATTTGTATGGAACTTACAAAAGACCTGGAATAGCCAAAGCAGTCTTGACCCAAAAGAACAAAGTTGGAGGCATCACACTACCTGACCTGAAAGTATACTATAAAGCTATAGTAACCAAAACAGCATGATACTGGCATAAAAACAGATGCAAAAACCAATGGAATAGAATACAGAGCCCAGAAATAAATCCACAGGTGATACAGTCACCTAATAATATTTTGACAAGGCTGCCAAGAACACACAATGGGTAAAGGTCAGTATTTTCAATAAATGGTATTGGGAAAACTTTGTATCTATATGCAGAAAAATGAACTTATAAACCCTTATTTCATACCATACAAAAAAATCAACTAAAAATAGTTTAAACACTGAAACATAAGACCTAAAGCTGTAAAACTAGTAGAAGGGAAAACATAAGAGAAAAACTATACAACACTGATGTAGGCAAAAGCTAAGGCAAGAAAAACAAAAATAGACAAAGGAGGTTACATCAAAATAAAAAGCTTCTGCTTAAAAGAAATCACAGAACCAAAAAATGACCTACAGAATTGGAGAAAATTTTTGCAAACTATGTATCTGATAAGGGGTTAATATTCAAAATATATGAGGAACTCAAGCAACTCAATAGCAAAAATCAGCAACATCATCAAATAATTCACTTTAAAAGTAGGCAAAAAACCTGACTAGACATTTTTAAAAATATGACATGCAAATGACCAAAAAGCATATGAAAAAATCCTCAGCATCACTGATCATCAGGTAAATGCAAATCAAAACCACAATGAGATAGCACCTCAGCCCAATCATGATCAAACAGACAAAAGATGGCAATAGTTGGTGAGAATGCTGAGAAAAGGGAATGTTTATACACTGTCGGTGGTAATGCAAATTAGTACAGTCATTATGAAAAACGATATGAGGTTCCTCAAAAAATTAAAAATATATATAGTATATGGTTAAGTATACAGTAGGCATTCAGTAAATATTTGTGGAATAACTAAATGCCAATTAAATTTTTTGTGCGCTACATAAAATTCAACTCAAATATCTCTAATAACTCTGCAGGTATAAATATTTGATGAGCAGAGAATGATTTTTCTTCAAAATAGATATAGAGAGTATTATGGTAAAGCTTACCACTGTAGCTATAATGACAATCCCTTTTACTACTTAATTATTCCTCAGGAAGCTTTGACAATACATGGACACAAAAGAAAAAAGAAAAGATAAGATCTGCTTCCACATTTTCACTATTCTTTAGGGGATAGTAAGAACTGGCTTTTGATTGTGAAAATTCAAAATGATATCCTCTTTTAAACAAACACTATCAAAACATCACAAGAGAGACAGAGCTCCAAGTCCCAACAGGCTATGATGCAAGTAAATAGACATATATAATACACTCACTTGAGCTTGCATTTTGGCCATTAATATATGCTTTGAAGGTGGGGAAAATCTTTTAGGGTTTACTTTTTGCAACCCATGAGAGATTACAAACAGGATCATGCAATTCCTTGGAAGTTCTTCACGTGTCTTTGGCTCTGTGGAATAATATTTTGTCTCCTGTCCCTGACCTTCTCAGCATTCATTCAAAGAGTGAGTGGGAAGTATATAACACGTGAGTCACCCAGTTTTTTTTTCAAAAATAATAGAAAATGTTTTCTTCTTGTCTTTGAGAAAACTAAAAATATATCTTAGAGTGAAATGCTGGCAAAGAATGAAGCTGAAAAATACAAGTTCTTCTTCTTGTTTCCCTGAATTCTGGAGGATATTTTTCAATTATGGTTCATATCCCTTTAAAATATGAATAGCCACATATACAAAAAGAAGAGGATTTCAAATGAAGATGTATATTAACTGATGAATTGATGGAGAAGGGTATATTTTGGTAATTTTTGTTACTTGGTAAGTAGAAGAAATATGGCATATTTCTCTTTCCAGCAATATTTTCTTTCTCAAGCCCAAATACTGATTTTCAGTTCCATTACATTAATAAGACTTGGTATTATACAAATTACTTATTATTTAAGCAACAAAAATCTTCAGCTTGTATGACTTTTTCTTATTTTTGTTGTTATTTGGGCTAGAAGTTAACCAGAGAGTGATCAGGGGAAACGTTTCATGTTTCAGGTTTGCCTAGATAGGAAAGGCCTCAGAGAACCACCACAGTGAGATGCAAAATAGCACCAAAGGTCAAAGAAAGAAAAAGGAACATGTGGAAGAAAGCAGTGAATAAAAAACATGGAACATTCATAATATAAACCTTATCTGCCTTTCTTATTTTCCTGCAGCTGACTTGGTCATGGTTAACAAATAACAAGCACATTGAACTTGGCCACATTCACTCAGACCAGCTGCTCTCCCTAACCTCAATGTCATAATGGGCATATGAAGTTCATATATTCACCTGGAAGCATATAAAAATATTTAGAGCAATTTAAGGGCCAAAGTGTGGCACACTTCTTCACAGCATATAGTGTATCCAGCTGCCTAAAAAGAAAAGAATGTATTTTGTATGCTAAACATTGGTAGAGATACATGAAACAGCATAAAAGACCATATATCTTCTAATGACCTAGTTCTTTCTTATTACCACTTTAAAACACTACAAGTAACCTGGAGTAGCTGAAATTGAAAGTAAATATTAATTTGTGCCCTGGCATGGCACTATATTGAGAAAGAGTATTTTTAAATATCTTGTTTTGTATTTTATTTTTATATCACTAATGAATCATAATGAATCAGGTATTCATAGTCCTGTTGAAAGAACTTCATACCCAGATAAATATAGTATCAATAATGCAGGTAGACAGAAGAAAGGGTAGACTCATTGTATATAGGTAATTTATTGGAATCACAAAAATTTGCATTCCCGGTTTCAAGTCTAGTGGTCTTAGCAAGAAAAAAAAAACAAAACTCTCCACAATTCATATTTTCCCTGCTTTTTATTGTTGTGATTTATTAAAATAAATATGTGTAGGAGTTGAGTCGTGAAAGTCACACTTTTGTTGTTTAAACAAAAGTCCAATTGTTTACTACTTTATAATATACATGATAAAGAATTTTGGTTGTTTCCAAGAAGAACCAGCATGTTCCATTTCATGTTTCAATTACCTCTGCCATCTCCATGTCTTCCAGACTAATGAATGTGTCCAGCATAGAAACTATCAACTTTGTTAGCTCCTTTATCCTCATGGGCTTTCCCTCAAGCCCAGAAATGCAGCTCCTCTACTTCAGTCTCTTCTCAGTAGCCTATACTCTCACCCTGATGGGAAATGCAGCCATTGTCTGCGCTGTGTGGTGGGACCGGCACCTTCACACTCCCATGTATATCCTCCTGGGAAATTTCTCTCTCCTGGAAATATGTTATGTTACTACAACTGTTCCTGAAATGCTGGCCAACTTCCTCTCCACGAGCAAGTCCATCTCATTCATGAGTTGTTTTGCACAGTTCTACTTCTTCTTCTCTTTTGGGTGTGATGAGGGCTTCTTCCTTTGCATCATGGCCTTTGACAGGTATCTTGCCATCTGCCGCCCTCTACATTATCCACGCATCATGACTAAACAAGTATGCACTGGCCTTATTATCTTTGCCTGGTCATGTGGGTTTGTAATCTTCCTGACTCCAGTTATTCTCATTTCACAGCTGTCATACTGTGGCCCAAATATTATCAACCATTTTGTTTGTGATCCTGTCCCATTGATGATGTTGTCCTGTTCTGAAGACATCATCACCCAGCTCATTTACACCACATTCAATTCTGTCTTCATGATTGGCACCTTTCTCTTTATCCTTTTTTCCTATGTTCTGGTGATTCTGGCTGTAATACGGATGTCCTCAGAGGCTGGCAAACAAAAGGCTTTCTCCACTTGTGCTTCTCATTTGGCGGTTGTCACCTTGTTTTATGGCTCTATCGTGGTGATGTATGTTAGTCCTGGATCAGGACACACAGTAAAAATGCAAAAAATCATTACCTCATTCTATTCTGTGATTACACCTCTCTGCAATCCTCTAATATATAGTCTCAGGAACAAAGAGATGAAAGATTCTCTGAGGAAAATCTTCAGGACTGGAAAGGGTGTTAATAAAATATAAATAAGAGATAATTTCCATTTATCAAATGGAACTTAATTAGACATGAATATTTGTCTACAGAATCATTGTTTTATTTAAGAACTGCTATAATAATGACCCATTAACATCTTAAACACCACTAACCATAATTTGCAATACTATGGTCTTAAGAAGAAAGCTTCAACGGTGAATTAGATTTTGTGTTGAAGTGAATAAAAAGCATGTAAAATTCTGTGTCTAAGCTAATCAGAACCTCTATATGTAATTCAACTTTTTAAAAAAAATACAGATGTCCATTTTGTATTACTGAGCTAAAGCAATTGATAACACATGTAACAGATATCGTAGACTGCTCCCACAATTAACACTGTAATTCCATAATTGTCCACCAGGACATACTGGCTGAAATAGAGTCAAGTTTTTAGATGTTCATCTTGTCAAAATGTAGCAAGTGGGCTTTACATTATGGAAATAGATTAATAGCCTTAGTTTGATATTCAGTGTTTTTTCAGAGAGTACACAAAACAAGAATTAGGAATTTAAAGCAGTTTAGTTACCTGGAATATAGTTCAGGTAAGACCTAAACAAAAAGGTGAGCACTACTCAGGCTATAGCTTGCTTTGCCGTAAACCCAGTTTAAACACAGGTTTTGATATCATAATTAATTTAGTATTAATACTTTGTAACTTGTGTACTGCTAGGCAGTACTAAAATAAAATTCTTAAAATCCATTTTATAAATATTTGACTAACATATTGCTTTGATTTTGATCTTTGCTTTGTTCTATGGCCATTTTTTCCAAATACAACTCTCAAAAACATGATGAAAAGGAATCACAATATGAAATGTAATTTACAGAATTTTAATTTGTAAGCCCTCATAGTTATTTGCTCCGCAAAATGAGGTGCAGCTGCAATTAGTTTTTGTGTCATAAAGAACCTGTGTTGAGAATATTTTCTGGGTTTGAAAGGCAGGATTTATGTGAGTCCTGGGGAAATGGGTGGTTGTTTTATTATACTTCACATGTGAAATGTAAATTAAATAGCTAAATACTTGCCTGAAAAACTCTTTTATATAGGAAGAAAATAGAAACAATTTAGAACTTCATTCAAACTGACTTAAATGGTGGCCTCTCTTTAAAGTGCTGACAAATTTAACACTGAGTTTCACCTTTCCATGCCAGTTTTGTTTATCTTTCTTAATTATATGAGAAAAAAAGGGATAGAAATTCTTAATAAAATATAATGTCAATTGTTATGAGCATGCACCGTGCCCATATTTGCAATTATCTTCAAGTTAATCATTAACTAATCTTATCTTACCGATATTAAATTCTATCTCATATTGAGCTTGCTAGCACCTGATAGAAAAAATAGCAAACTATTTGATACAGTAAAAAGCATTTCCATAAGATACAAACATGCCTTCATTGTGACAGCATCTCTTCCTCAGTTTGTCCTCTGACTGGGCCAGGTCCCTGATGGGCACAGAGTTGAGAAACAAACATCTGCATACTTTGTGCTTATTCTCATAGGCCCATACATAGGCCTCCACCTCAAATTTCCTTAAATCTGATTTTTCTGTATTTTGGGGGAGCTTTTCTAAGTGAAGTTTTTTTACAACAATCTTTATTCTACACATATCCTTATCTTGCATAGCAAGCTATTTCTCCCAACATTCAAAGTGGACAACTAAGTATATTGCTCCCAGATCATCGGTTTATGAGGATTTCCTCCATCACTACATTCTATGGCTACCCTTGAGAGGTGTTAAACTGCAGCATGCAGTCATACCTATGGCTTCATGGTGGGAAATAGAGAGATTTCATACAACCAACTAATAAAGGAGGAAAGAGCCTCAGGCTTCGCTCACAAATGGATTGTCTGAATATACACTTGGACAAGGAAAATACTGACTAATGCTGCAGCTAATGCCTCTCAAGGGTAATCATAGAATGTAGTGATGGAGGAAATCCTCACAAACCCATGATTTGGGAGCGATATACTTAGTTGTCCACGTTGAATGTTGGGAGAAATAGCTTGCTAGGCAAGTAGAATAATGATTGTTGTAAAAAAGCTTCACTAAGCAAAGCCCCCCAAAAATACAGAAAAATCAGATTTAAGGAAACTTGAGGTGGAGGCCTATGTATGGGCCTATGAGAATAAGCACAAAGTATGCAGATCTTTGTTTCTCAACTCTGTGCCATTAGAAAGTATCCTCCAGAGTGGAGGCACTCAATAGCTAGGTGAAAAGAATGAGTCATCTAAAAATGTCAGTCAACTCTGATTTCATTCACCTCAGTGCTTATAAAAGGGAATATAAAGAAAGTTTTATACATGGAAAATATGCACGAGCCAGAAAATATGGGCATTCTCTTACCAAGGTTGGTGACAAGTCACTGAGCCACTGATGAGCCACTGAAGATGCAGCCTTGATGAGAAACCAACACTAAGCCCTCAATATGGCATCAATCTTTGAGAAAACCAGCCAGCAATGGGTGGCAAATTGATTACATCAAATTTCTTTTACTTTGGGGGGTGCAAAGTGACATGAAAGAGCATAGTCAACCTCTACTTCTTCATTTCTTTTTTTTTTTTTTTTTTTTTTTTGACACGGAGTCTCACTCTGTTGCCCAAACTGGAGTGCAGTGGCGCAATCTCGGCTCACTGCAAGCTCTGCCTCCCGGGTTCACGCCATTCTCCTGCCTCAGCCACCCGAGTAGCTTGGACTACAGGCACCCACCACCACGCCTGGCTAATGTTTTTTGTATTTTTAGTAGAGACGGGGTTTCACCGTGTTAGTCAGGATGGTCTCGATCTCCTGACCTTGTGATCCTCCCGCCTCGGCCTCCCAAAGTGCTGGGATTACAGGCGTGAGCCACCGCGCCCGGCCCTACTTCTTCATTTCTTATTCACTCCCCAACCCCCTATGATCTTGCTTTCTATCTCCTCTGTTTGACTAAAACTTCTTTTCATCATGTTTCTGTAGAGGATTAACAATAATCATCATATGGATATTTTATCTTAGGTATAAGAAAGTATAGTAACTCAAATAGGTTTTTCAATCTACCATTGTTTTCATTAGTCAACATTATCTTAGCCAGTGAAGATGTGAACTCTACATTTTGTAATTCTGTGTTGTTTGGGTTTGAAAACCTTTGCTATAACCTGGGAATAAGTTGTCTTGGATCAGTTGCAGCCTCTTATGAACAAGAGTAAAGATGAAAAAGTTGAAAAATGTGTATTACCCTATAATTGCAACCCGAAATCTAGCTTATTTTTCATGTTTCACATGAAATAGATGTTTAACCTAGTAGTTCTCAACTTTAATATCCATATCAATCACCTATGGATCTTTTCAAAACGCAGATTCTCTGTGACATCAGGAAGACTGAAGAATAGGAGGTCCCAGTTTTCCCTCCCCTTCATAGAATGTTCAATTAGCAACTGTACACAGACAAAAACTCCTACATGAACACTTCAAAACTCATAATTAAGCCTGAGAAACCTGTGTGAACTAAAGAACCAAACAAAATGCCACATGAGAAGGGTAAAAAGAATAGTCTCACTTTGACCACATCACCTCTCCCTCTCTCCCAAGTCAGCACACCACTTAGAATTTTTCTAGGCCCACAGTTTCTACAGTAGGAAAAGAGAACTAGAGGTGGACATTCACGTTCCCTGCATTCCAAGATGCTTCCCAGGAAGCCTACTCTGGTCTCACCTTGGAAGGAGCATGGGGTAATAAAATGGCTAGACTACTATGGTCAGGTAGAAACAGAGCAGGAAGGCAGAGCTCATAGTGACAAACATGCAGATCTTGGTGGTAGCTCTATGTAACGGCCATCAGTGGTATGTGATTAGGGGTATTAGCCAACAGTGTAACAAACCAACAAAGTCAAGCTGGTTGCCCCTGGAAATAGGAAGTTCTACCTGGCTTGAATCCCTAAACAATCAGCCTCCATGCCAGCCCCAGATCCCATCACAAAGCCCAGGGAGGGGAGATGACCACAGCACATTTTGATAAAGTACAAGGGCTAGACCTGCCCCACTCAGAAGCCCAGACAGTAGTTTGGCTTAGTCTCAAAACCCACAACAGGGACCCAGCCAGGCAGGGAGATGCATATCACAGCCCATTTTTAGCACAGTATAGGGTCTAGAACTGCCTTACCTGGGGACTCGAACAGTGGTTCAACTCAGCCTCAAAATCATCCCCAAAGCCCACTCACAGAGAGAGATACCTGCCACAGTGCATTTTGGCAAAGTGAAAGGGCTATATATACCCCAACAAGGAATCTAAATGGTGGTTTGGCTCAATCTCAAAGCCCACCCCAATGTCCCACCCAGGCAGGAAGGCAAACATCAAATGTGCATTCCCACCAAGTATAGTAGTTTTACTCTCCATCTTGAGCAGTGTCTCCACCTAATTTTGTGAGTAAGCCTGCAACCCCAAACAACTGCAGAACTCAAATAGTGGTATCATTTAGCCAGGAAATACATCCTGTGGCCTGGCCCAGTCAGAGGCAATCACCATCCAAGCAAGCAATTTTGTCTGCTTGCAGAGCTCATTTAGTGGTCTTACCAAAAATCAGAGCCCAGCCAGTAGTCCCAGCTGAACTCAGAGCAAAGACAAAAGCTGAGCCATCAGGAGAACCTGAAAGCAGAAAGCAAGCTCTACTTTCCCAGGGTTAGTACCAGCTGACCAATCTAGAATCAAAGTCTAGACTAAATACTGAAAGTCTATCCCTGCCAACTAATACCTCCTCAAATGAACAGACGCCAGTGCAAGAATACAAGGATTGTGAAGAATTGGGGAATGATGACACCTCCAAAATAAACTAATAAAACTCCAACAATGAACCCTAAAGAAATGGAGATTTGCAAAATGACTGACAAAGAATTCAGAAAAGTCCTCTTTAAAAATGTAGTGAACTACAAGAATATAACAATAGATAATTAAATAAAAATTGGAAAATAATACACAAACAATATAAGCTTTTTGACAAAGAAATATAAATAATAAAAATATAGAAATCTTAAAGAATAAAATCACTGAAATGAAAGTGCAATAGATAGCTCTAACAACAGGCTCAATCAAGCAGAAGGGAAACAATCAGTAAGCTAGAGACAAAACATTTAAAATAATTCAGTCAGAGACCAGGCGCAGTGGCTCAAGCCTGTAATCCCAGCACTTTGGGAGGCTGAGGCGGATGGATCACGAGGTCAGGAGATCGAGACCATCCTGGCTAACACGGTGAAATCGCGTCTCTACTAAAAAATACAAAAAACTAGCTGGGCGAGGTGGCGGCGCCTGTAGTCCCAGGTACTCGGGAGGCTGAGGCAGGAGAATGGCGTAAACCCGGGAGGCGGAGCTTGCAGTGAGCTGAGATCGCGCCACTGCACTCCAGCCTGGGCGACAGAGCGAGACTCCATCTCAAAATAATAATAATAACAATAATAATAATAATAATAATTCAGTCAGAAAAAAATAAAAAGAATGTAAAAGAATAAAGACAGACTCTGGATATGAAGGAAAACTATTAAGACCTAATATTCATCTAATAGGAGTTTTCAGAAAGAAAAGAAATAGAAAAGAGACCAGAAAGCATATTTGAAGAAGAAATTCTAAAAAATTACCAAATCTGGAGAAAGTTGCTAACATCTAAATACAACAAATGCAGAGGTATGCAAACAAGTTTAAGCCAAATAGGAATTATCCAAGATGTATAGTAATCAAAATAACAAAAATTAAAGAAAAAGAAAACATTCTGAAAACAGCAAGTAATGAGAAGCACATCACATACAAGGGAATACCAAAATAGCTGTCACTGGATTTCTCAGCAAAAACCCAGGAGACGAGGAGAGAGTAGGATAATGTATTCAAAGTGCTGAAGGCCAACAAGACTACTTAACCCAGCAAAGTTGTCCTTGGCAAATGAGAGAAAAAAAAAACTTTTCCAGACAAACAAAAGCTATGGGAGTTCATTACCACTAAATATATCTTAAGAGAACCACTAAAGGGAGTTATTTGAGCTAAATTAAAAGGCTGCTAATTAAAAACATAAAACATATGAGAATGCAAACGCATTGGTATAAGAAATACAAAGTCATAACCAGAATATTCTAAGACTGTAATGACAATGTGTAAAGCAATTTTTTTCCTATAGTACAATGGTTAAAAGACAAACCTATTAAAACACATAGAGCAAAAATAGTCAATGGATACCCATTAGAAAATGATGTAAATTTTGACATCAAAAACATGAAATGTGGGAGAGGAGAAATAAAGTGTACAGATGTTGTTGGCAAATAGTGTACAGTTGTTGTTGCTGTCAGCTTAGAATAGTATATCACATAAAAATAAAGACTACAAACATCACCCAACACTACATAAGTACATGGAAATTAAGTGACTTGCTCCTGGATAACTTCTGGGTGAACAATGAAATTAAGGCAGAAATAAAAAAAGTCTTTGAAATAAGTGAAAACAGAGACAAAATATGCCAAGATCTCTGGGATGCAGCAAAAGCAGTGTTAAAAGAAAAGTTTATAGCACTAAACAATTACCTCAAAAAGTATATCTATATACTTTGAGATATATCTATATCTCAAATTAATGACCTAGCATCAAACAGAAGAGCTAGAAAAATTAAAACAAAGCTAGCAGGAAAAAAAATAACTAAAACCAGAGCAGATCTGAATGAAATAGACCAGAAAATTAATGCCAAGAATCAATGAAACCAAAAGTTGATTCCTTAAAAGGATAAACAAGATCGATGGGCTGCCAGCTATAGTAACAGAGAGAGAGAGAGAGAGAGAGAGAGAAGATTCAAATAACCACATTAAGAAATGACAAAGGCAACATTACAAATGATCCCAGAATACAGAATATCCTCCAATACTATTAGGAACCCACCTCTATGAACACAAACTACTAAATCTAGAGGAAATGGATAAATTTCTGGAAATAACCTCCCAAGATTGAATCTGGGAGAGATTAAAACCCTAAAAGACAAATATTAAGGTCCAAAATAGAAGCAACAATAAAAATCTACCAACCAAAAAAGTCCTAGACCAGATGGTTTCACAGCCAAATTCTACCAGATATACAAAGAAGAGCTAGAACCAATTCTACTGAAACTATTCCCAAAAATGATGAGAATGGACTCCTCCCTAACTCATTCTATGAAGGCACATCTCTTTGATACCAAAACCTGGCAAGTAAAAGTTTATAGCTACAAGTGCCTACACCAAAGAAGTAGAAAAATTTCAAATAACCTAGTGATGTATCTTTAAAAACTAAAAAAGCAAAAGCAAACAAATCCAAATTATTAGAAGAAAATAAATAATAAAGGTCAGAGTAGTAATAAATGAAATGGAAACAAAACATACAATACAGAAGATCAACAGAGAGAAAAGTTTGTTTTTTGAAAAGATAAACAAAATCAACAAAACTTTACCTAAGAGAAAAAGGGAAAAGACCCAAATAAATAAAATTAAGACATAAAACCAATACTGCAGAAATTAAAAGGATCACTTGCAACCATATGCCAATAAACTGGAAAATCCAGAGAAAAATAGATAAATTCTTAGACACATACAACCTACCAAGTTTGAGCCATAAAGAAATCCAAAATCTGAACAAACCAATAACAAGTAATGAGATCAAAGCCCTAATAAAAAGTCTGTCTGCAAAGAAAAGCCCAGGACACGATGGCTTCTCTGTTGAATTTTACCAGATACCCATAGAAGAATTAATACCAGTCCTACTCAAACTATTCCAAAAAATATAGGAACACAGAATACATCTAAATTCATTCTATTAGGACATTATTACTCTGATACAAAACCAGAAAGAGACATATCAACAAAAGAAAACTACAGACCAATATCCCTGATGAACACTGATGCAAAAATCCTCAAGAAAATACTAGCAAACTAAATCCAACATCACATTAAAAAATTAATTCACCATGATCAAGCGAGTTTTATTCCAGAAATGCTAGGATGATTCAACATATACAAATCAATAAATGTAATTCATCACATAAAGTTAAAAACAGAAACCATAGGATCATTTCAATGATGTTGAAAAAGACAACCATAAAATAGGAGAAAATATTTGTAAACTATCCATCTGACAAGGGATTAACAACCAGAATTTATAAGGAGCTCAAACAACTCAATAGGAAAAATCTGATCATCTAATTTTAAAATGGGCAAAAGATCTTGCTCAAAGGAAGACATATAAATAGCAAACAAGCATGTGAAAAAGTGCTCAACATCATTGATCATCAGAGAAATGCAAACCAAAACTACAAGATGAATCATCTAACCCCAGTTAAAATGGCTTATATCCAAAAGACAGGCAGTAAGAAATGCTGGCTAGGGGCAGGGCGCGGTGGCTCACTCCTGTAATCCCAGCACTTTGGGAGTCCGAGGCGGGCAGATCACAAGGTCAGGAGATCGAGATCATCCTGGCTAACACAGTGAAACCCTGCCTCTGCTAAAAATACAAAAAAAAAAAAAAAAAAAAATTAGCCGGGCGTGGTGGCGTGCGCCTGTAGTCCCAGCTACTCGGGAGGCTGAGGCAGGAGAATGGCATGAACCTGGGAGGCGGAGCTTGCAGTGGGCGGAGATCATACCACTGCACTCCAGGACCTGGGCAACAGAGCAAGACTCTGTCTCAAAAAAAAAGAAATTCTGGCTAGCATATGGAGAAAGGGGAACCCACTGTTGGTGGGAATATAAATAAGTACAATCACTATGGAGAACAGTTTGGAGATTTCTCAAAGAAAACAAAAATAGAGCTACCATATGACCCAGCAATGCCATTGGTAGGTATATACATAAAAGAAAGGAAATCAGGATATCTGAGAGATACCTGCATTCCCAAGCATACTGAAGCACTATTCACAATAGCCATGATTTGGAAGCAACCTGTGTGCCCATGAACAGTTGAATAAATAAAGAAAATGTGGTTAATATATACAATGGAGTAATACACAGCCATGAAAAAGAATGAGATCCTGTTATTTGCAACAACATAGATAGAACTGGAGGTTATTATGTTAAACAAAATAAGCCAGGGACAGAAAGACAAATTTTCCATGTTCTCACTTATCTGTGGGAGCTAAAACTTAAAATAACTGGATTCATGGATATAGAGAATAGAGTAATGGTTACCAGAGACTAGGAAGAATAGTAGGGTTAAGGGGAGGAATGGATAATGGGTATAAAAATACAGTTAAATGGGATAAATAAGATCTAGTATTTGATAGCACAACAAGGTGAATTTAGCCAAACATAATTCATAGTACATTTAAAAATAACTAAAAGAGCATAATTGCATTGCTCATAACACAAAGAAAGGGTAAATGTTTGAAGTGATGGATATCCCATTTACTATGATGTAATTATTATACACTGTATGCCTGTAGCAAAATATCTCATGTACCCCATAAACATATACAGTCACTGTGTACCCATAAAAATTAAAAAAGGAAAATATAAAATAAACAACCTGATATTACAACTCAAGTGACTAATAAAAGGAAAGCAAACTAAACCCAAAGTCAGCAGAAGGAAAGAAATAACAAGGATCAGAATGCAAATAAACAAAATAGAGACTAAAACTATAATAGAAAAGAACTCAATGTAATAAAGAGTATTTTTTCAGAAGGATAAACAAATCAACAAACCTTTAGCCAGACCAAGAAAAAAAGAGAAAGGACTCAAATATTAATACAATCAAAAGTGAAAAGGGAGACATTACAACTGATACCATAGAAACATAAAAGCTCATCAGAAAAAAAAAGCTTATAAGAAAGTATTATGAACAGTTGTACACTAACAAATTGAATAAAGTAGAAGAAATAAATAAATTCCAAGATACATGAAAGATACCAAGACTGAATCAAGAAGAAATAGTAAGTATGAACAGATCAAAAATGAGTAATAAGATTGAATTGTAATAAAGTCTCCCATCAAAGAAAAGCCCAGAATAGCTTTACTGTTGTATTCTACCAAACATTTAAATAATTAGCAATCCTCAACCTCTTCCCAAAAAATTCTAAGAGGAAGGAATACTTCCCAACTTTTTTTAAATGGCCAACATTACTCTGATACCAAAGACAGACAAGAACAAGAAAAAGAAAAGAAAAATGACAGATCAATATCCCTGATGAACGTAGATGCATGAATCCTCAATCAAATACTAGCACACTGAATTCAATAGCACATTAAAAAGATAACTTACCATGCTCAAGTGGATTTACCCCAAGGATGCAAGATGGATCAACATACATAAATCTATAAATGTGATATACAACATTAACAAAATGAAGCCCCAAAATTATATAATCATCGAATTAGATGCAGAAATAGCATTGGAAAAATTCAACATTGTTTCATGAAAAGATTCTCAACAGAGTTGGTTTAGAAGAAATATACTTCAACACAATAAAGACCATATATTACAAGCCTACAGCTCACATTATACTCAACGTACCCTCCAAATCTCAGGTTTAATTGTGATCCCCAATGTCAGATGGGGTGCCTGGTGGGAGGTGTCTGTGTTATGGGGGTGAATCCCTCATTGGATGGTGATGGTATCCAACCCAACCCTCATGAACAGGTTTGTATTTTACCTATAGTAGAGTTACCATTAGATCTGATGGTTAAAAAGAGTATGGAACAACACCCCCACACACACACAACCTTGCTCCCTCTCTTGCTATGTGACACACCTGCTTCTCCGTTGCTTTCTTCTATGAGTAAAAGCTTCCTTAGGCTTCAGAAGCTAAGCAGATGCTGATGCCATGCTTGTACTGCCTGCAGGACCATGAGCCAAATAAACCTCTTTTCTTTATAAATTACTCAATCTCAGGTATTCCTTTATATCAATGTAAAATGGACTAACACAAATGTTATTGGTGATTTATGCAATGGCCATTTTAAGGGTGTGGTGGGGGGAAGCCATATTTAAATATATTGGAGGTGAGGAAGACATGAGGAAAAGATGAAGATTCCTTACTGTCTTTTAAGTATGGCAGGCACGCTCCTGCCTCGTGGCCCCTATACATGCCATCTCCTCTACCTGGAATGCTCTTTTCCCAGATATTTATATTTCTTTCCCCCACACTCCCTTCAAATCTTTGACCAAATATCACCTTTTCAGTGAGGCCTTTCCTGACTAGCTATTGAAAATTCCACCCAGGGGAATTGAAAGATATTGGTTGAAAGATACAACATTTCAGCTAAACAGGATGAATACATTTGGAGATCTATTGTACAGCATGGTGACTGTAGTTAATAGTCATATGTTATACCATTGTCCCTAAATATCTGCAATATCTGGGGGCAATTGGTTCCAGGACTCCCCAAGGACACCAAAATTCTGGGATGTTCAAGTCCCTTATATAAAATGATATCATTTTATATTTGCATGTAACCTATGCATATTCTTCCATATACTTTAAATCATCTATAGATTATTTATAATACAAATAAAATATAAATGTTTTATACATAGTTGTTATACTTTTTTTTTATTGCTTTTATTGTATTTTTTGTGGGTTTTTTTCCTAATGCTTTCTATCCAGTTGGTTGAATGCCTGAATGTGGAACTCATGGAAACATAAGGCCAAAAGTATACTTGAAATTGTTAAAAGAGATTTTAAATGTTCTCTCACAGTAAAATGAAAGTATGTGGAAGTGATAAATATGTTAATTAGTTTGAATTAATCATTTCACCACATATACATATCAAAAAATCATCTTGTATGCCACAAATACATAGTTTTTTAATATAAAATAAAAAATACTCAATCACCTATTATAAAGCAAGCACGTATTGAACAAGTGCCAAGCTAACCTCACATACTGGATAATGAGTCCATGGAAAAGTCCTTGAGCCTTGCTTAAATGGGAAAAGACCCAAGTGACAGAGTAGCTCCCTGTGGAAAATTGTAACTGGTTTAAATGACAGCTTAAACTCCAGAATGTCTCACCAAACAGTCAAACATATCTCTGTAAGGACAGAAGTAAAACAATGCTAGTTTTGTGAATTGTTTTTTCTTCTCATGTGAATCTATATACTGTTTTTGTCAATTACATCTTAATAAGGCGGGGGGGGCGGGGAATGCACCTCTGCCAGCTCCCACACACACTCCTATTGACCTGACATTTCTAATTTTTCACCACGTTTACTCATCACTCCCTAACATACTATATAGTTTACTTATTTATTTACCACCTGTCTTCTCCCTTTGGAATGTAAGTTCCACATAGGAATTTTTGTACATTTTCTTCACTGCTATGTGCATGAGCATTTACAGTAGTCCCTGGAACATTCACAATCAATTGTTATTGATGGATTAACTAATCAGTTCTGAACATTAAAATATAAATATGAATAATATAAACATGTATAGTAAATTTTATACTTAAATGCCAATACTACTCTATGAATATAAGTATGATGAAAGGAAAAATTTTAAATGTTAAGTGGTTATATTGTATTCTTGTGGATACGTATGTTTTCTCAAATTTTTCTATAATAAACTTGTAGTTACACTTGTAAAATATCGAAAGTGAGTATTTGTTAAGATAAATGTACGTAAATAAATTTCATAATTTCTGAAATGGCCATTTCAGAGGTGGTGGGGAGGTGAGGAAGAGATGAGGACTCCCTGCTGTCTCAATCATGCCAGGCGTGCTCCTGCTTTGTGGCACCTATACATGCCGTCTCCTCTGCCTGGAACCCTCTTTCCCCAGACGTTTATGTTTCTTGCCTCCACACTTCCTTCAAGTCTTTATCCAAATATCACCTTTATGAGATTTCTGAATTTTTTATTCATCTATAACATACAAAAAGTACATTGTACAAATCATAAGTATATTGCTCAATGAGTTGTTAGCAACTGATAACTCCTGTGTAAAGGTACCCAGTTCAAGAAACTGAATGCTATCAGCATCCCAAAATCCCAACCTTTTCAGTGAGGCTTTCCCTAACTACCTACTGAAAATTCCACCCAGGGGACATGGGGAGGCATTTGTCAAAGGGTAAAATGTTTCAGCTAAAAAGGATGAATAAGTTCTACTGTACACCTTAAGAGAGATTAACCTTAAGAGAGATCTCAAAAAGGAAAAGAACTCACAGAAAAATTGCTGTAAAGGCTATACATGAAAGGGGCAGAAGGGAGGTGGAGGGAGTGCAGAGAGCTGTGGGCTGAGTCTGAGCCTCAAGGCTGTTTCAGCATAAAATACTACAAAGACTGTTGATAAGCAAGCCTGTCCCCCATTTACTAAGCTTAGGCAATTAACTTTATGTATCAAAATTTTATTACTGCCCAACCCTGATTTAAGGACTCAACACTCTGACTTGAGAAAACCTACAGTACAAAAAGTTACCTCAAAGGTGGATGAGAATCTCTAAGGAGCTCAAATATATGTCTTCAATGTGTTCTAATTGCAAGTTACTTACAATCTGGCAAAACATATTGGGAGAGAGGAGTAGTAGAATGGTAAAAGTCAAACCTAACTTCAAAATATTGTAAATTATGGCTCTAAGATCATTCTTAACGACCCAATATGTGCAATGAGGCTCTTCTCTTCCTCCTCCAAGTTACAGACGGAAACACGAAAGACTAAGCCATTCACATTACCCGAGGGAAGGTAGAGGGAAAGGGCAGTCCAAGTGTCCTGACCTGTACTGCTCACAGGGGAGGCCTGGCCCACCAGTAAGTCTGGATACTTCCAAACCTATTCTTACATAGAAACAATATCTGGGGACCATTTCATTCCAATTGGTTTTGGGTCCTAGTTTCTGCCCAGTGGTCAAATCCAGAAACCCGGTCAGGACCTAGTTTCAATGAGTGGCTCTGAGCTTAGCTAATTAATGGCTTCCTGGCCCAAGAAAGGTTTCTTGTTTTTGTTTGTTTAATTAATTGTTTGCTATTGCACTAAAATACATTGTCTTACCTGACAATGAGTGAGCTCAGGATTATCTTGGCACATTTGGTTATGTGGTTTGAGTCCTCCCAGAGTGTTACTGTCTACTAGCTACCCATTAAAGTTTAATAAGGTGGAAGACAATGAGCTTGCTAGAGATGTCACAGAGCCTTTGTTGCCATGGCAATAATTGTTGGACCAGAACACAGAGAAGAATGTAAGAGATAAGAAAGAGAAAATTGCAGGAAAAGCTGAAGCATAATAGATTTTTTTTAAATAGTCTCTAAAATTATAATAGAGTAATGTGTTTAAACTTGTGGGAAAAACTACTTTATGAGAAAGGCTAATTTTCCAACATCATCTTAAAGAGATATGGTTTTATGGAAGAATGGTTTCTAAGCTACACTTCAATTTTTTTTTTTTTTTTAAGGCGGAGTCTCGCCCTGTCACCCAGGCTAGAGTGCAGTGGCATGACTTCTGCTCACTGCAATCTCCACCTCCCAGGTTCAAACGATTCTCCTTGCCTCAGCCTCCCAAGTAGCTGGGATTACAGGTGCCCACCACCATGCCTGGCTAGTTTTTTGTATTTTTAGTAGACAGGGTTTCACTATGTTGGCCAGGCTGGTCTCGAACTCCTGACCTCATGATCCACCAGCCTCGGCCTCCCAAAGTGCTGGGATTACAGGCGTGAGCCACCATGCCTGGCCTACATTTCATTTTAAAATAAAAGTAAACAAATTGGATTAATTTGGAAGCACACTGACTATTATAATACCAAGAAGTTCATATGAAGGCTGATAGCCATTAAAATGGCAGAAATTCAACCGAATTTTTAATAGATGATTGAGTTAGTGAGAAATAGTTTTGATGTGCAGTATGAAACCCCAAATATTCCAGGGGCTCCTGCAAAGTGTAAACTTGGAGTATCCTTGACTTAGAACTGAAAGAACAGCAGGATTGGAGGTGGGTGAAAGAAAGAACCTAGTGATCTAGGTAATGTCACTTTGGACAACATTTGCTCTAAATTGCTCCCAGCATCAGTGGGTAGAGCTTGGGAGGAGTGAGTGTGTATTTCAAAGGCCGGGGCTTCAGTCCGTGTGAATGAGACAATGAGGATTATCCTGCCCCCCTTGTGCTTCTGAGCCAATATGCCAGGGCTTGAAGAGGAGAGGAAGGAAATGAAGAAGTCACAGAGTGCCTGACTGAAGAAGCAAAGTGCAGAAACACATCCTCCTCCCTCCTCCCTATAGAAGTCAACCTCCCCCCAGACTGCCCATCACTCTCAGCATGGGATGGCAGTGTATTTACTTAATTAGCTAAAAGTGAATAGAGCTTAAAGTTTAGTCCTTAGGTAGGATTTTGCTGACATAGACTTCCTAGGACTTTTGTTCTATCGGAGTGGCCTGTTGCACTGTGAGCTTCTCGTGTCAAAGGTTAATGAATCTCGTCTCTCCAGAGTCTAATGTTCCAATGCATGTTCATTTAACCAGGCTGTTTATTACGTGTAGCGGTTTAGTGACAAGATTATTTAAGAAAAAAAGCCCCAAAGATAACTTACATTGTTGATCAGAGTAAATTAAAGGCATAAACATTTAATAATACCTAGAAGCCATATTCAGAATAGATATAATTTTTACTAGTTATTCTAATCTTTTGAAAGAAACATCACAATTAGAAATGAAAAAGGCCATGTTACCACTGACCCCACAGAAATAAAAAATAACCATCAGAAACTACTACAAACACCTCTGCGCACACAAACTAGAAAACCTGTGAGAGATGGGTCACTTCCTGGACACACCAATAACGTGCTCCAAAATTGCATCCGTAATAAATAGCCTACCAACCAAAAAATACATATATTTTTAAAAGCTCAGCACTAGATGGATTCGCAGCCAAATTCTACCAGATATGCAAAGAAGAGCCAGTACCATTTCTGCTGAAATGATTCCACAAAACTGAGGAGGAAGGACCCCTGTGCAACTCATTCTATGAGGCCAGCATCATCCTGATACCAAAACCCAGTAGAGACACAACAACAAGAAAAAATGTCAAGCCAGTATCATGGATAAACATTGATGTAAGGCAGCTTGTGATTAGTATCATGACAAAGACACAAAGATGGTAAAATAAAAATGCAAGGATGGGGCCGGGCGCGGTGGCTCACGCCTGTAATCCCAGAACTTTGGGAGGCCGAGGCAGGCAGATCACGAGGTCAAGAGATAGAGATCATCCTGGCCAACATGGTAAAATCCTGTCTCTACTAAAAATACAAAAATTAGCTGGGCGGGGTGGCACATGCCTGTAGTCCCAGCTACTCAAGAGGCTGAAGCAGGAGAATTGTTTGAACCTGGGAGGTGGAGGTTGCCGTGAGCTGAGATCATGCCACTGCACTCCAGCCTGGGGACAGAGCAAAACTCCATCTCAACAACAACAACAACAACAAAAATGCAAGGATGGAAAAGGTGCTTTGGTTAGGGGAAAAGGGGAAAACATTCCAGGGGAAAAAAAAAATGTCTTTTGAACTGGACCTTGAAGGAGGGTTTTTACAGGTGTAGATGGAGATAAATAGAATTCCAAATACAGAAAATGGTCACAAAGAAGAGAACATAGAAAACTGAAGCTATTCAGAGAATGAAATGTTGTCGACTGTCTAGTTTATCTGTAAAAGAGAGTAGGGAAAGATAACACCAGGAAAATAATTTGAAGTCAATTTGTGGAGAACTTGGGAACTTGAAATCATTGACAGCTTTTGAGCAGACAACAAGATCAAAGCTATGTTTTAGGAGTTTCTAAGTGTTATGACTAAGTGATAATAAAGGTCTGAATAAACATTTTCCTCGTTAGTCTCTCCAAGTGGAAGTTTGCTTTTAGACAGATGTGTGTGGTCCTAGGGCATACATCCCTGATGTTCTCAACTACTTCACAGCACTTGGTAGGAGCATTCACTCACACACGAGTGTTCAATTACACTGTGTCGGCACCTAAATGCCATGAAGTAAAAAGAGAAGGGACACTAATCAATAAAAGTAAATACTTCTCTCATATTAAGTGGGAAGTCACATGTTCCTCTGAAGTATCTCTGTCAATTAACTTAAATGTTGCTACTTCTTACACTGTCTTCTCATATCTAAAGAATTCTGGGCCGGGCACCGTGGCTCAGGCCTGTAATCCCAGCACTTTGGGAGGCCGAGACGGGTGGATCACGAGGTCAGGAGATCGAGACCATTCTGGCTAACACGGTGAAACCCCGTCTCTACTAAAAAAATACAAAAAACTAGCCGGGCGTGGTGGCGGGTGCCTGTATTCCCAGCTACTCGGGAGGCTGAGGCAGGAGAATGGCGTAAACCTGGGAGGCGGAGCTTGCAGTGAGCTGAGATCTGGCCACTGTACTCCAGCCTGGGCGACAGAGCGAGACTCCGTCTCAAAAAAAAAAAAGAATTCTGCCAAAAAAGTGCCATCCTTCTAAAAGTTATTTCTAAATTCTATAAGTTTTTATTCAATATGCTACAATGTTGGAACCTCAGTATTTTCCTCACTGGGCTCTATATCCTCCAACATATGCACAGTAACACCTAAATTGTTCCTAAACATTATGTCAGAACTTTGGGTGACATATTTTGTATCTTATTTCTCCTTAGACTGTGTCTTCCAGAAGATTTTTTGGAATCTGTCTGGTGGGCAAGCTCTTTGTAAATAATGATGCCTTAGAATAGTTGTCATTACTCTTTACTGATTCTTCAGAGAATATGTAATCATTAACTTTTAAAGATTCATTGGCTTGAAAGATAACCTTCCTAATGCTATAGAGGCTACATCCCAGGAGAATGTGAGTTTTATAAAGTGCATTTTTAATTTTGGGGCCACAGTAAAACTCTGTCCAGCTGGAGGCAGAATATGGTTTATAAAATAAATTATTTAGAGATTTGGTTCATGTGATGGCTTCACCTTTTGAGCACTGCTAAGAATCATGACACTCCTGTGTCAATCCCTTTTCATTCCATAATTTCTCAATGTTGGTTTATTAATGATTCTGGTTGGAAGCCTATTAAAGAGACATATATTACTAAAAGAAGCACAAACATAGCTTCTAGCTAGTCATACCAAAAGACTTCCCAGAACACTGGTATAGAGAGCAAGTTGAAAGAAAAACTTTTGAAAATTTGTGTTTCTGCTCAAAATGTAAGCCCTCTTGACATCTAGGACTCACATCCCTCCATATTTCTGAGGAAAAAAAAGTTTTTCTCAGGTAACTCAAATCCCTAAAGCATTTTTATAATAAGGTAGGAGGAAGGAAGTTTACCTACAACAAAAAAAGTGCTTGATTTCTGTCATTTAGTAAAAATTTTTCAGTTTTACAAAAAGCATATAAGGAAAATCAATCTCAAAATTTTATGAAATACCTTCAAAAATAAAGTTTAATGTCTAGATCTTTGCACACTTTTGTACATAATGACTGAATCAATATGATATTGATTTTATCAATATAATAATCACTATATCAGTTTATGAAATTAAGGTAAAAGATTAATCCCCTAGTCCCCCACCCCCGAAAAGCCCCCAGTGTCCGATGTTCCCCTCCCATGTCCATGTGTTCTCATTGTTCAACTTTTCTGTCCTTGTGATAGTTTGCTGAGAATGAAGGTTTCCAGTCTCATCCATGTCCCTGAAAAGGACACGAGCTCATCCTTTTTTATGGCTGCATAGTATTCCATGGTGTATATATGCCACATTTTCTTTATCCAGCCTATCATTGATGGGCATTTGGTCTGGTTCCAAGTCTTTGCTATTTTGAACAGTGCTGCAATAAACATACTTGTGCATGTGTCTTTATAGTAGAATGATTTATAATCCTTTGGGTATATACCCAGTAATGAGATGGTTGGGTCAAATGGTATTTCTAGTTATAGATCCTTGAGGAATTGCCACACTGTCTTCCACAATGGTGGAACTAATTTACACTCCCACCAACAGTGTAAAAGCATTCCTATTTCTCCACATCCTCTCCAGCATCTGTTGTTTCCTGACTTTTTAACGATAACATGTGCAGAAAGCTGAAACTGGATCCTTATACAAAAGTTAACTCAAGATAGATTAAAGACTTAAGTGTAAGACCTAAACCCATAAAAACCCTAGAAGAAAACTTAGGCAATACCATTCAGGACACTGGCATGGGCAAAGACTTCATGACTAAAATAGCAATGGCAACAAAAGTCAAAATAGACAAATGGGATCTTATTAAACTAACGAACTTCTGCACAGCAAAAGAAACTATCATCAGAGTGAACAGGCAACCTACACACTGGGAGAAAATTTTTGCAATCTATCCATCTGACAAAGGGCTAATATCTAGAATCTACAAAGAACTTAAACAGATTTACAAGGAAAAAAAAAAAAGAAAACCATCGAAAAGCGGGCAAAGGATAAGAACAGACGCTTCTCAAAAGAAGACATTTATGCAGCCAACAAACACATGAGAGAAAAGCTCATCATCACTGGTCATTAGAGAAATGCAAATCAAAACCACAAAGAGATACCGTCTCATGCCAGACTGGAGATTCTGCATTTCTAAAAGTCTCCAGCTGATACTGATGTTGCTGGTCAATAGACCATACTTCATGTAGCAATGGTCTAGTCATGACCTAGTTAAAATGTCCAAGGAGACAAGTTCCTGAACAAGAAAGCCTCGGGAATATCTCTACCTCACCGACATAATGACAGAAAAAAATAAGAATTGGGAGTGATTCTTAAAAATCAAATGCTTCTCTCTCAAAGTCAGGTTAAGGGGTAGACATTGCCTGATTTCTATTAAATCCTACTAAGATTCTGCCAGATAGTAGAAAACATTGTAATACAAATTGAAAACCATCTTTATTCCTGTTACTTATCCATTTATACCTTACGCTATACCTTACCTATACACTGTGCACTGGGATGTGTGGTACTAATCAGGGATACATGGTGACCTAAACTAGACCTGGAACACTCTTGTGGAGCTTATGATCTACTACAAATCCTAAACCCTGAATAAAATAGCCAGGTAAATAAATGCCAAATTAATCATTCAGTAAGTGTTATAAAGGAAAGGTACGTTAAGGCCTAACATGATTCAATGGAGGTGGTGCAGGGAACTTTGTCTCACTCTTCATAGCATAAAAGTCGTCTTGAGAAAGGAATGCTTGAGTTAAGACCCCCCAAAAATGAATAACATAGTTTAGATAAAGGGAGATGAGGGTGAAAAGTGGATTTCAGGCACAGAGAATAGACTATGACATGATTTCATCTCCTTCTTGAAACAGTAACTCTGGCCATGGTAGCGAAGAGTTTAGAGAAGGACAAGGGCAAATGTGAAACTAATTATGAGGCAAGTATATTTGTTTTTGTTTTTTGTGTATTTTTGCAAGACAGGATGAATTTTATTCTATTTTTAAAAGAAACAAATTTATCTTTTTCTTTGGAAGACTTCTAGTAAAGAATAAAAGTCATGACATATTAATCCTCAAAATTGTTATTGTTGCTCAAAAAAGAAACTCAAAAACTAAAATTGGATCCAATCAACCCAGATAAAACACTGAAAATTATGAAACTTTTGCTCAAGATACAGTGATAAGTGCAGAAAAGCAGCAACTATTTAATCATGCCCAGCAAAAATGTGCAGTGTCCTCCAATGGCCAAACACACTCCGGGTGGTGGCCATGGGTGAAGAGGAAGAGGACTGGGGTTTTCTATGGGGTGATGACAGTGTTTTGGAGCTTGACAGAGGTGGTGGTGGCACAACACTGTGAATGTGCTGAATGAGGCAAGTATATTTGAAAAAGAGGGTGGCGGTCAACCTCTGCAGGTAGAGGTGGTGGTGGAAATGGAAGGAAATGCATATTACTACATATTCGGGAAGTAAAATGTATGTAAAGATTGGAAATGGAAGTGGAAGGTTAGGAAGATGGTCACAGATACCTTGCCATGGTGCCTCACCCTAATACTTCAGGGCATGCCAGCCTGACTTCCAGCACTCACCCTCGCGTTTCCTTACCTGAGGGCTTTCTCTGATCACGGAAGCTGCTTTTGCTGTCCCTGCTGCAGGTTGGGCATGCTGAGGAATCAATGCCACTAGGAGACAGTCCATAACTAATGACTATCAGAAACTGGTGTACAAATACCCTTTACTTCTCAGCACGCTTCTGAGATGAGTTTTCTACACTGGCTCTCAGAGTTATTCCAAGGTTAATCTCCAGTTATCCATTCTGGTAACTGCTTCATAGTTCACTCTTTATAAGGGTCTTTGCCCCACTTCCCAGTTCTCCTACCAGAGATTCTGATTCCTACCAAATGAATCACCTGCAGGTGAATCCTAGTCTCTGGATCTGCTTTCAGGATAGCACTGTAGTCAGATGAATGGGAATCCATTCTCTTAGAAATGCAAGAAGAGAATATGGTTTGGGAAAGTTCATTAGATCAGTTTTGGAGTTGAGTATGAGGTGCCTGTGAAACATTCAAGTAAAACTATCATCCAGCAGTCAAATATTAATACCATGTAGCAGTTGTCATCTGGAATTCCTAGGATGCAATTTGTATTAATAATTTTATATACTCATTGGCAAATAAGTAAAAATAACCAAAGCTTTGGAGAAGAAAATGACCTAGAGGATAGTATAGCATTGAAAGATGTGAAGGCCTGGAACTCAGCCTTGCAGAGCTTCAGAGTTTAATGGCCAATTAGAGGAAAACAAGCCCACAAATTAAATAGAGGAGTTGTAGCCAGAAAGGTGGGAATTTTCTGGGAAATCAGGAGGGAAAGTAGAGTAGAGTTGTCACTGAAGCCAAAGGAAAAAAAGTGTTGGAACAGCAGTGCTGAATTCTGCTGAGAAGAAATGTGTCTTGAAAAAAAAATGTATGTAAGACTTAGAGACGTGAATGTTATTGGTGATTTCTGCACTGGCCATTGCAGGGGTATGATGGGGAGGGAACCATATTTAAATATATTGAACATGAGGTGGACATGAGGAAGAGATGAGCTTTTCTTGCTGTCTGTTAAGTATGCCAGCCATACCCCTGCCTCGTGGCACCTATACATACCATCTCCTCTGCCTGGAATACTCTTTCGCTAGATATTTATATTTCTTGCCCCAACACTTCCTTCAAGTCTTTTCCCAAATGTCACCTTTTCAGTGAGGCCTTCCCTGACTAGCTTTTGAAAATTATACCCAGTGGGCATGGGGAGATATTTGTTAAAGAGTTCAAAGTCTCAGCTAAACAAGATCAATGAGTTCTGGAGATCTGCTGTATAGCATAGTGACTGTAATTAATAATTACATATTGTTCAGTTGTCTCTTGATATCTAGGGGAGACTAGTTCCAGGACACCCTGGAGACCACAAAATCAGCAGATGCTCAACCGCCTCGTATAAAATGGCACAGTATTTGCACATAACCCACACACATCCTTCCATGTAGTTTAAATAATCTCTACATTACATATACTAGCTAAGACAATGTAAATGCTACAAAAAGTTGTTATACTATATTTTTAAATTTGAATTTTTTTTATGTTGTTATTTTTATTTTTTTCTAAATATTTTCCATCCGTGATTGATTGAATATGCAGATGCAGAGCCACAAATACTAAGGGCCAACAGCATACTTGAAAATTGCAAAGAGAGTTGATCTTAAATGTTCTCACAACAATAAAATGGCAAGCATGTGAGGTGACAGATATGTTAATTAGTTTGATTTAACCATTTTGCAGTGTATACATATATCTAAAAAGCACCTTGTATACCGTAAAGGTATACTATGTTTTGCAATTTTACCTTAATTAAACTGAGGGAAAAATGTACCCCTGCCACCTCCAACACACACTTCCTATTGACCTGACCCTTCTAATTTTTCTCCATCTTTACTCATCACCCCCCCAGCATGCCATATAGTTTATTTACCCCCTGTCTTCCCCCATTTGAATATAATATGAACAAGTCAGGAATTTTTATCCATTTTGTTCACTGCTGTATTCATGAGTATTTAGAGTAGTGTCTGGAATGTTAACAATTATTATTGTTGAATTAACTGATCAATTATTAATATTTTAAAAATATAAATAATATAAACACCTATTAAATTTTGCATTTAAATGCCATTATGAGCCTGACTATAAATATAAGTATAGATGGAAGGGGAAACCTTAAATGGTTTTATGCTTATTTTTTTTGTTTATATGTTTTCTCACATTTCTCTACAATAAACTTCTACATTTGTATAATATTGAGAGTAAATATTTCTTAAGAAAAATTAACCTTAAGAGAGAGCTTGAAAAAATAAATAATTCACAGATAATTGCTGTGAAGGCTACGCATGGAAAGGGCAGAAGGGAGGTGGAAGGAGGGCAGAGAGCTGTGAGCTGAGTCAGTCTCAAGGCTTTTTCAGCATGAAACTCAGCAAAGACAATTGTTAAAAAGGCCTGCCCCCCACCGCCCCTGCTGTTCACTAAGCTTAGGCAATTACCTTAGTGTACCAAAGTCTTTTCACAGCCCAGCATATACTGATTTAAGGACTCAACACTCTGACTTGATAAAACCTAAAATACGAAGCTACCTCAAAGGTGGGTGAGACTCTAAGGAGGCTCAAATATATAGTCCTCAATTCATTCTCATCTGAAATTAGTTACAATCTGATACAACATATTAGGAAACAAGAACAGGAGAATGGTAAAAATCAAACCTCACTTCAAAAGATTATAAATTATTGCTCTCAGATTACTATTAACTAACACAATATGTACAGTGAGTCTCTTCTCTTCCTCTTCCCAAATACAGAAGAGAACATGAAAGACTAGGAGCCACACACATTACCCCAGGGAAGGCAGAGTGAAAGGGCAGTCCGGGTGTCCTGAACTGCACCGCTCACGGAGGGGGCCTGTCCCACAACCAGCCGGGCTATTTCAATCTATTCTTACCTGACAAAAAGGATCTGGGGGACTTGGCTCCACTGTAGGTGGGCAATTTTATTCCAACTGGTTTTGGGTGCTAGTTTTCTGCCCAGTGGTCAAATTCAGAAACCCAATCAGGACCTAGGTCTCCATCTGGAGCTCTTAGGTTAGCTAATTAATGGCATCTTGGTCCTCAAGGAAGGGTTTGTTGTTTTTGTTGGCGTGTTTGATTGGCTGTTTGCCATTGCATTAAAATTCTTTGTCTTACCCAGCAATTGATGAGTTCAAGGCTATCCTGGCACGTTTGGTGACGTGGCTTGAACCCTCCCAGAGTGTTACTGACTGAGATTAGCTACTAACCAAAGTTTAGTGAAGAGAAGACAATGAGCTTCTGAGCTTGCTGGAAATGTCACAGAGGCTTGGTTGCCATAGCAGCGATTGTCAGATGAGAGCACAGAGAAGGGTGTAAGAGAAAGGAGAGAAAAACTTGCAGGAAAAGCTGAAGCATAATATTATAGTAAAATATATATATATAATATATTATATATAAGTATTTAAACTTTAGACTTTATGTATGTATTATAGTATACATCTTATATTATATATATATATACTGGCTAAACTTACAGTAGAGTAATGTGTTGAAACTTGAGGGGAAAATCACTTTTTGAGAGAGACTGGCTTTCCAGCATTTTCTTGGAGAGATGTGGTTTCATGGAAGAATGGTGTCTGAGCTACATTTTGTCTTATTCTAAAGGTAAAAGGAATGGGACTGATTTGGAAGCACATAGACTATTGCAATATCAATACCAATACCAGACTATTGTAATACCAATTTATAAAAGGAAACTAGGTATCCATTAAAATGGCAGAAAATCAACAGGTATTTTCTGTAACAGATCATTGAGTTGGATGTGAAATGGTTTAAAGCTTTAAATACTCCAGGGGCTCCTGCAAAGTGTAAACTTAGCGTTGCCTTGAATTAGCACTGAAAGGACAGCAGGATTGAGGGAAGAAAGAAGGAATCTAGTCATCTAGTAATATGACTCTGGATGATGTTTGCTCTAAATTGCTCCCAGCATCAGTATGTGGAAGGTGGGCAGAGTGTGTGAACTTCAGAGCCCCTGCAGGGTTTCAGTTGGTTTGAATAAAATGATGAGGGTTATCCTGCCCCCTTGTGGCTATGGGCCAACATGCCAGGGCTTGGAGAAGGAAAGGAAGAAATTAATGAATCACAGAGTTGCCTGACTGAAGAAAGAAAGTTCAGAAACACATCCTGTTCTCTCTTCCCTACAGAAGTCAACTTGCCCATCACTTGATTAGCTAAAAGTGAATGGGGCTTAAAGTTCAGTCCTTGAATGAGATTTTGCTTATATAGCCCTCCTAGGACTTTTGTCCTGTCAGAGTAGCTTATTGCACGCTGTGCTCCTTGTGATCAAAGGTTAATTAATCTTGTCTCTCCAAAGTCTAAAGTTTAAATCCTTATTCATTAAATCAGGCTGTTTATCAAGTACAGTGCTTTACTAATGAGATTATTTCAGAAATAAGCAAACAAAACAATAAGACGTATGCGGTATGTTTTTTTGAGACAGGGTCTTGCTCTGTTATCCAGGCTAGAGTGCGGTGACACAATCACAGCTCACTGGAGCATTGACCCTGTGGCTCAAGTGATCCTCCTACCTCAGCTTCCCAAGTAGCTGGGACCACAGGTGTACACCACCACGCCCAGCTAGGTGTTTTTATGTTCGTTTGTTTGTTTTATTTTGCAGAGATGGAGGTCTCCCTAGGTTGTCCAGTCTGGTTTCGAACTCCTGGGCGCAAGTGAACCTCCCGCCTTGGCTTCTCAAAGTGCTGAGATTATGGGCATGAGCCACTACACCTGCCCAATATTGTTGACCAGAGTAAAGAAAAGGCATAAACATTCAGTAACAGTTATAAGCCATATTCAGATTAGCTATAATTTTCACTAGAACCATGCCAATCTCTTGAAAGATAAAACACCAAACCAAATGTAGCCAAATCTAATTGCTTCACCTCTGAATTATTTTTTTAATCACTTGAAAAGGGTAATGGTTCCCTCACATTTTGTATGTAAAATCTACTGGCACAGAGCCTGGCTAGGGGAAGGCTCAGAAACTTGAATGCTAAATAGAATCCCAGGTGATTCTTACACACACTGAAGTATAAAGGTCACTGGACCATTCTAGTGACCATGGGTCCCCTCTGGTTGGCCCGTAGGTGTAATGTAGGGGAACAACTTTCAAACTACCACATCTGAGGAATAAGAGGAGGTTGGAAGGTTACTTTTAGCTGGTGATTGGGAAAGTACTCAAATTTGAGATTTGTGAAAGTTCATTTTAGTTATCACAAATGAAAGAAGAAGCACACATGAGGAAAGGAGAGCTCCAGGGCTCCATGATAATTCAGCATGCCACAAGAGAACACGCAGAGACAATTAAATGAAATCACAACAATGATAGATGAGCAAGATAAAAAAATATTGAAATAAAGATATAGAAATTTTACAAAAAGAAACAATTAGAAATTCTGGAGCTAAGAATTCTATGACCGAAATAAAAAATTCACTCAGGGGGTTCAAAAGTAGACTAGAGCAAACAGAAGAAGGAATCAGCTCATCCAGACACTAGTCATTTGAAATTATATAGACAAAGGAGCAAAAGAAAAAAGAATAAAAAGAGCAAATGAACCTATGGACTTAAGGGACATCATAAAGTGAAATAATATACCAATCACAAAAGTTCCAGATAGAGGAGAGAAAAATAAGAAAATTATCTTTTTTTCCGGAATGACTATCTTCTTGAGGTAGATGATATGTCAGAGAAGATTGTTACTTTTTTCTGAAATTACAAATAGTAATATCTGATTTGGGGGGTCATGACTAACGGAATCCCAACATAAATATCATTAATTTTACATATGTGCCTGCGCATGTGTGTGCATAAGGAATTGTACCAAAGAGGCCAGGTGGTCATCATCAAAGTGACAAAGAATCAATAGAAGTTTTCCATAAGCAGGTCATTGGGGAAGGAGGTTAAAGAAGATTCTCCAACTGCAATATGAAAGCATTAGCAAGCCACAAAGTCTAAATTCACCAGAGGTGTTTCCAAGATGGAAGATTAGAGTATCTTCAAGTTTCTACTTGGAGAAAACACAGGATGTGGAGACAGCAGTAAAAGGACCTGGCTAATGCTACTCAGAGACGTATTCATCCAAAGTTACTCCCAGCAGCAACTGGTGAATGACTAGACTGCTTCCAGTATCACTGCCTTTGTCAGCTTGGATTAGATACATTCTGGCTGCATCCTACCGCTTCACTTCTTAGCTCTGCTTAAATAACCAAAGAAAAGAGAGACAGAACATAAAGCAAGTTATAGAGAGTCTAACAGAATATAACATCTGAAACTGGTATGACTTCCACCTTTCTATGAACTATGCCCAAAAGTTCAAATGCACAACATTTTCAATGCAGGATACTACCATGGGTCTACATAAGCAGCAAAGAAGAACAATGATCTAAGGCTTTCCCTCTCACGGGCTGTTGCTGAAACTGCTGAAACTGTTGCCAAAGTAGCTCATTACCCTGAAAGCTTCTTGTGGGCAATCGTCATTTTGAATAAATCTTTGTCAAAATGAGGACTCATTTTTCAGTAAAATTTGTTGTACCTAAATAAGCAGGAATTTAAGCCATAGTCATGGGCTATTGAACAAATTTATCAGTGTTTAAAATGATATATATTTAAAGAAAAGAAGCCAAAATTGTATTAATAGAAGTTTTCCACAGTGTCCAAAAGGCATAATAATGACCAGAAAAACATAACAAGTGGAAGACATCAGAAGATTAAATATATTAGACTCCAGATATCCTATTTGTGAAAAGAAAATAAACCAAATTAAATTATAGCCATATCTAAACTCTTACTGTCTGTAAGCTTCTGTTTAATCATTTTTAAATGATACAGCTGTCTTCAAAAGAATTTTGTGACTATTAGATTATGTATGTAGAATCTACTGGTACGGTAATTAGCACATAATAGAAACTAAATACAATCATTTCAACATGAAAAAACCTGGACAGAGTGTTTACACCCATTGGGTCAGAGAAAATATAATTTTTAAAAAGAACATGGCCAGGCGCGGTGGCTCACGCCTGTAATCCCAGCACTTTGGGAGGCCGAGGCGGGCGGATCACAAGGTCAGGAGATCGAGACCACGGTGAAACCCCGTCTCTACTAAAAATACAAAAAATGAGCCGGGCGCGGTGGCGGGCGCCTGTAGTCCCAGCTACTCGGGAGGCTGAGGCAGGAGAATGGCGTGAACCCGGGAGGCGGAGCTTGCAGTGAGCCGAGATCGCGTCACTGCACTCCAGCCTGGGTGACAGAGCGAGACTCCGTCTCAAAAAAAAAAAAAAAAAAAAAAAAAAACATGGACTCCTTGGGACAAGGTATGAGAGAAGGCTCTGAATGTGATATTAGACCCCAGGTGTTCTTATACTCACACTCACACTGGAAGCAACTGGGCGGTACCAGCGGGCATCAGTTCCTGCTCCAGAAGTCTACAGCAGGAGTACAGGAGACCAAATTTTAATACTACTACACTGAGTGACAAAGCTGGCAGGGAGGTAACTCTCAGTGGGTGACTGGGAAGGTACGCAGGATATAGGGATTTGTTAGTGGATTTTAACTGTCACTTCATGAAATATATATGATGGAATGGGAACTCCAAGAGCCTGAAGCACTTGATGCCATCCAAAACGGGCCTGTTTTTTCTTAATCCAGAGCCACCCTGGAGGTGCCAGGTAGGCAGCAAGCCAGTAGGGCCATGACTAGGTAACAGTATCACCAACGGATTCAAGAAGGCCCTTTCACCTCTGAGTTTATCACTGGAAGTAAAACACACTGGGGGACTGAGTGATGCACTGTGATTGTCCCCACTGCTCCTAAGGGATGCCCTCAAGGGACAATCTGTGCCCAAAAAGGAATGCAGAGTAAAAGGAAAGGAACATTTCCTGACATTCTACTCCTTTTTGTACAACAGCTAAAGAGAATTGTTCGCGAAGCTCAAACTGTGACAGGTATCCCCAAGAATCCAAAATGCTGCACAGTTAAGAGGGTGTAGGTGGGAGCCCAGTGATTGCTGGCTGATATTTCCACTGAGTGTGTAATCTTGCTAAAACACTGGGATACGAACTTTTCTTTATATTTATTTATCAATATATATTTATTACAATGTAGTATATAAAATAATATATAATTGTTTCATAAGGTTTCCCTTCCTCCTTGCAGGCATCTGAAATGTCTATCGAGGAAATATCTGCTTGAAAATACTACCAGAAAAATCTGAGTTGACACCTCTGTTTTCCCTCTTCTTCCAGATAAAAAGATGACAGAAGCCAGCGGACTTCGTATCACTACAGAGGAGAGACAACATTTGTAAGCAATGGGTGGTTATTTTTATTAAGTATAATTAAGATTTTTTAATTCTTGCATTTACAGTGAAAGAAAAAAAAATTGTACAATCCACAATGACTCAAGGCAGGAGAATGACCCTCAGTGTGTAAAACTCTGAACAGTGTGGCAGGAACAGAGATGTTCTCAAAGAGCAAAAAGCCTGCTACTGAATCAGGAAAATCCGGATGGAAGAGCAGCAAGAATAGCTCCAAGTATTCTAGCTAAGAACTTGGAAGAAAAGCTACTTCTCCTTTCTCTCACATTGTCTCTTCCCCTTCTTCAATGTTTAATTAACAACCACTCATTCCAGAGCCACCCTAGACACGCGAGAGGCTTCTTCTCAAAAACTCCTTATTCTTCCCGTAATTTTGAGGTGAGTTTACACTGACTCTAACCAAGAATGAAACAGGGCTTCTCATTCAAAGAAAACACCCCTGAAACAGACTTGTCCTTTCAAGATTACATCTCTTTGCCCTATTTACATGCAACCTTACCAGTTGGTTCAAGTGTGTAAGTTATGGTTACACAAAAGAATGTGGGAACCCTTTCTGCACATGCTTCAGTTAAGTCTCAAATATAGAAAATTTAGGTTGTCTCGTTCTGGTTTAACACATCCTACTATCCCTTCCAATGATTGAATTTCCAGTCCGAAGCCTTCTTTATTGAGCCCATAACCTTAGAAATAGGTTTTATAGCTTCCCATTTTAACTCATCAGTCTATTTGTATGCCCTGGTTGGTCTCTCTGAAAGAACACAAAATTATTTTTATATTTGGATCTCCCTTCAGCATTCGATGATCACTGTTAGCCTGGCAGATACCTGCCTCGCTGCCTCAGGTGAGGTATCTAATGTAAACTATAGAATCTATGAGAAATATGTAAATAATATTTTCCTATGATATATAACCTCGGTTCCTAACACAGATGTCCTGAGACAAATCTTCCAAATTCACAGGCAAAAATTTGATATAAGTAAGTTACATGTGAACCAATTCAATCAGATGCAATGAGAGAAAACAGCTAGCGTATAATATACATCGCTGAAAGCTGTGCAGAATAAAAACTTGGATTTTAGAATCAATATATTTGGAAGCACAGTGGAATTCCAATGGTACATTTAAACATGTGAGAGTGCTTTTCTACTCTAAAACTGGAAAGGAGAGGGGAGTACGATTTAATGAGATGATGAACATTATATAACTGTCACAATAAATGTTTAATACATGGCAATGGTGGTTGTTATGCTTACTATCTTAGAAGTCAAATGTTCTTTAAAGAAAGTGTCCAAAAGTAGATTTGCATCATAAATGGTGCCAAGAATTAGGGCAAAGGGCAGGTCAAAGAGGAATAGGGGGTATAATGTAGCAGTTGTCAGCTTTGGTTAGTAACCTGGTTAATGTCCTTCTCTATTATAAATAGGGATCTAATTCAAAGGAAGGAAAGGTCTAATACTACACAATATACCCTTGCAACCATCTGAGCTGACAAAAAAAGCAGGGTCCCACGATAGCAGAGGCTTATGAGAAAGGTCTGAACTGAATATATAAACACCTAAGTTTTAGGCCTCCTTCTTCTAACAGCCAAGATAACTTTGTATCATTCTAACGTCTCTGGTCTCTATTTCTGTGATATGAGGAAATTGAGCTTAATAAAACTAGAGGTCCTTTCTGACACTAACATTCTACACTGGTGTATTCCTATCACACTTTTAAAGTTAAATTAATGGTTTATTTTTTATTTTTTAATATAAGATAATTCATCACCAGTATAGTAACAAGATGAGAAGGCATCTGAGCTAAGGAAATAGATGTTTTTCCATCCGCCTCTTGTTGTCTTTCTATTATAGAGCAAGATCTTCCTAGTAAAGGGGTGAAGGCAACTTTTCTCTGTGTCAAATTAGCTGTTGCTCAGCAAATAGAAGTTAAATGCTGCTATACGAAGCAAATAAACACGTGCTAGCATGAAATCTGTGGCAGCATCCTCAGTACCCTACTTCAGTCAACAGAACTATCCAGGACAGATCTCCTAAAAACATAAGTTATTGACACTATAATGCGATTCTCTTTTTGTACTGACCTAATTCAATTTTAGATTATGTTTAAACTGATTTTTCTTAGAATTTTTCAAAATACCATACAAAATTTTCTTTGTAATAGGGAGAAATTATATGTATAAATACTTGAATATGTGTATCACAAAACATTACATCAAAGCAGAATTTAAATGAAAATATAGAAAGCCACTTGGACCCTATGTTATGTGATGTCAATGAAACCTATAGTCTGAAAAACAGAGATATGATATAGTGGGGGCTGTGGGGGCTGTGGGATCACATAGTAACCTGTTAGCCACATTCTCCCATAACCCTGATTTCACTGAACTAAGACAAAGATGGGAGGTGAGTTATTGAATTAAGAACTATATGGAACTTTTTCACAAAAGTGCATTAAAAGAGTGTCTTGGAGTCAAAAGAAATAAATATAACCTTCTAAGACAGAGAAAACGACTATTGTAGTGGTCCCTATCGTTCATTTCCTTCATAGATTAGAAGAATGAGTGTTGTAGAAGCCAATAATATTTCTGGGCCTGTGAGTGAATGTATCCTCCTGGGCTTCCCCTGCAGCAGGGAGATATAGATCCTCCTTTTTGTGGTCTTCTCCCTCATCTACCTTCTGACCCTCATGCGTAACACATCCATCATCTGTGCTGTGTGGTCAAGCCAGAAACTCCAACACCTATGTACATCCTCTTGGCCAACTTCTCTTTCCTGGAGATCTGCTACATTAGTTCTGATGTGCCCAAAATGTTGGCCAATCTCATCTCCCAGATCAAGAGCATCTGCTATGCTCGCAGCCTACTCCAGTTCTACTTCTTCTCCATGTGTGCTGCAGAGGGCTACTTTCTGTCTGTGATGTCCTTTGATCGGTTCCTTGCCATCTTTAGACCTTTGCATTACCCCACCATCATGACTTACCACCCGTGTGCCCGATTAGTGGTCTTCTGCTGGGCAGGTGGTTTTCTATCTATACTGATGCCTGCAGTGCTTATGTCCCGAGTGCCTTTGTGTGGTCCTAACATCATTGACCATTTTTTCTGTGACCTGGGGCCATTGCTGGTACTGTCCTGTGCCCCACTTCCCAAAACTGCTCTGACTCGTGCTACAGTAAGCTCTCTCATCATCTTCATCACCTTCCTCTACATTCTTGGATCCTATATCTTAGTTTTGTGAGCTGTTCTGCAGGTCCCAGCTGGCTCAGGCAGGAGCAAAGCTTTCTCTACATGTGCTTCCCATTTCTTGGTTGTTTCTCTGTTCTACGGCTCAGTCATGGTGATGTATGTGAGTCTAGGCTCCAGGAGCCACCCTGGGACACAGAAATTTGTGACATTGTTTTACTGCATGGCAACCCCATTCTTTAATACCCTGATCTACAGCCTCTGGAACAAAGATATGAAAGATGCACTTCAAAAAGTGCTTGGAGTGCCATCAAAAGAAATATCTTGAAACACACAGAAATGATATACATTCTTCTACCATTATTCCATAAGAAATGCAAAATTTCTCTCATTAAAAAAAAAAACTATTTTCTGGTGATGTCTGAGCATTTGACTTCTTACTCTTATAAAAGCATGACTCATTACACACAAAGAGCCCTGATCCTATCTCAAAGCAAAAAGTAAATGCAGCCCTAAGGTTCATTGTAGATAAGCTCTGTACAATTTTTATTCATCTATGTATCATTTTTCCCTTTTGGAGATTTTTTTAAGTCCTAAAACTATATGTAATTCAATTGGATATACAAAGCTAAGACCCATGTTTCTAATTTGTATTTTGGCCTTATCCTAATGCAACTTTATATATTTTAAATGTGTTTCAAATTTATCAACTATTCTTTCCTTGCCAACTCTAGGTTTTCCTATAATGAAAAACAGCACTACTCACTGTACTCACAAAAATTAAATTGCTTTATCTATAATATCAATGACCAAGAATCTGTCACTGAAATAGGAATTTTTTTAATGTGTATTTTCCTTATTACTAAGTATTGGTAAGATGTTCATGGTGCGCAGCAAGTAAAAACTAGAAATGGTATAGTTTCTTAAGGGAAATTCCTGGCCCAGCTCTGAAGAGAATACATAGAAAGGCATGCATACATTCACATATGCCAAATCATTAAATATTTCTTACTCAAACCTGGGCTTCTATACTTTCTAAGCTTATAGTGAAGGAACATTTACTGTTACAGAAAATAAACATGGGATACCAGGGAATCGACTCTATCAACCAAAATATAAGCAACCTTAAAGCAGTCACCACTTAACATAAACTTCTTTACTTAATCTGATCACCTGCCAACACTCTGAACTTTCATGTTTTTAACTAAGGCACAAATATTAGGGGGAAAGGAAAGAGAGGTGTTTGTGATGTTGTCTCCTATACGCTGAAGAGAAAGTTAATGATTTGACTAAAAACATCCAGTCTACATTAGACTTCATATTCAGGTTTTTTCTATGAACATATACCTCTTTTATTATTTTATTTGTTAAATTTTATTTCCAATGAACACATGATAATTATGTATTTATGGGATGCAATGTGATGTTTTGATAACCATTCACATTGTGAAATGATTAAATCAAGCTAATTAATAAATTCATCAAATTCATCATCTCCTATACTTATTTTTTGTGGTTAAAACATTTGAAATCCACTCTTTTAGTAGTTTCTAAATATACAGTGCATTATTACTTATTATAGTCACCATTCTATGAAAGAGATTGCTAAATCTTATTCTTTCCATCTAACTGAATTGTTGTATCCTTTGATCAACATCTCTCCTCCCCTCAGCCGCCTCTCCCCTCCAGCCTTAGTTAACCACCATTCTACTCTCTCTTTTTTTTTTTAAGAGTTCAACTGAATGAGCTATCACCTCATATCTGTTAGAATGGCTATCATCAAAAAGATGAAAGATAAGTATTGCTGAAGGTGCAGAGAAAAGTAAACATTCGTGCACTGTTGGCGGAAATGTAAATTAATATAACCATGGAAAACAATATAGAAGTTCCACAAAACACTAAAAATAGAATTACCATATGATTAAGCAATTTCACTTCTGGGCATATATCCAAAGAAACTGAAATCAGTATGTCAAAGAGATATCTGCACTCCCAAATTCATTGCAGCATTATTCACAGTAACCAAGACATGGAAGCAACCTAGGTATTTGTCATCAGATGAGTAGATACACAAAATGTGATACATACACACAGTGGAATACTATTTGGCCCTTAAAAATAGAGAAATTCTGCCATTAGTGACAATGTGGATGAATCTGTAGAACATTATGCTAAGTGAAAAAAAAGCCAGACACACACAGACATCTCAAAATCCTCTTCCAAGTTATTTTGACTTTTGGAATATTTTCTATAATTAAATATGTTAAGGGATAAAGCTTCATAGACCACTGTGGAGCTAAGGGAGAATTCAGAGCAACCTGCAATCCCAAAGCACTAGTTCTTCTTGTCCTCTGCAGAGTGTAGAGACTATACCCACCTGAGATAACTCTATCAGAGTATAATTCTGCCAGTGTTCTTACTTACATCCAATAAAAGCTGACTCTAGCTGATTATGTCAATGAAAAGGATTTGTTGATGGAGTAGCAGGAATCTCACAGAACCAATGAAAGCTGAAGAACCATAATTGAGGCTCAAATTCAAAGATACATATGCAAACCACCATGCAGAACTGGTGATGAAAAATCGACATGACTGCAGCCATGACTGTGCTATGGGCCACTAAGCTGCTACATGAGCACCACTGTCATTCTGTTCTAGGAACTTGTCTTTTCTGCAATAAGTGTGCTTACCTTCTTCATTGTCTTTTTTTTTTTTTTTTTTTTTTTTTTTTTTTTTTTTTTGAGACTGAGTCTTGCTCTGTCACCCAGGCTGGAGTACAGTAGCACCATCTCGGCTCACTGCAAGCTCCACCTCCCAGTTCACGCCATTCTCCTGCCTCAGCCTCCTGAGTAGCGGGGACTACAGGCACCCGCCACCATGCCCGGCTAATTTTTTTGTATTTTTAGTAGAGACGGGGTTTCACCATGTTAGCCAGGATGATCTTGATCTCCTGACTTCGTGATCCGCCCGCCTCGGCCTCCCAAAGTGCTGGGATTTCAGGCAGGAGCCACTGCACCTGGCCTCTTTATTGTCATTTTTTATGCCAATATTTCAACATTGTTCCTCTTCCTACTTCTGCTTCTTGATTCAAAGCCTGGTATAGCTGTATCTGGTGGAGCCAAGAGTACATTTCTACACCTTTATGTGCAAGGGAAGCTGGGAGAGCTAATATCTGGCAATATAAACAACAATTACATAAATAGAAGCTCCAAGCCTGATAATATTGGGATTACCTCAAACATAAAAAGGGATGGAGATACTGGGCAGCAAACACACACACACGTACACACACACAGAGAGAGAAAGAGAGACAGAGAGAAAATATCAACTCAAGCCATTTATTTTGAATATCCTATATCTCTGAGCTATGTTCCCTCTAGAGATCACACAGGGTGGAAATTAAATTATCCACCTATGCAACAGCAGTGAAAGGGGAGCAGAATGAGTAAGGGGTAAAACACTGCCTCTTGGGTAGTTGAGGACTTGTCTATCTCATGATGAATGCTGTTAGAAGATACTGTGCTGATTGTAAGTTACTACTGCATTACCTGGAGTTCCGAGAGAAAAAGTTAAACTAAAGGTAATGAATTATCATCTGGAAAATCTCTGTAAGCTGCAGTAAAAAATTTAATGTTGTGCACTTGCCTTTCATCCTTCTTAGAACTAGTGAAGAAGATAGAGAGGATTCTTCACTTACTCCTTCACTTTAAGCCAAAAATTCTTAGACTGGGGGGAGGGGGGCCAATGAACCATAATTAACTGAATAACTGAAATCCTCACTCGTATCTAAGCTTTCATTGTGCTTGAAAAAGATGTTCATATATAAAACTGAAATATTTTAAAGTATGTTTTGTTTTAGTCTAAATGTTGTGTACATAAAAGCATAAAAGTTTTAATAACCGGGGCTTGCTTAGCTACACTGAAATGAATTATATTCTACTTTGTCATTTTTTAATTATACAAATTATATATTTTACAGTAGTCATTGTAAAGAAAAAAACCACAAAATAATGAAAATTATCATATCTCCACACCTCTACACACACACTTGCCTCCTCAGCAATGTGTTTAGTTTGGTGGATGTATTTCTAAGTCCTATTTCTGTACACTTACATATAAAAGCAAAATCTCAGGGTTTTATATACCTCAGTGGGTATATAAATTGGATTATACCTAAGTATCATTCTACAACGGATTGACCCTCCCACCCACTCTGTACTCTCACCTAAACAGCAATGTCTGAAAGGGAAATTTCATCCAGCTCTGCAGGTACTTCTGTCAGTCTGGGACAAATCAGAACAAAGAAGCTGAAGATACAATTCTTCGGGAAAGACTTTCCCAGAAGCATGGATGTGTAAGGTCACTACTTCCACCACGTAGCACACTCAGTGGGTTCTTTCTCCTACCAAAATCAGGATTTGAATTAGGAAAATCTGTGAAATAAGAGCATGCTTGTTCTCTCCAGGCAAAGAAACTTTATTCTGAAAAATAAAGTCGATTCACTATTTGTTTAACCTCAATATTATCTGAGGTCTATATTTAGTCCTTAGACCTCTTTTTAACCTGTACTGTCCAATACAATAGCCACGACTCACATGCGGTTACTGAGCACGTGTAATGTGACTAGCCCTAATTAAGATGTGCTCCAAGTTTAAAATCAAATACCAGCTTTGAACACTTGGTGGGATGAAAGAATGTAAACATCTCATTAATAGTGTTTATACTAATTACATGTTGATATACTATTTTGGGTGAATTGGGTTAAATAAAAATACTATTAAAAATTTCACGGCTGCCCTTTAGCAAGGTGGAGTGGGCGCGCCACGCGCCCTTCTTCCCCGAGCTGCCAGTGGCCGAGCAGGTGGCGCTGCTGCGCCTGAACTGGAGCGAGCTCTTCGCGCTGAACGCAGCTCAGGTGGCGCTGCCCCTGCACACGGAGCCGCTGCTGGCTGCCACAGCCTCCAAGCAGAGTCCACTGCTCCCGAGTGCGCCGTGGCCTTCATGGACCAGGTGTGCGCCTTCCAGGAGCAGGTGGACAAGCTGGGCCTCTGCAGGTCGACTCCGCCTAGTGCGGCTGCCTCAAGGCCATCGCGCTCTTCACGCGCGACGCCTGTGGCCCACGTGGAGAGCCTGCAGGAGAAGGCGCAGGTGGCTCTCACCGAGTACGTGCAGGCGCAGTACCCGTCCCAGCTCCAGCGCTTCGGGCGCCAGCTGCTGCGGCTCCCCGCCCTACGCGCGGTCCCTGCCTCCCTCGTCTCCCAGCTGTTCTTCATAGGCCTGGTGGGGAAGACGCCCATCCAGATGCTAGACACGCTGCTGTCAGGGAGTACCTTCAACTGGCCCACAGTTCTGGCCAGTGACCACGACGGGGCCGCGTGCGCTGTGGCCAGGCCTGCAGACGGACCTCAAGGGACAGGGAATGCTGAGACCTCCAGGGGCCTCCCGGGACTCAGGACCCTGGCTTCTCTCCTCAGACTTACATTTTTTAATGACTGTGAAACGTTTGTCTTTTCAGTTTTTTAAATGATCATGAAACCAAAAAAAGACTGATCATCCAGACCTCAGCCTCCTCCTCCCCAGGACTCCTGGCCAGGATGGAGGTAAGGGGTGGAGGGTCCAATCCTGGGACAGTCTTGTCCCTCAGCACCTCAGGCATGAACTTCTGGGACGGTGGGGTTGGCTTCCCTGGCATGATGGACAAAGGCCTGGTGTCTGGACCGGAGGGCCGCTGCAGCGAGCAGGAGTAGCTAACATATGCCAGGCAGATCCTCTGGACACGTAATCTACCTCAGACAATACGTGATGACTCAATCAAGGCCGATAATAAAGACATTTCCTGCTAAAAAATAAAAAATAAATTACGACCGGGCACGGTGGCTCACGCCTGTAATCCCAGCACTTTGGGAGGCCAAGGCGGGAGGATCACAACGTCAGGAGTTCGAGATCAGCTGGCCAATGTGGTGAAACCCTGTCTCTACTAAAAGTACAAAAATTAGCTGGGCATTGTGGTGGGCACCTGAAGTCCCAGCTACTCAGGAGGATGAGGCATCACTTGAACGCGGGAGGCGGAGGTTGCAGTGAGCCCAGATCGCGCCACTGGGTGACAGAGTGAGACTCCATCTCAAATTAATTAATTAATTAATAATAAAATAATTTTAACCAGGTTTTCTTTACCTTTATTAATGTGGCTTTTAGAATATTTAAAATGATTTATGTGGGTCACATTATATTTTTATTGAACAGCGCTGATTTAGACTGATGTCAAAGATTTCAATAGCTCTAAATACCATTACTACGTTGACAAGTCTCAAGTTTTTATCTCCACTCCCAATCTTGTCTCATACCTCAAAAGTTGCATATCCAATTGCCTACTTAAATTTCCACTTTGATGTTTATTAGTTTCTAAATGTACTTCCTATCCTTTATTTCAGTGTACCTGCTTCAGCCATGATCTTGACATAGGATGAGAAACTCTGGCTAATGTACATACTTGAAGTGTGGGTTAGTCTTGTTCTGTCATGAGACAAAGTAGATTTCCCTAGTATATTTATGTAACCTGGTAATATTTATATAACTACATATATAAGTACTTACATTGTCATTGCTTTCCCTTTTCCAAGTGGAAATAACCACCTTAATTGAAAACCTGGATACTGCTAACCAAATCTAACTTTGTGTATAAGATAAATTTAAATATAGTACATATAATTTTAAAATTAAAATAAACATTTCCATATTTTAACAAAAAGTCAGTAGGCAATGATTACTTAAGGTTAGTTATTTTTTGAGATATTAAATTTATCCTTTTTACCTTCTTCTTAATGCCAAGAAAGATAATTTTTGTTCCAAGGATACACTTCCTGAGATTACCAAAGTGCTCCCCGGGGTTGTCCTTCCCCAGGTTATGTCTTTATTCCTGTCAACATTCATGTATAAGAATTCTGGGATCGGCCGGGCGCAGTGGCTCAAGCCTGTAATCCCAGCACTTTGCGAGGCCGAGACGGGCGGATCGCGAGGTCAGGAGATCGAGACCATCTTGGCTAACACGGTGAAACCCCGTCTCTACTAAAAAAATACACAAAACTAGCCGGGCGAGGTGGCGGGCGCCTGTAGTCCCAGCCACTTGGGAGGCTGAGGCAAGAGAATGGCGTAAACCCGGGAGGCGGAGCGTGCAGTGAGCTGAGATCCGGCCACTGCACTCCAGCCTGGGCAACAGAGCGAGACTCTGTCTCAAAAAAAAAAAAAAAAAAAAAGAATTCTGGGATCTCAGACATCTTCAACCCAAACAGCCCACAGAGATTCAAACCAGTCTTGAATCTGCCGCATTTTTCAGTGGTGCATCTTCAGGCACATTTTTAAACCAAACTTCTTGCCTTAATAGCCACTATTTGGATTTGGATCTCTAAGTGTACTTGTTAGAGCATTTCCACACTCATTTTGATGACTGCCTTGCTTTCTTGCTCACCTTAAACTTGAAATAGGCAGGACAGAACTCCCTCACTTCCTGTAGGTCTCCTTAAAATTTAGCTTAAATGAAGCCTTCCCAGACTATCCTATTTAAAAGAGCATCCCCACTCTCACTAGCATCTATTCCCATCACCTGCTTTGCCCTTCTTCAAGGAATGTATCACCACAGGAAATATTGTATGCTATAAATTTATTTCTCTATTTCTTGAACCCTGCTTTCCCATACTGTAATATAAACTGCATGAGAATAGATATCACTGCTATAGCTTCAGTGTCCAGATAATGCCTAATACGTAATAGGAGCTCAATAAATGTTTGTTGAATGACCTTGTTAACTCAATAATTGAGTTATTACTATTGCAGAAGCCATTCAGGAGCAGTAAAAAGATAGTATAGCTCATACTTCCTGCCCTAAAGAAACTTATTTTCTAACTGGTAGGAAAGTCAAAAATAGCACAAACAATGCTGCAATAGATACCCAAAAGGCAGACCAATTTTGAGTAAATATTTGGCAAAAATCAAAAGGCAATGAATTTAGAAAATAACATTATGATATACTGTAGTGGGCAAGAAAAGTTTTATAAGTGGTATATAAAAATGGACAAGATATGAATAGAACAATTTTGAGCTCAGGTTGCAAAACTAAGATTATACTCTGTGAATTAGAGAGAGTGAGTCAAATGGGAGTGATGAAACATGCATTAAAGTAAAAATAAAGTTTAAGAAGAAATTGGGAAGAACCTTAAATCATATACAAGCTAAGGAATTTGGGATTTTTCCTGTGTTTAAGTAGAGAGAAAATAAGTGACTGACGGAAAGGAGGTTTAAGAATAGAATTCTGGAATTTGACATGGGAGATGACAGAAACAGACCATTTATGAAGTGATTATGCCATCACAGATACGGCATGCTAGAAACCTGCACAAAAAAAGATGGGCGTAAAGATGACAAATGATCTCAGGGAAGATGCTTAATCTGTTTAATGACAGATTAGGAGTGGGAATGAGATGGTAAGGAATTCTATTGTCAAGATTTCAAGTTCATGCTATAAATCAATAGATCCATTAGAGAATAAGGGTGGCTAGAGCTAATTAAAAAGGAGATTAACAAATTTAGGATTAAACGTTTGAATTTGAAATACATCTTCATGTAAAAATATCCAGCAGGACGCTGCAGATATTTAACTACACTTTGGTAGTAAAGTCAGTGCTGGAGTTACCCTAGAATCAAGATTTAGCCAAGATTTCCTCATGGAGTGCAGTAATAATAATTATTATTATTAATAATAAATTGCTACTCAGGAAAAAAAAACACACACACACAAGAAATTAAAGGGTAGAAATTACCCCTAAGGAACACTTTTCCAGAGTTTTACTAAGAACTACACAAAAAAAATAAGTGCACAATAGGCCTAGATTGTCAGTGATCTCACAGATTCTGTAGCTCTTTAGTTTGCTGTGGGCATCAACTGACCTTCTTGTGTCCACTTATGCTAAAGTGTTAGCATTGGCAAAATGTGAGGTGTCAATGAAGTCAACATAATATTATTGAAGTCCCTTGTTAGTACCGGAAGTTATACTTCAAATTATAAACAATACAAAGGTAGAGCCTTAAAATTGTCCCTGAATTGTTGAGGGTTTTTGTGGGGTGGGTGTGTGTGTGTGTGTGTGTGTGTGTGTGTGTGTGTGTGTGTGTGTTTTAATCTGGTAATTTGAAGGATCGGTGGAAAACTATTTGTACAGTTCCAATACATTCAACAATTGCTATGCTCTCAAAAAAAAAAAAAAACTTGCTTCAATGAAGGCAGAATCTGAGGATGTTGAAACATACCAAGCAGCATGTATTGAAAACCAAAAGAGTAAGCAGAAGCTCAGTTTTAGAGAAACAGATGAAAATATTAAGTAGAATTGCAAAATTTTAAAAATCTATTTAAGGTACAAACATATCTGGAACATAATAGTAATAACTTCCTAAGACTGAAACCATGGGTCCAATTAATTCTTTCAAATTATCTTCCCAATATATAAAAGTAGAATAAAATGAAAAAAAGCATGATTTCATTGGTCTCATGAGCTTTCATCCTCCTAAACATTAATGATGCATTATATTAAATTTGACTCTTGGATCCTTTAGAAATTTCCTACTGTAACACAAACAGAAATTTCTTTAGTGCCTCTTTCATATCCTTGTTCTGGAAACTGTAGATCGGGGATTAAAGAATGGAGTTGCCAAAGCATAGAACAAGGTCACAAATGTCTGTATCCCACGATAGTCCCCAGAACCTGGGCTAACATACATCACCATAAGGGAACCATAGAAGACAGACACTACAGCAAGGTGAGAGCCACAAGTTGAGAAAGCCTTATGCCTTCCTAAGCTTGAGGGCACCTGTAGCACTGTGCTTAGGACACAGAAATAAGTCCCAAGAATATACAAGAAGGTAAGAAAGATGATTAGAGAGCTAATGATACCACAAGTCAGAGTAATTCCAGGTATTGGAGCACAAGACAGTGCCAGCAAAGGTGCCAGATCACAGAAAAAAGTGGTCAATAGTGTTTGGACCACAGAAGGGTACCTGAGATATGAGTGTCAAAGGGGTCAGTAACCAGAGACAGCCACCCACCCAGCAGAAGATCACAAATTGAGCACAAACATGATGGGTCATCAGGGTGGGATAGTGCAAAGGTCTACAAATGGCAATAAACCTATCAAAAGACATCACTGACAGAAATAAGCACTCTGCAGCACACATGGAGGAGAAGAAGTAGAACTGGAGCAGGCAGCCGGCATAGGAGATGCTCTTTGTCTGGGAGATGAGATTGGCCAACATTATGGGCACATCAGAACTGACGTAACAGATCTCCAGGAAGGAGAAATTGGCCAGAGGATGTACCTAGGTGTGTGGAGTTTCTGGCTTGACCACACAGCACAGATGATGGATGTGTTACCCATGAGGGTCAGGAGGTAGATGAAGGAGAAGACCACAAAAAGGAGGATCTGAATCTCCCTGCGGCAGGGGAAGCCCAAGAGGATGAACTCATTCACAAATCCAGAGACATTAGTAGTCTCCAAGGTCCTCATTGGTCTGGCCTGTAGAGGTGACAGAGATAGTAAGAACCACAGAAATTCTGCACTGTCTCTCTTCTATCTCTTCTTCTGGTGAATAGATACATGTTGATTTCCTTCAATTTGGGTTTGTGATACTGCTATCTTCCCCTTGGAAGGATGAGCTGTTCTTTCCTTTTCATCTCCCTTCCTAGTTTATTCAATAAATAGTCATTTTGCAAATTATTGTTCTAGAAGATAAAGAACAATGAGTAAAATAAAAAGAGTCCCTGATCTTATAGAGCTTATGTCAAATGCCTTTTGTTCAAAGCAACTTCAAGCAGTACGTTGACTGCTCCAAAAGTTTTATATAGAGGAGGCCTTGGAGCATACATTTACTGGAAGAGATCTGAGGAGATTTACCTTGGAACATCATTTGCATAGCAAAGATACTGTTTTTACTTAAATTGTATGCTTGTGATAACTTCACGAGAAGCTGATACAGATTATGGGGTTCATGTAAGCATCCCTCCACCTATATCATAATGCTGCCATTGACACAGTAGCAATAGAATGTGACAAAAACAAAACTTTTTGTGGTTGTCTGAGACACACAGAAATTATTCATTTGGAAATAATAACAAAAGGCTTTTGAGGAGAAAATGAACCTTGACAAAATATAGAATTTTCCATAGTGATGGAGGGAGAATATTATTTGCATATAAAAATAATGTAGAAAGATTTGGATACAAAAATTTATACCCAGAGAAGAGTCTAAAATAGTACAAGTGTACTTTCAAAAAAGTTGTGAGATATAAGGTGTAAATATACAGTAATCACATGGCAGAGGACTTGCTGCCAGTCTAACTAGTTCAAGTTTAATTTGCTAGTCAAAGGTAAACAAGACGCACTAGCAGAAGAATGAAATAATTGAAGCTTTATGAAAACAGCATTTTGCAAGACCATTTGGTGCAGGTTAATAAAATTAGCAAAAAATTTTGGAAATTATTTCAATAGCCCAAGGAAAAAGTATAAAAAACTTGACCTGGGGCAATGTATATACAAACAAATACCAGGAAAGGGACAGTGGTAATTACATTCTGCCCAAGAGGTAGAGGATGAGAACAAGAAAAAAAAGAAAAAAAAAGCAAGGTTTCACTTTCCATTTGCCACAGATAGTCCTCTGCATGGGGTATCTCACAGGCAAGAGCCACTCCCAGCACAGTAGTTGTGCACTGAGGCACTGAGGACCTTTCTCTTCCTAAAGATTAGCCTACTGAAAAAAAAAAAAAAAAAGATTAGCCTACTGAAGGGTCATGTTGGATATCTCTTAGATCCTCCAGTCCTTTTTTCTTTTGACTCTTTTGAATCAGGGTGTTTTATTTCACGAAATAAATTAGCTACTACTTACAAAGTTTTCTCTCCAAGTCACACACAATGAGTGAAGATGCGCTATGCTGCACCTGTGTGAAAGAGAACAATAAACAAGAGAGTTAGTCCAAATTATTGCCCAAACCTGCACCAAATGGTCTTGCAAAATGCTGTTTCCATAAAGCTTTGATCATTTCATTCTTCTAGTACATCTTGTTTTTCATTGACTAGCAAATTAAGCCTGAACTAGTTAGACGGGTGGCAATGACTCCCATTTTCTTGTCTTCTAAGAATATAATCCTTTTGAAGATAATCTGCAAAGACAAAATTACAATTTGACAAAAAATTCTTAATTCCACGTCTAATAAGCCTAATAATAAGAAAGCTGTTTGTAAAAGAAAATAGTCATGAAAATTTATGCTCCTTTTTATACCAACATCTAAAACAAAGTGGACTTCAAGATACAGAAAAGTTACTGCTCCACCTGCCCATAATTCCATATCCTAAGTGTGGCCCAGGAGTAAAATCATCAGCCTCTAAGTAAAGCACCTTTTTGTTCTTTTCGTCACAAAGGCCCCTTTCAGGTTTTACTCAGATATAGGACATGCCACAGATCTCCCCATTCCTCATTACTTATCCCTTCCAGACTCTGAGGCTCTGTCTCTGGAGATCTCAATTCTGGGACTAGTGGGGGCAATTAACGTGCGTTATACAGCCTTGAGTATGTTTCATCTTCAGAGATAATAATATTGGAGACAAAAACTACATGAAAATGCATACACACTCGTGTGCACTCACACACATACACACAGATCAGGCTGTTAACATAGTAGTATTCCTTCCAGAGTTTCCTCTCCTAATCTTAATAAATTATCTTTGTGCTAACAAACTTTTTCTGCCATGAGAGGCACAATTACCTTCCAACTTTGTTAATCTCTGAAACCTAAACCCAGAATTTTTCATCCATGTTGCCCGATTGGCAGTTTGAAGATCTTGCCCACTAAATCCAGAAGGATCCTATTCCTAGAAATCCACAGAGCTACCCATCTTTATTTCTTATAAACTCTTTTTCTCCACATATAGATCAAACAAGATGGATGTTAGTCAACCCGGAAGTTAAGACATCAATTGTGTGAGACACACAAATCCATTTCCTCGTATTCAAGTGTAGATCACATTTCTAAGTCCCCTTTGGAGTTAGGTGTGGTCATGTGACTGAGTTCTAGTTCATAGAAAACAATTAAAACTTCAGTGCAACACTTCAGGCCCTACCCAGACAAGGGCCTTGATGATTTTTGATACTGTTGAGCACAATGACATTGAAAGACACTTTTGAAGATGGTGAAGTCAAAGAGAAGTCGAATTCCAGAATCAGCACTTGAAGAACCTGCCAATCAGAAGCACCCATTTGGATTTTAAGTGAGCAGTAAACTTCTTTCAGCCCAGCATGGTGGCTCACGCCTGTAATCCCAGCACTCTGGGAGACAGAGGTGGGTGGATCACCCAAGGTCATGAGGTCGAGACCAGCCTGGCCAACATGGCAAAACCCCGTCTCTACTAAAAAATACAAAAATTAGCTGGGTGTGGTGGCACGTGCCTGTAATCCCAGCTACTCAGGAGGCTGAGGCAGGAGAATCACTTGAACCAGGGAGGCAGAGGTTGCAGTGAGCCAAGATCACGCCACTGCAGTCCAGCCTGGGTGACAGAGCGAGACTCCGTCTCAAAAAAATAAAGAAAGAAACTTATTTCATGTTTGATCCACTTAAAAAAAATTGTTTGGAGAAGAACGTGACCAATTGAACTCAATAGTTTTACATTTTGAAGACCGTATTAAAAAAACAATTTGTGAATGGCTGTATCAACATATAATTCAGTGGCTTATTCCCTTCAAAGATTCAATTCTAAAATAACTGGAATAAATTAAGGAAATAATTTTTGGAGACTGAACAGTTACTAGGAAGGAATAGAAAGTGAATGTTAGTGAATACATTTACCACAAGATCACCATTATGTTGTATTTGAATTTGAATATGATTTCCTTTGAAATACATGATCTTGTGCCTATCTACATTCACAGCAAGCATAATCCTTCTTTTAGCTTGAGCCAAAACCTGTGTTGCAGAAATAAGAAACACCTTAAGCAGTAGGAAGCAGTGTGGAGTTTTTTAGTTTTTTGAATGCAAAGGTTTACAGAGACCTGAGGACCTTGAATTAAGTGAACATAGTTACAGGGGGAAAAAATAGTAAGAACTAGCCATACCATCAGCATTCAATTAAGAGTAGTGAGAAAATACAGTTGTAAACCCAGCTGCAGAAAGTTGAGGATACGACAAATTCAGAAGCTCTTAAAATCCTGGTAAGTAGAATTAAATTTTTTTTAAAGCCGGCCATGAAAATTAAAAGTTATAATTAAAGTTTAATTAAAATGTAGAGTGTTTAAGACTTTTTGTGAGTGGTATATATCACTTTCTTAGATGCTATAAAATTAAATTAGAAATATTGATGGAAAACACGTTCTTGAAAATATTATTTTACTGCCTGTTTCAGGTATCTCTATGTCTATCAATTCAATTCCTGTCTCCCATGGGTTTGCTAATGCTGGTCTTTGTGCCCATAATGCCCTCACTTTCTATCTCTGCAATAAAATGTCACCATCCTTCTTAGGCAAACCACACACTAGCTCTTAAAACTTCCATCTGAAAATTACATGCCATTACATCTATTCAGAAATCGATAGGCAATTCAGTGTAGTCTCTTGGTCACACCTAATTTCCAAGTGTCAGGGAGGTACAATTCTATCATGCACTCAGGAGAATAAAACAAAATATTGGTGAACAGAGTAACAACTACCACAACCTTTAAGCTTCCTTTGTTCTTCATGTAAGCACATAGTTAAATATTCATTAAAAGAATGTAAAACAATTACATGTTTAAATTGACTGTAATACTTTAAGCTCTTTGATGCAAAGGTCCTTTCTTGCCTGTTGTCTTTTTACCTTAGAAAGCCCTCAGGACCATGGGTTCTTACTTTGTATCTAATAAATTTTTTTAAAAATTTCCTTTAGTCAAAAATTCACTGAGTGAAGATGAGTACTATGTACAACCTCTTCCAGGATACTCCTTTATGGATGTTGGTCATGCATATACTCAACACCATTGCCAAAATGTTGACAACTTACTCTCAGAAAGATTTATTAGCTACTTTGTTAAACTTTGGTTCTTCTCTTTTTCTATTTAGTTTCTACCCTTGAATCACAGCATTTCACATACACATTGCTATACATATCAGAGTTCAGTACAGGATAGAAAAACAACTCCAAATATTTTAAGCAGAAAGAAATTTAACAGAGAATTAATGCTTGATTCACCCTTTTTCCTTGTTATACATATTCATCCTTAGAGAGTAGCATAATTTTACCACATTAGGATAATCTGCACTTTTGGTATCTTGTCTTTCAATATCTTAATGTTTCAAAATGTTCTGTACTATACATTTGACTATATTTATCATAGATGGTATCATTAATTCATTCAATCCTTGAGTCAATAAATATTTGTGGAATAACTGCTATTCACCAGACACTTTTTTCACTCACTCTTGATATCACAGTAAGGAAATCTTCCTCCAAAAAGTAATTAATTTGTGACATAGCAAACCGCAGAAGGGAAAATTTGAGGTAACATGATGAGTTCACTTGTACACATGGTGAACTATGTGTCACTGAGATATCCAAGTAAAGACAACCGGTCAGCAATTGGACATAAAAGTCTCAAGCTCAGGAGTGGGTAATAGATATATTAGATATTAGAAGCTGTTAGCACAGAAAGGGCATTTGGACCTGAAGTGGGTAATACTGCCTGAGAAATACGTATGAGAAAAGAGAAGAGAGTCTAATGTCAAGCCACCAGTAATGCCATAATAAGCACAAATAAATATATAGTGGATAGGTGGAGTAGCAAAATACCAAAATAGAAATAGGAAAATTAAGTAGAGAGGGGGAAAAAAACAGAAGAAAATAAGCAAAGAAAATTGAATTTTTCAATTCAATTTCGAGAGTAGTCTCATTGACTACTCTCTATGAGAGAGTAGTCCGTCTAGTCAAATGCTGCTAAAAAGTCAAATAATTCACAAACTTACAAGTGACCATTTGATTTAGGTACATAGAAATCACTGATGACTTTGGCAAAATTTCAGCGATGTTGTGGAGAAAGAAGCCAGATTGCTGTAGGCTGAGGAGTGAAGTGACACTGAGAGATAGAGAGAACCGGTATAGACATGGGTCTTGGCTAAAGGAGAGGAGAGAGATGGTAAAACTGAAGGGGGATGTTAGATCAAGGAAGAATTATATTTTTGTTTTTGTAAGGTAAGGTTGAGCAGGGAAAAGAGAAAAAGGTGGAAGCAAAGGTACTTGCTCCCTGTAACTTTGTAGAGGATGAAATACAGAACGTGAAGGGGAGATTTAAATTTGAACAAAAGGGTAAGAATCTCTTTTATTTTTATAGGAAGAAATGAAAAGAATACGAGGACAGATTATTTTACTTTAGTGTGTCCCAATCATCAATAACAATCTTCCTGTGTCAAACTATTGGTTTGTCCTAAGTGATGTCCTAAGTGAAACACACAGTACACTAGCTCTGCCTCCAAAGCTTTCTTTCACTTAAGTAATCCACCCACATAGAAAAAATAAATAAATAAATATTGAATAGTATTTTTACACAATAAGATAGCTCTCCCACCCAAGACCCTCAGTTCTTCTGAAAGAAAACTGCTGTTCCTAAGTCACATACAGATAATCAGTGCATTTAAAAATATATGTATAAACACAGGATTTTGGCACTTAATTTTTAATTTACATAATGCATAATATTAACACATAATAGTTTTACATATTTATAAGGTACATGTGTTATTTTGACACAGGTATATAGTATGTAATGCCCAAATCTGGGTAATTGGGATATCTTTCACCTCAAACATTTATCATTACTTTGTAAGCACATGTTTTTAAATAAATTATAGCATACTAATCACACTTTTCTGTACTTTAATTATTTCACTTAGAACCACTTCTCGGACATATTGCTTCTTATCAAAATGTATACATCTATCTTAATGCTTAATGGCTGTGAAGTTTTTTATTCTCTGAATGTAACATGATTTATTGATTCAGTCACCTATTAATAGACACGTATTTGTTTCCAGGATTCAGCTATGAAAAACAATGCTGAAAGCTTATTAATATACATAGAAATTTGCAAAATATACAATATCTGAAAGAAATATTCTGGAAAGTGAAAATGCTGAGTCATAAAGTGTGCACTTTTTTTTTTTTTTTTTTTGAGACGGAGTCTCGCTCTGTCACCGGGGCTGGAGTATAGTGGTGCGATCTCGGCTCACTGCAACCTCTGCCTCCCAGGTTCAAGTGATTCTCCTGCCTCAGCTTTCTGAATAGCTGGGACAACAGGTACCTGCCATCACGCCCGGCTCATTTTTGTGTTTTTAGCAGAAATGGGATTTCACCATGTTGGCCAGGCTGGTCTCAAACTCCTGACCTCAAGTGATCCGCCCACCTCAGCCTCCCAAAGTGCTGGGATTATAGGCATGAGCCACCGCACCTGGCCTAAGTATGCACACTTTAAATTTTGGTCTATATGGCCACATTTCCCTCCAAAGAGGTATCAGTGCTTTCCTCATTACTGTTGCTTTTCTCTCTATTCTTGGCAACAAGGCCTAACTTTTCACTAGTTCTTCAAAATGAACTTCACAAATTATTTTAGCCACAATGTTTTATGGCTTCATTATGGTGATATGAATACTGTCCATATCAGTGACATTAATTACTGTCAGTTGAGATAATATGGTACATATCCGAAGTAAGACTCTTTCATCAAAGGTGACCCATTGTCTACCCTTTAAATCTATATTGTACACACTTAATAATAAAAGGTTAATGACCACATGAAATAAAGATATGGAGTAGGAGAAGGCTGCACCAACTACCCACAATCCATTACAGAACAAACCTAGCACTGCCACTATTTCAATATGGGCATAGATGGATACATGATTCTTCAGAACTCACTAGATCTGTTACCAGGTCAACCAGTTATTCCCCATATAACTCATGACTTCATACAAATCATTTGCTGCAGAACTTTTATATCCCAATTTCTTGAGATGGGCTCTATGTTGTGGCAGATGGCTTTTTGACCTCTTAACTATACACTCAAGTTTTATCTGGCTTGTAGAAGCTCTATGACATTTAGCACAGACTGTATCATACATACTATATGACACAGAAAAAAGGCTCCCAAGGATATATGCTATAAACAAAGGTCTTGCAGTAGTGTAATATAAGGGAGTTATAGTTATTGCGATCATTATTATTATTACTTTTTAATTTTAATTGACATACTAATTATACATATTTATGGGATAAAATGTGATGCTTCAGTACATGTATACATTGTGCAATGATCAAATCAGGGTAATTAGCATATCCATCACCTCAAACATTTATAATTTTTGCTGTGAGAACATTCAAAATCCTCTCTCCTAGCTATTTTGAAATATTTAGTACATTATTGTTAACTATAGTACCCCTAATGTTCAGAATCCAAATATGTGACAGAGACCTCAGGGATTATTCTTCTCTTTGGTTCTAAGGTGAATTAAGGTTCTAAAATGTTAGTTTGAGCATGCACAATTAGAAATAGATATGATTTTAATTGAATGCCTACCCAACTGAAATACCAAGCTATTAGTCAATTTAAATTCTGACCACATTAATGTAAACAGATTTCTCACCATGATTTTTTCATACTTTGAGATGTTGGCAATGTTTTCAAGGGGAGTTGTGAAATTCTCAAAAGATTTCAACAAGGGGATTAATTTGAATTCAGCTTCTCCTTAAAGTTAATTGGATAGCTTACAACACAGTTGAGAAGGAGCTAAATTATGATATCAACAATGAAACAACACAGAATCTCAACTTTAAAATGCCAAATTTTCTTTTTTTTAACTTTTATTTGAAGTTCAAGGGTACAAGTGAGATTTGTTACATAGGTAAAATTGTGTCATGAGGGTCTGTTGTGCATATTATTTCATCACCCCGGTATTAAGCCTAGTACCCATTAGTTAATTTTCCTGATCCTCTCCCTCCTCCCATTCTTCACCCTCTGAAAGACCCCAGTGTGTGTTGTTCCCATCTCTGTGTCCATGTCTCATCATTTAGCTCCCACGTATAGGTGAGAACATGCGGTATTTGGGTTTCTATTCCTTTGTTAGTTTGCTAAGGATGAGGGCCTCCAGCTTCATCCATGTCCCTGCAAAGGACAAGATCTCATTCTTTTTGTATGGCTACATAGTGTTCCATGGTATATGTGTGCCACATTTTCTTTATCCAATCTATCACTGATGGACATTTAGGTTGATTCCACGTCTTTGCTATTATGAATAGTGCTGCGATGAACATACGTGTGAAAAATGGCAAATTTTCAAAAATGAAAATCTTATCATGTCACTTCCATGGATTCAGTCTTTAAATACTACTTCTCACCTATGAGGTCAAGCTCATCCTATTTAGCTTATTTAAATTCCTGCATTTCTAACTTCATCTCCTTTCAGGTCTCTCACATTCACTCTATACTCCATCATACATTAGGATGGTTCTATATGCTCCTCCTTGTGTAACACCAGTTTTCATAAATTTGAGAGCCCAGTACAAATGTTAGTTACAATTACTTTGCTCTGATTCCCGGGAAAATTAAATTCTCCTTTCTGTGATTACTTTGCACTTAAAAATAAATAAACAAGACTCATCCTTCTGCTATCTGCAAGAGACCCATTTCAGGTGTATCTTTTCCTTTAGCATATTTTTTTATTTATTCTTTACAATAGGACTTAAAAGAAATTTTATCCCACCAAGGTGTCTCCCATTCATGTATAAATGTTAAACTGTATACATAACTTTCCTCAGGTCAACTTTCATCTCCTTATTTCTGAGGCTATAAATCAGAGGGTTTAAAAGTGGTGTCACAATTGAGTGGAACATGGTCACAAATTTCTGTAGCCCAGGCTGATTGGCTGCCCCTGGGCTTACATTCATAACTGAGCCATAGAATAGGGACACCACCACCACCAGGTAGGAGGCAAATGTGGAGAAGACTTTTTTCCTACCTGAACCTTTGGGAGCATGAACCACAGCTCGAAGAACCAGAGTGTAGGATGCAAGGATTTAGAACAAAGTGATGAGGAGTATCACAGCACTGAAAGTGCTACAAGTCAAGAGTTGTCTTGGGGACACAGACACATGATATGGCCAGCATTGCCCCTAGTTCACACAGGTAATGATCAATGACATTTCAACCACAAAATGGAACTTGGGAGACAAGGGTAGCCAGAAGAAACCCCCCACCCAGCAGGCAGACACAAGAGTTCTGCAGACTTTCCTAGTCATTATAGTGGGATAGTGTAGTGGATGACAGATGGCAATATATCTATCAAATGCCACGAGGACTAGGAAAAAGAAATCTGTGGCACAAATGGAGAGGAAGATGTAGAACTGTAAGATGCAACCCTTATAGGAGATGGTCTTGATCTTGCAGAGGAAATTGAACATGTTTGGCACATTGGAATTGATGGAGCAGATCTCCAGGAAAGAGAAGTTAGCTCATAAGGTATACATGGGGATCTGGAGATTCTGGTCCCACCACACAGCACAGATAATAGCATCATTGCCCAAAAACACCCAAGTTGTAGATGATGGAGAATGAAACACAAAGGAGAATTTCTACTTCTTGGCTATACAGGAAGCCCAGGAGGATGAATTCATGAATAGTAGCAGTGACATTACTAATATGTGAAATATGCATTTCTCTCTAACCTGTGATATGTATAGACATAATCAGAACTACATATTAAGTCTCCTATTTTAATTGGAAGTAGGTGGTATTGTAAGTAGAAAATAAAATTGAATGTTAATACTTAGCCAACATAGAAAATGTTTATCAAAATAGCACAATTCGAAGGCAAACAGGAAAACATCATTGGTGTTGGGCATTTTATTTTAAACGTTTCCTCCTGAGTAATTTGTTTTCCTGTTTTAGCCTGAAAAATAAAAGAGAGCTAAATCATTATCACACCTTAACTGACCATCTTTATTTAACTTAAATACAGCTAATAAGCTTGAGAAAGGTATTTCTGACCTTGAGGTGGGCTTGAAATGTTTCATTACCTACATTATCATTTCAGTCTGAATCACAAGGTCTATAACTTCTCCCTATTTAGCTACATCAGTATAGACAATTACTAGGTCAGTCACAATAATAATGCACATTTCTAATTATATCAGTTAATCCATAAATTAGTCAATCTCCATTTAAAACTCACACCCCCAGATGATTCTGGTAAGAAAGACAACTCCTGGCATTAGAGAATTACTGTTATGCTGTATGGATGACAGAGAAGTTTGAACACAGAGAAGATTGTTTCAGAAGCTTTAAATCAACAATAATGTTTATTCATTATTGAAATATGCAGGCTACATTATTGAATTAGAAGCATAAGTCTATAAAATAAAAGGCAGCTAATAAACAACTAGACATCAATTCATCAATTCACAGCCTAATTTGAGAAATGTAGCATGTGCATTAGAAATATGTTCAGAAATTTCTTTGTTCACATTCACTACAGCCTTCTAGCCCTATCTGCAAAATTTGCCAGTTTACTATTTTTAGAATGATATCACCTACTTTATTTGTTAGTTAGAACAGGTTCTTCACTCATCTATTTTTTCCTAAATATTTTACATTATTTTAAATACCCCTCAATTTTTATTAATTAAACATATAGAGCTTAGTGAAAAAACAGAGGTCTTGACATCTTAATGATTTCTGAGTGGAAAGTCAAAGTGAGTTTTTAAGAATGAAGAGTCATGACAACTCAATAGCAAAAAAAAAAAGAAAAAAGAAAGGCAAAAGGCCCAGTTTAAAGACAGGCAGAGGACTGAGGCATTTCACCAAAAAATATATACAAATTGTCAAAAGTGTATGAAAAGATGCTCAATCTCACTAATCTTCTGGAAAAATGCAAATTAGAACCACAGTGAGACATTATCTAACAGCTGTTAGGATGGCTAGAATCAAAAAAAAAGTTAACAAGTGCTGGCAAGAATATAGAGAAACTGAAATGTTTAGACACTGTTGGTAGGAACGTAAAACTGTGAAGCCACTATGAAAAACAGAAAAGAAGTTCCTCAAAAAATGTGTTTAATTAAAAATAAAACTACCATATAATCTATCAATCACACTAACCCTGCTGAGATATAGCCAACCTCCAGTGGAACCCAAGGATCCTGTCTGCAGGAAAGAGTCATAAATTTCTAGCATTCACTCACTTCTGGCTTTGATGTATTTATTATTTAGGAAAAATACATCTTCTTTGTCACAGTTACTCCCTTTCCTTTAATGTGTTTGCTTTCTCCCAAGGTTCCAGTAAAAGGAACACTGGGAGATATTCTGGTTGCCCTCTAGGGCACACAGACTTTTTTTTTAATGAGTTGTGAGAAAGAGGCAGCTTGGATGCACAGTTTCTGGGTCCATTGTGAATGCTTCTTTGAGAACTACTTTTTCAGATGAGAACAGATGTAATTTGGCCGGATCAGTTTCCCTCTTTGTATCACAAACTTCAAAGTAACTGCCTTTTAAATTACCACTGCAGATAAGTAATAAAGATAAAAACAAAGAAAAGGTTCACATATTCTATAACTGGTGCCCCTCCTTCTTTCTTCTTTTTCCCAGTTTTTTTGGTGGCAGTCATGTAGTTGTTGATTGTCAGTGCAAAATAAACATGATGGCACTGGGGCTGTTGCCATTATTTTAGTCAAAGAACATCTTTATTTCTGCCTTCATTTAGTTATTTACCCAGTAGTCATTCAGGAGCAGGTTATTCAGTTTCCATGTAGATGTGCGGTTTTGAATGAGTTTCTTAATCCTGAATTCTAATTTGATTGCACTGTGGTCTGAGAGACAGTTTGTTGTGATTTCTGTTCAATTACATTTGCTGAGGAGTGCTTAACTTCTAATTATGTGATCAATTTTAGAATAAGTGTGATGTGGTGCTGAGAAGAATGTATATTCTGTTGATTTGGGGTGGAGAGTTCTGTAGATGTCTATTAGGTCGGCTTGGTGCAGAGATGAGTTCAAGTCCTGGATATCCTTGTTAACTTTCTGTCTCATTGATCTGTTTAATATTGATAGTGGGGTGTTAAAGTCTCCCATTATTATTGTGTGGGAGTCTAAGTCTCTTTGTATATCTCTAAGGACTTGCTTTATGAATCTGGGTGCTTCTGTATTGAGTGCATATAAATTTAGGATAGTTAGCTCTTCTTGTTGAACTGATCCCTTTACCATTATGTAATGGCCTTCTTTGTCTCCTTTGATCTTTGTTGGTTTAAATTCTGTTTTTTTGTTTTGTTTTGTTTTGTTGTTTTTTTTTTTTTTTGAGACGGAGTCTCGCTCTGTCACCCGGGCTGGAGTGCAGTGGCCGGATCTCAGCTCACTGCAAGCTCCGCCTCCCAGGTTCACGCCATTCTCCTGCCTCAGCCTCCAGAGAATAGAATTGCAACCCCTGCTTCTTTTTTTTTTTTCTTTCCATTTGCTTGGTAGATCTTCCTCCATCCCTTTATTTTGAGCCTATGTGTGTCTCTGCATGTGAGATGGGTCTCCTGAATACAGCACATCAATGGGTCCTGACTCTTTATCCAGTTTGCAAGTCTGTCTTTTAATTGGGACATTTAGCCCATTTACATTTAAGGTTAATATTGTTATATGTGAATTTGATCCTGTCATCATGATGTTAGTTACTTATTTTGCCCATTAATTGATGCAGTTTCTTCATAGCATCAGTGGTCTTTACAATTTGGAATGTTTTTATGGTGGCTGGTGCCAGTTGTTCCTTTCCATGTTCAGTACTTCCTTCAGGAGCTCTTTTAAGGCAGGCCTGGTGGTGACAAAATCTCTCAGCATTTGCTCGTTTGTAAAAGATTTTATTTCTCCTTCACTTATGAAGCTTTGTTTGGCTGGATATGAAATTCTGGGTTGAAAAGTCTTTTCTTTAAGAATGTTGAATATTGGCCCCCATTCTCTTCTGGCTTGTAGGGTTTCTGCCAAGAGATCCACTCTTAGTCTGATGGGCTTCCCTTTGTGGGCAACCTGACCTTTCTCTCTGGCTGCTCTTAACATTTTTTCCTTCATTTCAACCTTGGTGAATCTGACAATTATGTGCCTTGGGGTTGCTTTTCTTGAGGAGTATCTTTGTGGTGTTCTCTGTATTTCCTGAGTTTCAATGTTGGCCTAGGTCAGGGAATTTCTCCTGGATAATATCCTGAATTGTGTTTTCCAACTTGGTTCCATTCTCTCCATCACTTTCAGGTACACCAATAGAACATAGATTTGGTCTTTTTACAGAGTCCCATATTTCTTGGAGGCTTTGTTTCCTTTTACTCTTTTTTCTCTAACCTTGTCTTTTCACTTTATTTCATTAATTTGATCTTCAATTACTGATACCTTTTCTTCCACTTGATCGAATCAGCTATTGAAGCTTGTGCATGCGTCACGAAGTTCTCGTGCCATGGTTTTCAGCTCCAACAGGTCATTTAAGTTCTTCTCTACACTGTTTATTCTAGTTAGCCATTCGTCTAACCTTTTTTCAAGGTTTTTAGCTTCCTTGCGATGGGTTTGAACATGGTCCTTCAGCTCAGAGAAGTTTGTTATTACTGACCTTCTGAAGCCTACTTCTGTCAACTCGTCAAAGTCATTCTCTGTCCAGCTTTGATCTGTTCCTGGTGAGGAGCTGTGATCCTTTGAAGGAGAAGAGGCACCCTGGTTTTTAGAATTTTCAGCTTTCCTGCTCTGGTTTCTCCCATCTTTGTGGTTTTCTCTACTTTTGGTCTTTGATGTTGGTGACCTGCAGATGAGGTTTTGGTGTAGATGTTCTTTTTGTTGATGTTAATGCTATTCCTTTCTGTTTATTAGTTTTCCTTCTAACAGTGAGGTCCTTCAGCTGCAGGTCTGTTGGAGTTTGCAGGAGGTCCACTCCAGACCCTTTTTGCCTGGGTATCACCAGCAGAGGCTGCAGAACAGCAAATATTGCAGAACAGCATATATTGCTGCCTGATCCTTCCTCTGGAAGCTTCATCCCAGAGGGGCACCTGCCTATATGAGGTATCTGTCAGCCCCTACTGGGAGGTGTCTCCCGGTTAGGCTACACAGGGGTCAGGTACCCACTTGAGGAGGCAGTCTGTCCATTCTCAGAGCTCAAACACCATGCTGGGAGCTGCTCTCTTCAGAGCTGTCAGACAGGGACATTTAAGTCTGCAGAAGTTGTCTGCTGTTTTTTGTTCAGCTATGCCCTGCCCACAGAGGTGGAGTCTATAGAGGCAGTAGGCCTTGCTGAGCTGTAGTGGGCTCTACCCAGTTCAAGCTTCCTGGCCACTTTGTTTACCTACTCAAGCCTCAGCAATGGCAGATGCCCCTCCCCCAGCCAGGCTGCCACCTTGCAGTTTGATCTCAGACTGCTGTGCTAGCAGTGTGCAAAGCTCCGTGGGTGTGGGACCCTCCAAGCCAGGCACAGGAGAGAATCTTCTTGTCTACCAGTTGCTAAGACTTTAGGAAAACTGCAGTATTTGGGCTGCAATGCCCCGTTTTCCAGTTACAGTCTGTCACAGGCTTCCCTTGGCTAGGAAAGGGAAATCCCCCAACCCCTTGCACTTCCTGGGTGAGGCAATGTCCCATCCTGCTTCGGCTCACCCTCCAAAGGTGGGTGTACCCACTGTCCAACCAGTTCCAGTGAGATGAACCAGATACCTCAGTTGGAAATGCAAAAATCACCTGTCTTGTGCATAGATCACGCTGGGAGCTGCAGACTGGAGCTGTTCCTATTCAGCCACCTTGGAACGGACCTCTATTCTCTTCTTTTTGTGTGTGTGGTTGGGTTAATTTGAAAGCTTTATCTTCAATCCCTGAAATTCTTTCTTCTACTTGGTCTAGCCTATTGTTAAAACTTTCCACGGCATTTTGAAATTCCCTAAATGTGTTTTGTACTTCCCAAAGTTCTGATTGGTTTTGCTTTCAAATATCTATCATTTTAGAAAATTTTTCATTCGTATCTTGAATTGTTTTTTACATTTCTTTATGTTGATTTTCATCTTTCTCTTTCACCTCCTTGAGTAACTTAATAATCAACCTTTTGAATTCTTTTTCTTTCCAACTTTTATGTTCAAAGGGTACATATGCAGCTTCATTACATGGGTAAATTGTGTGTCACAGGAGTTTTGTGTACAGATAATTTTGTCACCCAGGTAATCAACATAATATCTGAGAGGTAGTTTTTCAATTCTCACACTCCTAACACACCCCCCACTGAACTAGACTCCAATGTCTCATCTTTGTTCCCTTATCTGTGTCCTTTCTTCGTGCTCATGTGTTCTAAATATTTAGCTCCCACTTATATGTGGGAATATGTGTTCAGTTTTTTTTGTACCTGCATTAATTCACTGAGGATAATGGCTTCCAGCTACATCCATGTTGCTGCAAAGGACATCATCTCATTCCTTTTTATGGCTGCATAATATTCCATGTGCCTTTTGAATTCTTTATCTGACATTTCAAAGATTTTTATCTGGTTTGGATACATTGCTGGAGAGCCAGTGTGATCATTGGGGGTGTTATAGAACCATGCTTTGTCATATTGCCAGACTTACTTTTCTGGTTCCTTCTTATTTGGGTAGATTGTTTCTTCTAATTATCTTTTAATTTATTTTTTATTCAACTGTGTTTATTTTTTCATTGTTTCTCCTTGAGGGTGACTTTAATGATTATAATTTATTGTAACCTAAGTTGACTCTAGGTGTTTTCAGGGGTGAAGACTCTGTATGAGTTCCTTGGTTATAGAGAGTCTTTGTATAATGGCTTTCTCAGATGGTGGTTGTAGTAACAGTACACTCAGTGTGTGAGCAAGTTTACTGTCTCCTGTGGGGTTGGAATGGCAGAGGTCTCTTGAAGCTTATCTCATTCCCCAGTGGTATGCATTTATTCACTTATTTATATTCTTTTCCAGTATTTTATTTACTGGGTTGAACATTTCAGGCTTCAGGCCAGTATAGGAGGTGTCTATGGCTGAAAACTGGCTGTAGCTAAAGCAGGTTGGTAAATGCAATACCCAATGGTGAGTAGAGATCCCCACCTTGACAGAGGCAGCTGGGGGAGCTCTCAGTGAAACATGTTGATACCCCTTCAGGGAAAAAGGAGGGATCCACCTTGGTTCCCCTACCATGCCAGCAGAAAGCAATCTGCCTCCCAGCCACACTCTTGACCTAGTGTTCCAGCCACTCAGATCAGGCAGGCACCTCTTTTCATCTGCAGGAATGTTGATGTTCCATGTAGAGAAGGATTGTGACTCTACCCTTCATGCAAGCCTGAACCTGAAGGGCACTCCTCCAGTGGAGATGCAGTCACCCTGAAGAGTTCCAGAAAGGCTGTCTACAGGTGCACTCGCACTGAGCTCCTGTGGGAGAAGCCTCAACTCTGTCTGCAGTGGTGGGTGATGGGGAGAAGCCCCATTCTTTAAGAACCATCACTAGCACCAGGGCTGCCTGACTATTGTGGTAGAGCCCACACAGACTTTCCCCCACTGAGCCCAGCACTGCACCTGTGCCTCTGCTGAAAGAAACTGCCCACAGGTGGAAGGTTCTTGGACTCAAGCCTTGCCATCTGAATTATTTTGTCCCACAGGGTGCTCCCTTGATGTAGTGCACTGCCGCTCACACTAGGAGTCGGAGTCCCTGATAGCCAGATGGGTCCATGTAATGAATTCAAAAACGAGTAAACAAAATAGATTTCCCTTTAAACAGAGAAGGGGTCTCCGAATTACATGCCAAATGGGCGAAGTGTCAAACAGAAAAAGAGTATCTGATGTTTGAAATAAACTCATCAAAGTATGGGTCTTTGGGGTAATGTTAAGCTAGCTGAGGAATCTCAGCAAAAAGATTCCCCTTTAGGGGAGCTGTCTTTAGCATCAAAATAGTTTCACCAGGAGCAAGTAGAGAATTCAGCTTTCATTCTTATTACTCCTGGGGGTGCAAAGGGGTGGAGTGGGGAGGAAGTTTTGTTTTCTCCACATTTGATCTTAGCCAAAAGGCTGAGAAGCAATACGTCATGTTTTCTCTAACTTAAAAAACAAAAATCCCCAAATGCACTCAAAGTGCAAGCACAAGGGACAGAACTCTGAGCTCCAGGGGAAGTGAAGAGCAGGGAAAAGGCTTATCTGCATTGTTCCCTCTTCCAAATCAGTGCCTGAATTCACTCTTTTAACAAAGGCAGGTGCTCATATTTCATTAATATGGACACAGAAACATGAATTTTGAGTATGGAAATGTAAGTTTAAGAAAGTACCTTTCTACCTTACCATTTTTAGCTTTAAAAAAAAAAGCACACAAACATTACTTTCAGATGGTATCAACTGAAAAAGCAAAAGAAAAATTGAAAGATAATTATATTGCCATCATTTAATCCTTTCTACTATTGTCATAATTTTTTATCTTTATTCAAAACTGCAGCATTCTCCTTTAAATAAAACTTACTAAAGTAAAACCCAAAATACAAACTAATGCCATTTTTGTTGTTTCTTTTAAGAAAGAAAACTAAGACTGAGGATATGACTTCTTCCAATGAGAGAAGAATAACAGTATAGGTTTTTTTCAGAAGCTGACAGTTATTCTTCGTAACACTGCATTCATTTTTTAAACAACTTCTAATCCCTGCCTAAGTTTATGAAATGGTATCATTCATCTAAAAGCAAAATACAGCTTTTAGGATGCCCTGTTGGGAATTTTCTTTCTCCTCAACCCTGGCTGACACAGAGGCTGACTTCATTGGCTTTAAATCCAAGTAGCAAACGAAGGAAAGATGATATCCGACAACCTACATGGTAACTCAAATGGCACAACAGGGCGCTTACTAGCACCTGGGAACATTCTAGGAATAGCAAAGGTCACAAAAAGTGCCTAGGGAAGGTAGAAGATCCAGAAAAGTGAGTATCTTCAAAAACAATATTTTATAGTGATTGTTTTTCTCAGCTTATAAAAGTAATATATGTTGCTTATAGGAATTTTGAGAAACATAGACCTGTATGCATAAAGAAGAAAATTACAGAACCTGTCATCTGACCTTGTAATACTTGCCCCTGTTAATTTTAAGTTTTATTTCTTTACAGGAATTTTTCTGTTCCTTTGTGTTATCTACTTTTTCTACAACAATGTATATAAAGACTATATAAACTCACTATGCAAAGAACTCTGTACAAAGATTACATAAGAAACTATATAAACCTTAGCTACGCAAAGTCAGCGTTACCTTATGGCTTATTAGAAATGTAGAATCCCAAACCCCATTCATTTCTTTTGAGTCAGAATCTACATTTTAACAAGCTCCTCAGGAAATGTTTCTGCACTTCTATAATTAACTTCTTTATTATTAATTTTTTCCACATCTCCAATTTCTATTTAATGGGTATAAATGTTTAAAAGCTCTGAGTATTTTTAAGTGTCCCAAAAGAAAATTTTTGACAAGTTTATATTCCCTCCAGTAGTTTTTCTGAGCATCGTTTTATTGCACCTCCACCAACAGTGGTGTCATAATTATTCATCTTTGCAAAAGAGAAATTACATATCTCATATCTAAATTAACAACCTTCATCTAGAAATGTGAAAGTTATTGACTTAACTCTCAAAATATACACTGAAATTTTTTATATTCACTTTTTTAAATGCCCCTTAATTTTATTGAAAAGAATAATATTTCCAATTTTAAAAGCATTTTAGCATGCAGGTATATAAATATATGTTCCAAAATATACATTGCATTGAAAAGCATATACAAACATAGTACTCATTTAGTAAATTTTTGTTGGATTTTTGAAGTGGTTTAGGCCAGTAATCAGCTATAAAGTAGAATAAAATTTTAAAAAGCCTGAAAAGATTGTATCTATCACATGTCTGCTCAATAAATGGTAACAAGGTGACATTTTATATAAAATGAGCTAACATTCATGATGAAATAGTAATCAAAAAGTTAATGCTGTTATTTAAAGCAATTTTGCTGAAAATATGTTAAGAAATAATGCTCTTTAATTATACAAGTGCTGAAATTGTATCAGATGAATGATACTGTAGCCAGTTCTTAAATTACCCAATATCAAAAATCTCAAGTCATCATGTCATCTTAGAAGTAGCCCTAAGGGGAAAAAAAACTGGAGAGAGACAGAGATAGAAACAGAGACAGACAGAGAGAGAATGGTGAAATAAAGTGGTTATAAAGAAAGAATGCGCCGGGCGCGGCTCACGCCTGTAATCCCAGCACTTTGGGAGGCTGAGGCGGGCGGATCACGAGGTCAGGAGATTGAGACCATCCTGGCTAACACGGTGAAACCCCGTGTCTACTTAAAAAAAAAAAAAAAAATTAGCCGGGCATGGTGGCGGGCGCCTGTAGTCCCAGCTACTCGGGAGGCTGAGGCAGAAGAATGGCGTGAACCTGGGAGGCGGAGCTTGCAGTGAGCCGAGATCGCGTCACTGCACTCCAGCCTGGGTGACAGAGCGAGACTCCATCTAATGAAAAAAAAAAAGAAAGAAAGAAAGAAAGAAAGAATAGCTTTCTCTACGAAATTTGGTGATCTTGTCCCTGGACCAAAACCTAAACAAAAAGGTCTTTCAAACTTCAGCTGATTGCATTGTGGTGAGAGGGTCTTCCTGCTTGCAAGGTTTATGAGATATACAAAGGAGAACAAAAAAGACTGGGCCATCTCCTGCCCTCAGAAGAGAGAGGCAATGGACCCATCATAAACTAGAATACGAGCAGTTCCAAAGGATTATCTCCATACCAGAGAAAAAAGAACAAAAGTGTAAAAGACAATTGACATGAAAATCCAGCAAATCTCAATTGCTTTAAATAGTGTAAGTTCCCCCAAACACAGGCAAATTGAATCGAAGGGTGCTGAGAGAATTTACAGATGTGATTTCAAAACCATTATTGATTTTCTTAAAGAAACCTGGAGAATGGAAGAAAATTTTTAAAAACTTAAACTGAGCCAAAGTATTTTAATGCCATAAAGTACAAAAGTTGCTTCTATTTAATAATGTATGACAGAATGTTTTCCAGAGATACAATCTCATTTTTTTTCTTACAGTCCAGAGGTCTTTTTTTTTTTTTTTTTAACACCTATTATGCTATGAATTCATAGGGAATAGGTTCCAGCAGCTCAGGCTCCTTTCTACTGGTTCTCACAAAGTGTGCTTGTCCGGGTGGCACATGGTGGCAAGTGGAACCCAGGTACCTTTTTCTTTGGCTTCTTTCTTTTTCTGATCATTTTCGCGTTTCAGGAAGCTATCTTGGCTCTTAGAGTGCTGAATGTGTTCAAAACGCATGTTAATTCTCTTGGCAAGAATCTTGCCCTTCGTTTGTTTACAACAATGCCAACAGCATACTGGGTCACACTGTAGACTCTTCCAGTTTCGCCATGGTGACACTTGTGGGGCATTCCTTTTTGAATAGCACCCCTTCCCTTGATGTCTACAATATCACCTTTCTTATAGATTCACATATGCGTGGCCAAAGGAACAACCCCATGTTTTCTAAAAGGCCTAGAGAACATATATCTGGTGCCACTCCTCTTTCTCTTTGTGTTCATCATTTTGGTGAAGTACTGGAAGATGGTGGTTCCGGCCGAAAGGCTGCAATGTCATTTTCAACACCTTTGTACCATTTATCTATTTTTAGCTTAGCTATCTGTATACAAGTGTTGCTAACAAGAAATGTTAACATGAAAAGGCATTTTTTCATGTCCTACATATTTTAATGAGACTTATATGAAACATACAAGAAATGTTTCTCAAATAAAATAAAATAGAAAGGAAAGCTAATGCTTTGAAAGACAATGCAAAGCAAAAAAGATCTCAATAGACTGAAACCATTGGTACAAATCAATCATTAACCTCCCTCTCTTCAAAAACTCAACAACACGAGTATCAGATAGGGCCAATCTGATTTTAAATCAATCTATTTGTCTTGTGGGCAACTCTCAGTGCTTTAGTAAAATGCAAAACCTCAATAAAAGTCAAAAGCATAAAGTAATTGACCACAAAAACTAATGTTCACTTAAGTCTGCATGAGTTTCTAAAGCAAAAAAGGTTATAGCACCTCTGCTCTGTGTCAATCACACAGTATAAGGGGTATTATGTTCAGTTTTAGTACATCATATTTTCAGAAACACATGATCAATCAAAGGAAGGCTACCAGGATGATGAGCATCTTGAAATCACACCATATTCAATTGATGAAACCAAGAGTGCTCAGTCTAAATAGAAAAGACTCAAAGAGGACATGGTTGCCTTCCTCAAATATTTTTCAATGCTGCTGTATAGACTTATTCTGAGCACAATATAGCAAAAAGAACAAATTATGCCCAGTGTTGCCACTTACTGTGCATCTGGGCTGGTTACTCAACCCTCCTGTGGCTCAATTATTACTTCTATAATTATTGGAAGAGTAAGAAGGGTAATGCATTTTTAAAATCCTAACAGAGTATGTGCATAGGATGGGCATGTTATAAGTGTTAGTTTCCCCTTTCTGAGGCAGAAGTGAGACCAAAACAATAAATCAACACTGACATCTCAGTTTAGCTTTAGCCAGCCACCTATATGTATCGTCTATCATGTTCTCCAAAGCTCACCAGGCAGCCGAGTGAGAATGCAGAAAGGAAATTTTGAATTTTTATTTTTATTTTAATTCCAATAAAACTTTTTCAAAACTTTACCAATTTTTATTATGTTGATGGACGGTAGTTTATAGATAATTTGTAAGTGAATAGTCTTATACAGAAGGCTATACTCAATAACTGTATTGTTGTGGTGTCTGATTAAAACAGAAGTAGAAACCACTGGCCTAGTCTATACCCGCTTCCCTATGACCAGGAAAGTGTGCTTGCTCTCCTGCGGAGGAATTGGGAAGAATAATTCCCTCTGGATATGTAATTTGTGCTAATCCTCACAGGATGGCAGAAAATGACCTCAGAGGCCAGAAATATCTCCGACACTGTGAGTGACTTCATCCTCCTGGGCTTCTCTTGCCGCTGGGAAATACGGATCTTCCTCTTTTTCACATTCTTTGTGACTTACATACTGACTCTCCTTGGAAACCTGGCTATCATGTGTGCAGTGAGCTGGGACCACCGGCTCCACACCCCCATGTACATTCTGCTGGCCAACTTCTCCTTCCTGGAGATATGCTATGTCAACTCTGATGTGCCCAACATGCTAGCCAACTTCCTTTCCAAAAACAAAACCATTTCCTTTGCTCAATGCCTCCTCCAGTTGTACTTCTTCTTCTCACTGGGCACAACTGAATGCTTATTTCTCTCCATCATGGCCTATGACCGGTTCCTGGCAATCTGTCGCCCCCTACACTATCCTACTGTCATGACTATAAAGTTTTGTAGCAGCCTGATCATCTTTTGCTGGGTCTGCGGTTTCCTCTGGTTTCTAGTCCCAGTTATACGCATTACCCAGCTGCCATTTTGTGGCCCAAACGTGATTGATGACTTTCTATGTGACCTCAGTCCCCTGCTGGCCCTGGCATCAGCCTGTGTCCCAATCCCAGGGACTGTTCTCATATGCGGTACCATGAGTTCCCTCCTCATCTTTTCCACCTTTTTCTACATTATTGGCTCCTATACCCTGGTGCTGAGGTCTGTGATGCAGGTACCCTCTGCTGCTGGCCGGAAGAAAGCCTTCTCCACCTGCTCCTCACACCTGGCTGTCGTGTTTTTATTTTATGGCTCAGTCATGATGACATATGTGAGCCCAGGGTCAGGACAAGCAGAAAGCATGCAGAAGTTCACAACTTTGTTCTACTCAGTTTTGACCCCTTTGTTCAATCCCATGATCTACAGCCTCCGGAATAAAGAAATGAAGGATGCCTTGAAGAAAGTTCTAGGAGGCTCCTAAAATTGGTCTGTGATGTTAGTGAGTTATTCCCAAGTAAGTTCAGACTGTGAGCCCCCTAGCGGTGAAGAGCTGAGAAACTGGCAAGTAGATGTGAACTTTTCAAAGGACCCATGTAAAAATCCTCAATGCCATGTTATCAATGAAGCCTTTCTCCAGGCAGAATTAATTGCCTCTTCTACAGCACATTACCTGCACTTCTATTTAAAATGTCTTTCATTCTTTCTTGTATTACACTTGTGTCTTCACATGTGTATTTACAATTGTCTTTTTTTTTACAATTTACAAATGTGTCTTCACATGCCTCCCATCCTTATTAGATTTTAAGTTCCTTGAGAGCAGGAACTATGCTTTATTAATTTCTGTAAGTCCAGAACCTAACACAGTACCTAGTGTATATGTCAATAATATCAATTTAAATAAAACAAATATATTTCTTCATATTTCCTTATTAGTTTCTATCATTTTTCATGGTCAGGACAATATCTAAAAAAACCATACAAACTCTGTAACAATCTAAATTTTATATGTTTTATACATGAAATGAAAAGAACTTTCATATAAGAACATGAGGTCAACCTTGACTGGTAGGACGAGCCATTACCTGATAATCAAATCAATGGAAAAGTTTTACCAGATGAAAGTGAATGTCTAAGAAATCATCTCCTTCCTTCCCCTTGTCAATCCCTTTGTCTGATGTCAGTTGCATTATTTCATTTTCTTCTTACTAACCATGCTTCCACTCCTGTATATTTTAAAATATATCCCACAATCCTTGCTAATGAAAGTGTGGTCTTTGATCATCAGCTGGGCATCACTGGAGAGCTTTTTAGAAGGCAGGATCTAAGGACTCTGTCCTAGGCCTATTGAATCAGAATCTGTGTTTTAAGGACATCCTTAGGGGATTTATTTGCACATTAAAGTTTAAGAAGCATTTATCTACAAGAAATTCTCTGAAAGAGTCACAGTAATCACAACCACATGTAGGACTTCCTATTGACACCTACCTTTATTTGAACAATAGTTCTCAACCTACTGACTCAGAATTGGGAGTTGGAGCCAAAGTACAAGCATTTTGAAAAGTTCCCTCAGAAGATTGTAATAAACAGAGAGGGTTAAGAACCACTGCATTGGAATTTAGGAATTTCCACACTCTACAATAACACAAGATAAGACCATATCTACATTTCTTTTCTTTTCAAAACCCACCCTGGTACCAATCAACCAAATTAGATTTAAACAATGTTTCTGGACCCAACTAAGGGTTGGGCTGCTATTTCTCATGGCCCAATAATGAGATGCAGATAAACTGGGAAGGAAGAGAGTTTTTATTTCTGTAACTAGGTACAGGGAGAAGGCCTGGAAATTATTGCCAGACCAACTCAAAATTACAAAGTTTTTCAGAGCTTATATACCTTCTAAGCTATATGTCTACATGTAAGTGGGCATTCATCTAAAGACATAGTGATTAACTTCTTTTAATCTGTAACTAAGGTCTGCGTCCTGAAGACCTTCTGCTAGAGCCTCAGTAAGTTTACTTAATCTAAATGGGTTTAGGTGCTGGGGTGGTTACCCTTATCTTGTCTCTTGCTAAATCACAGAGGTTTGGGGAGTTTCTTCAGACCTCCAATAAACTTGTTTGTGGAGGACTGGGGAGTTTCTTCAGACCCCCAATGAAACTTGTTTAATGCTGAGTATGTCCCGTTAAGAATTCCTTCATTATTTTGTCATGCTTTAAGGCCCAGGAAAGGCCTAGGCAAAACTCTTGATGGGTTTTTGTTACATTCCAGCCTTTGTTTAAGGGCATTGGCTTTTTTAGCTTCAAATATTTAACTTTACCACTCAGTCAGTATGGAAACAGTTGTGATGGAGGCCTGTGTCAGTGAAACCTGGCCTGCCACAATAAGATGTGTTATAACCCAACTATAGTGTTCGTCACTTTGCTAAAAAATGTTGTATCCAACGTGGAGGAATAGGAACACTTTTACACTGTTGGTGGGAGTGTAAATTAATTCAACCATTGTGGAAGACAGTGTGGTGATCCCTCAAGGATCTAGAACTAGAAATACCATTTGACCCAGCAATCCCATTACTGCGTATATACCCAAAGGATTATAAATCATGCTACTATAAAGAAACATGCACCCATATGTTTATTGTGACACTATTCACAATACCATAGACTTGGAACCAACCCAAATGTCCATCAATGATAGACTGGATTAAGAAAATGTATCACATATACACCATGGAGTACTATGCAGCCATAAAAAAGGATGAGTTCATTTCCTTTGCCAGGACATGGATAAAGCTTGAAACCATCATTCTCAGCAAACTATCACAAGGACAGAAAACCAAACACTGCATGTTCTCACTCATAGGTGGGAATTGAAAAATGAGATCACTTGGATACAGGGCAGGGAACATCACACACAGGGGCCTCTCGGGGAGTGGGGGGGTTGGGGAAGGGATAGGATTAGGAGAAATACCTAATGTAAATGATGAGTTGATGGGTGCAGCAAACCAACATGGCACATGTATACCTATGTATCAAACCTGCACGTTGTGCACATGTACCCCCCAGAACTTAAAGTATAATTTTAAAAAATGTTGTGTCCAAAATAGGTGTCTCTTTTGAATGTTCTTTATATGCTTGTATTTGGAAGATTACACATAGTAAAAAGGATTGAGAATATGAAGAAAACTTTGTGTGGCAACTTATGCAATCATTCATTTAAAATATTTCTGAGAAAAACTATCTCAGCATTGTACTAGCTTTTGGATTATCCCAGATTATCAAAATTTCCTTCCTTCCCTCAGGGAGGTCACAACTCTATAATGGCAATAAACTTTTTTAACCTTTCTTGTTCAGTAACAGTTTGATTCAAATATAATTCATATACCATACACTTCACCCTTTTAAAGTGCACAATTCAGTGTTTTTTAGTTCATTTACATAGTTGTGCAACTACTAGCACAATAAACTTTAGGATAAGGTCACCACCCACTTCCCCGCCCCCCAAAAAACAATTCCAAACCCATTAGCAGTCACTCCCTGGAAACCACTAATTTATTTTCTGTCTCTATGGATTCACCTATTCTGGGTATTGTCCTAATACCAAAACCAGGAAAGGACCTAACAAAAAATAGAACTGCAGACCAACATCCCTGATGAAGATAGATGCAAAAATCCTTAACAAAAAACTAGCTGACTGAATCCAACAGCATATCGAAAAAATATTCCACCACAATCAAGTGGATTTCATACCAGGGATGCAGGGATGATTTCGCATATGCAAGTTAATAAATGTGATACACCACATAAACAGAATTAAAAACAAACATCACATGATCATCTCAATAGACTCAGAAAAAGCATTCGACGAAAATCCAGCATCCCTTTATGGTCAAAACTCTTAGCAAAATTGGCATATAAGGGACATAATTCAGTGTAATAAAACCCGTTTATGACAAACCCACAGCCAACATAATACTGAATGGGGAAAAGTTGAAAGCATTCCCTCTGAGAACTAGAACAAGACAAGGATGCCCATTGTCACCACTTTATTGAACATAGTACTGGAAGTCCTAGCCAGAGCAATCAGACAAGAGAAAGAAATAAAGGGCATCCAAATCAGTAAAGAGGAAGTTAAGCACTCTTTGCTGATGATATGATTGTATACGTGGAAAACCCTAAACACTCCTCCAAAAAGCTCCTAGAACTGATCAATGAATTCAGCAAAGTTTCAGGATACAAAATCAATCTACACAGATCAATAGCCCTGCTATACACCAACCGTGACCAAGCCGAGAATCAAATCAAGAACTCAACCCCTTTTACAATAGCTATGTGCACGCACACACACACACACACACACACACACACAACTTAGGAATATACTTAACCAAAGAGGTAGAAAACAAAGGAGTATTGCTCTACAAGAAAAACTACAAAACACTGCTGAAAGAAATCATAGACAACATAAACAAATGGAAACACATTCCATGCTAATAAGTGGGTAGAATCAATATTGTGAAAATGATCATACTGCCGAAAGTATTCTACAAAGTCAATGCAATTCCCACCAAAATACCACCTTCATTCTTCACAGAACTAGAAAAAACAATCCTAAAATTCATATGAAACCAAAAAAGAGCCTGCATAACCAAAGCAAGACTAAGAAAAAAGAATAAATCTGGAGGCATCACATTACCTGATTTCAAACTACACTATAAGGCCATAGTCACCAAAACAGCATGGCATTGGTATAAAAATAGGCACATAGACCAATGGGACAGAATAGAGAACCCAGAAATAAACCCAAACATTTACAGCCAACTGATCTACTACAAAGCAAACAAAAACATAAAGTGGGGAAAGGAGTCCCTATTCAACAAATGGTGCTGGTATAATTGGCTAACCACACTTAGGAGAATAAAACTGGATCCTTATCTCTCACCTTCTACAAAAATCAACTCAAGATGGATCAAGGACTTAAATCTAAGACCTAAAAAAATAAAAATTCTAGGAAATAACATCAGAAAAGCCCTTCTAGACATTGGCTTAGGCAAGGATTTCATGACCAGGAACCCAAAAGCAAATGTAATACAAAGATAAACAGACGGCACTTAATTAAACTAAAGAGCTTTTGTACAGCAAAAGGAAAAGTCAGCAGAGTAAACAGACAATCTACAGAGTGGAAGAAAATCTTCACAATCTATACATCCAACAAAGGACTAATATCCAGAATCTAAAACACACTCAAACAAATCAGCAAGAAAAAAAATAATCCCATCAAAAAGTAGGCTAAGACCACGAATAGACAATTCTCAAAAGAAGATATCCAAATGGCAAACAAACATATGAGAAAATGCTCAACATCATTAATGGTCAGGAAATGCAAATCAAAACCACAATGCAATACCACCTGACTCCCACAAGAATGGTCATAATCAAAAAATCAAAAAATAACAGATGTTGGCATACATGCAGTAAAAAGGGAACATGTCTACACTGCTGGTGGGAATGTAAACTAGTACAACCACAAAGAAAACAGTGTGGAGATTACTTAAAGAACCAAAAATAGAACTACCATTTGATCCACCAATCCCACTACTGGGTATCTACCCAGAGGAAAAGAAGTCATTATACAGAAAAGATACTTGCACATGCATATTTATAGCCGCACAATTCGCAATTTCAAAAATGTGGAACCAGCCCAAATGCCCATCAATCAACGAGTGGATAAAGAAACTGTGGTGTATGTATATCATGGAATACTACTCAGCCATAAAAAGGAATGAATTAATGGCATTCGCAGCAACCTGGATGGGATTAGCGACTATCATCCTAAGTGAAGTAATTCAGGAATGGAAAACCAAACATCGTATGTTCTCACTCGTAAGTGGGAGCTAAGCTATGAGGAAGCAAAGGCATAAGAATGATCAATGGACTTTGAGGACTCAGAGGGAAAGAGTGGGAAGGGGGTGAGGGATAAAATACTATAAATTGGATTCTGTGTATACTTCTCGAGAGATGGGTGCACCAAAATCTCACAAATCACCACTAAAGAATTTACTCATGTAACCAAATACCACCTGTTCCCCCCAAAACCTATGGAATTAGAACATTTTTAAAAATAAAAATAAAGACACATATATTCTCAGATCAATCCCAGAAATGGAAAAGGGATATAGAAAGAACATAAAAGAGACAAAGAGTAATACAGATACTCCTGAACAGTATTAAACTGATGAGCCTCCTCATCTACTTTTCCAGTTCACTTTCTCCACAGGGCTTGACCCTCCCACTGCAAGTCATTCATAGTGGTGTTTGCAATGTACTGAATGTTTATGTTCCTCTAAAATTCATACGCCGGGCGTGGTGGCTCATGCCTGTAATCCCAGCACTTCAGGAGGCCGAGGCGGGTGGATCAGGAGGTCAGGAGATTGAGACCATCCTGACTAACACAACCCCGTCTCTACTAAAAATACAAAAAATTAGCCGGGCGTGGTGGCGGGTGCCTGTAGTCCCAGCTACTCGGGAGGCTGAGGCAGGAGAATGGCGTGAACCCGGGAGGCGGAGCTTGCCGTGAGCCGAGATAGCGCCACTGCACTCCAGTCTGGGCGACAGAGCGAGACTCCGTCTCAAAAAAAAAAAAATTATACGCTGAAATTGTAACCCCTAAGATGATGGTGTTAGGAGGTGGAGTGTTTGGGAGGTGATTAAGTCATGAAGGCAGCCCCTTCAGATGTGGCATTAATGTCCTCATAAAAGAAACCCAAGGAACCCGTTGCCCTTCCACCACATGTGGAAGGACACAGCAAGATGGCACCATTTATGAACCAGGAAGTAGGCCCTCCCCAGAGTGAATTTGCTGGCACCTTGATCTTAGACTTTCCAGCCTGGAAAACTGAGAAATCAATTTCTATTGTTACAAGCTGACCAGTTTCTTACAGAAGCCCAAATGGACTAAATATGCTTTGACATTTTCTGGAGGGTAAAATTACTCCTACACATGTTGTTGGAGCTGCCACTGTGTGCTTGGGTGGTTTGGTTTTATCAAGATGTAGAGACACCTGCAAGAAATCTGGGAAGTGGGATAGAAAAATTAAGGAGGCTTCACTGCAAACGCCGTATTTACCAGGCTGAGGACTTTGAAATATTTTGAAACACAAATAGAAACAAGGAAGTGAGCTGAATTCATCAGTGTTTTAAATGAAAACTTATGACACAGTCGGGAGAATGAAGAGATAAGACATCAGTTGTGTTTAATGATCTGCCCCTCTGATAAGGATAGGAAACCTCAGCACCCTGCTCCAGTTGTATCTGGTCAGAGAGGGCTCTGGTTTAACTGACTACAGCTAGGAACATCCTTTGACTTGGAAAGTGTCCCTAGATGTAGCTGTCTTCTTAGAGAGATGTAAATGAAGTCTCATGGAGAAACTTTCTGCTTCACGGCCACCTTATTCTATGTTAGGTTTGTCAGTGCCATTTAGTCAAAGATCTCAGGAATACCTGATGAACAAGTTGTGCTTATCACTCAGCATAGCAAGGGATAACATATTTCAAAGGGGAATCCTGGAATGTCTCAGTATGAAGATGTTAGAAAGAACCTTTTACAGGATTTGTGCTATGGTTAGGTGATTTCGGGGAGGGTCTAAGGAAGTGGTAGTTTGCTCCAGTTGGATACTGTCAGAAAGCAAGGGCAGTTCTATGAGTAAGGTTTTTGTTTGTTTGTTTGTTTGTTTGTTGTTGTTTGTTTTTTACTTTAAGTTCTGGGATACATGTGCAGAACGTGCAGGTTTGTTACATAGGTATACATGTGCCATGGTGGTTTGCTGCACCTATCAACCCGTCATCTGTTTTAAGCCCCACATGCATTAGGTATTTGTATAACTAGGTATTTTAACAAATCTAATCTACACAGAAAGCAGAGAAGAAAGAGAATAAAGCTGTAATTGGCTTTTTTCTGAAAGATAGCAGTCACTTATTTTAGAATGTTTGATATTTTACGGATAGCAGTAATCTTGTTTTTGTCTATTAGACAAGATAATGAAGTGGTCTTGTTTTGTCTCATTTTATTACTGTCTCAGAGAGAACTTGACTGAGGGTGTATTCTGTGAGATTACGTCCAACGAAAAAATAGCTATGAGTGTCAAACCAGCTTGAATATCTTGGAGATTTGCTGTAATATCAAATAAGTTATAGATGTCTGGGGCTGTTTTTCTAACTTCGAGCTTGTAAGATTTTTTCATTGGCCACATGGTAGTCACAGTTAGGGAGTTAGAGATATGTTATTGGTTGATTGGTTAATCAGTCAATTGATTTATTAATATTGTGTTCCACCTGTGAGAGGTTTGAAGAAAGGCAAAGGCACTATTTCAATTTTCTTAGAAAAAATAAACAGAAATTAAGGAATGCCCCCAAGGGATGTAAATAACAAGCACAGAACTGTCTCTTGACACTGTTCTCCTTTTAAAAGCAGAAAATGTGTCCTCAAAGATCAGAATATATAGGCTAACTTACTTCTGGGAGGATCTATTTACACCCCTCCATCCTTCAGCAAACAAAGTCAAGAATCCTTATCAGAATTTCCACCCTTTTTCTCCTCTCTAATTATTACCAAAAAGACTACCACTTTACTCTAAGAAAATATAAAAGAAATATCTGAGATTCTTCGTTTGGGACTTTCATTGCTGATACAGGTAAAAAGATGGTAGACTTTCCAGCCTTGAGAACTGAGAAATCAATTTCTATTGTTACAAGAATAGAAAAGTCATATAGTATAGTTGCAGAATCTAATAGGCTCTACCCACACCTCTCTTTGAATTCACCACAACCACACACATACAACCAATATTTCTTAAGCTCTTACTAATCAGGCACTGGTCAAGGTACTCCATTTCATACAGTAATCTTTGCAACAGCCCTTAAAGAAGGCATAATTATGACCATTTTATAGTTAAGGAAACTAAGAAAGTATTAACTTCCTACGACTAGTAAAGAAAACTCTTGACTCTAAATCCAGGACTTTTTCTATCTTGTACAGCTGCCTACCACTTGTCCCAATCTGGAAAATTATCTTATCCTTACTTTTTAAAGAACTTTCTAGAAACAGATTGCCCAACATTACAGACATGGCAGCCCCCTCACTGAACCTGCGCAAACAAACAAGAGGAGGCAAGTGTGCTGTCATGAGACGTCTCTGGGCTGGCTGAGGAGGAGGGGTCAGCCAAGTTAGATGTCCAGACTTCTACCATATTGAACTTTGGGGGAACACTAAAGTATCAGGGAAATGCCTTCGTATCACGCTGCATGTGACACAGCTTGGCTCATTCAATCATAGTCTTTCTTCACCCTGCTTTCTGGGGTTGACTAATTTAATGAGTAAACAGATTTTTTAAGTAGTTTTTGTTGTTAATTAACTTGGTCCAAGCAGCCTGGGTACAAAAACACAATGTTGTGCCCGTGTTCACAGTGCCCTCTACAGTCAATGCAGGGTGAATCCGCTAGATTTTTTCTTTCTCTTTTGTTTTGTTTTTTTACTTTCTTTTCTTTTTTTTTCAATCCAGCTGGGATTTGTGGCAGGTAAACATCATAGTTTCTTCTGCACAGAAGAGATAAGTAATAAAAGGTGAGTAACAATACAGTCTGGTTAAGACTGTTAACTCAAAAGAACATAAAGTCATTATGCAAAAGTATAACCACCCAAAGTCATTCTGCCTTGAGGTGTTCCCAAACAGTGATTGGAAAAGGAAGCAAAAATACGTAAAGTTTTTTTCTTATTTTCAAGTTTCCTGTTAAACCTATCTTAACATTGGATCACTGATATCAGGTTCTACTGTTTATATAACTAGAATAGGAACCAATGGACTTTGCAGACTCATATTCCCAACCAGACAATCAAAGACCTGTTTCAACAAGACAAAATTAAACCTGATTCTATTCCTCAGCTCTATCTACCTTGATGGATGGGGAACTATTTTAACAGAAGTGAGAAGCAGCTACCTACTATTAATTTGAACATTTTACTCCTAAAATTGGTAAACTGTGTTACCAAATAGCATGAATCAATGACTTAGTTCACTATCTCAAAAGGGAAAAGTGATTTCAAATAGTTCCAAGGTCTTTTGTTCCACAGACACACAATCTGAGTCATCCTTGCCCAAAAGTATTGTGTGGATGTGATCCCTTTCTGGGAAATAAGAAAGTGTATTTATGTATTCATTCATTTTATGGATATTTATTGAAAGCTTTCTAAGTACAAAGCACTGTGCTAATGCCTAATCATCTCTGGTAAAGTAACTTCTCAAATTGATTTCAAGCCCATGACAAAATTCTATTTGAAACTTGATGCTCAGGAAGATGCTGTTGAGTGAGTCAGTTCAAAGAATTCTCCCTGGGTAGGGGCATATAGGAAAAGTAAAAGATACAGTAAAGAATGCCTGGTTTAAATAGTAAGATTGATAACAGAACTCATCTCAACAGTCAATGAACTTCCCAGAGAGGCTATAAATTACATCATGCCTTGAAATGTTCTCCTCAGCCACGCTTGAGGACAGTTTTCTTTATCACTTCTGCAATATTTTATCTTGAAAGCAAAATGATTTTGATATAACCACCTACTTTAAATAAAAGTACTACCAAGAAGATAACTATCCACGGTAATATTACCAAAAGAAAAAAAAAAGAAATTGTTAAAATGTAATCTATATATCATTCTGAAGACTCTAGTAAATACAGACTTTAATGTTAGAGAAGGATATTGATAATGAGAACTCTAATATACTGCCAATGGTAGTGAAAAATAGTCCCATAATTATAGAAAACTTTAGCTTAATTTTCTACAGTTAAAGATATACACCTCCTATGATCCAGCTAATAGAAATGCATGTACATGTGAACCAGGAGAGATAAACTATATGGTCATAGTGTAGTGGGAAATCAGGACTGGAGAGACCAACTGCAGTTCAAGGGGGTATATTTTAGGCGTACATCGGCTCAGCAGACATGCATTCTGAAAGTGTGAGCAGCAAAGAAAGAAAAGGAACGCCTTGGGCCGGGTGCGGTGGCTCAAGCCTGTAATCTCAGCACTTTGGGAGGCGGAGGCAGGCAGATCACGAGGTCCGGAGATCGAGACCATCCTGGCTAACACGGTGAAACCCTGTCTCTACTGAAAATACAAAAAATTAGCCAGGCGTGGTGGTGGGCGCCTGTAGTCCCAGCTACTCGGGAGGCTCAGGCAAGAGAATAGTGTGAATCCGGGAGGCGGAGTTTGCAGTGAGCCGAGATCGCGCCACTGCACTCCAGCCTGGGCGACAGAGCAAGACTCCGTCTCAAAAAAAAAAGAAAGAAAAAGAAAGAAAAAGAAAACAAACGACTTTTATGCACCTTGAGGCGGGAATTACATGATGCAGGAAGCTGGCTTACAAAAGCGAGAACAAAACAATTAATTATCAGGTGACATTCTTAGGACTCAGCTTATATCTTGGGAAAACATGTCTTGCAACTCATGCTTATCTATCTTGTGACCTTGCAGCTGCACAGCAAGAAAAACAGGAGCTTACAGAACTTAGAAAATACGTGGAGGAGAGATATGGTTAATGCTTCACAGACCTTACAGAGGAGCAGTTAATATTCTTTCTTAACTCTTACTTCAGGGGAGGGGGGCTACTTCATGCCCATTCTAGCTTAACCTTACACTGTAAATTTAATTTCTCTTAATATTTCCACTTTAATAGTAACATTACCCCCTAACAGCCCCAAACTGGAAGTAAACCAAAATATTTATCTGTTGTAGAATGTTTAAGTAAGTGATGGTTCCGGTCAGGCGCAGTGGCTCAGGACTGTAATCCCAACACTGTGGGAGCCCGAGGCAGGCAGTATCACTTGAGCTCAGGAGTTCCAGACCAGCCTGGGCAACATGGCAAAACCCTGTCTCCACCAAAAAACAAACAATACAAAAAAAAAAAATCAATAAAATTAGCGGGGCATGGTGGCACGATCCTGTGGTCCTAGCTACTCAGGAGGCTGAGGCGGGAAGATTTCTTGAGCCCGGGTGGCAGAGGCTGCAGTGAGCCAAGATGGTGCACTGCACTCCAGCCTGAGTGACAGAGAGCGACCCTATCTCAATCTTTTTAAAAAGTAATGGTTCATTCTTGCAATGTAACAGTATAGAGCAGTAAAAAATTGTCAGAATACAGATATATGCAACAACATGACTTTCAAAAACTTACTGTTGAACAAAGAAACCATCCAAACGTATAATAGTATGATCTCATTTATGCAAAGAACAAAAGCAAGCAAAACATAATACTGTACTATTATTTAGAGGTGCATGCTTAGTTACTAAATTGTAAAGAAAAACAAGGAAGTGATGATCATAAAGAAGAAAGAGTGTTATGATTAGAAGGAGGGAAGGGCAGAGAGTGATGGGGATGGGGCATGTGAGGAGATTCTAGGACACAATATTTTATTTCTTGACCTCAGTGGTAGTTACAATGATGTTTCCATTATGATCTTTTATTAAGATGAATATTTATGTATTATGCATGTTTCCATACATTTCACAATAAGGAAACTTCTGTGTTTATTCATGATACTGACTTGTAGTATATTTTATAGACCAACAACTATTGTCCAAGTAGTTGTTGGACAACTCCTGAGATATTGTCAGGATTAGACAAAAATATCTCAGGATTAGACAAAAATAGTCACTACTGGCCAGGCACAGGTGGCTCAGGATGGTAATCTCAGCATTTTGGGAGGCCAAGGCACGAGGATTAATTGACAAGACCAGCCTGTGCAATATGGGAAGACTCCTTCTCTACAAATACTTTTGAAATTTTCTTGGTATGGTGGCACATACCACATGGTGGTCCCAGCTACCCAGGAGGCTGAGGCAGGATTGCTTGAGCTAGGGAGGTCAATGCTGCAGTGAGTCATGATTGCGTCACTGCATTCTAGCCTGGGCAACAGAGCAAGACCCTGAATCAAATGTGTGTGTGTGTGTGTGTGTGTGTGTGTGTGTGTAGAGAGAGAGAGAGAGAGAGTCACTATTGATAGATGTGCTTATTGCATTCCCAGAGATAGCTTAAATATAAATCTGAGTTCCCATCTATCCTTTCACTGTCATCCAGTAACTGCTAGTGATTTTACAGGTCACAGGCACATGAAAATCTTCAACACCCCCAGCAACTCCAGCATCTTCACTGGCTTCCTCCTCTTGGGCTTCCCTTGCCCCAGGCAGGGGCAGATCCTCCTCTTTGTGCTCTTCACTGTTGTATACCTCCTGACCCTCACGGGCAATGGTTCCATCATCTGTGCTGTGCACTGGGATCAGAGACTCCACACCCCTATGTACATCTTGCTCGCCAACTTCTCTTTCCTAGAGATCTGTTATGTCACCTCCACAGTCCCCAGCATGCTGGCCAACTTCCTCTCTGACACCAAGATCATCTCCTTCTCTGGGTGCTTCCTCCAGTTCTACTTTTTTTTCTCCTTGGGCTCTACAGAATGCTTTCTCCTGGGAGCTATGGCATTTGACCGATACCTTGCCATCTGCTGGCCTCTACGCTATTTGACTATTATGACCAAACATCTCTGCAACATTCTTGTGGGCAGCTGCTGGGTACTTGGTTTCTTGTGGTTCCTGATTCCTATCAGTGTCATTTCTCAAATGACCTTCTGTGGATCTAGGATTATTGACCACTTCCTATGTGACCCAGGTCCTCTGTTAGCCCTCACCTGTACCAGAGCCCCTCTACTAGAGTTGACTAGCTCCACCTTAAGTTCTCTACTTCTATTTATTCCCTTTGTCTTCATCATGGGGTCCTATGCTCTGGTTCTGAGAGCTGTGTTGAGGGTTCCTTCAGCATCTGGAAGAAGAAAGGCTTTCTCTACCTGTGGCTCCCACCTGGCTGTGGTTTCACTGTTCTGTGGCTCAGTGATGGTCATGTATGTGAGCCCAACATCTGGGCATGAAGCTGGAATGCAGAAGATTGTGACTCTGTTCTATTCTGTGGTTACTCCCCTTATTAATCCTGTCATATACAGCCTGAGGAACAAGGAAATGAAACATGCAATGAGGAAAATACTGAGAACACAAAATTAAGAGTCTTAGTTTACAAGATTTTGAGAGACAGAATCTTCTTTATTTAAAAAAACATAGCACTCAGAAAATTGTTTATATTGTTTTTGAACTTTATATACTGTAGTGTTTCATTTTCTAGAACTCATAGGGCTACAAGAAATGTCAAATATGTATTCTATCTCTTTAATTTTACAAATGATAGGCCTGTAAGTTGAAAAAATTGGGTTGAGTTTGTTGGGGAAATATAACTAAAAACAAATCTCTTACCAACCCAGAAAACTTCTCCACAAGGCTGTCAGAGAAAGAAAGTAGTTTTGTTATTGAGTAAGTGTTAAACCAGAATGTGATACATATCACAAACAATCCACCGAGAGACTGCAAGGACAGAAAGACATCTCTCCCTTTTATATAGCAAAGTAAATACAACCCAATACGTGTATGTTCTCAAAATAAACAATAACTAGTCCTCAAGAGGACTTGACAGCGCAATTTGTCACACATAGTTCACCCTGGGTTCACCTGGTAATTGGAGTGACCATTGGTATTTGCTCATTGACTTTATACAAAGGAAAAATAAATTCGTATCTTTATGACAGGAAATCGTTTTGCAATTTAAAAATTAGACTGCCAAAATTAGGCTTCTACCCTTTCACAGAAACAGGGAGATGGGAGCACTAACTTCCTTTTTTGAGGTTCTTGAGAAAGACATTCCTGGGTCATAAAGCTAACCAGAGGCTTGTTTAGCTTTTGCAAAAATTTACAAGCCAGGTGCAATTGTTCATACCTCTGATGCCAGCACTTTGGGAGCCCAAGGCAAGAGGATCGCTTGAGACTAGGAGTTCAAGACCAGCTTGGGCTCAAACCAGCCTGGGCAACATAGTGAGATCCACCTCTACAAAACAAATAATTTTAAAATTAGCTGGGTGTAGCCCATATTTGTAGCCTTAGCTACTCAGAAGGCTAAGGTGGGAAAATCGCTTGAGACCAAAAGTTCAAGGCTGCAACGAGCTATGACTGCACCATTGCACTCCAGCCTGAGCAAGAGTGAGACCCCATCCCTAAGATAAGGAAAAAAAATTTACATACATCTTCACCAAAAAATTACAGGTTTTCTAAAGTAAATGCTCTATGCAAAGGGAGAGAAGAAAGTCTCTTCCCTCATTTTCAACAGGGATAATTAAGCCTTTTATTTATTTTTTTTTATTTGTATTTGCCTTTACAAGTTATACAAGGTCATAACCTTAGGGCAAAATCTAAAGTTTTCTATTTCCCTTTCAGCAACAATAAGTTGACTCTATTTCTTGAATTGAGCTTATATTTCTGTCTTCCAGAATATTCTTCATGGTAATATTAGAGACAAAATACTAATATCTTTGATATATCAATATATCTTCAGATCAATAAGAAAAATGCCATTAGCACAACCATAAAAATTCTAGAAGATAGCATCGAAACCCCTTCTAGACATTGGCTTAGGCAAAGACTTCATGACCATTAGCACAATAGGAACAGTGTCAAATATCTGAAAAAAGCCAACAGTAAAAAACTTTTAAGCAAGTAAAAAGGCACTCTGTTTTATCATAAGGTGAGAAAGCAAATAAAACCATAATAAATATATGCGGTTTTCCCCAAAATTAACAAAGATCAAAGATGAAGTTGGAAAAAAATGGCAGTTTTTGCTAGTACAGCATAAATTCATACAACATCTGTGGAAGATATCATGCCAATAATTATCAAAATTTAAAAGTCATTTCCTCTGACTCAACAACTCCAAAATCCTAGATGCCTATCTTACTGGTATACTCACACAAGAAAAATGGCACATGTACAAGAATATTGACTACTGTTTCTAATAGCAAAAGATTGGATCAATCTAAATTCCCACTAAGAACTGATCAGGTAAATTAGTGTATAATCATAGGGTGGAATACTATGTAACTTTTTAAAATGAGGATCTGTATGTATCTTTTAATAAGAATGTATCCTTATGCTATATTGTTAAAAAGCAAGGTGGAGGAGCGCTCTATCTGCCTCTCTTTCATATGAAGAAGAAAGACTGTACAGATATGTATATATTTATGTCCATAAATACATAATATGTTTCTTGAAGAAGCAGCTAGTAACAGTGATTGCTGTTAGTAAGGAGAATTGGGTTTCTGGGGACAGAGAGAGGAGATATTCCCCTTGACATGTCTTTGTATTTTTAAAATGTTCTCCATGTGCCTGTATTGTGTTTAAACAACATCTAATGTTAACATTAAAAAATAAATTTTAAAACTATCTCACTACTAAATTAGAAGCAGGGAAACATTTCTTCATAACTATTTGATCCTTTAGGAAACTAGGAAGAGAACTGATTATTGATGAAAAATGAAAAAAGAAGGCAATTGACACACTCTTCGTGTCATCTCACTCAAATGCTTTGGCTTTGTTCGGAAGAAGCAGGAAATGTCCTCCTTCCCTGAGGACCTGTGAGACTAAATAAACCATGAAAAACTGAAGTTGATCATTTTATTATCATTGTGTATCATCTTCTTCATGGCCACTAATTTATTTTAAAAATCAGACTCATTCAGTATTCTAGGCCCTGAGCTAGAGGGTGAATCATACACGTAAGTGAACAAAACACAGTTCCTTCCCTTGTGGGGCCCATAAGCCAGTGGTAGGCCAGTGGCAGATGCAGCAAGATGTGCTATAAACCAGGGCCATTATAAATTGCCATGGGAGCAAGTAGAAGAACAGCACAGATAAAAGCCAGGAGTATTAAGGGATGAAGGAGCCGGGCAAGTTCTGAAAACTGCATATAGCCATCCTCAGGTCACCGTCTATTTAGAAGCATATCACAATATACAGAATCAAAGTGTTCTATGGATACATGGAATAAGTATCCATACAGCGTTTACTATCTATCATAATTTATAATTAGCTACACCAATTGACTTATTAATGGGCATCCTTAATCAAATGAGTATGGCTCAAAGATGTAATATAATTTACAATTCAACTAACAATTAAATAGAAACATATAGATAGACGAAAAGAAAAAGGCAATAAATATGTCATTTGGGTACTGAAATACGAAAATCAATATTCAAAGTGCATTAAAGTTCAAATATTATACTGATATTTAAAATATTACGCTCAGAACTTGTTTTCCTTTGAGACAGAATCACATTATCTGGAATGTACCTGTGTATCTGACCTTCTTTTATGAATTCAGTATTTAGCTTTCTTTTTAACTCCAAGGGACACAGTGACATTTATTTCTATTCAAGAAAGACTTATTTAATGCAATGGATCTTTTTGTTCACAATAAGAAAAAATAGCTTGCTCTTTTATCAATATATAAATAATACTCACTGTAATAATTATCAAACAGTATAATATAAAAAATATTTAGAAATCATCTAAAATCCCACCACTCAGAGTAGTCACCATTAATTTTAGTGAACATCTTCCATGTATGCTATCATACACACATGCACACACACATACTCACAAGTGCAACTGGAAGTGTTGTATATGCTGATTTTTTTATAGACTCCTCTGTTTTTTCCTTACTACTCCCCGCCCCCACCACCACTTCTTTCCCAATCTACTTTTCATTCTACCACCTTCCATCTATGCTAGACAAGCAACATTAACAACCCAGTATCTTCTTTCATACTATTCTCCATGCTTCTAATTCTATATAAATATTTATTATCATATATCAGGTTTTTTCATTGTTTATCTTTAAAAAATCAAATTATAAATCATAGTCTTCTCTGTACCTTGCTTATGCATTTAACCTTACAATATGCGAATCCCTCCAAAGTAAGATTAGGTATATCAAATATTTTTACTTCATATAGTAGGCCAGAAATAGATAATTAAGAAAAGCAGGGTCCTTTGACAGGGCAGGAAGACCTGTTCCTGAGCTTTGGCTTATACTCATTCCATAAACAAAATAAGTGAAGGTAGGTTTCAGGTTCATATTGAGTAAGGTGTAATTGAGGAAGTTTAAAACTAGAGTCTTTATGGAGGATATCATTATGATACTGTGATTTATCATCTTCATTTATACTAAACGGTCAGATATGAGATTCACACACATCATCATATGGTTTCATAGGACAGAGACACCACCATTAAGTGAGACCCACGGATAGAAAAGACATTTTGTTGGCTAGCTGCTGAAAGCAGCTGAAACATAGCTCTTAGGATCAATGTATACGGTCCAGGGATGCACAAAATACTGAGAATAATAAGAAAATTTACATAGTGCATGTTCTAAGATGTGGCAACAGCATAGGGCAAGGCTGTCAGTGGGCCCATGTGTTGTGTAGTGGATGTTATAATGTGCTGCCCAGATCTTTCCTTCAGGCCTGAGGCATGCATTCCCCCAGCTGTCAGAAGTGTAGTATGCTGATGACTAGATCATAGCTAAATCCCTTGCCAGAAGTTGCCCTAAGCCAAAGGAACTTGTCATTTTATTTTCCCTCCTCCCAGGGACAGCTCAAATCCAACAGTTGGTCAATGCTGGCATACAAAGGCCTGACACTTGGTGACAACTATAAATGGCCATCCCTGTTCCAGAGCTCCACATGGCATCAGCTGAGACGTTTGTTGCAACTCCATCACAATTTAGCTTCTGCCCAATCCTACTTTCATCACATTCTTCCCAAGAGAACTCCACAAGAAATCTTCTGCAAACAAATGATACGATCTGTTTCCAGGGAACCCAACCTACAACACCATGCCACTTAGAAAGAAAATTTAAAAAGAAAAAAAAAAAGCACATCATGGTGTGTCTCTCTCAGCTGGTCAATTTCCTTAAACATTCAATCTCTATTTTCATCAGTCACAAGGATAAGACAGTGCAGTGGGTAGCAGATGGCCAAGTGCTGACCACTGTCCATGACAGAGTGAATTGTGATGAAGCCACGCTAGCAATATTTCAAACTGAAGATCGTTATCAATCATACTGTACAGTTTCTCCTGCCACATACTCCTGAGTAGATGTATCCCTAAAATGTTGTCAGATTGTTCCTATTTCATTACTATTTAAATTGATTTTCTTACAAGTAGAAATGAACTGCTAGAATGAAGTGAGTAGGCTGTAAAATATAACACAAATAACAATTGATAATCCAGTCTACTAATTTAAATATAGATAGATGATTAGATAGATAGTTGAGATAGAGATTTGATATATACAAGTATATATACTTGAGAAAATATGAAAAATATTTCTCGAGAGATGTCACAAACTATAAATATATCATGGGAGAAGCTCTCATTTTACTTCAGTGATAGAGCCTCATGAAATATGTTTTGGGTTATGAAAAGACCTTTATATTTACAATATGCATCTATTTCTATCTCAAGGTAAATGCCCTTTAGAGATCCAAAATTCTTGTTTGTTAACTAATTTTATAAATTACCTGTGGCATGTTTTAAATTTTTATTTTAAGTTCAGGGTTACATGCAGATTTATTACATATGTAAACTTGTGTCATGGGGGTTTCTTGTACATCACGCAGGTATTAAGCCTAGTACCCATTCGCTGTTTTTCCTGATCCTCTCCCTCCTCCCACCCTCCACCCTTCAACAGGCCCCAGTGTGCGTTGTTCCCTCTCCCATGCATGTGTCCATGTGTCCTCATTATTTAGCTCCCACTTACAAGTGAGACCATGCAGTATCTGGTTTTCTGTTCCTGTGTTAGTTTACTAAGATAATGGCCTCCAGATTTATGAAAGTCCCTGCAAAGGACATGATCTCGCTCTTTTTATGGCTGCATAGTATTCCATGGTGTATATGTGTGACATTTTCTTTATCAAGTCTATCATTAATGGGCATTTAGATTGATTCTATGTCTTTGCTATTGTGAATAGTGCCGCAATCAACATACCCGTGGATATGTCTTTATAATAGAATGACTTATATTCCTTTGGGCATATATGCAGTAATAAAATGACTGTGTTGAGTGGTATTTGTGTCTTTAGGTCTTTGTGGAATCACCACACTATCTTGCACAATGGTTGAACCAATTTTCTCTCCTACCAGCAGTGTATAAGCATTGTTATTCTCATGGCATCTTTTTTATTTTTTTCTGGAATATTAGTGTTAATTTTCCCATGATAAATAAATGCCTTGTATATGAGGACAATCTTTTACAGATATTTGAATGTCTTTACTTGTCCAATCCTCATATTCATTCTCAACCCAGAAAACTGGTATATACATAGTAAATGTTAACTAACTGATGACCGATTTCTGGAAACTGTATGCTTAGCCAGGCATAAAATATCTTCGGCAGAAAGCAGAATTCTCTCTACCTACTTACAGGTCACTACAACTAAAATCATTCCATACAGCTTTTGCACACATTTTGCATTTTTCCTTCTTGACATCTTCACTAGGACCCAGTTAAATCATAAGGAAAACTGAATTTTCTTTGCAAATGTTTAAAGAGAGAATGTTCTTTCAAACATGACCTGGAGAACCAAAAAACAAGCATTCTTGATAAGTACAGGTAATCTAATAATTTTTTGTAATTTTTTATTTTGAAATAATTTTTTGCAGAAAAGTTGCAAGAACTTCCATATTCCCTTTATCCACATCCCAAACTGTTAAAATTTTACCACAATTGTTTTATTTTTTCCTTTCTGCCCTTCCGTGGCTCTTTCTCTACATATATACCTTTTGAGAGCACATTACAGATATCTTGCCCTTTACCCTAAAGGGCTTCTGGTGTGTCTTTTCTAGACGCAAGACTTGAAAGATAGGGCAGTGCTACATTGCAGGGCCTTACTAAGCAGGATATGGATTTTGAGTTTTTTTCACTGGCGTTGGGAAACACTGAAGGTGCTTAAACTGGAAGTGAGATGTTTAAGATAAAAATTTATCAGCTGGAGAGGGCACTTCCTTTTGCTGGTGGCTGCGAGAGCGGAGAGGACGCCATGAAGGCTTCTGGCACAAACGGCTGTGAGAAGCAGATGAAAATTGCTGACAATGAGCCGAAACGGGGAGCGTGAGGCTTAACGCCGTGACACACACTGGATAGAACCAAACGGCGCTATGGCACAGAGATAGGAGAACCCGGACTCCCATGGAGTGGCTACGAGAGTACAAGGCTGTGGGTCGCTGCCTGCCCACCCCCAAATGCCACACACCACCCCTCTACCGCATGCGAATCTTTGCGCCTAATCATGTCGTCGCCAAGTCCCGCTTCTGGTACTTCGTATCTCAGTTAAAGAAGATGAAGAAGTCTTCAGGGGAGATTGTTTACTGTGGGCAGGTGTTTGAGAAGTCCCCACTGCGGGTGAAGAACTTCAGAATCTGGCTGCGCTATGACCCCCGGAGCGGCACCCACAACATGTACCGGGAATACCGGGACCTGACCACTGCGGGCGCTGTCACCCAGTGCTACCGAGACATGGGCGCCCGGCACCGCGCCCGGGCCCACTCCATTCAGATCATGAAGGTGGAGGAGATTGCAGCTAGCAAGTGCCGTCGGCCGGTTGTCAAGCAGTTCCACAACTCCAAGATCAAGTTCCCGCTGCCCCAACGGGTCCTGCGCCGTCAGCACAAGCCACGCTTCACCACCAAGAGGCCCAACACCTTCTTTTAGGTGCAGGGCCTTCGCCTGGGTGTGCCCCCAAATAAACTCAGGAATGCCAAAAAAAAAAATTTTTATCGGCTGGGTGTGGTGGCTTACACCTGTAATCCCAGCACTTTGGGAGACTGAGGCGGGTAGATCACTCGAGGCCAGGAATTTAAGGCAACATGGTGAAACGCTGTCTCCACTCAAAATACAAAAATCAGCCAGGCATGGTGGCGCACGCCTGTACTCTCAGCTACTCAGGAGCCTGAGGCAGAAGAATCACTTGAACCTAGGAGTCGGAGGTTGCAGTAAGCCAAGATCGCACCACTGCACTCCAGCCTGGGAGATAGGGTGAGACTCTGTCTCAAAAAAAAAAAAAGAAAGAAAAGAAAAGAAAAAGAAATCCTTCAAGGTGTAGGAAAGGACATATGATGAGTCGTACTAAAAGACATGATCTTTTGTTGGGGATGAAGAAACCTTGAAGCCCAAACCCCAATTGCAGCTTCTCTGCACACTGCTACAGAATGGTCCTGCTACCGGTCCCTGACCAAGAGCAGCTTCAGGCCTGGTAAGTGTCCTGTGAGAGACAGGGTTCTTCAGTGAAACTCTTGTGATCCAGAAGCTCTAATTGAAAGAAGAGAGAGAAATCACTAAGGAGGCCATGGTCGTCCTGAGTAGAGAGTGATGCCTGCTGAAATTCCACAGCCCCCTTGCCTAAGATCCATTACTCCCCCAGCCAGTCTACCCTTTCTCGTGGGAACAGGTAATCTGTCCTTAGAACCCACAACTCACATCAACTTATCAGAAGGAAAAATTAAACTCCAGCAATACAGATTTCTTACCCTAGGTCTCCAGACAAGAGTGGGGGTGAGCAAGGGAATACCCAGTAGAGAGCTGTCTCCTAACACTGTTCTTCTACAGGCAGTAAATGAATCTTCAAGGAGCAAAGGACAGGCTCAGCTTACAGTACTTGAATTCTACAGCAAATACATTTGCTCATCTCCATCCCAACATATTTTCACACCTACTCTCCCAGCCAGTATTACAAAGACAACTGCCTCTGTTCTCAGGAAAGCCCACAAAAAGCTGACTTAGAAGCCCCCAAGGAAATTCCCTTTCCTGCTTTCAGAAAAGAAGGTAATGTAGTGCTTAGATGAGAAGACATATTAAAATACAGCTGGAGAATCTACACCTCTGGAAAAAAAAAAGTCTTCTGTTAACTCTGCTACAGTTTTACATAAACAAATGGAAAAAACATTCCATGATCATGGAGTGGAAGAATCAATATCCTTCCACTAAAATGGCCATACTGCCCAAAGCAACATACAGATTCAATGCTATTCCTAATACATTACCAATGTCATTTTCCATAGAATTAAAACAACTATTCCAAGTTTATATAGACCCCAAAGAGCTCAAATAACCAGGGCAATCCTAAGCAAACAGAATAAAACTGGTGACATCATTTTGATGGACTTCAAACTATACTGTAAAGCTACACTAATCGAAACATCATGATACTGATATGAAAACAGACACATAGGCCAACTGAACAGAATAGATAACCCAGAAATAAAGCCACACACCTATAGCCATCTGATCTTCAATAAAGTCAACAAAAATAAGCAATGGGGAAAGGATTTCCTATTCAACGGGGAAATGACTCTCTATTCAATTCAATACTGCAATAGCAAGCTAACCATGTGCAAAAGATTGAAACTGGACCCTATCTTTCACCATATACAAAAGTTAACTCAAAGTAGATCAAAGATTTAAATGTAAGACCTCAAACTATAAGAATCCTAGAAGAAACCCTCCGAAATACCATTCTGGTCATGGACCTTAGGAAAGAATTTATGACTAAGTCCTCAAAAGAATTGCAGCAAAAACAAAAGTTGACAAGTGGGACCTAATTAAACTAAGGAGCTTCTGCATCACAAAAGTAACTATCAACAGAGTACACAGACAACATACAGAATGAGAGAAAATATTCACAAATTATGCATCCGACAAAGGTATCCTATCCAGAATCTATAAGGAACTTAATTCAACAAGAGAAAAACAAATAACACTATAAGAAAGGGGTCAGAAGACATGAACAAACTCTTCTCAAAAGAAGATAGGCTGGGCATGGTGGCTCATACCTGTAATCCCAGCACTTTGGGAGGCCAAGGTAGGTGCATCATCTGAGGTCAGGAGTTCAAGACCAGCCTGGCCAACATGGTGGAACCCCGCCTCTAGTAAAATTACAAAAATTATCCAGGCGTGGCAGTGCATGCCTGTAATCCCAACTACTCGGGAGGCTAGGGCGCAAGAATCACGTGAACCTGGGAGGCAGAGGTTGCAGTGAGCTAAAATCATGCCACTGCACTCCTGCCTGGGCAACAGAGTGATACTCCATCTCAAAAGAAAAAAAAAAAAGAAGAAGAAGAAGAAGATATACAAGTGGCCAACAAACATAGATTTGTTTTTGTTTTTGAGACAGAGTCTCGCTCTGTCGCCCAGGCTGGAGTGCAGTGGCGCGATCTCGGCTCACTGCAAGCTCCGCCTCCCAGCTTCACGCCATTCTCCTGCCTCAGCTTCCCTAGTAGTTGGGACTACAGGTGTCCGCCACCACGCCCAGCTAAGTTTTTGGGTTTTTTTAGTAGAGACGGGGTTTCACCATGTTAGCCAGGATGGTCTCGATCTCCTGACCTTGTGATCCACCCACCTCAGCCTCCCAAAGTGCTGGGATTACAGGCGTGAGCAAACATAATTTTTAAAATGCTCTCAACATCACTAATGATCAGAGAAATGCAAATCAAAACCACAATGAGATATCCTCTCAAGCCAGTCAGAATGGCTATTGGAAAGAAGTCAAAAAACAGTAGGTACTGGTGAGACTGCAGAGAAAAAGGGAATGCTTATACACTGTTTGTGGAAATGTAAATTAGTTCAGACCCTATGGACAGGAGCTTGGAGATTTCTCAAAAAACTTAGAACTACCATTCTACCCAACAGTCCCATTATTGGATATATATCCAAAGGAAAATAAATCATTCTACTAAAAGACACATGCACTCATATGTTCATCACAGAACTATTCACAATAGCAAAGACATGGAATCATCCTAGGCGTCCATTAGCACCGGGTTGTACAAAGAAAATGTGGTACATATACACCATGGAATAATATGCAACCATGAGAAACAATGAAATCATGTCCTGTTCAGCAACATGGATGCAGCTGAAGATCATTATCCTAAGCAGATTAACACAGGAACAGAAAACCAAATATCACATATTCTCACCTACAAGTGGGATCTAAACACAGGGTACACATGGACATAAAGATGGCAACAATAGACACTGGAAACTACCAGAGGAGGAGGGAAGGGAGGAAGGGCTAAAAAACTACCTACTAAGTACTATGCTTAGTAGGTACTACTAGGTACCTACTACCTGAGTTACAGGATCAATTACATCCCAAACCTCAGCATCACACAATATAAGCATGTAACAAACCTGCACATATACTTCCTGAATCTAAAATAAAAGTTAAAATTATTAAAAATAATAATATGTTAGAGCTGAATCATAGGGGGTTTTATTTGACAATTTTAGATCTACTGCTGTCAACATAGAAAAAAAAAAAAGCTGCTTAAAGAATGAAGTAAAATTAACTAAGTCTTTGAGATACAACTTTTTCCACAGTTGGAGATAGAGGGACAGGAAATGAGTTGTACAGGCAGGAGAATGGCGTGAACCCAGGAGGTGGAGGTTGCAGTGAGCCGAGATGGCGCCACTGCACTCCAGCCTGGGCAAGAGAGCAAGACTCCATCTCAAAAAAAAAAGAAAGAAAGAAAGAAAGAAAAAGAAAATGAGTTGTATTGAAAGACCTGCCCCTGTATCAGGGATGAGAAAGGCTTAGAGCCCAACTTCAGATGCAACTGCTGGAGAAGAGCTAGTGTCCTGCTCTGGCCTCTCTTGGGCCTGGCAAGTGTGCCCTGAGAAGCAACTGCTTGAGAGTCACAGGCCCCAACCCCAAGCAAGAAAGGAAAAGGTCTATAAGAAAATCATGGTGGTCCTGAGAGGAGATTGATTCCTGCTGTCACTACACTGCCCTCTATACCTGAGATCTCATCACAAATCTCTTTTTCCTCAAAAAATCAGAGGTAACTCTGTCCCCAAAACCCATAACTGACACCACTCACTGGAGGCCCAGCGAACAGTTTTCTGCATCACAGTCACGACGCTCTATGTTACTCTGGTAGACTTTCCCTTGGATACCTGGTAGTTGCTCTGAGTGAGCTCGAAGACTGATGACATCTCATACCATCCCTGACAATTCAGAGGCTGGAAAAAATATTTTCTTCTCTACTGGAAAACAAAGCAGAAGGCACCAAGGATCTCCAGAGAAGAGAGGCCCCAGAGGAAGGAAAGAACCAACACAGAACAGTCTCCTGACACTGTTCCTCTAGCTAGTAAATTGATCCTCATTGAGCACAGGAACAGGGCTCACTCCCTGAGGGGCTTGTTCATAATGCCTCCATCCTCCAGCAAACACCAAGAGATTGTCTCCCTATTTCCGCTCCTTCATTCCTTAACGGTTATCATAGAAGGACCATCTCTCCTCTCCAGGACAATCAGACACTCTCAGAGAAACTTCAGGTTTGCGATCCCCTCTTGTCCATGAAAGGAGATGATGCAATGGACAAAGTTTCCAGGATTGGCAAAGCATGAGTTGTAATTCAAGCCCTAGGCTCCTTACTCCAAATCTACTGGTTTTCTATTATGCCTTAGCTGCCTACCACTTCTCCTAAAAGGGAAAGTTGTTCTAATTTTCAAGCGCTTTGCAGAAATTAAATAGGTGTGACAATCTCCAGTCCAAACCAAGTGAAGCAGATGGATGTGCTGTTGAGATCAGAACAATAATGCTTCCCATCCACAATGCCTCTTTGAGCTAGCCTTGGGAAAAAAGGAAAACATCAGAGAAATGCCTTTCTCTCATATTATGTATTATAGTACAGGAGCTGGCTAACTTAAAGTGTGTCTAACCCAACATTTCTGACACATAATGAGGGTGAAGCTGTTGTTTTCTTGTTTGGAAAGTTAACTGACTCAATCCAAGCGTCCCATATACATAAGCACAGCTTTACCACCACTGTACCTGTATTCACACTTGCTTCTGTAACCAACTCAGCGGAATCCGCCTGCCACTTTGGACAGCTCCAGCTTAGCCTTGTGCCAGGTGAACACCACTGCTGCTCTCTGTGCAGAGGAGCTAGGTAATAAAAGGTGAGTAACATTACACTCTTGTTAGAAATATCTTTTTGCTGTCACACACTGCTAATCTAGTTAGGTCAAGCATCAAATGGTGATGGCACAGAGAGAATCATTTTCACACCCTTCTTGTTTTCTAGGACAGCTTTGTTAGACTCTCAAAGTTGAAACATTGCCCTGAGGGGGAGCTTGCCTGGAACTTTTGGCTTCATGTATAAATGTCAAACTACCCAACTGGCATTTTATTTTATTTATTTATTTTTTTTTTTTTTTGAGATCCCAAGCTGGAGTGCAGTGGCATGATCTCGGCTCACCACAACCTCTGCCTCCCAGGTTCAAGTGATTCTCCTGCTTCAGCCTCCCAAGTAGCTGGGATTACTGGCACACACGACCCCACCCGGCTAATTTTTGTAGTTAGTAGAGATGAGGTTTCAACATGTTGACCAGGTTGGTCTCAAACTCCCAGCCTTACGTGATCTGCCCGCCTTGGCCTCCCAAATAGCGGGGATTACAGGTGTCAGCTACCACGCCCAGCCCCCAACTGGCATTTTCATCTGAGAAATAAATCACCTCTAGATCCATAAGTCTTGATATCATGTATATTTGTGGGATACTTGGAATAGAAGTATTTCATAATGAAAAGGAATCAAAATCATATAATCCAACTCCCATTTCATATAAAGAAAGTGAAGTTTATAGAAGTTAAAAGACCACTAGAACTCTTCTGCAACTTTGTTGCAATATTGAAGTTAGAATTTCCCTCTAGCTCTGTCCTAATTCTACATCCAAAGCTGTGGGACCGTAATTATCTTTAGCAGTCAGGAGGAAACTCTCTGGGATGGGACATGTTCTGTCGCCCAGAACATTCAATTTCCCATGGCTTCCTTTGACTGGAATTCCTCTCAAGTCTAGGACAACACTCTAGTAGCCCAGGGTAATCTGAAGCCTTTCTTATATATTTCATTTCCTCAAATTTCATCTCTCCTTCATTTTGCAGTTCAATGAAGTAATTGGTAAATATCTATCAATGTGTCATCTATCTATATTCTCTATATATAGACAATCATTTGTAACAAATATTTGAGAAATACCTACTATCTTCCACAGACTGTGCGGGGCACTGGCAATAAAGAGTGAACTTGAAGGACAAGAGCAAAAAACCTGAGTCCTGAAAGTACCCAGCTGTTTGTAGAAACTGAAAGAAGGCCAGTATTATATTGCTGAAGTATTGAGGAGGAAGGGTGTACATGTTAAGTGTGTGCATACCTGTGTATAGAAAGGAGACAAGTCAGAGAGGCAAATTCCAATGGTTTTGGAAATATAATTTAGCTGAAAGTTGGCCCAGAGGTCGGAGTTAGCTCAGCAGAACAGACCGATTCCAGCTGTTGACCTTTAGAAGTCCCCTCTGTTTATTTTTTGTTTTGTTTCTTGTTGTTCTGTTTTTTTGTTTTGGAGTTTCTTTTTGAGGCAGACTCTCCCTTCATTGACAAGGCTAGAGTGCAGTGGTGCAATCTCATTTCACTGCTGCCTCTGTTTCCTGGGTTCAAGCAATTCTTGTCCCTCAGCCTCCCAAGTAACTGGGATTACAGGTGTGTGCCACCAAACCTGGATGATTTGTGTCTTTTTAGTAGAGACAGAGGTTTAACCATGTTGGTCAGACTGGTCTTGAACTGCTGAGCTCAAGTGATCCGCCCACCTCAGCCTCCCAAAACACTGGGATTACAGTCTCCCCTCTGTTTCTAACAAAGGCATTTGCCTCACCAAGGAGCTTCCATTGTTCCACAGTCAAATGGATGTTCCTTGCTCTGTTTTCCCTATAAATGTGTACAGTAGGAGTTAGCCAACTATAGCCAGTGTGCCAAATCTGGCCTGCTGCCTATTTTTGTAGGGCCAGCAAGTTAACAATTGATTTTACATTTTTAATATAAGTTTTAAAATTGATGGAAGGTAAGATTTTGTGACACATGAAAATTATATGAAATTCACATTTCAGTGGACATAATAGTTTTATTGCAACATAGGCACATACATTCACTTACGTACTATCTATGGTTGCATTTGCAGTACAACAGCAGAGCTGAGCAGTTTTGACAGAAGCTATACAGCCCACAAGACTAAACTATTTAAGAAAATGTTTGCCAACCCTGGTATAAGTATCACAGAGATAGAATCCCTTGGTACGGAAATGTTGGCTAGTGTGTGTGTAGTCCAAATATGTACACCCCTCAGTGGGACCAGGAAAGCCCAGGGAATGATGTACACTCTGTTACCCTCTGCTTGCTAGTGTTTACTCCAGTGAATCCTTATTTTATATTTGCAGTGCTTGTGTTAGTGGAGCATATTTGCGCCCCCTTTGAACAACAGAGTGTGCGTTGGTGTGTATGAGAAAGTTTGAGTAAGAGAATCATGAGATGATGTTGGAAATGTTAAGAAGGGTCAAATCAAAGATCACAGTTTGAAAGTTTGATTTTATTCCAAGAGCATTGGGAAACTAATTGAATCTATGTGCAAGGAAAGAAACTGGTCTGATTTTCTGCTTTTAAGGAGTCACTCTGGCTGTGGCCTGGAAAACAAGTGGCAGACGAGCAAGAGTGGAAACAGGAAGCCAGTTAGAACAGCATCACGTGGTCCAGGGGAAAAGATGATGGCTTGAACTAGGATGTTGGCAGTGGAGATGGGGAGAAGTGAGCAGACATGACACTTATTTTTGAGACAAAACTAAAAGGAATTATTTCTGAACGAGATGTGAGGAATTATTTGTGAACAAGATGTGAGGAAAAGGAGATACTACACTGAAATAAATTCCATCAGAAAAAAAAAAAGTGATTAAACATTTAATCCAAGAAGTCAAATTATTAGACTGTTGAGCAGATGCTTGGTCCTAAAATAAAATTTCAGGAACACTAGCAAAATATCCTGGTCAAAAATACCTAAGCATTATTAGTAAGTGTTATTCTTAATTGATCATAATAAAATTATATTCCTCTGAATTAGTACTAGTCATATACATTTAATCTTTTTTAGAAAACATAAAGGACCTTCACACATCACAGCAGAATTCTTTTTTGTGTGTTTTGATTCATTAGTAATTCATTAGTTTTATTCATTAGCCATGGATGGCTCAAGTGAAGCTAATAACTTTTAAAACACCCTACAAAGGCAAAGGTGTGGCATAGAAATGACTAAATGCTTAATGTCCTTGATCATGGGTGAAAGTGGTGCAGAGTGACTTTATTTTAGAAAATCATTCAACCTGTCCACTATCTGCTTTCAATTCTCTTTATAAAAGATAAATATGCAGTCTTAGAAGTTTATTGGGCCCCTAAACAAATGACTTTAAAAGCAGAGAAGCAGAGAAGAAAAGAACTTACAGAAAATGAATGTTTATGGTGCAGTTACCAGAACCTATTCCACCCTACTCCCACCAAGAGCCAAATACATTAAATTCTTATTTCGATTATATATATTAAAACAGAGTCTGGCAGAACCTGTGGAGACTCTTTTGTCTCCAAGCATCCTCCATGTCATGGGAATTAGGGAATCCTGAGTTACAAATGACCTACAGGGTGTTTTAAAACCTTATGGGGCCAAGCGTGGCGGCTCACGTGTGTAATCCCAACCCTTTGGGAAGCCAAGGTGGGGCAGATCACTTGAGGTCGGGAGTTCGAGACCAGCCTGGCCAACATGGCGTGAAGCCCGTCTCTACTAAAAACACAAAAATTAGCCAGACATGGTGGTGTGCCCCTGTAATCCCAGCTACTAAGGAGGCTGAGGCACTTGAACCCTGGAGTGAAAGGTTGAGCCAAGATCATGCCACTGCAATCTAGACTGGGTAACAGCACAAGACTTTCTCTCAAAAAATAAATAAACAAATCAAGCAATCATTATGGATTGTGTTAAAATTACTCCCTCAGTTCATACCACCAACAATGAAATTGTATTCTTCCAACATAAACCTCTAAGTACCCACATCTATGATTGAGAAGGATATCAACTTGCTGCCGACATCTTTTGGTTTTGGTCTTGTAAGTTTTACAGAACTTAAATATTCTAGTAAGAAATTAGTAGACTCTGCAGGGGAGGAAAAAAATTTTTTCTCCTGTCCTTCTAGGTTCTTCAGCTGGGGCCTTTTAAGTAAGACTGACAAAACACAAATCAACAAGAGAAAAACAAACATAAGTTTATGAGCATATGCATCTTAAATACACACTGGAGCGCTGGGAGATGAGTAACTCAAAGGTGTGATTAGACGTTAGGCTTACATAGCATCTCAACTAAAGAATAATAATTTTTTAGGGAAGTGACAAGACAAATAAATAGAACTCTGCATTTCTAGGGTGGGATACTGGGGAAAATAATATTATGGGCAAACTAATGAAAGATACAGGTTAAAGTTGGTAAAATTGTTATATAGATTCCTCTGGTGCCATCTCCAGACTGAAAGCGTTTAGAGTTGTCTCTGGTAACTTTACCTTGTCCTTCCTGGTAGCGAGGGGAGGAAGGCCACCCTTGCAAAGTTATGTCCTGCCTCTATGCAAATAATAGACAGAGAAGTTTTCTTGTATTCTTAATTACCCTCAGCTGAAAATAATCTCATGCCAAAGTGGCATATTTGGGGGCAGCAGATTCTGCTACCTTAAAACTTCCTGGGTCCCTGTGCCAACTTCAAAAAGTAAAATGTGGATCTAACATAGAAAGAGGGACACAGACTTTCTTTAGTATGCTCATTTATGCACTTATTTAGAAAGGGCTCTAACTATTTCCAAGGCCTGAGTACATTAATGTTTAACAAAGATATTCTAATTCATTTAAAACAAATTAAAGGCATCATGCAGATATTCAGCCTTCAAAAGCCACTCTCCCTTGAGATGTTCCTAAGTGGTTACTGGGAGATGGACCAAAGCTTTAGTCTAATATCAGCTACAAATGAACTGTTATTTAGAATTCCATGTTATCAATTATATCCATAATTTGTATTATTGGAATAGAATTAATTATATCTTTATAGTCTAGGCAAATTTGTATATTCTTCAAGGCAAGCACAGACATGTTTCAGCATGGCCAGTTAATAATTCTTTCAGCCTGGTCTATTGAGGATGGCTAGGACTGCTGTCCTAACAAAAAAGAAACTAACAACAGCTAATTTCCTCTGACTGATTTGACTGTGTTACTCATGAAACAAGTGAATAATATTATAACGTTAATAAGTTAGCCATTTAGTTTAGACTAAGACCAGTGTCAAAAGTTATATAAAAGAAGTAATTCAGTTTTATAGGCCCATATTGCCTGGCTACAGTTTCACTCAGTCTCTGCCACAAAAAGCTGCAATGATTTCACCTTCTGAAAATGAAATTCCATTTCTGTAAGAATATACATAAATACGTATTCTGTTATATATTTATACAAAGGCTCTTGAAGGGGATTGTTGTAAATGTGAAAACTGCAAAGGCTTTACACCTGATAAAATGTATATGACAGCTTATCAATATTGGTCAAAAGTTTTCTTGAGCCTATGGTAAAAATGTGAATGCGAGCAAAGAATCAATCCAGATCAATATGTCGGTTTAAAAGAAAAAAAGTGACTATTGACATATCTGCATTCTTTTTTTTTATTTCAATAGCTCATAATACGCATTTCTTTCCCAAAATGATTAAAATATAAACCTGATTCCCCATCTATGTTTGCACTGTCATCCAGTAATTGCTGGTGCTTTTACAATTCACAGACACATGAAAATCTTCAACATCCCCAGCAATTCCAGCACCTTCACTGGCTTCATCCTCCTGGGCTTCCCTTGCCCCAGGGAAGGACAGATCCTCCTCTTTGTGCTCTTCACTGTTGTATACCTCCTGACCCTCACGGGCAATGGTTCCATCATCTGTGCTGTGCACTGGGATCAGAGACTCCACATCCCCATGTACATCCTGCTCGCCAACTTCTCCTTCCTGGAGATCTGGTATGTCACCTCCACAGTCCCCAACATGCTGGCCAACTTCCTCTCTGACACCAAGGTCATCTCCTTCTCTGGGTGCTTCCTCCAGTTCTACTTTTTCTTCTCCTTGGGTTCTACAGAATGCTTTTTCCTGGCAGTTATGGCATTTGATCGATACCTTGCCATCTGCTGGCCTCTACGCTATCCAACCATTATGACCAGACATCTCTGCACCAATCTTGTGATCAATTGCTGGGTACTTGGTTTCATCTGGTTCTTGATTCCTATTGTCATCATCTCCCAAATGTCCTTCTGTGGACCTAGGATTATTGACCACTTCCTATGTGACCCAGCTCCTCTTCTAACACTCACTTGCAAAAAAGACCCTGTGATAGAACTTATCTTTTCTGCCTTATGTCCTCTGCCTGTCTTTGTGCTCTTTCTGTTCATCATGGGGTCCTATGCTCTGGTCCTGAGAGCTGTGTTGACAGTCCCTTCAGCAGCTGGGAGAAGAAAGGCTTTCTCCACCTGTGGGTCTCACCTGACTGTGGTTTCAATGTTCTACGGCTCAGTGATAGTCATGTATGGGAGCCCACCATCTAAGAATGAAGCTGGAAAGCAGAAGATTGTGACTCTGTTTTATTCTGTTGTTACCCCACTCGTTAACCCTGTGATATATAGTCTTAGGAACAAAGATATGAAAAAATCTCTGAAGAAATTATGGGGAACATAAAATGTTAATCAAAAAGATCCTTGCGTAATTAATCTTGTCTTTAATTTGGGGGGACTAAAAAAAACTGGTCTTATACAGTTAATTTTTCATCTTACTATTGGCCAAAGCTAAAACACCTGTGAGCATGTTTCTGTTATTTCTCCTTTCAGACCATGATTATTTGCCCAGTTGTGTAGCATGCCTCAGTGTTTTTTAATTGACTGGTGGGCATTTTTTTAAAAAAACTATAAAGACAATATGTGCATTAATGAAGGTTAAGTGTTGTTCTAGCAAGTAGATGGAGGAGAGGCAGATCACATTGATTCTATTCAAGCGCTACTTGTATGTGTTCTTAAAATGGTCTGTGCTTGTTTTAGCCTTTCTGAGACCTCGGGGCAAATCTGGACTGTTTAGAAGGCCCCTTCACTTCAGCTGATCCTAGCCTCCTATTTCAATGCTTCTTGAACCCCATGACTCCTGAAACTTCTGCTTTGCTCTCTAGACGCTCAGCTTTAGTTTCTGCTAGCTATTTTGAGGTCTCGCCATGTACACACAGCTTAGAAATCCAAAAATGCCTTGAAGGGGAATTGCATCATATTTTTAGCCTAGCTTCTGTGGTCCTCCCCTCTCCAGGAATTGTTTCGCAAACACTAGCAGCTTTGGCAACTGAAAACACCAAATTCTCTACCTTCTCAGTTCAGTGAAACTACTGCTTTCTGCTCAGGCTTTATTCCTCCTTTCTTCATACTCTCCCAACCCAGTAAATGGTCAAATATCCTCAGGGAAAAACACATGGTGAATGTGAAACTCACCTCCCTTTTCTTCCCTTCATCTTGGACTGTAGCCCATGAAGGCTTGCCTAAGCCAATTGCTCCGAGTGCCTTCAAATGGTTGTTTTATGTATTTTGTCCAGATTTTACTTTTGATAGAAATTACTTTGGGTTTAGTACAAGTTTTTCAGTCATGAACAGAAAGTTTTTTCTACTCTAGCTAGATTCCATACATTCTCACTTCTTCCTTCACTTTCAGAAGATGATCATGTAGCATGTGTGTTCAAAAGCCCTCAAATCAGAGGGACAGGTGGATATAGAGGCTGGCATAAACACAAATCTGGGATGCACACCTGCTTTTCTTTTCATTGCAACCAGCAAACAATCCCTGAGGACTCTTCACCTGCAAGAAGCAGGGGAAAGGTTACCTATGGTAAAATAAATGATAAAACCGGGACCACAGATTTAGGCCTTCTTTTAATGGAAGGCATCCAGCAATTGTAGGTCAGGAAAATAGTTACCCAGAATTTGTATTAGAAGTTTGGGCTAGTTCTCCTTGAACTTTCCCCTAGGCCTGGAGTGAAAGGTCATGCTGTGATTGAAGTGTCTCCACTAATCCAAATACCTGTTTTTCAGGTTAAATAAATAGGAATTGGGAATCAGGGAGCAATTTGCTAAGGATAATGACTTTAACAATTACAAAAAAAAAAAAAAAAAAAGTTCCTCTTCACCTCCCTTTTAACTAGCCCAAGTTCCCTTTTCTTTGAAAAGTAACCCTGAATTTCCCTTTAGGACTTCTCCCTTATTTGCCAGTCATATCACAATAAGTTTGTTTCCTTAATATAAATGAAACTCTGTAAAATAGTAAGAGAACAGAACAGCATCCCAGTAAGAAAATGAGCAAAACGATATAAATGAATAACATCCAGAAAAAGATTCTTAAACATAGAAAGGGCACTAACTAATTCATAAAAAGGCAAAAGTAGAATAAGCCTATAAACATATCTCACATTTTATCTATTAAATTGACAAAGATCAAAAAGTTTGATAACACATTTTAAGTCTGAGGATTGTGAAATGGGTTCTCTCACACTTAGCTGGTGGGCATATAAGTTTTACAAACACTATATAGGGTGACAAGGCAACCTCTATCAAAATTTAGAAGGCACATACCCATTAAAACAGCAACCCAACTTTTAAGATGTTTAGCCTACAGATATTTTTACACACATGGGAAATGTTTACTGCAGCATTGTTGTAATAGCAAAATATTGAGAAAAACATCAGTTCCCATTAATAGAAGACTAGTAAAATGAGCTATGGTGAGTTATACCATGGAATATTATGTCTTCAATTTATAAACTATGAAGCAGTTCCATATGCAATGATATACATGTCCAAGACATACTGTTAAATGAAAAAAGCAAAGTGAGTAGCAGAGCATATTATAGTTGCCTTCCAGGGAAATGTGTATATTTCCTGAAAGAGCTCCAAGAAACTGATAACAACGGTTGTTTCAGGCGGGAAGAATTTGGTGTCTAAGGAACAAGAGAGTAAAGGAGACTTTTTTTTTTTCGTAACTCCTTTTGTGCTTTCAAATTCTTTATCATGTGCCTGTGCCTGTATTATTTATTGCAAAAATAAATAATAAAACATATTTTGTCAAATTTTTTTATTTCCATAGGTTATTGGGGAACAGGTGGTGTTTGGCTATATGAGTAAGTTCTTTAGTTAAACAAAGAACAATTCTTTTTTTGTTTTTGAGACAGAGTTTCACTCTTGTTGCCCAGGCTGGAGTGCAATGGCACCATCTCAGCTCACTGCAACCTCCGCCTCCCGTGTTCAAATGAGTCTCCTGTCTCAGCCTCCTGAGTAGCTGGGATTACAGGCACCCGCCACTATGCCCAGCTAATTTTTGGTATTTTTAGTAGAGACGGGGTTTCACCACGTTGGCCAGGTTGGTCTCGAACTTCTGATCTCAGGTGATCCACCCACCTCGGCTTCCCAAAGTGCTGGGATTACAGGCCTGAGCCACTGCGCCCGGCCAACAAAGAACAATTTTCTAGGGGAAATTTCTGATCATTAGATTTGGAAAATCATTTTTTCCCACAATGCTAGGGTTCCTTAGGAGCCTGTTTATTGACAGAAATGTTGAAGCGGGGTCTTCAGAGCCCCTTAACATCATCTCACTCGGACAGTTTTGTACTTTAGAAAAAACCTGAGATAACATCTTCCTTATCTTAGGGCTTGTACAAATATACTGTTATAAAACTTTAACGAGTTTATCACAGTTTTATATTTAGACATCATCTCCCTTATTTTTCAATTATTGATTTTTATTGCCCTTGTTCAGCACCTACAATGTACCAAACATTGAGCCAGAAAATAAATTTGAGACAAAGGTATATAAGACACATTTTCTTCCCTCATAGGATTCACAGTCTTGTGATAGAGAAAATTGGAAGGTTTTCTTTTTGTTAAGTAGCAAAAGTTCACTGAGAGGGGACGGCCTAATTACCGTGGAAGCTCACGGGAAGCTGCACGTGTGTAAGTATGGAACTTGTGTGAAAGAGGCTGTAAGCACAGCATAGGCATTGTCTCTTTGCAAGTGCACCTCAGGTTACAGAATAGAAGTGCTTCTAGAAATTATCTTACACTATCATATAATCAACCACGCTAGTGGTTACTGCTAAGGTCCCAGAGACAAAGCAAATATGACTATAAAATATAACATAGGCTGGGCGTGGTGGCTCATGCCTATAATCCCAGCACTTTGGGAGGCCGAGGTGGTGGATCACCCAAGATCAGGAGTTTGTGCCTACCCTGGCCAACATGGTGAAACCCCGTCTCTACTAAAAATACAAAAAAAAAAGTAGCCGGGCATGGCGGTATATGCCTGTAATCCCAGCTACTTGGGAGGCTGAGGCAGGAGAATCGCTTGAACCCAGGAGGTGGATGTTCCAGTGAGCCGAGAGCGTGCCATTGCGCTCCAGCCTGGGCGACAAGAGTGAAACTTCATCTCAAAAAATAACAATAATAATAGTAATAAAATAAATTGAATACCAAAGAGAGATATTATTTAAAATGTTAAGTAAATATAGATTTTAGTAATGGAATGTTGCATTGCTTTGATCTACCATCTTGCTGTGATCAAATAAAAATACTAAATTTAAAAAAAAACTTAAAAACATTGCCAATCTGAAGACAGAATAGAAAATAGCTAAGTCTTTTTTTTTTATGAAAGCCTGAGAGGTGAGCACTAAGGCCATTCATGCTCAGAGAGTACTTGACTGTAGTTCAAATCCTTATGCTTCAGGACAATGCCTAGCTAAGGAGATGGAAACAGGAACCTGGTGCTGGAGAGGGGGAAAGTCATACAAAGCTGGTGCCCTAATGGTCTTCATCCTCAGGTAAGGATGAACCAGAGCTAGACCCGATGCCACTCAGAAGGGAATCAGTCATCCCTGGAAGTTTGTGGCCATGGGTTAGCTCTTGTTTGATTTTATACATGCCGTTTTCTTCAGTTTCCCCATTACACTGGCTGCAATCTATTCTTTTTTTTTTTTTTTTTTTTTTTTTTTTTTTTTTTTTTTTTGGTTCAAAGGTGTTAGGCTTTCTTTTTGCTGTTGTTGTTTGGGGTTTGGGAGTGTTTTTTTTAAACAGTGTCTCACCCTGTCACCCATGCTAGAGTACAGTGGTATGATCACAGCTAATTGCAGCCTTAACCTCTTGGGCTCAAGCAATCCTTTCACCTTAGCCTCTCAAGTAGCTGGGACCACAGGCACATGCCACCATGCCTGGCTAATTTTTTTTTTTTTTAAGAAATTGGGTCTCTCTATGTCGCCCAGGCTGTAGGTTTTCTATTAAAGACTCTGCCATCCTCTTTCCTTTATTTCATTTTATGAATGGACACAACTCAAAATATTTTAATCCTCCAGCCTAGACCATACGTTAAGTCACAAAACAGCCTTAATGATTTTGAAAGATTAAAATCATACCTATCTTTCTCAAATCACAATGGAATAAAACTGTAAATCAACAGCAAAAAGAAAACTAAAATCTTCACAAATATGTAGATGTTCAACAACACACTCTAAACCAAGCCATGAGTCAGAGAGGAAGTCACAAGGGAAATTATAAAGTATCTTGAGACAAATAAAAATGAAAACACAACATACCAAAATTTACAAGATGAAAAGAAAGCAGTGCTAAGAGAGAAGTTTATAGCTATAAAGGATTACATTATAAAAGAAGAAAAATCTCCACTCAAAAACCTAACTTTATACCATAAGAAACTAGAAAAAGAAGAGCAAACTAAATGCAAAGCTAGCAAATGGTAGGAAATAATGAAGATTACAGCAGGGATAAATGAAGTAGAAAATATAAAGCAGTAGAGAAAATGAACAAAATCAAAAGTTTGCTATTCAAAAAGATAAACGAAGTGGGCAAGACTTTAGCTAGAATAAGAAAAAAAGAAGACTCAACACAAATTAGAAATAAAGTGAGGACATTACAACTGATTTTCTAGAAATGAGGTTTTTATAACTTTTCCTAAGAACAAAAAGAAGTTATTTTGAATTCCACACAGACATCTCATCATCGCCTTTCAAAACATTCTTCTTGCCTTTGCTCTGGGGTCCAATTTGCCCTAAACTACATGAAAACTATGATGGAAGAAAGGATGCTATGCCAAGGACTCCTGAGGGAGTCATAAACCAGCCCAAGGGAAGACTGAAATCATCACATAATCTCCAAGATAAAACTTTAATTGCACCCCTGAATCGCAGTGACACTTACTTCTTCATTCACCTGCACCCTCTTTCTGAAATCTCTTCATGAGGTTCATATACCGCTGCTTTTGTGGCACTACTCTGCCACAAAAGTAATTCATATACAAAACTCACCTGTTGACCTTTCTCTGCTGGACAAGATAATTGGAAGGTCTGGGTGCCTGGAGGTGACTGAGGTCCTTGATGAAAATAACCACCCTGTCAATCAAGGCCCACAGCTCAAGGGCTAACCATAGGAGGAGTGTGCTTCTTTCCTCTGGCTATAACTATTGCCCAACAGAATTACCTATAAACGTTTCTTTTGAGCACTTCAGGAAAGGAGAAAAGGGAGTTTCAACAGTTATCTTTATATATCCTAGGATTCTTTGGATCAGGCTCCAGGTTTTGAGTCCACATAAGGCAAACAGAGGTATCAATGAGAAGGCACAGGCTCGGTTTGTATTCCTAGGACTGTCCGCACATAGCTCTATCATGAAGGGTAAGTAACTTCTTCCCCTGTCTAGGATTCACTTGACTTTTTCTAAGACATCTACACATGGATGCTAGCTCCAGTGAAATGCCTTTATAATATGAGCATATTTTTGCAAAATTTTTTGAGTTTCTAGACATGTGATTTCATGCACAGCATCTCCAGTATAGTGTTATAATGAACTGTTGACACCTGTGCCCAGCTACCCAGCTCTTCCTCAGCTGAACACTTCCTTCAATGTTCTTGCCTAATTATTTGCAAAGGAATGCCTCATTATTTGGAAATTTGATAAATTACATAATTTGGTATTAGAAGTCATGCTCAATAATTCACTTTCTACAATGCCCCTGATTAAATATAACTTATTCCCATTACTTTTATGCACATCCCAGGAAATGTAATGTCCTTCCTTTAATACTTTATCTTCTGCATTTTGAATTATTAACACTACTGTGCTTTTATGTCTTCTTTCTTTATGTCAGACCAACCAGAATATACCAGAATATTGTGCCAGAATATACAAGAAGGTCGAAAAAATAAATCTGAGCAACTAAAAGGAACTGTCCATAGCTTCACTATGAGATATATGGGAATTGAGTGACTTTTTAATCTAGTCATTTAGGTTCACTTAAATTCATTGGATGGGCACAGTGGCTCACGCCTATAATCCCAGTACTTCGAGGGGCCAAGGGTTTGTAGAGAAAGGTTCTTATCATGTTCCATAGGCTAGATACATGATGAGAACATGTCTCTACAAAACATTTAACAATTAACCTGGCATGGTGGCATACGTCTATCGTCCCAGCTACTCAGAAGGTTAAGGCAGTAGGATCGCTTGAGCTTGGGAGGTCAAGGCTGCAATGAACTATGATCCCACCACTGCACTCCAGCATGGGTGAGAGAGTAAGGCCCTGTCTCAAAAATAAATAAATAAAAATTTAAAATTAATTTATTGTTTTTCATTTAGGTTTTTAAATGATTCTGCTAAAAAATTATCCTAGTTACTTTGTAATTATATTTATTGGTAGTATTATTATGAACACTAACAGCTATGAGTGCTGCAGGTCCTAATATATTCCAGGAACTGCACTAGGCACTACAACATGTACTAGGAAACTGTACTTCAACTATGTTTTCCCAAAAGCTCAGCAAAACAGAAGGTAACTTGCCTACAGGCACATAGTATGCTGTACAGTATTTGAACCCAAGTCAATCTGACTTTATCATTTATTTTCTTTTAAGTCACTTATATAACAGGATTACTTTGTTAAGTATTACTGGAGTGAGTCAGTCAGTTGTGAACCTAATCCAACTGTGGTATGTCACCAGATAGACTGCTACAGTGAGTATTCTCTTCCTTCCTCACCAAACTATGTGCTTGCCTCCTAAAACTATGCTCCCAATTCTTCTTAAGGAGCAGCCCATTTTTCTTTCTAGTTCACATGTGTAGCTGCCGCATCCCACCACTGGACTATCCAACTTTATGTGGTAACATCCAGCATTTACAGTGATCTACCATGTGCACGAGACAGTGTTGAAAAACTTTGAGAAGGAAAATTGGCCGGGGTGGTGGTTCATGCCTGTAATCTCAGCACTTTGGGAGGCGGAGGTGGGTGGATCACTTGAGGTCAGGGGTTTGAGACCAGCCTGGCCAACATGGCAAAACCTCATCTCTACTGAAAATACAGAACTAGCCAGGCGTAGTGGTACATTCCTGTAATTCCAGCTACTCAGAAGGCTGAGGCAGGAGAATTGCTTGAACCCAGGAGACAGAGTTTGCAGTAAACCAAGACTGCGCCACCGCACTACAGCCTGGGTGAGGGAGTGAGACTCTGTCTCAAAAAAAATATGTGTGTGGGTGTGTGGAGATATATATATATATATATATATATATATATATATATATATATACTTTGAGAAGGAAAATCAACAGGATTTGGAGATTGACCGCATATGGGAGGTGATGGAATTAAAAGGTTCCTTCAGTGTTTCTCAAGTTTCTGGCTTTAGCAAATGCTAACTGGATTGGTGAATGAAGAGTGGAGCCATTCGCCAAGAAGCAAGTACAAAGTGGGAGCCCTTACAAAGAAAAAAAAATGGAATAAAGATAATACTGAGCAAAATGGTGATGACATGTTTGAAAATATAAATGACTAGAGAGACCAATATTTAGAGTGGATGCTCACAAATGACAGGGTCATGAGGCAAGGTAGAATTAGTGGATCACAAGGTTTAAATGTGATTTTGCTAAATGTGACCAAACTGACATGTTACACAAGACTGCCCAGTGATGTACGGACTGAGGACTCAGTGATGGCGACGTTCATAAACTCAGATTAGCTTTTTCGGTGACAGGCTTGGCAAGTCTGAAAGTCACCCAACCATTAATTTATTCAACAAGTGCCTACTGTGTACCAGAAGCTGAGTTATCTGAGAAATGAAAGATAAATTAAACATCATTTGTGAATTATAGACATTTTCAGTCTGTAGGGTAACATGAAACCATATGATTTGGTCGTTATGGTGCACGCTGTAGTAGAAAAATATATAACATGCTATGTAAATATTAAACAGGAAATTTATCTTATATGTTACAGAGTTTTGTCTTGCTGACTTTAACATATGATAGGTATCAAAAGGATATCTAAAATCATCATCAAAATCTAAGACATCCGATATTGACAAGTGTAATTATTAATTTTTTAAATCTTGATAAGCTCAGGCTTTATGGGTCAAACGATACTGAGATATATGTCCAAGAGTATTCGTCACAGTGGTGATTATAATAGAAAACATTGATAACAATCTAAATCTATCATTAGAGGGTTGATTGAATCTATAGACAAGAAGAACAATGAAGCCATTGAGTTGATGATTCAGAGCTCTATTTTTGACACGGAAAAAAGACAAATATATTAAGTTTAAAAACAAATTGTAAAACAGTTAATTTTGAAAAATTCCATTTTAATTATAAAGAAGAGAAGAGCACACTCCTCCAAAGAGTTAAAATTTGTTTTCTCTGGGAGGTAGAATTTTTTTTTATCTTTTTCTATATCTTTTATGTTTATAATTATAAAAAACAATTACAGTATTTTGGTAAATTTTGAACAGTGTAGCATTAATAAATTTAAACAACAAGACATAAGCATTTTAGATCATTTGAAATGCATTGAAAAACTTAACGTTAATAAATATCCTCACATTTGGAGAAGGCTTATTGAATATTTTTTACATATATATTTTCTTTCATCACCAAATGAAAGAAAATATCATTTGTCTTCAGCAAGAATTTGCCATTAGCAACATTTAGAGCTATGTTTATTTATGTTTGACTTTTTAAATTAACAAATAAAAATTGTATATATTTATTATGTGTAACATGTTGTTTTGAAATATATATACATTGTATAATGGCTACCTCCAGCTAATGAACATATGCATTTTCTCATATATTTACCACTTTTTTGTGGTGAGAACATTTAAAATCTACTCTCTTAGCAATTTTCAAGAAAAAAATAATTATTAACTATAGTTATCCATGTTATACAATAGAGCTCTTGAACTTATTTCTTCTATCTAACTGAAGTTTTGTATCCTTTGACCAACATCTCCCCAACCTCCCAGTCCCTGTAACCGCCATTTTACTCTCTGCTGCTATAAATTCAACTTTTCTGGAGTCCACATATACATATAAGTGAAATCATGCAGTATTTGTCTTCCTGAGGCTGGCTTTTTTCACTTAGTACCATGTCCCTGGGTTCATCCATGTTGCCACAAATGACAGGATATCCTTCTTTTTTAAAATCTGAAGAGTATTCCATTGTGTGTATATGCCACACTTTCTTTACCTATTCATTCTGTTTGACTTTTGATCACTGACCTTCCAAACTTATCTAGATTCTGAGTTTCTTGTAGGTGGACAGTAGAGATTACAGTTGAGATGTTGAAACCTACAATCTATAACAAGTACAAGAATGAATTCTTGTAGCAGAACAATATATTGTAACAAATTGTTTATTTTAATGAGAGATTTATGTTTAAATGATTCAAAACACTGCATTTGTTTACAGTAGTAGAAATTCTATTTACAGGGAAGTTTAAAAGTGTGAAGTAAACTCAAGGAACAATCTCAGGTAACTATTAATTCTCTACTCTCCAGAAAAATATTGCCATGATATTTTCTCTTGGATTCTATGCTTAGACTTAAAATTCACTAATACAGAGTGAATAATGGTCACTTATAGCTCTCAAGTATCTGAGAAGTATGTCAAGTATTTTCCACCTTGGGAAAGATGTCAGAAAAAGCAGTTATTTTACTCCTAATTCTTGGTTTAAAAATTAAGTCAAACTAACAGCTGTTCTATTAGAAATAATTAACTATGGGTGGGAAAAAGAAATACAAATGGCCACTTTGCTGGCTTTCATAGAGGATAATGGTTCTGAGCTTTCACAATTTCAAAGGGAAGGGAGATTTCTCAAAAATCACCCACTGATGAAAAATATCCAAATAATGTATATTCTATTGTTATAAGCCTAATTTTAAAGACACTTGGGGCCAGGCACAATGGCTCACTCCTGTAGTCCCAGCACTTTGGGAGGCCGAGGTGGGTGGATCACCTGAGGTCAGGAGTTCGAGACAAGCTTGACCAACATGGAGAAACCGCATCTCTACTAAAAATACAAAAGTAGTCGGGCATGGTGGTGCATGCTTGTAATCCCACCTACTCGGGAGGCTGAGGCAGGAGAATCGCTTGAACCCAGGAGGCGGAGGTTGTGGTGAGCTGAGATCATGCCATTGCACTCCAGCATGGGCAGCAAGAGCGAAACTCCATCTCAAAAAAAAAAAAGAAAGAAATTTGGGATCATTAGCATTGTTGATTTGTAGCTTCTGAATAAAAGTTAGGAGTCAGTGGATGGGTTGTTGCAAACTAATTGCCAAATAGCCAACATATATAGCTAGCATAGATTCCCTACGAGTTTTTCAGAAAACAAAACTATTTGTATAAATGGTGTTTTCTGTCGTCTCTACAGCCCTGGAATTCATAAACAATTCAGAGACAAGCACTGTGACGGAATTTGTTCTCCTTGGCTTTCCTGGTTGTCAGGAGATGCAAAGTTTCCTCTTCTCACTGTTCTTTGTGATCTATGTATTTACCATAATAGGAAACGGGACCATTGTCTTTGCTGTGAGATTGGACAAACGGCTTCATACCCCAATGTATATTCTCCTAGGGAAGTTTGCTTTCCTTGAAATCTTATACGTTACCTCCACTGTACCCAACATGCTAGTCAACTTCCTCTCAGAGAGAAAAACCATCTCTTTTGTTGGCTGTTTCCTCCAATTCTACTTTTTTACTTCCCTTGGTACAACAGAAGCATACTTCCTCTGCATCATGGCATATGATCGGTACCTTGCTATCTGCCGCCCATTGCACTACCCAACCATCATGACCCCACAACTCTGTTACATATTGATGTCTTTTTGCTGGGTGTTTGGATTCCTCAGTTACTCTGTCTCCACTGTGCAACTGTCTCAATTGCCTTTCTGTGGGCCCAACATCATCAATCACTTTTTGTGTGACATGGACCCATTGATGGCTCTGTCCTGTGCCCCAGCTCCTATCACTGAGATCGTCTTCTATATCCTGAGCTCCCTCATTATCATTCTCACTCTTCTGTACATCTGTGGCTCCTATATGCTTTTACTGATAGCTGTATTAAAAGTCCCTTCAGCAGCTGGCCGGCAGAAGGCCTTTTCCACCTGCGGATCTCATCTGACAGTAGTGTGTTTATTCTTTGGGGCTCTATTGGCAATGTATGTGAGCCCCACAACTGATAACCCAGCTGCAATTCAGAAGATTATAACTTTGTTCTATTCTGTGGTGACCCCCTTCTTAAACCCCCTGATTTACAGCTTACGAAACAAGGAGATGAAGGCTGCATTGAAGAAAGTCCTGAGGATAGAATGAGAACAAGGTCATCTACCTGAGACCAAGCAAACCATTGCTCAGACATAAAACATTAACTAAGAAAGACCTGATTTTCTGATTCTACTTCTCCAATACACACTTTAAAGAAGATATTTTCTCAGTGAGGTCTCTCATTGTTTTGTTTCTTAACTAACCTGGCAGAGCTAAATCATACTTGATTCATATTACATTCCAAATGAAACAATCATATTTTCAACATGGGTGACTCCAATAGATGATATTTGAGGGTATTTTATATGTCCTATTTCATACTGTATAGTTTTGATTATTGGAGATGGGGTGGAAGACAGAAGAGCAGTTATACTTAAGGTATTTCCTAAGACTGTGCAATATTTTTAAAGTGAATAAAGAATCAAATTTAAATGCCTAATGAATACAGAACTAAAGGATTTAGTAACAGAACAATTTTCTTGCCCCCTTGGCTCTTGATGGTTGAGAGTCTTACAGGCAAGGGACAGACTGAAAGTTTAATGCTTATGTAAGCAGCATATGTTTTAGCATCACATAAAATAGTAAAATATTGGGAGGCCGAGACGGGTGGATCACGAGGTCAGGAGATCGAGACCATCCTGGCTAACACGGTGAAACCCTGTCTCTACTAAAAAATACAAAAAACTAGCCGGGCGAGGTGGCGGGCGCCTGTAGTCCCAGCTACTTGGGAGGCTGAGGCAGGAGAATGGCGTAAACTGGGGAGGCGGAGCTTGCAGTGAGCTGAGATCTGGCCACTGCACTCCAGCCTGGGGGACAGAGTGAGACTCCGTCTCAAAAAAAAAAAAAAAATAGTAAAATAGTGGTCATTCTTTCATTCAACAAATATTAATTGAATACCTCTTATGTTCCAGGCACTAGATATATATTATGACCAAAAGAATCAAAACCACTATCCAACTGGCATTTACACTCTCGTAAGGGAGAGACAGACGATAAAAAAATAAGTAAAATATATAGCATATCAGAGAGTAATAAGTGCTATGCAAAAAGGGCAAAGAGGGCAGGAAATGTGGAAGAAAGAAAAGAGCTGCCATTGTTAAACAGGATGATCAGGGAGGCTACACTGAGAAGGCAACATTTAAGCAAATGCTTGAAGTAGATGAGGGAATGAGCCATGTAGACAGTGAGAGAAGAGCATTCCAAAGAGAGGGAAGCAAATTATCTTTAAGATCTGGAGGCAGGATTGTATCCAAGTAGCAGCAAGGAGGTTGGTTTGACTGGAGTAAAGAATTTAAGGTGGGGAACAGCGGCTCACGCCTGCAATCCCAGCACTTTGGGAGGCCGAGGAGGCTAGATCATGAGGTCAGGAATTCGAGACCAGCCTGGCCAATATGGTGCAACCTTGTCCCTACTAAAGATACAAAAATTAGCTGGGTGTGGTGGCATGAGCCTGTAATCCCAGCTATTCAGGCGGCTGAGGCGAATGGTGTGAACCCAGGAGGTAGAGTTTGCAGTGAGCCGAGATAGCACCACCACACTCCAGCCTGGACGACAGAGCGGGACTCCATCTCAAAAAAAAAAAAGAAAAAATTTAAGGGGAAGAGTATTAGAGATGAAGTCAGGGAGTGAACAGCGTTCCAAATTCTGTGGGACCTTGTAAACTATAGTAATAACTTTTTTAAAAATTATAAATTGACAAATTAGAGTTGTTCCCCATATGTATGGGGAACAAAGCGATATTATGATTTATGAATATAATGCAGAAAAATTGAATCAGCTATCATATCCATAACCTCAAATATTTTCTGTAGTAAGAATATTTGAAATCTACAGCCAGGCACAGTGGTTCATGCCTGTAATCCCAGCACTTTGGGAGGTCAAGGCAGGCAGATTACCTGAGGCCAGAAGTTCAAGACTAGCCTGGCCAACATGGTGCAACCCCCTCCCTACTAAAAATACAAATATTAGTTGGGCATGGTGGTACGCACCTGTAATCCCAGCTACACAGGAAGCTGAGGCACAAGGATCAGTTGAACTTGGGAGGCAGAGGTTGCAGTGAGCCAAGATTGTGCCACTGTACTCCAGCCTGGGTGACAGAGTAAAACTGTGTCTCAAAAAAAAAAAAAAAAAAAAAAAAAAAAAAAAAAAGAATATTTCAAATTTATTATCTTAGCAATTTAAAAATGTATAACACATTATCATTTACAATGTTTACCACCCTCGGCAATATATTGCCCAAAAAAAACACCACAATTCCTCCTACCAGAGGTTTTGCACCCTTTGCCCATCATTGCCTCACCATTACCCACACCCCACTTCCCACAGCTTTTGGTAACCACCATTCTACTGTCCTGCTTCCTTGAGTTTTAAATTTGGGGATTCCACAAATAAGTGAGAACATGTGGTATATTTGTCTTTCTAGGCTTGCCCTATTTCACTTAGCGTAATGTCCTCCAGTTCCATCCATGTTGTCACAAATGACAAAATTCCCCTCTTTTTAAGGCTGAATCGTATTCCATTGGGTACATACACCACATCTTCTTTATCCATTTATCTATTGATGGACATTTAGGTTGATTCCGTAACTCAGCTATTGTGAATAAGGCTGCAAGGGACATAGGAGAGCAGACATCTCTTTGACATATTGCTTTCAAATCTTTTAGGTAAATACCCAAACTGGGATTGCTGGATCATATAGTAATTCTATTTTAGTTTTCTGAGGAAGCTCCAGACAGTTTTTCATAATGACAGTACTAACTGACATTCTCACCAACTGTGTGCAAGGGCTCTCTTTTCTTCACATTCTCATCAACACCTGTTATCTTTTGTCTTTTATTATAACAGTCATTCTGATAGCTGTGAGGTGAAATCTCATTGTGGTTTCACTTTGCATTTTCCTAGTTATTAGTGATGTTGAGCAATTTTCATATACCTGTTGGCCATTTGTAGGTCTTTTTTTTTTTTTTTTTTTTTGAGAAATGTCTATTCAGGGCCACTGCCCATTTTTTAATCTGATTATTTGTTTTCTTTCTATAGAGTTGCTTGAGTTCCTTATGGATTTGGATATTAACCCCTATCAGATGTATGGCCTCAAATACTTTCTCCCAGTCTGTAGTTATCTCTTCATTCTATCAATTGTTTCCTTTGCAGATTAGAGCTATACTGACATGATCCTATTTGTCTATTTTTGCTTTTGTTGTCTGTGTTTTGAGGTCAAATCTATACAATCATTGCCCAAACCAATATTGGGTAGTGTTTCCCCTATGTTTCCTTCTCATTGCTTAGAGTTTCCGGTCTTATGTCCAAGTCTTTAATCCATTTTGAGTTGATTTTTGTATATAGAGTGAAATAAGGATCCAATTTCATTCTTATACATATGAATGTACAGTTTTCCCAATACCATTATTAAAGAGACTGTCCTCTTCCCAATGTGTATTTTTGACACCTTTGTCAGAAATCAATTGACTATGCATAGGTTCACTTCTGAGCTCTATTCTTTTCCATTGGTTGATGAGTCATTTTTTTACACTAATTTTAATTGACATGCTATTTTAATTACTATTAGTTTGTAGTATAGTTTGAAATCAGTGTGATGCCTCAGCTTTGTTCTTTCTGTTCATAACTGCCTTGGCTATTTGAGGGATTTTGTGATTCCACATGGATTTTAGGGCTGTGTTTTCTATTTCTCTGAAGGCTGTCATTGGTATGACAGGAATTAATAGGGATTACATTGACTCTGGAAATCACATTGGGTAGTCTGGACATTTTAACAATATTAATGCTTTTAATTCATGAACACAAGATATATTTCTATTTATTTGTGTCTTCTTCAATTTATTTTATTCATGTTTTATATGTAATTTTGCATGAGATGAGAAGCATTTGGGAGGTTTTGAGCAGGGAAGTAACTTACTCTTATTTACATTATAAAAGAATTATCCCCCTGACTGTTTTGTTGGCAATACACTAGAAAGAGAAATGGGCATTTTAAAACTCTTCTTTCTAATTGTCAAATTTAGAAATTTTTTGTATTTTTTTATTTTTTTCGAGACAGGGTCTCATTCTGACACCCAGGCTGGAACACAGTGATGCAGTCACAGCTAACTACAGCCTCAACCTCCCCAGGCTCACATGATCCAACTCAGCTGTCCGAGTAACTGGGACTACAGGCATGTTCCTCCATGCCCAATAAATTTTTGTATTTCTTTTTTTTTTTTTTTTTGGGACAGAGCTTCACCATGTTGGCTAGGCTATTCTAGAACTCCTGGACTCAAGTGATCCTCCTGCCTCAGCTTCCCAAAGGCTGGGATTACAGATGCGCACCACTGCTCCCCACTCATTTCTTTTTATTTTTTTTTTTATTTTTTTATTTTATTTTATTTTTTTTTTGAGACGGAGTCTCGCTCTGTCGCCCAGGCTGGAGTGCAGTGGCCGGGTCTCAGCTCACTGCAAGCTCCGCCTCCCGGGTTCACGCCATTCTCCTGCCTCAGCCTCCCGAGTAGCTGGGACTACAGGCGCCCGCCACCTCGCCCAGCTAGTTTTTTGTATTTTTAGTAGAGACGGGGTTTCACCATGTTAGCCAGGATGGTCTCGATCTCCTGACCTTGTGATCCGCCCGTCTCGGCCTCCCAAAGTGCTGGGATTACAAGCTTGAGCCACCGCGCCCGGCCCACTCATTTCTTTTTAAATGAGTTCTTTTTAAACTCATTTCTATTACAGATACAAAATAGATTTGTATCTGTAATCTATTTGAGGATATATATATGGGGAGGGGAAAAGAATCCTCTAGTTGCCCCAGAGGAATAGGAAGTCCTCTGGACCCTAAGAAATTCTAATTCTGGAGTAGTTCCATGACATTAATTAAGAGACAATGCTTCTGAGGCTCTTTAATGACACTTAATCATAATTATAATTATATAGACATTTATAAAACATTTTCAAGTCTATTATCTCATTTAATCTTCATATTAGCCCTATGAGTTACACACGGAGGGTGTAACACACGGAGGCTTTAATAATTGAGGAAATTAGAGCACACCAAGCTCTTACAGCTAATAAGTGAAAATATTCAAACTAAGACTCATACTTTCTATGTCATGATTTTCTTTATATTTTCTCACCACCTTCTGTTTAAGTTCAACTCTGTTCCTACCCAAGTGCTCCCTTTTTTTTAACCCAGGTCACCTCATTTCCTACAATGCCTGGATAATCTTCTCCACCATTTTCTGCCTATCCCAGACTTCTCTCAAAAGCTCCTCTAGATGTTTAATCTAGTAATGCTTTTCTAGATACCTAACTCTTAGCCTGACATACAAATCACTTGTAACTTAGTTCCATGGGCCAATTATCCCTTCAAATATCATTCTTTACCTTGTATCCCAAACATGTTTAATTAATTCCCAGTTCTACTGAAATCCCTCCCAAACTTAGAAGTGTTTTCAAACATCCCTAACCCAGACTCTAACATTTTATGATCATCCATAGTGGCTTTCAAGCTTCCACGTGCATTAGAAACACCTAGAGGGCAGGCACAGTGGCTCATACCTGTAATCCCAGCACTTTGGGAGGCTGAGGCAGGTAAACCACCCGAGGTCAGGAGTTGAAGACCAGCCTGGCCAATATGGTGAAACCCCATCTCTACTAAAAACACAAAAAAATTAGTCTGACATGGGGGCTCATGCCTGTAATCCCAGCTACTCAGGAGGCTGAGGGAGGAGAATCACTTGAACCTGAGAGGGTGGAAGTTGCAGTTAGCCGAGACCACACCATTACATACCAGCCAAGGCAACAAACTCCATTAAAAAAAAAAAAAAAAAAAAGGAAGAAAGCAAAATAAAAGAAACACCTAGAAAGTTTGTTAAGACAGACAACTGGGCTCCACATTCCAAGTTTTTGGCTCACTAGATCTAGGTAAGTACTGAGAACATGTATTTCTAACAGGTCTCAAGTGATACTAATACTGCTGGTACAGGGATTATATTTTCAAGGATCCACTCTACACTTAAACAGCCTTACTCTTAAGCTCAGTCATGTTCTCCATTTGAGCTCTTGCTATGTTTATATTAATCTCAGGTTCTCATCTCAGTTTGTTCTCTTTCACCTTATATCATTGAAAGAATTCATAACCATTTACAGTGCCAAACTTTCATTTTCACTAATATTGTATCATGTCAGTCAACAGAATTAGAATTACAAATCTGCCTTTACAGATAACTGAATTTTTCAAACACCTATATTCAAGCTATACTTAAAATTAATAAGGGAGATTTTTTTTTGGGTGGGGGGCGATGGAGTCTTTGTCACCTGGCTGGAGTGCAGGGGCGCAATCTCAGCTCACTGTAACCTCCTCCTCCCGGGCTCAAGCAATTCTCCTGTCTCAGCCTCCCGAATAGCTGGGACTACAGGCATGCACTACCACACCAGGCTAATTTTTTGTATTTTAGTAGAGACGGGGTTTCACCATGTTGGCCAGGACAGTCTCGATCTCCTCACCTAGTGATTCACCTACTTCAGCCTCCCAAAGTGCTGGGATTACAGGCATGTGCCACCACGCCCGGCCAGGAGATTCCTTATCTTATGTTCATTATAACAAAATTAAGCAAACAATATATAGATTTTTAAAATTTTAAGTGTTTGCAGGTTAGGCACCAAGTATGAAGCAAGTCTAGTTCAAATTATATAACAAAGATTTGCTTCATATCTTTTTATTTGAGCCCAAAACAAATATGTAATCTCTGTAAAGTCTTGACCTTGTTGGCTCCTATCTGTGTACACTCAATGTTTAACCCAGAGTCTGACACATAGTAGGTGCATAGTTGATGTATAACTGACAAATGTTTGCTAATTATATGGAATTTTTTTAAAAGAATGAAGTTTATTTTGGAGAGAAAATCACACACGAATACACACAAATACCTACACTCAGATACACACATGTACACCCACATTCTTTCTCTCTTCTCCTCCTCCATTAACCTCCCACCCCCCATCCCCAGGTAGATCAGTTCCTTAGAAGGAGGATATCTCCACAAAGGGGAAAGTATTTATGGTATCTCTTGGATAGTTATCCTGACTTCTGTGTCTCACTAGTCAAACCACTGGGGAAAACATAAATTATACACAGATATAGATGGAATTCTATACATGCTCACAGACAAAGGAAGTAGGTGCCTGCCAGTGAACACTGGGGAACTATGATCCTATTCAGAAGAGACTTGTAAACTCTTAATAATTGCTGATGTGAAAAACACATTTCATTTGGTTCGGAATACTAAAGGAAGCAAGTTTCTGGAACCACACATAACACTCTCCAACCATGACTCAGCTTGTTGGTTGCGTAAAGGACGAGATTCCTGTGACTGGAGTTGTCTCACATCTTCCTCTTGGAGCCAAATATGCCATTAGGTATGTAAGGAAAGCCTCCCTGCAGCAGTACCCCACCGTTCCCGTGCTTTCAGCGCTGCCAGATGCTAAGAATATATGGTTCTTCTGCAAATTTGTGAATTCTTTGTTCCTTTGTTCTTTGCAGGAACATTGGCCCCTCACTTCTCTTCTTCCAACATACTCCTATGAATGCCCGGGTGATATATTCACATTAAGGGCTCACTCACGTATCTCAGAGTTCCCACTATACAACTCAGTTAGGGTCAATAATGGTCAAATGTCTTGCTTATTTGGGGCGACCATTAAATTCCCTTAGAATGTATCCTGAGTCTTACACCTCTTTGTAAATTAGATAGTGACGTTTTTATTGACAGACTGTTCTTCAGCTGCAATAATTAAAGCAAGCTGTTATTTTTTTCAGAGTTGTTGGCAAGTGACAAGTGGCAAGTGAAAACCTCTCGAGAAAGAAGTAGAACAGCAGACTCTCCTTTCCTTTGGATTTACCTACAGATTAACTTTTAAAACGTAAATACTTAAGAGAAGAGCCCCAGCACTTATAATTCTAAAAGTGCTCTTCCGTGGGCAAGTGTCTTAAATTCCCAGCAAGTGGATGGGACTGGAGGAGGATGTGACTCCCTTGTCAGTTCACATAGAATGCATTGCCCAAGCGCTTTGTTCCTCCTCTCCAATTGCCCATGTGTACTCTCACTTGAGGTGAATAGAAAGACAAAAGAGGTGAATTTGAGCTACAAATGAATGTACTTTGGTGATGGAGGCAGTAGAAATGAATTCAGTGAGATTTTTTAATTATCTGTGAAATTTATTTATCCATCTTTCTCTGACCCTGTATTCCATAGATAACTAAAATTTCACTGCTTTTGAAATAATGTCACCAAGGTCTTGAACATTATGAAGCCAAATAATGAGCTGGTGGGGACCGGGTGCAGTGGCTCACGCCTGAAATCTCAGCACTATGGGAGGCCAAAGCAGGCAGATCATATGAGGTCGGGAGTTCAAGACCAGCCTGACCAACATGGCAAAACCCCATCTCTACTAAAAATACAAAAATCAGTTGAGCGTGGTGGCAGTCACATGTAATCCCAGCTACTTGGCAGGCTGAGGCAGGCTGAGGCATGAGAATCACTTGAACCCGGGAGGTAGAGGTTGCAGTGAGCTAAGATCATGCCACTGCACTCCAGCCTGGGGGATAGAGTGAGACTCTTTCTCAAAAAAAAAAAAAAAAAAAAAAAAATTAGCCAGGTGTGGTAGCCCAAGCCTGTAATCCCAGCTACTCAAGGGGCTAAGGCATGAGAATCCCTTGAACCCAGGAGGCAGAGGTTGCAGTGACCATGCAGTGCAGGGAGATCATGCCACTGCACTCCAGCCTGGGCCACATAGCAAGACTCTGTCTCAAAAATAATTAATAATACGCAGGTGGGAGTCAAGACCTATGAGGTCTGGTTCCAGATCAATCATCAGTTGGAATTACATTTCTTTTCTCAGTACCAAAAATTTGCTGGCCTGTGAGTAGGATAAATTAATTAATGTTTCATTCTCTGCCTACTGCCTCGAAAGGCCCAAACTATCTAATTTATGCCAAATAAAATTTGTTATCATGTCCCCTGTACTATAAAGATGTATTCAAGTTATTTCTAACTGGAATAAATATATTTTTTCAGACCCACAGCATGCAGTTGGACATGCTGCAAAAATACACGACTCAAGGAATCCCAAGTCTATGCACATGACTGGGCAGATGTAGACTGTAATCCTGATTGCTTTCATAAAACCTAAGTTCCAAAAGGGGAGGAATTTTATTTTTTATATTCACCATTATACCCCCAGAACTCAACACACTGCTAGCAATATAATAAATGGTGAATAAACATGTGTTAAATTTTTGAATAAACAAACAAATATACGAAATGCTATGATTTAAATTTAGCATCCAACCTTTTTTTAAAATTGCAAGCCCAGTAATTATATTTTCCAAGAATGACGCAGCATGTAGCCTGGCAAATACAAGCAGTTATGGAAAGTATATTTGAAATTACAACTGTCCTAAAAATTTTGATACATGTGATCATAATTATCATTCATTAAACTGAACTGCTTGGACAAAATTTACATTTTTATCAAAATCATGTTTATTAGGGAAATTGTTGTATTATTCTTAAAATATTGTTAACATGAATATCCAAAGTTACCTCGGCAATAAAACATTTATGCTTTTGGGTTTGCTCCAGGTTTGATCAAGTACTGAAAGGCAGGCCCCTTGCTCTCTGTGGATCATATAAATGATGCAAAGATGGAATTTTGTGAGTATCTTAACAGTGACACTAACAATACAGTAAATTATCCTACTCTTAAAGTCATTATATTGCTAAATTTAAAATATTGATAGTGGCTTACCCAGCCAAATATTCTGAACTTTAACAAGGATATTTGAGGACATAGAAATAAGCCTGCTGGACCAATAGTTTCTAGAAAATTGTTAGCAAAATATCTAAGTTATTTGTCTTGTCTCAACTCCTGATTTAGCAAATATCAGAAGGATCTTTGTGGTCCCTTTTGTTCATTATTTAATTTAGTGAAAAGCAAGATAATGAAGGGACAAATTGTAAAGCTTAGGGCTTAATTTCTAGCAAAAATAAAGGCACGTGGTTTTATTACTAGAGAAATTGATTTACCCAACAGCAAGGTCCCTCAAGAGCTGAGGCATGATGTAGAATAGTGCAATTTGGTGAAGGAGGTTGACAAGCAGGGAAAATGGTGGCCTGCCAAAGAAGTCATAGGTAAGGGCCATAACAGTTGCTTTCAGTTATTTAAGACCTCACTGCCACCATCATGGGAGAGGAATTAGACTTCTTTTGTATAGTTTCAACAAAATTGAAGTTTACCTGCTGACTTGGGGAGTACCAAGATCAATGGGTAAAAGTAATAAAGGAGACAAAGTCTGCTCACCATTTCGTAAAGAAGGGCTTTGGGAGAACTCGAGCTCCTCAGGAGAAAAAGGGGCTTGATTTTTTAGCAAATCCACATGCCACCAGGGAGAATGTGATCTAGGGGGAACTAGATTTGTAGCTTTCAAACCATTTTACAGATTCCTGAGGGTTCTGCAGCACCTCCCTGAGAGCAGCAAAAGGAAGGGAGCTGAAGACTCCCAAAAGTTTTATTCCTATCTGCTTGTTACTGGACTTCTACATATGAGGCTGTAAGAAGGCAATTTAATATAGCAGCTATTTTTGCTTCAGATTTATACTCAATTTTGCTTTAAGGTAAAAGGATGTGTCCAAAGTTTATATTTATATGTAGAGTATCTAAGGGGCAATGATTTTACCATTAAAGACGAAACATTACTGAGACTCGGGGTTATAGAAACATTTGAAGTGAATTGGGATTTGTTCCAAACCAATCTCCAAATAGGCCAGTGTATCTGGGCATTACTGGCTTTGTACATATGTTTAAGTGAACCCTTCAAATCTCTTTGAACTTCAATTACCCTGTCTGTGAAAGAGAAGGGTAAAGAATACCTCCTCGCAGCTCAAAGAGTCATTAGGAAGACCAAATGAGATAACGTGTGTAAAAATAGTACATCATCCAGCATGAGTTAGCAAAATCTCCAAATGTTCTTTATTATTCATTCTTTGATTACTTCTGTTTTTCTAACAGCTTTGGGACCCCAGAACAGAACAACGCATTTTGTGACTGAGTTTGTCCTCCTGGGTTTCCATGGTCAAAGAGAGATGCAGAGCTGCTTCTTCTCATTCATCCTTGTTCTCTATCTCATGACACTGCTAGGGAATGGAGCTATTGTCTGTGCAGTGAAATGGGACAGGCGGCTCCACACACCCATGTACATCCTTTTGGGAAACTTTGCCTTTCTAGAGATCTGGTACACTTCCTCCACTGTCCCAAACATGCTAGTCAATATCCTCTCAGAGACTAAAACCATCTCCTTCTCTGGCTGCTTCCTGCAATTCTATTTCTTTTTTTCACTGGGTACAACAGAGTGTTTCTTCTTATCAGTTATGCCTTATGATCGGTACCTGGCCATCTGTCGTCCATTACACTACCCCTCCATCATGACTGGGAAGTTCTGTGTAATTCTGGTCTGTGTATGTTGGGTAGGTGGATTTCTCTGCTATCCAGTCCCTATTGTTCTTATCTCCCAGCTTCCCTTCTGTGGGCCTAACATCATTGACCACTTTGTGTGTGACCCAGGCCCATTGTTTGCACTGGCCTGCATCTCTGCTCCTTCCACTGAGCTTATCTGTTACACCTTCAGCTCGATGATTATCTTTGGGCCCTTCTTCTCCATCCTGGGATCTTACACTCTGGTCATCAGAGCTGTGCTTCGTATTTCCTCTGATGCTGGTCGAACTAAAGCTTTCTCCACATGTGGGTCCCACCTAATGGTGGTGTGTCTATTCTATGGAACCCTTATGGTGATGTATGTGAGCCCAACATCAGGGAACCCAGCAGCAATGCAGAAGATCATCACTCTGGTATACTCAGCAATGACTCCACTCTTAAATCCCCTTATCTACAGTCTTCGAAACAAAGACATGAAAGATGCTTTAAAGAGAGTCTTGGGGTTAACAGTTAGTCGAAACTGAGATATCTTTGAAAAAGAAGCCAAATTGGCCACTTCTGACGCTAATTTTTTATAACTATAGAAAGTAGCTTCAGTAATATGTTCTGGCTCACACTCAGGTAGAGAGACTTATCTTTCACAGTTCCTTAGCAGTTAAGTTCAGCTCATTAATGATAAATGCCAATGCTAAATAAAACATTTTAAACATATGTGGCCTCACTGAGTAGTTACGTGGTGGGCGGGTGTATATATATGTATATTATTTTTCTGTGATGTATCTTTGCTAGTTTTAATCTTAGCTGACAGAAGAAATCAATTGCATGTGTACTGAAGCCTTTCAAAAGTGTGAGATCTGGCTGGGCACGGTGACTCATGACTGTAATCCCAGCACTTTGGGTGGCCAAAGAGGGAGGATCACCTGAGATCAGGAGTTCAACCCCAGCCTGGGCAACATGATGAAACCCTGTCTCTACTAAAAATACAAAAATTAGCTGGGCATGATGGCACACACCTGTAATCCCAGCTACTCAGGAGGCTGAGGAATGAGAATTGCTTGAACCTGGGAGGCAAAGGTTGCAGTGAGCTGATATCACGCCACTGCCCCGCAGCCTGCATGATAGAGCAAGACTGCATCTAAAAAAAAAAAAAAAAAAAAAAGAGAGATCTTTTCAATTCAGAAAAAATATATATATTTGTTTGTTTGTTTGTTTGTTTGTTTGTTTCTGAGACAAAGTTTTGCTCTTGTTGCCCAAGCTGGAGTGCAATGGCACAGTCTTGGCTCACTGCAACCTCCACCTCCCAGGTTCAAGTGATCCTCCTGCCTCAGCTTCCCAAGTAGCTGGGATTACAGGCACCCACCACCACACCTGACTAATTGTATTTTTACTAGAGACGGGGTCATTTTTGTATTTTTAGTAGAGATGGGGTTTCACCATGTTGGCCAAGCTGGTCTCGAACTCCTGACCTCAGGTGATCCACCCTCCCTTGGCCTCCCAAAGTGCTGGGATTACAGGCGTGAGTCACCACACAGCCAGAAAATACATATTCTTAAAGAATATTTGTGTGTCAAGAGGCCACCAGAAAAAAAAAGTAGTAATAGACATCTTCCATTGTTTGAGGCTGTCTTTCACACCAAGAACAGAGTACGCTTTAAACCTCTATGCTTCATACCTCTATCCCTTAGAGATGAAAACCAAACTCTTTGCCATTCAAAGCCTTCACTCAATAGACTGCTCCATTCAGTTTTCTCTCCTAGTGATCCACTGTACAAGTCTTGTACTTCATGATCAGTCCTCAAACATATTTATTCCCAACTGGATATCTTTACTCATAGTACTTCCTCTCTAAATGAGTTGTGACAACCCCAATATTACTTATACTACGGAACAATGCCCTAAACATTATTTGTACCTAGCAGTTTTCATGTTAACTACAAAGCATCAGGTGCCTCTCAAAGGCTGTAGGGCAAAGTCTAAGTTAGAAAAATATTCAGAGAAAATTATGCCAAGAACAAATTTCATTTGTTGAAATAAAATGTTTCTCTATGCTGAAACAAAAAGGCCATCAACTGAGAGTCGAATCTACTTAAAATGAAAACACACCTTTTAGTTATGGCCACCCCACAATGAAATCAGGCGTGCAAGGAAGATGGGCCTGCCAATGCTAAGTGATGTAATGCTCTCATACCGTGTTTCTCAAATCTTTCCACCAAAGCATGTTTAGCAACAGTGGTCAGAGAACACGGGGCATTGGGGGATAATATTTCTTTAAATTCAAAGTTTTATCTCAAAAATTATCATAAATTATACTTCCTAATTCATAGTACATACATATTTAGTGTGATATAAAATTACCTTTCTAGGTAAAATTGGCCCCTCAGGAAGACATTTAGTCTGGGGCCTTACATATCCCATAGCACATGCTGTTTGAGCACAACTCAAGGAGACCGTGGGGTTTCCTCAGAGTTAATGTAACATGTTATTTTAAATAATCCCTATAGGAAATGTTAACAAAAATATCAATTAAACCCCCAGGTAAGATGTATGAAGGTCCTTAGGGACAGCACAGAAAGTTACAGAATCACATGAACATGAAAGGAGACCAGAGAATTCTCAACAGAGGCTCAAATGAGGCATAAATTAAGACCAACACATGGTTCAACATTCTCAGTGAGAAACAAGCCACTAGAATCTTAGGGTACAAGAGAAGTGAAATGAGCCACTGGTGAAGCTCTCACACAGGACTTCCATATTAGAGCCAGTGAAGGAGAGAATCCATGAGGCCTCCCTGCAGGCTCTCTCCGGGATGACCTAGGAAAGCTTCCCGGTATGTAGGACATGTATTCTTTGTTGGGTGTTGCTGCTGTTATACACCACAGAGGAACTACTCACCTATACATTTCTTCATTCAACATGCTTCAGAGGTTGAGTATCAAAGAATATTGGTTTATCTTTCAGCTCAAAAACCAGAAGAAAAAAAAATCCCTCAGAGTGTTTAGATCACCATGCAATTCACACTTTCCAAAATAAGTGCACTAGTCATCCACAGGTCTTCTCCTTCTCAGGAAGAGCCGAGGCACCAGGAATGCTATGACATTTGTAGAGATTTTGAGCTTAATAGTATGGAATTAGCTTTATCCACTGGGACTAAAACCAACAGAAAATTGGAAATTTTTTTTAATCTTCTCAGTTTTCCTCTCCCTGTCCCTTTCATTACTCATTCTGCACCTTCAGGAGAAGTGACATTTAAAAAAAAAAGAAAAGATAAAATCAAGGTTTTTGAGGACTAAGATCTCACATAGATTTAGTGGTGAATATATTAGGAACCATTTCTTAAAATTATGTTGGAAATTATCTGTGATATTTATTTACCATGCTTTCCCTCTGGCAAATTGCTTTTCTGCAAGGTTTTTGTTTGTTGTTTTTAATGTCAATGAATGTAGTCTGAGCTCAAAGAAGCAGCTCAGTCTTGTGCATTTTGATTTTGGGTCAAAGTCTGTGAATCTGAGTTCAAAATCATTGTTGCTCCTTCTCTGTTCCAAGCACAAGTGGCTGCTCCCTGCATCGCTGCTTTCTCATCTTGTTGAGGAGAGAGGTTTCTTGCTCGGAAAGAAGGAGAATGTATAGAACACCCATAGTGGGGAACCATTCTTTTATGATGTCTTACGAAAATGACCATTGATGCAGGTTTAACTGAGCTCTTCATAATCATCCTAGTTTAAAAAATTAAAAATTACTGATCCCCATCTTGCAGTTTCTTTCTCTTTTTGGCTTCTTGTCCACCAGACTACAATCTTTTGCAAAACCAGCTCTATGAAAAAGTTTACATTTCCTTCTAGATGGGTAGATTCATAGTTCACCTTGTGCATTACTAACTGCAACAGCTTCATGATCATAAATATATTTCTTATTTAATATAACCTCACTGAATAGGAGGGTTTTTTCTATTTGATTATGTTCAGTGAGTACTGTAAATACCATATATATGTGCCTCACTGAATAGGAGGGTTTTTTTCTATTTGATTATGTTCAATGAGTATATAAATACTATATATATGCATACACACACACACAGACACACACACACACTATATATGTGTGTGTGTATATATATATACACACACACACACCAGTTCAATCAAATACTATATATGTGCTACTTTTAATTGAAAAAAATATAAGGCAAATTATCCTCTTATCAGTCAAAAAAGTTAAAGGTAACTTGTTAAAATTTTTCTGAAGAGTCCCATTTGTTAAAGCTATCATTTATTCTTTTCTTGGAGTTGTATCTGATTCTTGAAAATATATCTTCTTTGGTGATGGTGTTCTAAAGAAAACAAACCAAATTTTGGAAAATGGGTAAATAATTATGTTTGAAATAACACCTTTGATTCTCTTGTATCTTGTTTTTTGAATCTTTGGGGCTATTCTTTTACATGGACTAAAGAAAGATCTTACAGCGAATTTTAGAGAAAATTCTGGCAAAAGTAATAAAAGGAGCTTTAGAAGAAAATACCCCAGTAACTGTAGTTTTCTTCTCTAATATATCTTATATGTCATCTTTAATGAAATATTTATTTTTAAATGTATATGGAGCATGATAAATTATAATGTGAAATTAATCACCAGGAAATGAATAATTATGACATTTTGTGCTGAAAGGAAATGGTTAAATACCAAATTGTAAATAAACTGTAGTACAATATAAATGTCTGTAAATAGGAAAAAGCAAAATATATAAAGAATTTTATCATCTAAATATCCTTGTTGACTTTCTCCTGGTATCACAAAAAAAAATTGGAAGAAAATAAATTCTCCTAATAGAAATAGCTCCAGAAAGAAAGAATCTGAAATAATGTCAAAGCACAAACCACTCAAAGCTGTAAAAAGTCTCAGATTTGAATAGATTAAAAATGATGGCATATGTCTTCATATTTTGAAGTGAAGAACACTAAAGTATTGCTATATATGAACAACTTTCACTGAGAAACAAATTAGATATAAAACAAACCATTTTTCCTCATTTCAAGAATTTCTTTATATCTCAAAAGAAGATGAAATGTTGATTTTTGTCCAATGCCACAGAAAATTCAAACAACCTGATTCAAAGAATCAGACCCAAAGGACTCATTCAAGAAAGATAAATCAGGGTTTGCTTAAGAATTCTTTTAGAATATCCAATATATTCACCTGCAAGAGTCAAACTCCTTATCCCAAAAAAAAGCTTCAAGATGCTTCATCAGCAAAGTAAATTGTCATTGCCTATCTGTGTTCTCTCCACAGTCTGGGAAGCATGAATAACTCACAGATATCTACTGTGACACAGTTTGTCTTGCTGGGCTTTCCTGGTCCCTGGAAAATTCGGATCATCTTTTTCTCAATGATTTTGTTGGTCTACATCTTGACTCTGACTGGGAATATGGCCATCATCTGTGCAGTGAGGTGGGACCATCGACTCCATACCCCTATGTACATGCTCCTAGCCAACTTCTCCTTCCTAGAGATCTGGTATGTGACCTGCACAGTCCCCAACATGCTGGTAAATTTTTTTTCCAAAACTAAGACCATATCCTTCTCTGGATGCTTCACTCAGTTCTACTTCTTCTTTTCCCTGGGCACAACTGAATGCTTCTTCCTCTGTGTCATGGCTTATGATCGGTACCTGGCCATCTGCCACCCACTGCACTATCCCTCCATTATGACTGACCAGCTCTGCGGCATCTTGGTGTCTCTTTGTTGGCTCATTGGTTTCCTTGGACATTCAATTTCCATTTTCTTCATTTCTCAACTACCTTTCTGTGGTCCCAACATCATTGATCATTTTCTGTGTGATGTGGACCCACTGATGGCATTGTCCTGTGCCCCTACTCACACCATAGGGCATGTGTTCCATTCTCTGAGTTCTCTTTTCATCATCCTCACCATGGTGTATATCCTTGGGTCCTATACCTTGGTGCTCAGAACTGTGCTTCAGGTTCCTTCTTCAGCTGGATGGCAAAAGGCCTTCTCTACCTGTGGATCACACTTGGTTGTGGTGTCTCTGTTCTATGGAACCATAATGGTGATGTATGTGAGTCCCACACCTGGCAACTCAGTTGCTATGCATAAGATCATCACACTGATATATTCAGTGGTAACACCTGTCTTAAACCCCCTCATCTACAGCCTACGCAACAAGGACATGAAATACGCCCTCCATCATGTCTTCTGTGGAAGAGAATTATCCAGAGCTCATGAATAGGGTTTTTTATAACCCAACGACTCTTTATGCGATTGGAAGAATAATCCTCTTCTTTTAACACAAACTGACTTGATTTTATTCATGGTCATCACAATCCTTTTGTACAAGCGAAACTATGTATCTGATCATATTTTGATGAGCTTCTGATTTCAGAAATGTGTTCCATGGGAGGTTGGCCCCAACATATGGTAAAAATAACACTTAAAAATCTTAATATCTATTTCCAGAAAGGTTTTTACTTTGGTGTGCAGTCTCCATCCACACAATTTTATTAAGACATATGAATCCAATTGATGGTTTGCTTACATAGTTGTCTATCACTTCTTTTAAAAAACACAATATTCCTGTTGACCTGGATTTTTGGTAACACATCATTATATAAAGTAAGATACACTTAGAGATTGTAAATTCAGTTTCACAATTCTTAGTTCATCATCCTCATCAACAGTGTACAAGGGGAGGCTGAAAGTTAGATTTAGAAAGAGTCGTTAGTGTGAAATCCAGCTAAGTGAAGTGAGGGTCACATCAAAAGAGCCACTTAGAAGGCTTGACCTTGTCCCCTGAAATTTGAGAGGCATCTTGACTGTCCTTGATTTGAACCTGGAAAAAATGTAAAGACTGTGAAAGTGATGACTCAGAGAGAGTAAAAGGAGATGGGCTGTAGCAAGAACAAACTAAACTCCCACTCATAACAGAACAAATATAGAATACCCATATTTGACCTAGTTAGACCCTATGGAAAGTAACCTTCTTGCTGTCTTAAAAGGAACCCTACCCAAAAGTGCTACTTGGAAAAGTAAGGCCATTTCAAAAGTCTATACAGAGTAGGTCGCCCAAATCCAGGGTTAAAAGAAGTCATATGGAGCCAGCCAGTTGAAGCATTGCCCACATCAGAGAACCTGCAGTTTAGACAGACCACCTCAGAAAAAGAAAATGTTTCATGAAAAAGAAAAACAACATTTAGACAATTGTTAAACCTATGAGGCAACAATAAGTCAGGAAAAAAACTTTCTGCCTTTACTTCTTTCCCACCCCAAACGTAGAGTAACTGGAGTCAGCAGAGTAATGTAGAAAAAGAGAAATGAAAGTCAGAGGGAAACAAGCAGATCAAGCCTAAATCAGATCCAGTTTAGAGGAATGAGCTTTAATTTGGATAAAAAAATAAAAGTTTAGTTTTAGACTATACAATCTGCCTTCAGTCATCTATGGATTCCATATCCATGGATTCAACCAACCTCAGATGAAAATATTTGGGTAAAAATGCATCTTTACTGAGGATGTACAGACTTTTTTTCTTGTCATTGTTCCCTAAATAATACAGTATAACAGTGATTTACATTGCATTGGAATTTTAAGTAACTTAGAGATGATTTAAAGTATATGGGAGGAGGTTACAGTGACCTATGATTGTGCCACTGCACTCCAGCCCTGGCAACAGACCCTGTCTCTAAAAAAAAATAAAAAATAAAAAAAGTATAAGGGAGGATGTGCAATAAAGTGTTCTTGCAAATACTCTACCATTCTATATAAGGAACTTGAGTTTGTGGATTATGGTATCCACAGGAGGTCCTGGAACCAATCCCTCATGTATACTGAGAAACAAATGTGCTAGACTCTCTAATGCCGGGATAAGAGGTCATATGTTAAAACTAAAAGTAGTTATAAAAGCTATCATACACCCAAGACAGTATCCATAGGTGGAAATAAATCAGACATCAGAAAGTGTTTACAATAGACGTGGTGGGGGAAAATTAAGTTCCTTTATGTTTATGTCCTACCAAGTACAAATCATTCAATAAAATAGTTGTAGCTACAAAGGCTTAAATGTTGTGGTAGCCTAAGAGAGGAAGAAAGTTTCTACCTGAAAGACCAAGGAACTCTCCTGGAAAGCCTCCTTGGGCAACTGGAAAACACTATGCTTCAAGGTTGGTAGAAGGGCCTAAAAAGAATGGGAAAACGAATTAGAAAATCTGCTTAGGATGGTATTAAAGATAAGCTTGAACTACCAATCACAGTTTTGCGTTAAGTCAGCCCTAATATTTCAGTGGCTCAGCTGAACTCATTAGTTGAAAAGGGGCAGAAAATACTCTGTATTACTCTCAATAACTCAAAGTATCCTCCTACTGCAACTTATTAGATGTCAAATATGTAGTGTCACCTGTCAAACACCTATTCTTTTGTTAATATTCAGCTCGGACATGACTTCTATCTGAAGACTATTCTCACATCCCAAAGCTAGACTGCATTTCTCTTCTTGATATATCTAGAATATACAAGCTCATATTCCAATTATTGTACCTAAAGACTATGAGCTCTGTTTTGTGTCAGGGTCTCTTCCCCTAAGCAATTAGGCTTTTGAAGATAAGAACAGTGTCTTATCTTTTTATCCCCAGCAACTAGCATAAACCCGATTCATAGTAAGAGTAAGCATGCAGGGAAAGAAACAGCTTGTGGAATTGGATAATGAGCTAGTTCTTTAATCAATTCTCTTTAGAATTAAACATATTTTAGTCACAAAACCATTAATTGATTAGATTTTTTAATATTTATAGAACTTTTCTGTTTTCAAACCTATATTTTGATATTTATTTCTATTATAAAATAATACAAGCTTCTCATACAATTTTCAAACAATAAAGATGAGTATAAAGTTGTGGGTTTTTTACTTTAAGTTCTAGGGTACATGTGCACAACGTGCAGGTTTATCACATAAGTATACATGTGCCATGTTGGTTTGCTGCACCCATCAACTTGTCATTTATATTAGGTATTTCTTCTAATGCTATCCCTCCCCCTGACCATGACCCCATGACAGACCCCAGTATGTGATGTTCCCCTTTATCCAAGCTCATTGTTCAATTCCCCCCTATGAGTGAGAACATGTGGTGTTTGGTTTTCTGTCCTTGTGATACTTTGTTGAAATTGATGGTTTCCAGCTTCATCTATGTCCCTGCAAAGGACATGAACTCATCCTTCTTTATGGCTGCATAGTACTCCATGGTGTATATGTGCCACATTTTCTTAATCCAGTCTATCATTGATGGTCGTTTGGGTTGGTTCCAAGTCTTTGCTATTGTGAATAGTGCTGCAATAAACATACATGTGCATGTGTCTTTATAGTAGCATGATTTATAATCCTTTGGGTATATCCTCAGTAATGGGATGGCTGGGTCAAATGATACTTCTAGTTCTAGATCCTTGAGGAATCATCACACTGTCTTCCACAAAGGTTGAACTAGTTTGCACTCCCACCAACAGTGTAAAAGCGTTCCTATTTCTCCACATCCTCTCCAGCATCTGTTGTTTCCCGACTTGTTGATGATCACCATTCTAACTGGTATGAGATGGTATCTCGTTGTGGTTTTGATTTGCATTTTTCTGATGACCAGTGATGGTGAGCATTTTTTCGTGTGTCTGTTGGCTGCATAAATGTCTTCTTTCAAGAAGTGTCTGTTCATATCCTTTACCCACTTTCTGATGGGGTTGTTTTTTTCTTGTAAATTTGTTTAAGTTCTTTGTAGATTCTGGATATTAGTCCTTTATCAGATGCGTATATTGCAAAAATTCTCTCCCATTCTGTAGGTTGCCTATTCACTCTGATGGTAGTTTCTTTTGCTATGCAGAAGCTCTTTAGTTTACTTAGATCTCATTTGTCTATTTTGGCTTTTGTTGCCATTGCTTTTGGTGTTTTAGACATGAAGTCCTTGCCCATGCCTATGTCCTGAATAGTATTAACTAGGTTTTCTTCTAGGGTTTTTATGGTTTTAGGTCTAACATTTAAGTCTCTAATCCATCTTGAATTAATTTTCGTATAAGGAGTGAGGAAAGGATCCAGTTTCAGCTTTCTACTTATGGCTAGCCAGTTTCCCCAGCACCATTTATTAAATAGGGAATCCTTTCCCCATTTCTTGTTTTTGTCAGGTTTGTCAAAGATCAGATGGTTGTAGATGTGTGGTGTTATTTCTGAGGCCTCTGTTCTGTTCCATTAGTCTATATCTCTGTTTTGGTACCAGTACCATGCTGTTTTGGTGACTGTAGCCTTGTAGTATAGTTTGAAGTCAGATAGGGTGATGTCTCCAGCTTTGTTCTTTTGCTTGGGATTGTCTTGGCAATGTGGGCTCTTTTTTGGTTCCATATAAACTTTAAAGTAGTTTTTTTCCAATTCTGTGAAGAAAGTCATTGGTAGCTTGATAGTGATGGCATTGCATCTATAAATTACCTTGGGCAGTATGGCCATCTTCACGATATTGATTCTTCCTATCCATGAGCATGGAATGTTCTTCCATTTGTTTGTGTTCTCTTTTACTTCACTGAGCAGTGGTTGTTAGCTCTCCTTGAAGTGGTCCTTCACATCCCTTGTAAGTTGGATTCCTAGGTATTTTATTCTCTTTGTAGCAATTGTGAATGGGAGTTCACTCATGATTTGGCTCTCTGTTTGTCTGTTATTGGTGTATAGGAATGCTTGTCATTTTTGCACATTGATTTTGTTTCCTGAGACTTTGCCAAAGTTGTTTATCAGCTTAAGGAGATTTTGGGCTGAGATGACGGGGTTTTCTAAATATACAATCATGTCATCTGCAAACAGGGACAGTTTGACTTCCTATTTTCCTAACTGAATGCCCTTTATTTCTTTCTCTTGCCTGATTTCCCTGGCCAGAACTTCCAATACTATATTGAATAGGATTGATGAGAGAGGGTATCCCTGCCTTGTGCCACTTTTCAAAGGGAATGCTTCCAGTTTTTGCCCATTCAGTATGATATTGGCTGTGGGCTTGTCATAAATAGGTCTTATTATTTTTGGATATGTTACATCAATACCTAGTTTATTGAGAGTTTTTAGCATGAAGGGGAGTTGAATTTTGTTGAAGTCCGTTTCTGCATCTATTGAGATAATCGTGTGGTTTTTGTCATTGGTTCTGTTTATATGATGGATTATGTTTATTGACTTGTGTATGGTGAACCAGCCTTGCATCCCAAGGATGAAGCCGACTTGATCATGGTGGATAAGTTTTTTGATGTGCTTCTGGATTTGATTTGCCAGTATTTTATTGAGGATTTTCACATTGATGGTCATCAGGGATATTGGTCTAAAATTCTTTTTTTGAAAAAAACCTGTCTCTGCCAGGTTTTGGTATCAGGATGATGCTGGCCTCGTAAAATGAGTTAGGGAGGATTCCCTCTTTTTCTATTGATTGGAATAGTTTCAGAAGGAATGGTACCAGCTCCTCTTTGTACCTCTGGTAGAATTCAGCTGTGAATCCGTCTGGTCCAGGACTTTCTTTGGTTGGTAGGCTATTAATTATTGCCTCAATTTCAGAGCCTGATGTTGGTCTATTCAGAGATTCGACTTCTTCCTGGTTTCGTCTTTGGAGGGTGTATGTGTCCAGGAATTTATCCATTTCTTCTGGATTTTCTAGTTTATTTGCATAGAGGTATTTATAGTATTCTCTGATGGTAGTTTGTATTTCTGTGGGATCAGTAGTGTTATCCCTTTTACCTTTTTTATTGCATCTATTTGATTCTTCTCTCTTTTCTTCTTTATTAGTCTTGCTAGCGATCTATCAATTCTGTTGATCTTTTCAAAAACCAGCTCCTGGATTCATTGATTTTTTGAAGGGTTTTTTGTGTCTCTCTCTCCTTCAGTTCTGCTCTGATCTTAGTTATTTCTTCCCTTCTACTAGCTTTTGAATTTGCTTGCTCTTGCTTCTCTAGTTCTTTTAATTGTGATGTCAGGGTGTTGATTTTAGATCTTTCCTGCTTTCTCTTGTGGGCATTTAGTGCTACAAATTTCCCTCTATACACTGCCTTAAATGTGTCCCAGAGGTTCTGGTACATTGTGTCTTTGTTCAAGAGCTCCTGAAGGAAACACTAAACATGGTAAGGAACAACTGGTACCAGCCACCGTAGAAACATGCTAAATTGTGAAGATCATCAATGCTAGGAATAAACTACATCAACTGACAGGCAAAATGACCAACTAACATCATAATGACAGGATCAAATTCACACATAACAATATTAACCTTAAATGTAAATGGGCTAAATGCTCCAATTTAAAGACACAGACTGGAAAATTGGATAAAGAGTCAAGACCCATCAGTGTGCTGTATTCAGGAGACCCCCATCTCATGTGCAGAGACACACATAGGCTCAAAATAAAGGGATGGAGGAAGATCTGCCAAGCAAATGGAAAACAAAAAAAAGCAGGCATTGCAATCCTAGTCTCTGATAAAACAGACTTTAAACCAACAAAGATCAAAAGAGACAAAGAAGGCCATTACATAATGGTAAAGGGATCAGTTCAACAAGAAGAGCTAACTATCCTAAATATATATACACCCAATACAGGAGCACCCAGGTTCATAAAGCAAGTCCTTAGAGACATACAAAGAGACTTAGACTCCCACACAATAATAATGGAAGACTTTAACACCCCACTGTCAATATTAGACAGATCAACAAGACAGAACGTTAACAAAGATATCCAGGACTTGAACTCAGCTCTGCATCAGGCGGACCTAATAGACATCTACAGAACTCTCCACACCAAATCAACAGAATATACATTCTTCTCAGCACCACACTGCACTTATTCCAAAATTGACCATATAGTTGGAAGTAAAGCACTCCTCGGCAAATGTAAAAGAACAGAAATTACAACAAACTGTCTCTCAGACCACAGTGCAACCAAATTAGAACTCAGGATTAAGAAACTCACTCAAAATTGCACAACTACATGGAAAATGAACAACCTGCTCCTGAATGACTACTGGGAAATAACAAAATGAAGGCAGAAATAAAGATGTTCTTTGAAACCAATGAGAACAAAGACACAACGTATAAAGTTAAAGGTAAAAGTGTCCACCCTCTCTCTTTTCATAATCCCACTTCCTGCAGATAACAGTTTACTACTAATCTAAATTTCTATGCATAGACAAGCATGCAAATGCACGCATATGTAATTGTTTTCTTTTTCTTTAACAGATTATAATATAGAAAGTATTCCATGGCTGCATTTTTCTTCTCTTAAAATGTTGCAACCTTTTATAAGGTCAAATAGATATGCATAGTTGAATATTGCCCCGATGTATGAATAAACTGTAACTTATTTAATTATTCCCTTATTACTAGACACACATTTTAGAGCAGTTTTTTTAACGTAAGTTCAAGGTATTTTTTTAAAAGTTCTATGAAGGGTCTTGTTAAAGACACACTAAATTTATAATAAATCCTTTTTTAAAATTATGTAATATACCATGCATACAGAAGTCCATATAATATATATGTGCAACTTTAAAGAATATAAAATTTAGAAATGCCTATGCCCTTCTTTACCCAAGTAAAAAAAAAAAAGGAATATTACCAGCACTTTAGACACCCCCTTTGAATAGCTCCGCAACTATATCCATCTTGCTATGTACCAAAGTATTTGTCTCAATTATCTCGTGCTTTTCTTTATCTTTGCCACTTATGTATGTATATAACTGAAAATAGTACAGTAGGAAATTCCAAAGACCCATTCCTCTACAGAAACATGGAGAAAAATGTCAAAAACTGTCCAAATCCGCTTTATCAGAACTCTAGAAAATAGTCAAAGATGTACAGAAATCAAGTGAATCCTTCATCAAGTAAAAGGTGACTAAAACATGGTAGAACTCTGTGGCATTTTAATTTACCCTTGCCATATCCCCTCCTCCTCAGCTCAGCAGTCATCTTGAAGATGGCAGTCCATGTTTTCAGTATGGGTTCCTTGTTCTCAGAAGTTGTTTGTCTCTTTTGACTTGTCTAGGAGCTCCCTGAAAAATTACTACAGAGGGCTTGCCTTTATTTCACCTAAGTTGGAACTCTCTCATGGCAAAGAAAGAACTAGAAGGAGAGCATTCCTCAAAAACATTAAAAGGCAAATAAACTACCCACTGCTTCCTGGAAGCAAAGATATCAATTGATATAAACAATAGATTCACTTAAAAGCCTAGAGGAAAACCTGGGGAGTGAGTTATTTTGAGAAATAAGGACTGTGAAGAGCTTTCACATTATCTCTGGGAATCTCACCAAATAGAAAATATCAGGAAGAAAATAAAAATTATAGTACAGGTAGTGGTTCATGCCTATAATCCTAACACTTTGGGAGGCCAAGGTAGGAGGACTGCTTGAGCCCAGGAATTTGAGATCAACCTGGGAAACATGGTGAGACCTTGTCTCTGCAAATTAAAAAATTGGCCAAGTATGGTGGCATATGACTGTGGTCCTAGCTACTCACTGGGAGGCTGAGGTGGGAGATTCACTTGAGCCTGGAAGATTGAGGTTTCAGTGAGCTGTGACTGTGCCACTGCACTCCAGCCTGGGCAACAGAGCAAGACCTCTACTCAAAAAAATATATATATAAGAAGACATCAAATAGAAATTATGGAACAAAACAATACAATAACTGAAGTGAAAAATTTATTAGAGGGGTTCTACAGTAGATTTGAGCAGGGAGAAATAACAATCAGTGAACTTGAATATAAGTTATTTGAGATTATCTAGTCTGATGAACAGAAAGAAAAACATATTTAGTAAAACTAAGGAAACCTGTGGAACACTATCAGTTGTACCCTGTACACATAATAGGAATCCTAGAAGAAGGGGAGAGAGAAAAGAGACAGAAAGAATATTTGAAGAAATAATGGTCAAAAATGTCCCTAAGTTGGCCAGGTGCAGTGGCTCATGCCTGTAATCCCAACACTTTGGGAAGCTGAGGTGGGCAGATCACTTCAGGCCAGGAGTTTGAGACCAGCCTGGTCAAAACTGTGAAACTTTGTCTCTACTAAAAGTACAAAAAATATTAGCCAGACATGGTGACACACATGCCTGTAGTCCCAGCTACTTGGGAGGTTGAGGCATGAGAATCATTTGAACCTGGGAGGTGGAGGTTGCAGTGAACTGAGATTGCAACACTGTACTCCAGCCTGGGTGATGGAGGGAGACACTGTCTCAAAAACAACAACAACAAAACCTTAAAACTTCCCAAGGTTGGCTGGGTGCAGTGGCTCACGCCTGTAATCCCAACACTTTGAGAGGCCGAGGTGGGTGGATCATGAGGTCAAGAGATCAACACCATCCTGGCCAACTTAGTGAAACCTAGTCTCTACTAAAAATACAAAAATTAGTCAGGTGTGGTGGCGCATGCCTGTAGTCCCAGCAACTTGGGAGGCTGAGGCAGAAGAATCACTTGAACCCTGGAGGTGGAGGTTGCAGTCAGCCCTGATTGTGCCACTGCACTCCAGTCTGGCAACGGAGCAAGACCCTGGCAAAACAAAACAAAACAAAACAAAACAGAAAACAAAAAAAAAAACTTCCTACGGTTGATGAAAGACATGAAACTATATATCCAAGAAGCTCAATAAGCATCACATAAATAAGCTTAAGAGATTTAGAAAGTAGCAAAAGAAGTGACTATCAACAAGGGATTCTAGATAAGATTAACAGACAATTTCTCATCAGAAACCATGGAGACCAGAAGGCAGTGGAATGACATATTAGAGTGCTAAAAGAAAACAAAAATGTCAACCAAGAATTCTAGCAAGCCAGAAATGACACTAGGGACATTAATACTGTTCTTACATATAAATGGGATTATAAGAGAATACTATGAGCAATTATATGTCAACAAATTAGATAACCTAAAATAAGATGCATAAGGGCACTACCAAAACTGACTCAAAAAATACATAGGAAATCTGAATAGATCTGTAACAAGTGAAAAATTGTAATCAATAATCAAAAACTACCCAACAACAACAACAACAAAAAAACAGGACCATACTACTTCACTGGCATATTCTACCAAATATTTAAAAAGAACTAACATCAGTTCTTCTCAAACTCTTCCAAAAACAAAAACAAAAAAAAAAGGAACACATTCTAACTCATTTTATAAGACAGCATTATAAACCAAAGCCATAACAAGAAAAGGAAACTGCAAATCCATATCTCCAGTAAATATAGGTGCAAAATTCCTCAACAAAATACTAGCAAGTCAAACCCAGCAGTATATTTAAAGAATGAAATACCATGACTAATGAAGATTTATCCTAAGAATGAAAGGGTAGCTCAATATAAGAAAATAATTCATCAATATACCACATTAATTACACTAAGTCAATAATCAGAAGAGGAAATTAAGAAGCCAAATTCATGGCTGCACACAGTGGCTCACACCTGTAATCCCAGCACTTTGGTAAACTTAAGCAGGTGGGTCACTTGATGTCAGGAGTTCAAGACCAGCCTGACCAACATAGTGAAACCCTGTCTCTACTAAAAAAAAAAAAAAAAAAAAACAAACTTAGCTGGGTGTGGTGGCAAGAACCCATAGTCCCAGCTACTCAGGAGGCTGAGGCAGGAGAATTACTTGAACCCAGGAGGCAGATGTTGCAGTGAGCCATGATCATGCCACTACAATCCAGCCTGGGTAAAAGAGTGAGATTCCATCTAAAAAAAATAAAAGCCAAATGCATTTCTAATAGCATCAAAAATAGCTAAATGCTTAGGAATTAATTTAATTAAAGCGGTATCAGACTTATACATTAAAAACTACAAAACATTGTGAAATAGATTTAAGACAAGTAAATGCATAAACATCTCATGTTCATGGATTGGAATGCATAACATCATTAAGACGACAATACTTCTCAAAGTTATTTACAAATTCCATACAATCTATATCAAAATTCCAATGGGCTTTTTCACAGAAATGCAAAAGTCAATACTAAAACTTACGGGGAATCTCAAAAGACCCAAAATAGCCAAAACAATCTGGAAAAAGAACAGAGTGAAAGGACTCATACTTTCTGATTTCAAGACTTACTACAAAGCTATAGGAATCAAGGCAGTGTGGTATTGGCATAAAATAGACATATAGATCAACAGAATATAATTGGAAGTTTAGAAATAAACCTGTATATCTGTGGTCAATTAACTTTTAACAAAGGCGCCAAGATCATTCAATGAAGAAAGAATAGTCTCTTTAACAAATGGTGCTGAGACAACTGGATATCATGTGCAAAAGAATGAAATTGGACTCTTATTTCATCCCATATAAAAAATAACTCAACATTAATCAAATACCTAAATATAAGTGCTAAAGTTATAAAACTCTTAGAAGAAAACATACATTTAAACCTTTGTATCCTTGAATTAGTCAATGGTTCTTTAGGTATAAGATGAAAAGTGCAAGAAATCAAATTCAAAAATAGATAAGTGAGCCAGGCTCATGCCTTTAATCCCAGCACTTTGGGATGCTGAGGCATGAGGATCACTTGAAGACAGGTGCTCAAGACCAGCCTGAGAAGCAAAGCAGGACCCTGTCTCTACAAGAAAATTTAAAAATTAGCCAAGCACATGTGCCTGTAGTCCCAGCTTCTCAGGAGACTAAGGTAGGAGGATCCCTTGAGCTCAGGAGTTCCAGGCTTCAGTGAGCTATGATGGTGCCAACTCCAGCCTGGGTGACAGAGCAAGACCCTGTCTCAATCAGTCAATCAATCAATAGACTTCATCAACATTTTAAAAATTTTGTGCATCAAAAGACACTATCAACAGAGTGAAAAGGCAACCTATGGAATGGGAAAACATACTTGCAAGTCATATATCTGATAAGTGTCTGATGTCCAGAATATATAAAGCATTCTTACAACTCAACAACAAAAAGATAACCCAATTTTAAAATAGGCAAAGGACTTATGTAGACATTTGTCCATAGAAGCCATACAGATGGTCAAAAAGTACATAGACGCTCAATAACATTAGTTATTAGGGAAATGCAAATCAAAACCACAATGAGGTACCACTTCATATCCACTAGAATAGTTATAATTTTTCTAAAAAGCTGAAAATAACAAGTGTTGATGAGAATATGAAAAATTAGAACTCTCATGTATTATTGGAGGGAATGTAAAATGATGCAGCCACTTTAAAAAATAGTTTGTCAGTTTCTAAATAAGTTAAAAATAGAATTACCCTAAGACTCAGCAATTCCACTCCTAAATATATACCCCACATAATTAAAAACAGATGTTCGAATAAAAACCCATACATGAATGTTCATAGCAGTACTATTCACAATAGCCAAAAGAACACAAACATCCATCAACTGATGGACGTATTGTAAAATGTGATATATCCAAATGATGTAATATTATTCAGTCACAGAAAAGGAATTAAGTATTGATACACAATACAACACAGATAAACTTCAAAAGCATTATGCTGGAGAGATCATGGCGGACAGGAAGCAGGACTAGATTGCAGCTCCCACTCGGACAGACAGAGTAGCGTATGGAGGCTCTAATCATGAACTTTTGCTTCAGAACAACTGCAGGAATAAATCAGGAAAGCTAAGAGAATCCACAGACACTCTGAAAGAAGTGGATTGCTCCTGCAGGGTCCAGGAGACACCCCAAACATTGTGAGTGCCCAAGCTGTGGAAGTGGGAAAGGGGAATTGTCCACTCCTGAAAACAAACGCTCACTGTGGAACCTGAAGGTCTAGATCATGGGAGAAGATACTGACCTTACCTGCAGCTGAGTCAATTTAGAGAGCCGAGTGAAATACAGCAGTAGAGGAAGATGCAGGAAAAGCCCTGTGTGCTTACTGGGTCCCCTAGCAAGCCATTTCTGCCTTGTTTCACAGGGGTCCTCAGAGAGGGCTGCGCATGCACTAGGGAAGGGCCACATAAGGAAACCTCCAGATGAACTTTGTAACAATTTAAACTAATTAAGAAGTCTCCTGCCCAGAACTCAAGGGAGGGTGTGAATCCGGTGTGCAGACTCCACAGCTCTACTTGCTTTCTCAGCTGGAAGGCAGGTAGGCTGAGGTAAGCTCTCAGCCCTGCTTGCCCACTGCCTGGAAACAGACTCGGTGTTATTGGGGGAAGGAGCATGGTGGGAGTAAGGCCAGCCTTTTCAATTGCATGGGAGCTGGGTGAGGCCTGTGACTACCGGCTTTCCCCCACTTCGCTGACACCTGCATGACACAGTAGAGGCAGCCATAATCGTCCTAGGAACATAACTCCATTGACCTGGGAACCACACCACCAACCCCCACAGCAGCTGCATCAAGACCCGCCTGAGGAGAGTCTGAGCTCAGATACGCCTAGCCCTGTCCCCACCTAATGGTCTTTCCCTACCCACCCTGGTAGCTGAAGACAAAGGGCATATACTCTTGGGAGTTCTGGGGCCCCACCCACCACCTGTTCCCTCCCCGTACTACCACAGCTGATGCTCTTTGAAAGCACCACCTCCCGGCAAGAGGCCAATCAGCACAAAAATAGTGCATTAAACAGCCAAAGCTAAGGACCCTCAGCATCCATTTTACCCCCACCCCTGCCACTTCCACCAGAGCAGGTGCTGGTATCTATGGCTGAGAGACCCACAGATGGTTCACATCACAGGACTCTGTGCAGACAACCCCCAGTACCAGCCCAGAGCACGCTAGACATGCTAGGTGGCTAGATCCAGAAGAGAGATAAGGATCACTACAGCTCACATCTCAGGAAGTCACATCCCTAGGAAAAGAAGGAGAGTACTACGTCAAGGAAACATCCATGGGACAAAAGAATCTGAACAACAGCCTGGAGCCCTAGACCTTTTCTTGACAGAGCCTACCCAAATGAGAGGGAACCCAGAAAGCCAACTCTGTTAATATGACTCAACAAGGTTTTTTAACACCCCCAACATATACCAGCTCACCATCAATGGATCCAAACAAGAAGAAATCCCTGATTTACCTGAAAAAGAATTCAGAAGTAGTTATTAAGCTAATCAAGGAGGCACCAAAGAAAGGTGAAGGCCAATTTAAGAAAGTCAAAAAAAAAGGATGCAAGAAATGAGGGGAGAAATTTTCAATGAAATAGCATAAATAAAAAACAATCAAAACTTCAGGAAACAATGGACACACTTATATAAATGCAAAATGCACTGGAAAATCTCACCAATAGAATTGAACAAGCAGAAGAAAGGACTTCAGAGCTCAAAGACAAGGTTTCTGAATTAACCTAATGTAACAAAGACAAAGAATAAGAAAATATGGGCTGGGCATGGTGGCTTATGCCTGTAATCCCAGCACTTTGGGAGGCCAAGGCGGGTGAATTACCTGAGATCAGAAGTTCAAGACCAGCCTGACCAACATGGAGAAACCCCATCTCTACTAAAAACACAAAATTAGCCGGGTGTGGTGTCACATGCCTTTAATTCCAGCTACTTGGGAGACTGAGGCAGGAGAATTGCTTCAACCCAGGAGGCAGAGGTGGTGGTGAGCCAAGATCATGCCATTGCACTCCAGCCTGGGCAACAAGAGTTAAACTTTGTCTCAAAAAGTAAAAAAAAAAAAAAGAAAGAAAGAAAGAAAAAAGAATATGAACAAAGCCTCCAAGAAGTCTGGAATTATGTTAAATGACCAAACCTAAGAATAATCGGCATTACTGAAGAAGAGAAATCTAAACGTTTGGAAAATATATTTGGGGAATAATGGAGGAAAATTTCCCTGGCCATGCCAGAGACCTAGACATCCAAATATAAGAAGCTCAAAGAATGCCTGGGAAATTCATCACAAAGAGATCATCGCCTACACACATTGTCATCAGGTTATCTAAAGTTAAGATGAAGGAAAGAATCTTAAGAGCTGTGAAACAACAGCACCAGGTAACCTATAAAGGAAAAGCTATCAGATTAACAGCAGATTTATCAGCAGAAATCCTATAAGCTAGAAGGGATGGGCACCCAGTTTTGTGCTGTCTTCAGCCTCCTTAAAACAATTATCAGCCAAGAACTTTGTATCCAGCAAAAATCAACTTCTAAAATGAAGGAAAGATGCAGTCTTTTTCAGACAAACAAATGCTGAGAGAATTTGCCACTACCACGCCAAGGCTACAAGAACTGTGAAAAGGAGTTCTAAATCTTGAAACAAATCCTGGAAACACCTCAAAACAGAAGCTATAAAACAAAACAAAACAAAACAAAGAGGGCTAGCAAGATGGCCAAATAGGAACAGCTCCAGTCTACAGCTCCCAGCAAGATCAACACAGAAGGTGGGCAATTTCTGCATTTCCAACTGAGGTGCCCAGCTCATCTCATTGGGACTGGTTAGACAGTGGGTACAGCCCACAGAGGGCGAGCTGAAGCAGGGTGTGGTGTTGCCTCACTTGGGAAGTGCAAGGGGTCAGGGAACTCCCTCCCCTAGCCAAGGGAAGCCGTGAGGGCTGTGCAGTGAGGAACGGAGTATTCTGACCCAGATACTACATTTTGCCCATGGTTTTCACAACCCGCAGACCAGGAGATTCCCTATACCACCACAGCCCTGGGTTTCAAGCACAAAACTAGGTGCCCATTTGAGAAGACACCGAACTAGCTGCAGGAGTTTTGTTTTGTTTTGTTTTGTTTTTCATACCCCAGTGACACCTGTAACACCAGCGAGTCAGAAGAACTCTTCACTCACCTGGAAAGGGGGCTGAAACCAGGGAGCCAAGTGGTCTAGCTTAGCAGATCCCAACCCCACAAAGCCCAGCAAGCTAAGATCCACTGGCTTGAAATTCTCACTGCCAGCACAGCAGTCTAAAGTTGACCTGGGATGCAAAAGAAACTATCATCAGAGTGAACAGGCAACCTATGGAATGGGAGAAAATTTTTGCAATATATCCATCTGACAAAGAGCTAAAATCCAGAATCTACAAGAAACTTAATTAATTTACAAGAAGAAAAACAAACAACCCCATCAAAAAGTGGGTGAAGGATATGAACAGACACTTGTCAAAAGAAGACATTTATGCAGCCAAAAAAATATGAAAAAAAGCTCATCATTACTGGTGATAAGAGAAATGCAAATCAAAACCACAATGAGATACCATCTCATGCCAATTAGAATGGTGATCATTATAAAGTCAGGAAACAACAGATGCTGGAGAGGATGTGGAGAAATAGGAATGCTTTTATGCTGTTGATGGAAATGTAAATTAGTTCAACCATTGTGGAAGACAGTGTGGCAATTCCTCAAGGATCTAGAACCAGAAATACCATTTGACCCAGCGATCCCATTACTGGGTATACACCCAAAGGATTATAAATCATTCTACTATAAAGACACATGCACACATATGTTTATTGTAGCACTGTTCACAATAGCAAAGAATTGGAACCAACCCAAATGCCCATGAATGATAGACTGGATAAAGAAAATGTGGCACATATACCTCACGGAATACTATGCAGCCAAAAAAGTATTACTTTGTGTCATTCCCAGGGACATGGATGAAGCTGAGAAACCATCATTCTCAGCAAACTAACACAGGAACAGAAAACCAAACACCATATGTTCCCATTCATAAGTGGGAGCTGAACAATGAGAACACATAGACCCAGGGAGTTAACATCACAAACTGGGGACTGTTGAGGGTGGGGGCTAAGGGAGAGATAGCATTAGGAGAAATACATAATGTAGATGATGGGTTGATGGGTACAGCAAACCACCATGGCACGTGTATACCTATGTAACAAACCTGCACATTCTGCACATGTATCTTAGAACACAAAGTATATGGAAAGAAAACACAATTAGAAAACAACAACGACAAAAAACAAGGTATTGGCAACACATAGCAAGATGAATGGAATAGCGTCTCACGTCTCAATATTAACGTTAATGTCAATGATGTAAATGCTCCACTTAAAAGACACACAACTGCAGAATGGATAAGAATTCATCAACCAACTGTTTGCTGCCTCCAAGTGACTAACCTAAACTGAAGCTAAAGAGGTAGAAAAAGACATTTCATGCAAATGGACACAAAAAGCAAGCAGGGGTAGCTATTCTTGTATCAGACAAAACAAACTTTAAAGCAACAGCAGTTAAACAAGACAAAGAGAGACATTATATAATGATAAAAGGCCTTGTCTAACAGGAAAATATCACAATCCTAAATATATATGCACCTAACACTGGGGTTCACAAATTTATGAGACATTTACTAACAGACCTAAGAAATGAGATAGACAGCAACACAATAATAGTAGGGGACATCAATACTCCACTGACAGCACTACACAGGTCATCAAGACGGAAAGTCAACAAAGAAACAAGAGATTTAAACTATTCTCTGGAACAAATGGACCTAACAATTATTAACAGAACATTCTACCCAACAACTGTAGAATATACATTCTATTCATCAGTGCATCAAACTTTCTCCAAGATAGACCATATGATAGGCCACAGAACAAGCCTCAGTAAATTTAAGAAAATTGAAATTATATCAAGCACTCTCTAAGACCACAGTGAAATAAAACTGGCAACCAACACCAAAAGGAACCTTCAAAACCATACAAATAATGGAAATTAAATAAGCTCTTCCTGAATGATCACTGGGTCAAAATGAAATCAAGATGGAAATTTTAAAATTCTTAGAACTGAACAACAATAGTGACACAATCTATCAAAACATCTTGGATACAGCAAAGGTGGTGCTAAGAGGAAAACTCATAGCCCTAAATGCCTACATCAAAAAGTCTGAAAGAACACAGACAATCTAAGGTCACACCTCAAGGAACTAGAGAAACAAGAACAAACCAAACCCAAATCCAGCAAAAGAAAGGAAATAACCAAGATCAGAGCAGAACTAAATGAATTTGAAACAGAAAAAAAAATAGAAAAGATAAATTAAACAAAAAGCTGGTTGTTTGAAAAGGTAAATAAAATTTGATACACCATTAGCAAGATTAACCAAGGAAAGAAGAGAGAAAATCCAAATAAGCTTGATTAGAAATGAAATGGGAGATATTACAACTGATGTCACAGAAATACAAAAGACCATTTAAGGCTACTACAAACACCTTTATGTGCATAAACTAGAAAAGCTAGGGGAGATGGTAAATTTCTGGAAAGATACAACCCTCCCAGCTTAGGAAGAATTAGAATACGTTGAATTCTAGAATACCTAGAATCAGGAAGAATTAGATACCTTGAACAGACCAATAACAATCGGCAAGATTTAAACAGTAACAAAAAATTACAAACAAATGAAAGTCCAGGATGAGAGGGACTCACAGCTGAGTTCTACCAGACATTCAAAGAACAGGTACCAATCCTATTGATACCATTCCACAAGATAAAGAGGGAATCCTCCCTATGTCATTCTATGAAGACAGTATCGCCCTAATACCAAAACCAGGAAAGAAAATAACAAAAAAAAGCAAATTACAGACCAATATCCCTGATAAACATAGATGCAAAAATACTTAACAAAATACTAGCTAACCAAATCCAACAACATATCAAAAAGGTAATCCACCATGACAAGTGGGTTTCATACCAGGGATGCAGGGATGGTTTAACATATGCAAGTCAATAAAAGTGATACATCACATAAACAAAATTAAAAACAAAAATCACATGATCATCTCAATAGATGCAGAAAAAGCATTTGACAAAATCCAGCATCGCTTCATAATTAAAACTCTCAGCAAAATTGGCATACAGGGGACATACTTCATTATAATAAAATCCATCTATGACAAACCCACAGCCAATATAATACTGAGTGGGGAAAAGGTGAAAGCATTCCCTCTGAGAACTGGACCAAGATAAGGATGGCCACTCTCACCACTCCTCTTCAACATAGTACTGGAAGTCTTAGCCAGAGCAATCAGACAAGAGAAAAAAATAAAGAGCATCCAAATCAGTAAAGAGGAGGTCAAACTGTCACTGTTTGCTGATAATATGATTGTTTACCTAGAAAACACTAAAGACTCCTCCATAAGGCTCCCAGAACTGATAAAAGAACTACCCTGAGGCCAGGTGTGGTGGCTCATTTCTGTAATCCCAACACTTTGGTAGGCTGAGGCGGGAGGATCACTTGAGCCCAAGAGTTTGAGATCAGCCTTGGCAACATACTGAGAGTCTGTCTCTACAAAAAATGAAAAATATTAGCCAGGCATGGTGTCACACACCTGCAGTCTCAGTTACTTGAGAGGCTGAAGTGGGAAGATCTATTGAGGCTAGGAAGTCGAGACTGCAGTGAGCCAAGTATTGTACCATTTCAGCCTGGGCAACAGAGCAAGACCCTCTCACAAACCAAAAAAGTACCTGAGGCTGGGTAATTTATAAAGAAAAGTTTTGTTTGACTCATGATTAAGCAGGCTATACAAGCATGGCACCAGCATCTATTCAGCTTCTTCTGAGGAAGCTTTTACAGCAAAAGTGAAAGTACAGCAGGTGTGTCACATGGTGGTGACAGAGAGAACAAGAGAGGAGGTGCCAGGTTCCTTTAAATCACCAGCTCTTCCATGAACTAATAGAGTGAGAACTCACTCATTACTGCAGGGAGGACACCAAGTCATTCATGAGGGATCCACCCTGATGATCCAAACAACTCCCACTACGCCCCACCTTAAACATATTTCAGCATATGATTTGGAGGGGACAAAACTCCAAACCATAGCACTAAATATAGAAAATACTGATGCAGGAGCTCGATCCAAAGATTTTTATTTAATTTGTCTGCCATAATATCTGGATATCAGGAGGTTTTTTTCTTTTTTACTGTGTGACTCTAGCCAAAGAAAGTGTTAAACAGCCCCCCAGGTGTTTCTAATGACTGGCCTACACCATTGCTATTCACGTGTCCTGTGAACCAGCAAGGTCAGCATTACCTAAGTGCTTGTTAGAAAATCACTCTCTCAGGTCCCAACCTGCTGAATCAGACGCTGCAATTTAACAAGATGTCCAGGTGATTCATATGCACATTAAAATTTGAGAACTCCTAGAACAGACTTTCACTGAATCTCAATTTCACTTACAAGCTGCCCCAGTAGCCGTCAATGAAGATATTCTCCTTGCTCATCATTGTCAACTTTCCCTAGGAGGCATCTTTGAAGAAGTAGATTAAGAGGATCCAAGGAAGAAATCCCAATTTTTCAGGAGAAAAACAAAAGGCCAATTTTTTTTTTTTTAACTGAAGCTAAATCTATTTCTAATTTGCACTAGTTTCAAATTCTCCACTGTTAGAAAGTGAAATGAGTGGAAACTGACAATTTGACTAAATTTGTCGATTAAATGACTTCTCTACATAAACAATTTTGGAATTCCTTGCACATTAATTACACATCATCAAGGTCACTCAAGGCAGCTCTTTCCCAATACCAACCATGTGGTCTTTACAGTGAAAGACTTCAAGAAAATTTAGTGAATTTAATTTTTAAGTGACCAATAGAATATAGTGTTCTGTTCCTCTATGTTAAAGCACTTCATTTAAGCTACAGAGAAAAGATGTGTTCATCAATATGTCTCAGTTTCAGAATTAGAGTCATAGGCAAAACTACCATTTATTTCACTGATTCCCATGGAGGATGATTCCTTAATGGAATGCAATCTCTTTGCAATAGAAAGCCTCCTGCAATGTGTCTGTAATTCCTGTAATTCCACCGGCTCCTCTGCTTCCCTAATTCTAGCCAATATACTAGAATTAATAATATATATATATATACAAGCTAATATACTGAATTCTAGGTGAGCCCCCAGTGCTGGAAAGAGAATGCACTCCAGGGAAACTTGGGTAAGCCACTGAGACCACATGGGGAGAAACACAGGGCTTTACAGTAATCCCTGAGAGAAAACAGATTTAACACTGATTCGCATGTTAAACCTCTCAGCAAATTCTGACAAAAGCCTCTAGGGTCTCCGGGAATGAAGGAAGGGCGATAAACCACATATAATGCCCTCAGCTGGACTTTTCCTCATCAGAGCCAGTGAAGAGGAGATGCTTGATGCTGAGGTTATGCTCAGCTCTGCTATGCCCACCACTCACTCCAAGCTGAGCCAGAAAAGCCATCATTGTAGGTAAGAAACCACTGCTATGATCTACTACAGAGTCCCTTTGACTTTATAAACCTGATTAGGCACTGTTTCTCTGCAAAGACTCAAAGGAGGCAGTATAATAGTATAGTATAAAAGTTCCATATGTGAATCCAGGACATTCATTGCGTAAAAAGTCATGCCCCTCTCTGAGCCTCATTTATAAAATGAAGTTAGATTATTATACCATTTCTTCTAATTCTATGATTTTATGGTTATTAACAACCATCTTTCTGAAAACAATCTTACTTTCCAGCAGTTATCAGGTGGTATGTTCCTTCTCTCAGGATACCTAGGAAGACAATACACTAAGTGAGGGGCATTCGAAAGAAGGCTATCAAATCAAGCTATCACACTTTGGGTGGGTGGATTGGTGGGTTGATTAGTTGGTTGGTAGCTTCTTGTACTGGAAAGGAATACAGTACATGAAAGAGCTGGTCTCAGCTGGGCGCAGTGGCTCACGCCTGTAATCCCAAGACTTTGGGAGGCTGAGGCGGGTGGATCACCAGGTCAGGAGATCGAGACCATCCTGGCTAACATGGTGAAACCCCGTCTCTACTAAAAATACAAAAAATTATCCAGGTGTGGTGGCGAGTGCCTGTAGTCCCAGCTACTCGGGAGGCTGAGGTAGGAGAATGGCGTGAACCCGGGATGCAGAGCTTGCAGGGAGCCGAGACCACGCCACTGCACTCCAGCCTGGGGGACAGAGTGAGACTCCGTCAAGAAAAGGAAGGAAGGAGGGAGGGAGGGAGGGAGGGAGGGAGGGAGGGAAGGAAGGAAGGAAGGAAGGAAGGAAGGAAGGAAGGAAGGAAGGAAGGAAGGGAGGGAGGGAGGGAGGGAGGGAGGGGCTAGTCTCCCAGGATTGTAGCTCAAACATTGATATATCTCAAAAAACAGGAGAAACAGTATGTTTGTGGCATAAAATAATGAATATTCCATTCTAATTACCTAACTATTCCCAGATAGCATTTTGGAGACTTTGGAGGGTGGTGGTATACAGAACTTTGTGGAATCAGTTTGTTCCATCAATGCAAAAATTCTGAAATTGATTACTTGGGTATTTCTATTAAGCTCTCCACCATCTGATCACTCCATTACTTATCTATATTTCTCCAAGGCTTCAGGAAAAACAATGTTGCTGCTAATAAAGCACTTACAGAGAAGGGTAGTAGAAAAGATGAAATGTAGTGTGAAGCTGTCAGTGTATAATGGAGAATGTCCTAAACTGTTACTCTCATCAAGCAGGCATTCAGAACAAAGGGCAGAAGACTCAAATCTCACAATTCTGGTTCCCAATTTAAATCTGAGCCTGGACTTGTTCTCTGACCAGTGTATAGCAGAGAAAGGGATTTATTTATGCTTCATAAATAATCTGGAAATCACCTATTGAGCACCTTATTCAAGGAAGACTATAAACACATGTATTTTACATTCACTGTTGATTGCAAAGCTGAAAAACTTTAGAACTCAGATGCTCCAAATTTCCCTTTTTATGCATCCTTAAAGACTAGCAAAGAACTAGTGATGTTGAAGTTCAAATCTTTCTTCCCAAGACTACCTGATCCTTCCTTCAAATTCTGTGTTCTTTGTTGCCTTTCACATTTGTCTTTTTACATTTCTGACAAAGTTATGGCTGGTGACCCGCAATACACAAGACAAGAGATCTGAACTTAACAAGAAACTCAATATTGAAACTATATATATTTTTTTTATTTTTTTATTTTTATTTTTTTTTTGAGGTGGTGTCTTGCTCTGTCACCCAGGCTGGAGTGCAGTGATGCCATCTCGGCTCACTGCAACCTCCACCTCGTGAGTTCAAGCAGTTTTTCCGCTTGGCCTCCCAAGTAGCTGGGATTACAGGCACACGCTACCACATCCAGCTAATTTTTGTATTTTTAGTAGAGATGGGGTTTTGCCATGTTGGCCAAGCTGGTCTCGAACTCCTGACCTTGGCAATCTGCTCACCTTGGCCTCTCAAATTGCTGGAATTACAGGCATAAGACATTATGCCCAGCCATAACTACCATTTTGGCTTAATCAGCAAATTTTAAGTATTAATCCAGTATAAGATTACTGTTGTTTAAACACATTTGTATATTTTATTTAATTCTTAAATACATAAACTTGTTGCTACTGAAAAGTACATATGTAGTCAAATATTTGAAAGGGTCCTTACCTTCCTTTCAGTAACCAATACTCTAATAAATAAGATTGCAGATAAAAGCCCATTTGACCTCAGATTCTTTTAGAGAATCCCTTTGTTTTCACGACCGAAAAAGCTCACTAAATAAACTAAATTTTTGTATTGAAAACATCATTTTCTTTATTTCATCTATACGGTATCTGACTACAAAAAGTAAGATAGTTCCTTTTTGTATAATATCTGTAAAAAACATAAAAATAAACACTGCAGATGTTTTTAAAATATTATCATGAAGTCGTATCTCCATGCAGCAGTCAATCTATTTTGTTTTGTTGTCAAAGATCTAACCCAATTTTACATCAATTATCCTCAAAATGTCTTTTCTAACAAGTTGGGCTAAATAAGAGAAAATTGATGAGCTTATGCTAGAAAATCCATAATCAACATTGGAAAAACAAATCAAAAGCTGAAAAGGTCTTCTCAAGCATCCAAGGAAAAGAAAGAAAATACATTTGTCTGGTTCCGCCACTAGTGTCGAAATTCTAGCTGCATTGGATGGTATTGGATCCTAGAAAAATAACACTGAAACTTAGAACCACAATCAGTTCAAAATATGGTAGGACGTATTCCCACCTGATCTCAGATTGTCTTGGGTATTTTCCTGTATAGCTCAAGTTCTCGTCTTGATAAAGTCCTTGAGATATGTAGCAAGCAATTGGATTATACTCCAAGAGACTTGGATTACACTCATGTCTTTCTTCTTCGTAGATTTAAGACCCATGAACAGGTCAGCAACACACGTCGTGACAGAGTTTATTCTCCTGGGATTCCCTGGTTGCTGGAAGATTCAGATTTTCCTCTTCTCATTGTTTTTGGTGATTTATGTCTTGACCTTGCTGGGAAATGGAGCCATCATCTATGCAGTGAGATGCAACCCACGACTACACACCCCCATGTACTTTCTGCTGGGCAACTTTGCCTTCCTTGAGATCTGGTATGTGTCCTCCACTGTTCCTAACATGCTAGCCAACATTCTCTCCAAGACCAAGGCCATCTCATTTTCTGGGTGCTTCCTCCAGTTCTATTTCTTCTTTTCACTGGGAACAACTGAATGTCTCTTTCTGGCAGTAATGGCTTATGATCGATACCTGGCCATCTGCCACCCACTGCAGTACCCCGCCATCATGACCGGAAGGTTCTGTGGTAAGCTGGTGTCTTTCTGTTGGCTCGCTGGATTCCTTGGATACCCAATTCCCATTTTCTTCATCTCCCAACTCCCCTTCTGTGGTCCTAATATCATTGATCACTTCCTGTGTGACATGGACCCATTGATGGCTCTATCCTGTGCTCCAGCTCCCATAACTGAATGTATTTTCTATACTCAGAGCTCCCTTGTCCTCTTTTTCACTAGTATATACATTCTTCGATCCTATATCCTGTTGCTAAGAGCTGTTTTTCAGGTCCCTTCTGCAGCTGGTCAGATAAAAGCCTTCTCTACCTGTGGTTCTCATTTAGTTGTGGTATATCTTTTCTATGGGACAGTCATGGTAATGTACGTAAGTCCTACATATGGCATCCCAACTTTATGGCAGAAGATCCTCACACTGGTATATTCAGTAATGACTCCTCTTTTTAATCCTCTGATCTATAGTCTTCGTAATAAGGACATGAAACTCGCTCTGAGAAATGTCCTGTTTGGAATGAGAGTTCATCAAAATTCGTGAGCCAAAGATATGCCATATTTATAAGTTCTAACGAAGAACAAGGTCGAGATGTTGTCAGTTCTTTAGCAGTCTTTTAGTCCTCAGTCTGAGTAGTGAGAGGTTGTATATTTTACCTGGAAGTGTGCCCAGCTGAAATACGTTTTCAACACTGACTCTTTAAACCTTAATTAACTGGTCATCGACATCCACTAAAATGTTTTCAAAGCCTGTCTTTATTAGAATGATAAAATGGAATTGCTATGTGAGATGCCCTCCTGCTGTCATGCCCCATGGTTCACCATTGTATAATTTCTTACTCATAGCAACAAGACAATAAACCCAACTTTGTTCAACTGCAGGTATGTTCCTAGGAGTCTTTGTCTGATGGGAATCAATAGTAGAACAATACCAAGCAAACAGTAAGGCCTCAAACATGTTTTTTAAATATCTCTATCTCAATTTTTTTACTTACAACAATAATATGTGATTGTTGTAACAAACTCAAGCAATTCAGAAGAATTTCCATCTTCACTCCCATATTCACCAATTTTCCTCTCTGCTCCTCAGAGTCAATACATCTAAATCCCTCTCTCTGGTCCTCAACACCCTTCATAATACATCCCCACTAAACCTATTTCATTTGTTTTCCATTTCTTCCCAACATGAGCCCTCAGTTCTAGTCAGGCCAGTTACTTTATTTATGCCACTCTATCATCTTTTCACCTTTTCTTAGGCTGTTCTTTCTTTCTTTCTTTTTTTTTTTTTTTTTTGAGACAAAGTCTCACTCTGTTGCCAGGCTGGAGTGCAGTGGTGTGATCTCACCTCACTGCAACCTCCGCCTCCAGGGTTCAGGTGATTCTCCTGCCTCAGCCTCCCAAGTAGCTGGGACTACAGGGGCACGCCACCACTCCCAGGTAATTTTTCTATTTTTAGTAGAGATGGGGTTTCACCATGTTGGCCAGGATAGTTTTCATCTCTTGACCTCATGATCCACCCACCTTAGCCTCCCAAAGTGCTGGGATTACAGGTGTGACCCACCACGCCTTGATAATTTTTGTATTTTTAGTAGAGACTGTTTCACCAAGCTGGCCAGGGTGGTCTTGAATTCCTGACCTCAGGTGATCCACCTGCTTTGGCCTCCCAAAATGCTGGGATTAAAGGCGTGAGCCACCAGGCCCAGCCTAGGCTGTTCTTTCAACCTAGAGAGCCTCACCACATCTTCTGCCATGCAACTTGAGAAAGATATTTAACACTTAAATTCTTAAGTTCTTATTTTATAAAATGTGTATAATTCATGCCTTGTAACAATGTCATAAGAATTAAATCTGATCATTTCTGTAAGAGCCATAGCACAGAAAGAGACATATAGGAGGTTCTGAGTACACATTGTTCTCTTCTCCTTCTTGTCTTTCAAACCTGACTATGGATACCTTTCTGACTATCTTTTAGATGTTTTGTAATCCTCATGGAAACCTATATACTTAAAGATGGCTTATTTAAAAGCCAGTTGGGATAGATATATATTTTATATAAATTTATATGTAATTATATATCTTATACATAGTTGTATATTTTATATATGAAGTTTATATAAATATGTAAAATCTCATATATGTATATATGTATATATAATATGTATGTATATAGATATATGTATATAGAGAGAGATAGATATAGATAAAGATTAGATATAGATTTGGCAACCATAAAGGGATTGATTAGACAGCCAACTTTGAGTCAGACTTGTTGTGTCCTGGCTTATCTGCTTACTAGTTGTGTGACCTTCACAAGCAAGTTGCTTAAATGCTATGAACTTCATCTGTAAGATAGGGTAATAATAAGACCTTAGAATTGTTGGTTTGTTATGACTTAATACTTATAAAGCACTTAGAACTACGCCTGGCAAACAGTAAAGTTCAATAAATATCAGCTTTAAAAAAATTATTCAACTGTAAAAGATCATGGTAGCTTTCAAAATCAGCTCATATAATTTTTCCATTTAACAGATACATTATGTTCCATTATATGAATGTTTCATCATTTATTCATTACTCAATGATAATATATCTTATATTTTATAATTAAAACAATGCTGTAATTAATATTCTTGAATATGGCCTCTTAGAGCCACATTGATATTCCATAAGTTAGAGGAAGAGTTTATGGAACACTGGAAATGTGCATTTTTAATTATGCTAAATACTGGTAAATTAGATGCCCTAAATAGTGTGGGACAAATGGTGCTGGGGCAAGTAGATATCCATAGGCAAAATAAAGAAGTTGGAGACCTATCTTACACCATTTACAAAAATTAATTCAAAATGGATCAAAGACCTAAATGCAAAAACTAAAATTACAAAACCCTTCACAACCTAGGATTAGGCAGTGGTTTCTTAGATATGACACATAAGGCACAAAAAACTAAGGAAAAAAATCAGTAAGTTAGACCTTATCAAAATAACAATTTTTGTGCTTCAAAGGATACTATCAAGAAAGTGAAACGGGCCGGGCGCTGTGGCTTAGGCCTGTAATCCCAAGACTTTGGGAGGCCGAGGCAGGCGGATC